>NC_088343.1:22877500-23530000 GCF_036884655.1 Musa acuminata AAA Group | reverse complement strand
TTCTCTTGTCAACCTCTTTGGTGCAGGGACTCGATCGATGGTAGGGGGGGCTAAGGGATTCAGTATTTCTGGTTGAGGAGCAACTCTAGTCCTCCAAGCTTCATGATTCAATCGCTCCTCTTGATGTCGTGCGAAAGAGATGGCTGCCATAAGCGTGTATGGTTGTCGCACTTTAACTTCTCCCCGGATCTCCGGCTTCAAGCCCTCAATGAAGGTCCTCAATAGCTGTTTTTGAGACCAATCATGAGTTTGATTAGATAACCTTTCAAACCTAGTTTGGTACTCCTGAATGGTGGAGGTTTGTCAGGTCTTTGCTAGTTGTCCGTCAATATTCTCGTAATCAGTTGGTTTGAAGCGGATCAGCAATTCTTCTTTGAATTGTCGCCATGAAAGGACTCCATAAGTGTGTTCAAACTAGTTAAACCATTGTATGGCATCCCCTTCAAGATGTATAGCTGCAATGTTTACCATAGATGCGTCCGCGGTTTTGTGGTACCAAAAATATCGCTCCGTACGCGAAATCCAACCAATCGGGTCTCCTTCCCATCTAGGGAAGTCCACCCTCATGCATGGATGGTTGGGATCGATCATAGAACCTCCCCTCTTTTAGAAGTCATCTCTTCAGGCTTGGTACGATTAGGCAGAGCTCTCTCCTTGATGTGATTTCTTCGGGCTTAGTGGTCGGCCCAATCTGAGTTTAGTAAAAAGTGTCTGAATCGTATCCTCCATTCGTGCCTCAAAGGCTTTGAATTTAGCATTGATTGCCTCCTCAGATGCCATAGTATATGCCTCCAAATCTGTGATGTTATGATCTCTCTTTTGTTATCCGATTAAAGGCGTGTATAGGTTGAGAGAGGTGATGGTCGAAACGGTTGGTGGATTGGTAGATGTAGGCTGCGGTTTATGCTTATTTTCTGGCTGTTGTAGGTGCAGTTTGAGGGTGTGGTTTAGTGGAGTTTTAGGGCTATGGATGAAAGTTATGGATCTGTGGTAGATGGCAGCAAAGGTTTGATAGAAATCAGTGGAAGTTGTAGCAAGTATGTGCTGTCTTGTAAGAGCAGAATTGTCGTCGAAGAAACAGTGGTTTCTCGACGTAATTTCCACCAAAAACTTGAGAGAATTGAGGAGGGAATTGATAGCAAAATCACAGTTTATATGACAGCAAGGATGACTAATTTAATCAAGAAAATTTTGGCAGTATAATAGTAAGTAAATTGGTGCAAGTTGCGATAGCAGAATTCTCGTCGAAAAATTTCAGCGGTTTACGATGAAAATTTGCAGCAACACAAAATCGTTTTTAGAGATGAATTCCTCTATAGATCAATCGTAGATGGAAGCCAAGATGATCTATGAAGTATATAAGAAATTTCATTCAAAAAAGATTACAAATAGATGGGTTAAGGCAACAATATGCGGTTGAAATTTTCTGCAGCACAAATTTTTAAGTATAGCAGACTGGACATAAAAGATCAGTAGTTTATATTGAGAATTTTTTGATGAAACTAAAGGAAAATCTACTATTAAGAAGTGTCAAAGCTATCATAAAAATTTTATAGAGATTTGGATAGAAACAACATAGTATCAAGATCAAACAAACAGTGCTATGCGGCTGAAATTTTACGGTGCAGATTTTCAAGTATAGCAGATTAGACGTAAAATATCAATGATTTATATTGAGAATTTTTTGATAAAACCAAAGGAAAATCTTTTGTTAGGAAGTGTTAAAAATGTTATAAAATTTTGTAGAGATTTGGATAGAAAAAACACAGTAGTAAGATCAAACAGACGGTGCTATACAGTTGGAATTCTGCAATGTATCTTTCGTCATAGAGATGAAAACTTTGTGACGAAAAGTTTATGCAGCAATATAGGAACAATTTTTTTTTTTTTGGATTTTTGAATAAGAATAACTAAATTACAGCAGCAGTAAGGTAGGAAACTAGAACCTATTGCAATTCACGGGGAGATCAAAGGATGATCCGCGATGGTGGAGATGATGGTGGAATTCGGCGACAATCTTTTAAGCAATTGTGGGAATTGCTTTGGGCGGTTGTGGAGAGTTGATGGATGGCTGTGGAAGGGCAGCGAGATGGCAAGAACGCTGCTCTGATACCAAGTGTTAGAACCCTTGCAGATTCTAAACTTAGGGTTGATCTCTTTAGGGGATCGGCCTCCTTGGAACTCTATAGGGGTTTCTCCCTCCAAGTTGCTGCTTAAAGGCTGCAGAAAAGATTCATCTATTACTTATCAAAAGAGGAGAAATACAAGGCTATTTATAGGGTTTCTAAACCCTAACTCATAATAGGACTCCTACTCAAGACTCCTTATAACCAACTCCTAATAGGACTTCTACTCAAGACTCTTATTCCTTTACAACTCCTAATTCTTCTCTAAGAAACAACCTCCTAACCCTAGCCGGCCTCTTCACCTCTTTAATAGGGGTCAGCTTAGGTAGGTTTTACATGAATGTCCCTCTCAATTAGGACTCTCCTAGCTAGAGTCCTAACAAGGTCCCTTGTCAAAACCTAATGGATCCTCCCCTAGTGGGTATTGGATCTGCATCTAATAAGACAAGGGCTCCGTCGGATATCTCATATTCGAACCTCTACTCATCGTAATGCCTACCATATGTGTGTGACCCTCTAGGCCCAATATGGAGTTGACCGTGAGTCATACATGTCAGAACTCCTTCTAACTCAATGAATTATTATCTCTGTAATAATTCACTCGACTCATCGACTACGGACGTACTAGGCCACTACGCCGTAGTCCCCAGACGATACAAGGGAATCCAATCCATTGGACCTATCTATCCTCAGTTACCATGTATCTATAGTTCCTCATCCATCTAATATCCCAAAGACCGTATATCGAGCATGGTGTTGTCAGACCCATACGGGTTCTACTCGAGTCTCGCTCTAATCGGATTCTCCCGGAGAATCCTTTCTCTCTCAACCGGAATGACCCTGGCCAGGGATTTGTTTGAGCAAGAACACATGGGATATTCCTCTCATGACGCCGAGAGTGGATGATCCTCTATCGACACTCAATAGCCCTCGTAAGGTCGACTACCACTCTCAATGACCAGCTGTACTAGATCTAGGACAGCCAAACCTATAAGTTTGGTATCAAAGAGTGGAGCACTCATACAGGACATCCTTGGTGTCTGAAATCTAAGGACCAGATATACCACTAGGACTATGGAATCGCTGTTTGACAATAAGGCATCATCAACCATCCAGAATTCCATAAGCAGATCAGTGCATATATATATATTGTGATATCCTTGGATTTGTGCAATGGGAATCGGATCGTGATAAGATCACGATAATGAGATCGATTCACCTTTAAACACATATCCTAAATAATCTCGGTCATAGGTTACTCGAGAGGGACATCGTGATAACCGGAGAGATTGGTGTGTTGTATACCTGTCCATATGATGGATGCTATTGGTCTCATAGCTGCTCGTGTAGGGACACTAGGGATACAGTACAGGTGCTCATTATAAAGTGATATATGCCAAAATATAATAAGCAAAGAGATTCTATATCAAGTCACACGTGCCATCACTCACGTGATTGGCTTGCTGGGCACCTATGACTAGCAATCTCCCACTTGACCTAAAGCCAATCACCTATGTATCTGATCCCCATCAGACCCCTGTGATGCTCAAAGACAATCTGAGACAACGGCTTTGTCAGTGGATCTGCAATGTTATCTTCGAATGGAACTCTTTCCACTGCTACATCTCCTCGGGTTACGATCTCTCTAATAAGGTGGAACCTCCTCAGAATATGCTTAGATTTCTGATGAGACCTAGGTTCCTTCGCTTGAGCAATCGCCCCATTGTTGTCGCAATATAGGGAGATCGACTCCTCGCTACCCAGCACGACTCCCAAATCTGTAATGAACTTTTTCAACCAGACTCCCTCCTTTGCTTCATCTGATGCAGCAATGTACTTTGCCTCTGTGGTCGAGTCAGTAATGGTATCTTGCTTGGAACTCTTCCAACACAATGCTCCTCCATTCAAGGTGTATATATACCCTGAATTTGACTTGCTATCATCGACATCAGACTGAAAACTTGAGTCAGTGTAGCCTTCAACCTTAAGCCTATTACCTTCATATACTAGTAAAAGATCCTTAGTCTTTCTCAAGTACTTAAGGATACACTTTACTGATTTCTAGTGCTCCAAGCCTGGATCCGCCTGATACCTGCTCGTGACACTCAGAGCATGCGCTATATCAGGCCTAGTACATTGCATGACATACATGATAGATCCTATTGCTGAGGCATAAGATATCATATCCATGTTCGCCATTTCTTCTGGAGTCTTTGGGGATATCCTCGTAGAAAGCGATATCCCATGTCTCATCGGTACGAGACATCTTTTGAAAATTTTCATGTCAAACCATTTGATAATAGTTTCTATATACTTGGATTAGGACAAGCCAAACATCCTCTTGGATCTATCTCTATAGATTCTAATCCCCAAGGTATAGGATGCTCCCCCTAAGTCCTTCATGGAGAAGTGTCTAGATAACCAAGCCTTTATTGTGGATAACATTCCTACGTCGTTCCCAATGATCAGGATGTCATCCACATATAACACCAAAAAGGTGATAGCACTCCACTTACCTTCCTGTACACATAAGGCTCATCTTCATTCTTAACGAAGTAATAAGATTTGATTGCCTCATCAAATCTTATGTTCCAACTTTGAGAAGCTTGCTTTAGTCCATAAATGGATCTAAGCAACCTACACACCTTATCTGGGCAGTTCTTAGACACGAATCCCTCAGGTTACATCATATACACCTCCTCCTCAAGGTTCCCATTGAGGAATGCAGTTTTTACATCCATCTGCCAGATCTCATAATCATAGTGTGCTGCAATATCCAATAGAATTCTGATAGATTTTAGCATTGCTACGGGTGAGAAGGTTTCATCATAGTCAACACCTTGCCTTTGATGATACCCCTTAGCCACTAGCCTTGCTTTATATGTCTCTACCTTTCCATCTATTTCGATCTTTTTCTTAAAGATCCACTTGCAACCGGTGGGTACAATACCTTCGGGCGTATCAACTAGGTTCCAAACCTTGTTGGAGTACATAGAATTCATCTCAGAATTCATGGCTTCTTGCCACTTCCCGGAGTCTATACTCATAATAGCCTCCTCGTAGGTTTGAGGATCAATATCCTCAACATGCTCTCCTCTAATACGTGTCACATATCTCTCAGGAGGATGGGATACTCTATCAGACCTACGTAAAGTTAAAACTTGTGTATTAAGTACTTGAACAGACTCGGGCTGTAGAGTGGTGCTTGAGCTTGGTTCTCCAACCTCGCTCAACTCTATCATGGTCCCACTATCTCCACCAAGAATATGTTCCTTCTCAAGCAACACTGTTCTCTTAGCTATAAAGAACTTTTGGTCCTCTAGATGATAGAAATAATACCTACAAGTTTCCTTGGGGTATCCCACAAATTTGCATCGCTCTGTCCTTAATTCTAACTTATCGGGATTGTGTCTTTTAACGTGGGCAGGGCAACCCCAAATCTTAACAACCTTAAGATCAGGCTTCTTCCCATTCCATATCTCATATGGTGTAGACACTACCGACTTAGTTAGAACTCTGTTCAGAAGGTAAGTTGTGGTCTCTAGGGCATATCCCTAGGATAAGATAGGTAGGTCAGCGAAACTCATCATGAACCATACCATATCTAATTGCGTACGATTTCTCCTTTCAGAGACACCATTGAGTTGAGGTGTATAAGGAGGTGTCCATTGGGATAATATCCCATGGTCCTTGAGGAACTCAGTAAACTCTGTACTTAAGTACTCACCTCCTCGATCTGATCGAAGAGTTTTGATACTCTTTCCAATCTGGTTCTCCGCATTTTTATACTCTTTGAATTTCTCAAAAGCCTCAGACTTGTACTTCATTAAGTGCACATATCCATACCTTGAGAAATCATCAGTAAAGGTAATGAAGTAGAAGTAACCACCAATGACATGAATTAACATGGGTCCACATACATCACTATGTATGAGTTTCAACAGCTCAGTGGCTCTCTCTCCAGTTCCACTAAATGAAGAGTTGGTCAGTTTTCCACGAAGGCAAGACTCGCAAGTTGCATATGACACATATCCGAATGGATATAGATATCCACCATTTAGCAACTTTTGAATCATTCCCTTATAGATGTGACCTAGCCTACAATGTCATAGGTATGCACTGTTCACCTCATCTCGTTTCCTCTTAGACACTTACATTCATGATATGTGGAGTAGTTGTTGAATCTCGTATTTTGATGATGAAACTACTTGATATATGTTTATGATTTAATCTGCACTTTGAGTGATGCAGGATGCCTCGATCAGGATGAGACAATTAAAGCAGGAAAATCATGTTGTGCCGGAGGAACATGTCAGAAGATTGGACGTCGGGCCGGTGGATCGGTCGACGTATCGACAGAAGGCTTCGGGCCGTGGACTCGGGCATTGAGCCAAGAAGAGCGGGTATTGTGCCAAGGATATCAGAGTAGCGGAGCCAACTGGTCGATTGGGCAATAGGCCGCAGGAAAGGACGATGCGCCGAAGAATCGGACGAAGCGTCGAGGGACCAATGACATGCCGGACAACTTGGTTAATTGCTTAGGATTAATTGTCTCGATCGAATTTTTGTTTACATGTGCAGGATTAACTATGATGGAAGTAAGACATGCAGCAGGAGTTGTGCCAGAATCAAGATAACGATTACGTTGGGAGTTCGAGAGCTCGACAGAAGTTCGGACAGTCATCGGAGGTTCTGCGGGAACAAATCCGAGAAGTCCATTAGCTTGCCAAAGAAGCTCGTCGGAACTCGCCAAGTGGATCGTCGCAAGTCCAGGAGTTTGCCGGAAGTCCGCAGGAGCATCACCGAGGGTTCATCGGATGATCGACGGAAGTTCGCCGGAAACTCGCCGGAAGAAGCGATTGACGCACCGGAGCAAGCTGTAGAAATTGTCTTAGGATTTATCGTAGTTAGCACAATGATTAAGTTGGAAATGGGAGGTGATTCCATTAGCTTAATCTTGGGGTAATTGGGCCCCTGAAAAACCCAAATTGGGCCAAATGGATCTACCAATTCGGACCTTGATTGTTGTGGGAGGTGCAACCGCCCAAGCCAAGAGGTAGCACCGCCTGGGCTAAGTCTCCCAGGGAGACTAGGCGGTGCAACTGCCCCAGCCAGGAGGTAGCACCGCCTGGGCTCAGTCTCCGAGCAAGACTGGGCGGTGCAACCGCCCCTGACAAGAGGTGGCATCGCCTGAGCTCGGTCTTCGAGCTTTGGCAGGCGGTGCAACCACCTCAGTCAGGAGGTGCAACCGCTTGAGCTCAGTCTTCGAGCTTTGGCAGGAGGTGCAACCGCCCCTGACAGGAGGTGGCACCGCCTAGAGGCTCAGTCTTCGAGCTCTGCCAGGTGGTGCAACCGCTCCAGTCAGGAGGTGCAACCGCCTGTTCCCGAAATTCCGGGAAATGACAATTTTGAGCTCCAAATTTGAACTGGGTTGGGGCCTATAAATACCCTACCCATTCAGCACTGAAAGAGCACAGACACACACCGAAATCTTGATCTTTTTCTGTGATTCTTAGAGCTCAAAATTATTGTAAAGGCCAAAAGTTCTTCTCCCTCTTTTCTTCCAAGTACTGAGTTGTAAAGAGAGGAGAGAAAATTCTGTAAGGGTTGTCTCCTAAGCCCGTCAAAAGGAGTGAAACTGTAAAAGGGTGGTTGGCCTTCGCCTATTGAAGGAAGGCCTCTAGTTGACGTCGGTGACCTCGTCGGTGGAGGAAGCCGAAAGTGGAGTAGGTCAAGATTGACCGAACCACTCTAAATCTCGGTTTGCATTTACTTTGAGCATTGTATCTTTACTGCAAACCTCCTAAATAGCTACTGCCTTCTGCGCTTTTACGAACGAGTTTCTAAGTTCAGAGCTCTCCGAATCTGCGTTTAGACGTAAATCGACTTTTTCGTACGATCATTACATTTTAGTTTACGTTTACGTTTTGATTTCAATCATAATTGCAAACTGCCTTATGCACATTTATAAAACGTATCTCAAAGTTCAGTATCCTCAAAATTGGCATTTAGACGTAAACCGGTTTTATCGTACGAACGTCGCATTTCAGTTTGCGCTTGTATTCTGATTTTCATCATAAACTGCAAACTGCCTTCGTAGATTTACTTTAACATCATCTCGCTTAATCTTAAGTTAAAGTAATCTTAGAATCGGCTTTTACATCGAAATCGTTTTTATCAAACGAACGTAGCTTTCGATTTTAATAGTGAAAGATTTTCGCTGCACTAATTCACCCCCCC
This sequence comes from Musa acuminata AAA Group, assembly GCF_036884655.1. NCBI lineage: Eukaryota > Viridiplantae > Streptophyta > Magnoliopsida > Zingiberales > Musaceae > Musa > Musa acuminata. Next base: position 23,521,634 of record NC_088343.1, on the reverse strand, counting down.
CCCCCCCCCTCTTAGTGCTCTTGATCCTAACAATTGGTATCAGAATGAGGTTTTTCTCATTTCGGATTTACACCCGAGAGAAATGGCTCTTCATGGCTTTCAAGAGGGCTTATCGGTTTTTCGTCCACCGTTGTTTAACGGATTGGACTACACTTATTGGAAAACTCGAATGAGAGTTTTCTTGATTTCTATGAATTTTGATTTATGGAATATCGTTGAAAACGATTTTCAACTTCCCTCTATACCGATGAACGAATGGTCAGATTTGGAGAAGAAGTATTTTTCTTTAAACGCAAAGGCTATGAATGCCTTATTTTGCGCTTTGGACAAAAATGAGTTCAATCGGATTTCTACGTGCGAAACGGCTTTTGACATTTGGCGAACACTTGAAATCACGCACGAGGGAACTAGTAGAGTCAAAGACTCAAAAGTTATATTTTTATTGCATGATTTTGAGCTTTTTCGAATGCAACCAAGCGAGACTATAGGCGATATGTACACCCGTTTCACGGATGTCGTCAATAGTTTAAGAGCTCTTGGAAAATGTTTTTCAGATTTTGAACTCGTAAACAAGATTTTGCATTCTCTTTCTAAGAAGTGGGATTCAAAAGTAACTGCAATACAAGAAGCTAAAAACCTAAACAACTTACCACTTGAAGAACTAATTGGTTCGTTGATGACATATGAAATGGTGCACAATGCACATAATGAATATTTTGAACACAATCACCTTCCAAAGAACGGGAAGGATTTGAAACTCCGGACAAATGAATGCCACTTGAGCGATGACTCAAGTGATGAGGACAATGATGAACTTGAACTTCGAACACTAAATCTTAATAAGTTTATTAAACAAAAATCTAAAATAGACAATGAACTTGAACGAAGGAAGGGGCCAAAGAAGAGGAAGGCAACCAAGGATGAATCAAAAACTTTCAAAGGTGAAACGGCGAATTGGGCTTTGACGGGCTTCGACTACAAGGTAAGTAACTCAACTCTCTTGAATTATTTCGAAATTACATGATGCTCTTTATAATACATTTTCTTTTTAATATAGAATTAATTTTCTTGAAAATTACATGTTATAAAAAAAATATGATGAAAATACAAAATTTATGATCATGCTAGTAGTTTTGAAAATAATCATGAAAAATACATATTTTATGATAAACAAACAAAATGATTTTGATTGAAAATATGAAATCATGCTTGATGATATAATGATGTTTTGATTCCATGATTTTATTCTATGCATGAGATTTTAAAAATCATGTTTATTGGTTTTATAATTATGGATGATGAATCTTGCGATTTTCGATTTTCACGGTAATGAAAGTGCCTTATTGATCTTTGTCGTAATAAAACTTGCACTTTGGATTTTAAAACATGCTACATGTTTGGCATAGATGAAATAAAATCATATGAACTAAAACAACTAAAAAGAGAAAAGTATTTTTCTTGAAAATTTATTTTTCTCTACCGTATTGACTTTTTCACTAAGAGATCAATAAAATTATCTATGCCATTTTGAATCTCTTGAAAGTAATGTTGAGATTTTGATGATGTGTTCTTATTGAAATTTATTGAAATGAATCGTGATTTCTTGGAATTATAACTTGAGAATTATTTTTATAAATCAAAATAACTTACTGTGATTCTTTCTTTTTGCTATTTGAGTTATCTAAAAAGAATAATAATATGTCTCTTAATATTCATAATTTGTCTACATGATTCGTAAATCTCATTACCAACTCTTCTTGATATTCCTTATATGATGATATGAATACATGAAATATTCATTAATTTATTTTGATGTATACAAATGAAAAGTTATGATCATGCATGGTAAGATATAATTTGACAAAATTGATATCATCATGATATGAAGCATTTATGATTTACAATGATGCATGCAATACTTGAGCTTTTTAATTATGATGTGATGTATTGTATATGATGTAAATCATGATTTAAAATGCTATGAGTTGTTACTAAAATGATGTATGTTGATTTAATGTTATGAATACTGTAAATGATGAATGTTTGGTATCATAATCAAAATGTTGATAAATAGTTAAAAATTTAAGTATCATGTATGATATGCTCATAATATTGATTGATTTATTCAGTATCATGCATAAATGAAATATAAGGTTTTTTAAATTGTGCATGTTCGAATTTGAAAATATAATGATGCAAAAATAAGATTGAAACCTTCCCTTGTCATGATTTAGAAATTAATGTAAAGGGTCTTCCCTTCTCTTTCCTGATGACATAGGGGGAGAAAGAGTTGCTAATGTGCATATCTCAAAGAGAAAATTGCTAGCTTTCGTGTCTTAAAATGTTAAAAAAATTTTTGCTAGCTTGTATATTGTAAACTTGCTATCGTACTATCATGATGATGAGCATTCCTTATCTTCATGATTGTATTTGAAAAACTATGGCAAAAATATGTCCGAATGATTGAACTTGTTAAAATTAATTTTCAGACTTTTTTGATTGAATGATCAAATCACTCGATTGCCATGATGATTTTACACAATTACATGCCCTAATAACAGGTTGGAAATTATGTTCTTGGATACAAAAAATTCCATGATAATAAGCATGTTTTGTCCTCATGATTGTATTTGAAAATCAATAGCACAGCCTTGTCCGAATGCATGAAGGTGTTAATTTCATTTTCGGATTCTCTTAACTATTGGCATCCTAACAATTGGATTTTCGAATTATCCTCTTCCAGACTTAATAAGCATATGTCATATCAAGTTTTATTCATATCATTAATTTTTGACATAAGGAATCAATCAGCAAATACATCTCTTATCATGTGAACAATATTTTGTTTTGAGAAATGGATTTGATGAAATGATTCCTGCTTATAAATTCCTTCTTGAAAAAGGAAGTTATTTTTACGTACAAGGATTTGATACATATCTTGATACTTGTAAAAATGAAGCGTGCTTTAATATCTTATCGATTTTTAACTTCATTCGAGTAAGCTCAGAAATAGCTTTCCTCCGTCATGCAAAAAGAAAATAACAAATAAAATGGAAGAAGTTTTCAAAGCTATCTCCATGTCATGTTTTCCTTGAAATGTTTGAATATTTGGTATCTTATCACTTTTTGGCATCGCACGTATATTTAAAATTTGCTTATATCGTTCTCCTTTTTGTTGACGACAAAGGGGGAGAAATATATGAATTGATGCTATGAACACTGATGCTATGATTGCCAAATTTGCATTATGCCATGTCTGCATCATGTGTTAAGATGTCAAGAACTTGTATCGTAATTTTACGCATTGATATCTTACCATGTGATGAAATGCTATAATTGATAAACACTTGAAATGTTTGCGTTATGATATCAAAAGCTTACATCGCAATTTTACATGTTGATATTTGATAATAGCAAACTTGCATGATGATAAAACTTGATATTATGTTTTTCATGCAATGAGTTGAACCAATATCACAAACACTTGATTGTGGTACTTCTCCTTTTTGTTGATGACAAAGGGGGAGAAGTATGTTGATGACATGACATGTTATGCATAAGTTTATGCATAAGTTCATAATGACGTGTTGCAAGTATTCATGATGAATATTGCAATGACTTGAATTCAGTTTGAATTCAAGATTCTATCAATATGGCATATTGATAGGGGGAGTTTGTTTAAACTCCAAGAGTTAAGGTTAACTCCGTCATCAAGTGCTTGTCATCATCAAAAAGGGGGAGATTGTTGAATCTCGTATCTTGATGATGAAACTACTTGATATATGTTTATGATTTAATCTGTGCTTTGAGTGACGCAGGATGCCTCGATCAGGATGAGACAATTAAAGCAGGAAAATCATGTTGTGCCGGAGGAACATGTCAGAAGATTGGACGTCGGGCCGGTGGATCGGTCGACGTATCGACATAAGGCTTCGGGCTGTGGACTCGGGCATCGAGCCAAGAAGAGCGGGTATTATGCCAAGGATATCGGAGTTGCGAAGCCAACTGGTCGATTGGGCAATAGGCCGCAGGAAAGGACGATGCACCGAAGAATCGGACGAAGCATCGAGGGACCAATGACATGCCGGACAACTTGGTTAATTGCTTAGGATTAATTGTCTCGATTGAATTTTTGTTTACATGTGCAGGATTAACTACGATGGAAGTAAGACATGCAGTAGGAGTTACGCCAGAATCAAGATAACGATCACGTTGGGAGTTCGAGAGCTCGACGGAAGTTCGGACAGTCGTCGAAGGTTCTGCGGGAACAAATCCGAGAAGTCCATTAGCTTGCCAAAGAAGCTCATCGGAACTCACCAAGTGGATCGTCGCAAGTCCAGGAGTTTGCCGGAAGTTCGTAGGAGCATCACCGAGGGTTCATCGGATGATCGACGGAAGTTCGCCGGAAACTCGCCGGAAGAAGCGATTGACGCACCGGAGCAAGCTACAGAAATTGTCTTAGGATTTATCGTAGTTAGCACAATGGTTAAGTTGGAAATGAGAGGTGATCCCATTAGCTTAATCTTGGGGCAATTGGGCCCCTGAAAAACCCAAATTGGGCCGAATGGATCTACCCATTCGGACCCTGATTGTTGTGGGAGGTGCAACCGCCCAAGCCAGGAGGTAGCACTGCCTGGGCTAAGTCTTCCAGGGAGACTGGGCGGTGCAACCGCCCCAGCCAAGAGGTAGCACCGCCTGGGCTCAGTTTCCGAGTGAGACTGGGCGGTGCAACCGCCCCTGACAAGAGGTGGCACCGCCTGAGCTCGGTCTTCGAGCTCTAGCAAGCGGTGTAACCGCCTTAGTCAGGAGGTGCAACCGCCTGAGCTCAATCTTCGAGCTCTAGCAGGAGGTGCAACCGCCCCTGACAGGAGGTGGCACCGCCCAGAGGCTTAGTCTTCGAGCTCTGCCAGGCGGTGCAACCGCTCCAGTCAAGAGGTGCAACCGCCTAATCCCGGAATTCCGGGAATTGACAGTTTTGAGCTCCAAATTTGAATTGGGTTGGGGCCTATAAATACCCCACCCATTCAGCACTGAAAGAGCACAGACACACACCGAAATCTTGATCTTTTTCTATGATTCTTAGAGCTCAAAATTGTTGTAAAGGCCAAAAGTTCTTCTCCCTCTTTTCTTCCAAGTACTGAGTTATAAAGAGAGGAGAGAAAATTCTATAAGGGTTGTCTCCTAAGCCCGTCAAAAGGAGTGAAACTGTAAAAGGGTGGTTGGCCTTCGCCTATTGAAGGAAGGCCTCTAGTTGACGTCGGTGACCTCGTCGGTGGAGGAAGCCGAAAGTGGAGTAGGTCAAGATTGACCGAACCACTCTAAATCTCGGTTTGCATTTACTTTGAGCATTTTATCTTTACTGCAAACCTCCTAAATAGCTACTGCCTTCTGCGCTTTTACGAACGAGTTTCTAAGTTCAGAGCTTTCCGAATCTGCGTTTAGACGTAAATCGGCTTTTTCGTACGATCATTACATTTCAGTTTACGTTTACGTTTTGATTTCAATCATAACTGCAAACTGCCTTCTGCGCATTTATAAAACGTATCTCAAAGTTCAGTATCCTCAAAATTGGCATTTAGACGTAAACCGGTTTTATCGTACGAACGTCGCATTTCAGTTTGCGCTTGCATTCTGATTTTCATCATAAACTGCAAACTGCCTTCGTAGATTTACTTTAACGTCATCTCGCTTAATCTTAAGTTAAAGTAATCTTAGAATCGGCTTTTACATTGAAATCGTTTTTATCAAACGAACGCAGCTTTCGATTTTAATAGTGAAAGATTTCCGTTGCACTAATTCACCCCCCCCCCTTCTTAGTGCTCTTGATCCTAACAGTAGTGTCTAGCATAAACAAACCTTTATGCAATATTCCTCTCGCCAATCTCCCCTCGGCTTTGCTAGAATTTACAATAAATTATAGATGTAATAAGCAATACTGGTATCCAATACTAATACACTATCACAAAAATCTGACAATTGGAGATTGATCATGAATGTACCTGAAGCTTCTTGTTAGGACTCTAGCTAGGAGAGTCCTAATTGAGAGGGACATTCATGTAAAACCTACCTAAGCTGACCCCTATTAAAGAGGTAAAGAGGCCGGCTAGGGTTAGGAGGTTGTTTCTTAAAGAAGAATTAGGAGTTGTAAAGGAATTGGAGTCTTAAGGATTAGGAGTTGTCAAGAAATAGGAGTCTTAAGTAGGAGTCCTATTAGGAGTTAGGGTTTAGAAGCCCTATAAATAGCCATGTATTTCATCTCTTTTCATAAACAATAGATGAATTTTTTCTACAGCCTTTGAGCAGCAACTTGGAGGGAGGAACCCCTATAGAGTTCCAAGGAGGCCGATCCCCTAAAGAGATCAACCCCAAGTTTAGAATCTGCAAGGGTTCTAACACCTGGTATTAGAGCAGCGTTCTTGGCATCTCACTGCCCTTCCACAGCCATCCATCAACCCTACACAACCATCCAAAGCAATTCCCACAATTGTTTAAAAGATCGTCACCGAATTCCGCCATCATCTCCACCACCGTGGATCATCCTTTGATCTCCCCGTGAATTGCAACAGGTTCTGGTTTCCTACCTTACTGCTGCTGCAATTTAGTTATCCTTATTCGAAAATCCAAAAAAAAAAAAAAATCGTTCCTATATTGCTGCATAAACTTTTCGTCACAAAGTTTTCATCTCTACGACGAAAGATACATTGCAGAATTCCAGCCGCATAGCACCATCTGTTTGATCTTGCTACTGTGCTTTTTCTATCCAAATTTCTACGAAATTTTTATGACATCTTTGACACTTCCTAACAGTGGATTTCCCTTTGGTTTAATCAAAAAATTCTCAATATAAACTACTGATCTTTTATGTCCAATCTGCTGCACTTGAATTGCAGAATTCAAGCCGCATAGCACCATCTGTTTGATCTTGCTACTGTGCTTTTTCTATCCAAATTTCTACGAAATTTTTATGACTTCTTTGACACTTCCTAACAGTAGATTTTCCTTTGGTTTCATCGAAAAATTCTCAATATAAACTATTGATCTTTTATGTCCAATCTGCTGTACTTGAATATCTATGCTGCAGAAAATTTCAGCTGCATATCGTTGCCTTAACCCATCTATTTGCAATCTTTTTTGAATGAAATTTCTTATACACTTCATAGATCATCTTGGCTTCCATCTAAGATTGATCTATTAAGAAATTCATCTCTAAAAATGATTTTATGTTGCTACAAATTTTCATCGTATCCCGCTGAAATTTTTCGACGACAATTCTGCAATTGCAACTTGCACCAATTTCCTTGCTGTTATACTGCCGAAATTTTCTTGATTAAATTAGATATCCTTGCTGTCATATAAACTGTGATTTTGCTATCAATTCCCTCCTCAATTCTCTCAAGTTTTTGGTGGAAATTACGTCGAGAAACCATTGTTTCTTCGACGACAATTCTACTCTTACAAGACAGCACATACTTGCTGCAAATTCCATGGATTTCTGTCAAACCTTTGCTACCTTCTACCATAGATCCAAAACTTTCATCCACAGCCCTAAAACTCTACCAAACCACACCCTCAAACTGCACCCAAAACAGCCACAAAACAAGCCTAAACCGCAGCCTACATCCACCAATCCACCAACACTTTCGACCATCACTTCTCTCAACCTATACATGCCTTTAACCCAACAGCAAAAGAGAGATCTTAACATAATTGATTTGGGGCCATATACTATGGCATCTAAGGAGGCAATCAATGCTAAATTCGAAGCCTTGGAGGCGCGAATGGAGGATAAGATTCGGACGCTCTTTACCGAACTCAGATTGGGCCGACCACTAAGCCCGAAGAAATCATATCAAGGAGAGAGCCTTGCCCAATCACACCAAGCCCGAAGAGATGACTTCCAAGGGAGGGTAGGCTCTATGACCAACCCCAACTATCCATGCATGAGAGTGGACTTCCCTAGATGGGAAGAAGGAGACCCGATTGGTTGGATCTTGCGCGCGGAGCGATATTTTCGGTACCATAAAATCGCGGATGTATCTATGGTGAAAATTGCAGCTATACATCTTGAAGGGGATGCTATACAGTGGTTTGACTGGTTTGAACATACTTATGGAGTCCTTTCATGGCGACAATTCAAAGAAGGACTGCTGATTCGCTTTAGACCAACCGATTACGAGAATATTGACGAACAACTAGCAAAGATCCGACAAACCTCCACCATTCAGGAGTACCAAACCAGGTTTGAAAGGTTATCTAATCAAACTCATGATTGGTCTCAAAAACAGCTATTGAGGACCTTCATTGAGGGCTTGAAGCTGGAGATCCGAGGAGAAGTTAAAGCGCGACAATCGTATACGCTTATGGCAGCCATCTCTTTCGCACAACATCAAGAGGAGCAATTGAACCATGAAGCTCAGAGGACTAGGGTCACTCCTCAACCAGTAATATTGAAGCCCTCAGCCCCCCCTACTATCGACCAAGTACCTACACCAAAGAGGTTAACAAGAGAAGAGCTTCGGGAGCGATATGCGAAGGGGTTATGTTGGCATTGTGACGAGCCGTGGAGCCGTGAGCATCGCTGTAGTAAAGGGAGACTTCTTATGATTGAACCAATAGAAGAAGAGGTCATTAAACATCCAGAAGAGAGCCTTGAACATGAAGAAGAAGATGCAGAAGAAGAGCCACAACCGACTGAAGTTACGGTACATGCACTAGCCGGCTACTCAAACCCGGAAACGATGAAAGTTGGAGGCCTTCTCAAACAACAACCGATCACTGTTCTTATCGACACGGGCAGTTCTAATAACTTTCTAAATAGTAAGGTTACTATCCAGATGGCCTTACCTATTGAGAATTGTTAGGATCGGAGCGGCACTAAGAGGGGGGGGTGAATTAGTGCAGCGGAATAAAACTTTGATTTTAATAAAATCTTTCGTACGTTAAGAACGAAACTTGAGAAATTTAACTTGAAGGCGTGTTCTTAAAGTTGCGCAGCAAGAGTAATAAGGAACTAAAGCAGTAAGAAGATTTGCAGTAATGTAAATGACAATAATAAAAAGCAAACCCGAGATTACGCCGATTTTTAGAGTGGTTCGGTCAAATGACCTACTCCACTTGCGAGGCCCCTCTTCGATGAGGCTCCCACCTTCCACTAGCAAGTCTCTTGAAATGGAAGGGTAAACACCCCTCTTACAACCTTTTACAAGCAGCTCAACCTCTTACAAATATTCAATAAGAAAGAAGGAGGAGAACTCTCTAGCAAATTGAAAACAAGACTTGCTAAGACTTTCTAAGACTTTTCTCTCAATCAAAATGCTTCTCAAAAGTTGTAACCTCAGCTGAGATTTGAGGGGTATTTATAGGCCTCAAGAGGATTCAAATTTTGGGCTCCAAAATTTGAATTCTCTTAGGGTTCCCGGTGCTGGCGGTTCCACCGCCCAGCTCTCGGGTGCTGGGCGGTGCAACCGCCCAGCCAAGGAGGTGTCACCGCCCAGCACTCGGGTGCTGGGCGGTGCCACCGCCCAGCTAGGTGGTGCCACCGCCTACAGTGTTTTCAGCCCGACTACAGTGTTTTCAGCCACTAGTTGGGCTTCAATCTTGGCTCTCTAGTTCGCTGGTTTAGCTTAATTTTTAGCCTAAACCAACTCTGACTTTGGGCCCAGTTGGCCCCTAACCAGGATATAGGATTATCTCTTAATCCTAATCCTAATTACAAGTGGACTACATAACCAAAACACGTCCTAAGCAAATTTTCAACCGCGAACGTCGAGTCTTGTTCTGGCGAGCTTTCCGACGAACTTCTTCCGACGGACTCCCTGCAAGCTCCCAATCTTTGTGATGACTTTAACGAGTAGCCGAGCCTTCTTGGTGATCTCCGCGAGCCTCCGACGATTTCTTCGGTGAACTTCCGACACGTTCCCGATTTCTTCTCGGATGGTTCCGGCAGCATCTCCGATGATTCTTCGGTCTCTTAAACGTCCATCGAGCTTGACTCCGGTATTCTTGCTATATGTTTTCTGGTTATCGTAGTTAATCCTGCACACTTAACTCAATAATATGGATTAGATCAAATAACCCACCAATTGATTACATCATCAAAATCCGAGATTCAACAATCTCCCCCTTTTTGATGATGACAATCAATTGATGACGGAGTTAAGCATAACTCCCCCTATCTATATGCCATATTATGAGAAGATAAAAAACACTTGAATTCCATCCCATTGGATTCAAGCATAACCCGATAAGTTCTAATCGTAGAACTTATCGTTATCCTCATTAAACAATAGTAAGTACGAAACTTCGATGAAAATCATAAGTTAAATGATACGGGACGAATTTTGCTACGACAAAAGATAAAGATTTTCAATATAAATTTCATGATATCAATCTTGTGATATTTTCAAGGATTTGCAAGTCATATAAGACATTCATATCACATAAGTTTTTGTAATTCATATTAGTCATGCTATCGTTCTGGTGTAAATCATCACTTCTCCCCCTTTGTCATCAACAAAAAGGGACAAGCCAGCTAATTGATGATCATAGAAAAAGGTTTAGCATTTATCAAATATCATCATTCAAATTTGCCAGAAATAGTTTATCCAAAAGACATCATCATCTATGCAGATTAAGACAGTAGTTATCTAAAGGAAAGATCAGTTATCGTACAATCGATGACAAACATGAACTTGTTTTTAAAAGCAAACAGAACAGAATAAAAAGATACATCAATTTAATCCTTAGGAGGTAATCCACAGTGCTGATACATGATATCAATTTTTTCATTCATCTGTCGTAGTGTCTTCAAAATTTCAACTTGTTGATTCTGAATTTGTTCTTGCTGTGATTTGATCTGAGATAGCTCCGCCATAATGATATCTTCAGTGGAGGAAACAGGAGCTAAAGGTGCTGCTCCAAGGGGACTAGGAGGAGGAGATTCATTTCCCATAAGAATTGGTGTTTCGGGTTGTTCTATTTGTGTAGGAATTGGATCCGTCCTTCTAGGCTGCCTAACCCATATGCCATTGCTAAAAGTGCACCTAAGTTTTTTCAGCAGGTTTTTATTTATTATGTTATATCGATCATTTTGAATAGATTCTTCATCGGGTGGAATGCAAATGTCATAGGCATGAAGAATTCTAGTGATTAACCTCCCATATGGTAATATAGTATCTTTAGTCATAATTTCCTACATGTGTTGGCGAATCAAGTACCCAAAACAATTATACTGACCGGTCATAATCCAATACATGGTTCCTATCTCTAGTTGACTTACTTCGTCAAGATGAAATTATTTGGGGAATATGATGCTTGTGATAATGTGATGAAGAATTTTAGAGTTGAAAGGCATTAAGTGTTCACAGCTCTTGGGTAGGAAGTCAAGGTTTGGATTTGCAAAAATTGTTTTCATGGCTTCGGAATAGGTTGCTCCTATTTTTTTTACGTCCCATTTACCTTTAAAATAACATCCCCTATCTTTTTCAGTTATGCCAATTAGCTCACAAATGGTGCTGTCAAGTATTCTAATGGGTGTTCCTAGAATGTAAGTGCTTAGGCTATCATTGTCTTCATATAGGTTGGCATAGAACAATCTCACTAACCGTGGATAGATTGGTTCATCTATTTGTAGTAGAGGTAGAGCTTCTAGGTGTGCAAACCACCTAATGGGTTCTAAGTCCTCTAGTTCATCCAAATCAACGTATTTTCCCTTATGGACACATCGTGTTTCAAATTTTGGAAAGCGAAGGGCTACCTCTTTTGATCTAAAAAGGTCATGGTTATATGAATCTCCTTCAATCCTTATTCCTTTTGATCTCTTAGGAGCCATTTTCTAGACAACATGATGATGAAATTGTGAAAAATAAGCAAGAGAAAGAGAAAAGAAAAGAGGGAGTTCAAGTGTTACCTTGTGGAGATTATGTTGAGAGATGGAAAGCTTGGACCACCAAGAATCCTTCTCCAATGTTTCTAAGAGTTAGAATGAGGGTTAGAGGGAATGGGAGAGGATTTTGGAGAAGTTTTTCTTCGGGTTGGGGGCGGTGCCACCGCCGGCCCTAACCCCTCGGGTTAAAAGGGTGACTCGGTCGGTGTCACCGCCAAACTGGGCGGTGTCACCGCCTGGCGCCCGAGCGCCAGTCGGTGCAACCGCCGGATCTGGCGGTGCCACCGCTGGCATCACGCGGAGGAAAGAAAAAAAATTTCTTCCTTCCTTTTGTTTAGCTTCTTCCCTCAAGATCATAATTTATACTTTAATGGATCATTTTGAATTGAAGAAGAAGGAAGAATTCAAATTAATAAACGAAGGGAAAAGAACAAGTCCTTTTTGTGAAGTTCATTTTAGGGACAATTTAGCATGCCTAATTCCCTTCGAATGAATTCAAATTGGTCTTCATTCAAAGCTTTTGTAAATATATCTGCTAATTGATGCTTTGTGTCAATGAATTCTAGAACAACATCATTGTTAAGAACATGATTGCGTATGAAATGATGCCTAACATCGATGTGCTTAGTTCTAGAGTGCTGAATTGGATTTTTAGTAAGACATATGGCACTAGTATTATCACATTTTATGGGAATATTTTTAAAGTGAATTCCATAGTCTTCTAATGTATTTTTCATCCAAATGACTTGTGCACAACATGCACTTGCAGCAATGTATTCGGCTTCCGTCGTAGATAGTGCGACTGAATTTTGTTTCTTGGAAGTCCAAGAAACAAGTGCATGTCCTAAAAATTGGCATGTTCCGGATGTACTTTTTCTATCTATCCTGCATCCGCCAAAATCGGCATCTGCATAAGCTATTAGATCGAATTTTTCAGATTTTGGATACCACAATCCTAAATTTGGAGTTCCTTTAAGATATCTAAATATTCTTTTAACACTCTTAAGATGACATAATTTAGGATTAGATTGAAACCTAGCGCAAAGTCCTACACTAAACATAATATCCGGTCTAGTCGCGGTAAGGTAGAGTAGACTACCTATCATTCCCCTATATGTTTTTTGATCGAAATTTTCACTATTTTCATCCATATCTAACTTAGTCGCAGTGCTCATAGGGGTGTTTATTGCTTTTGAATTATCCATGTTAAATCGTTTTAACAATTCTAATGTGTATTTAGATTGGTTAATAAATATACCATCCTTAAGTTGTTTGATTTGTAATCCTAAAAAGAAAGTTAATTCCCCCATTAAACTCATTTCGAATTCATGACTCATAGATTTGGCAAATGATTCACATAGTGATTCATCCGAAGAGCCAAAAATAATATCGTCAACATAAATTTGCACAATAAGAAAATTATTTTCAAAATGTTTAATAAACAATGTAGTATCAACCTTGCCTTTGGTAAAATTATTTAAAATAAGAAAGGAACTAAGCCTTTCATACCAAGCTCTAGGAGCTTGTTTTAAGCCATAGAGAGCTTTAGTCAATTTGAATACATGATTAGGAAGAAGAGAATTTTCAAATCCAGGAGGTTGTTCGACAAATACTTCTTCGGAAATAAAGCCATTCAAGAAAGCACTTTTGACATCCATTTGAAATAGTTTAAAATTATTACTACTAGCATAGGCAAGGAGCATCCTTATGGCTTCTAATCGAGCCACGGGAGCGAAGGTTTCTTCGTAATCGATACCTTCTTCTTGGTTGAAACCTTTGGCCACTAATCTAGCCTTGTTTCTAACCACGATACCATTTTCGTCTTGCTTGTTTCTAAAGATCCACTTAGTACCTATGACTAAGTGGTCACTTGGTCTAGGAACAAGCTTCCATACCTTATTCCTCTCAAATTGATTCAATTCCTCTTGCATTGCAATAACCCAAAAATCATCTTTTATGGCCTCGTCAATGCATTTAGGTTCGATTTGAGAAAGGAAGGCGGCATTAGCACAAAAATTCTTGAAAGAGGAACAAGTTTGAACCCCTTTAGATGTATCCCCTATAATTTGCTCCTTTGGATGAGCATCTATATACTTCCATTCCTTAGGTAAGGAAATTTCGGAAGAAGGTGCATCCAAGTTGCTATTTTGAGGAGGGGGTTCATTCAAATTCAAATTATCAAAACCAAGATCATCATCAAAATTATTTTTCTTTAAATTTGAAACTTCATTAAAAACTACATGAATAGACTCTTCAATTACTAAAGTTCTTTTATTAAAAACCCGAAAAGCTTTAGAAACGGAAGAGTAACCAAGAAAGATGCCTTCATCGGATTTAGCATCAAATTTTCCTAAGGCATCCCTTTCATTTAAAATAAAGCATTTACAACCAAAAACTTTAAAATAGGAGATGTTTGGTTTTTTGTTATTCCATAATTCATAGGGAGTTTTGGATAAGGATGGTCTTATTAGGACTCTATTCATGATGTAGCAAGCCGTATTTACGGCTTCGGCCCAAAAGTACTTAGGTAAACTCTGTTCATTCAACATAGTTCTTGCCATTTCTTGTAGGTTTCTATTTTTCCTTTCAACTACTCCATTTTGTTGAGGATTTCTTGGAGTTGAGAAGTTGTGATTGTACCCATTACTTTCGCAAAAATTTTGAAAGTCACGATTTTGGAATTCACCACCGTGATCACTCCGAATTGATGAAATCATGAAGCCTTTTTCGTTTTGAGTGAGTTTACAAAATTTAGAGAAACACTTGAAGCAATCACTTTTGTGAGCTAAGAAATAGGTCCAAGTGTATCTAGAGTAGTCATCCACAATCACAAAGGCATATTTGCTTCCACCTAGACTTGTTGTATCAATTGGTCCAAATAAGTCCAAATGGATCAATTGTAATGGTCTAGTAGTGCTAATTTGATTTTTTGGTTTGAAGCTTGTTTTTATTTGTTTGCCTAGTTGACATGCATCACATACTTCGTCCTTAATAAACTTTATATTTGGAATTCCTCGTACTAATTCTTGAGATGAGATCTTAGAAATTGTTTTCATGCTTGCATGGCCTAATCTCCTATGCCAAAGCCAAGCATCATCATTTACGGCGGAGAAGCACATTTCATTACTTAGTTCATCAAGATTGATGGTATAGACATTATTTTGTTTTAAAGCAATCATAGTCATGTTATGATTTGGTTTTTCAATAATGCACATATTTGATTCAAATCTAACGATGTAACCTTTATCGCATAGTTGACTAATACTCAAGAGATTATGTTTCAATCCATCAACTAGTAAGACATCATCAATGGAAAAATTAAATTTGTTACCAATAGTTCCCTTGCCAATGATTTTGCCCTTGTTGTTGTCTCCGAAGGTAACGTACCCTTCTTCTTTGCTAGTGAGCATAGAGAAATGAGATGGATCTCCAGTCATATGTCTTGAGCATCCACTATCGAGATACCATCTCTTGCTCCTAGCTTGTGGGTTTGTCTACAAAAGAGGATGATTTTTAGGTACCCATTTGATTTTGGGTGCCTCAAAAATTGACCCACTAACTTTGTTATTTATGATTGAATTCTTTATAGTTCCTTTAGGAACCCATATTAATTTTTGTGAACTAATTTTCCTAAATGGGCATTTGTAGGCAATATGTCCGGATTTGCAACAAAAGTTGCATTTCATATAAGAGGAAACATGTAATGTAGGTCCTTTTATGAAAGTGGTAGGATTTTGATGTAATCCTTTTACAAATCCAATTCCATTTCTATTTGCAATGTGACCCTTGTGTGCAAGGATCATATCTAATCCTTTGCTACCAATCTTAAACTTGTTTAAGGTTTCCTTAAGAAGCAAATTTTCATTTTTTATTGCTTCTAAGTGCTCACACTTAGAGCATGGAGGAGTTTGAAGACTATCAAACTTATCTTGTAGCAAAGCATGCTCTTTCTTTAAGATACTTAACTTCTTGCTAACAGTTCTACATTCATCAAATAATTCATGAAAAGTGATAGATAGTTCTTCAAAAGATAAATCTTCATTAAATAAATCACATACCTCTTCTCCTAATGCCATTAGCGCGTAATGAGCAACTTGCTCGGTGTTGGACTCCTCTTCTTCGGATGCGCTTGAATCATCCCACGTTGCCTTGAATGCCTTCTTCTTTGATGTTCTCTTTTTGGCTTGAGGACAATCGTTCTTATAGTGTCCCGGTTTTTTGCATTCATAGCAAATCACTTGGTCCTTCTTTTGTTCAAATTTATTTTTTGTATTATTTTTAAATCTGTTCTTTCTTAAATATTTTTTAAATTTTTGAGTCAAAAGTGCAATGTCATTGTCACTGTCCTCATCACTTGATGTTCCTTTCAAGTGGTCTTCTTGTGATTTGAGTGCAATATCCTTCCTGTTCTTTGGAAGGGGGTTCTCGAGCTCGTCATGAGCTTGACATGTCATTTCGTAGGTCATTAGAGACCCAATGAGTTCTTCAAGAGGGAATGCTTTAAGGTCTTTGGCCTCTTGAATGGCCGTAACTTTTGGATCCCAACTTTTAGGGAGGGATCTTAAGATTTTAGTTACTAGTTCAAAGTTAGTAAAATCTTTACCAAGAGCTTTGAGTCCATTGATGACATCCGTAAACCGGGTGTACATGTCTCCGATGGACTCACTTGGTTTCATTCGGAAAAGTTCGTAAGAGTGCACAAGGATGTTGATTTTGGACTCTTTCACTCGGCTAGTGCCTTCATGAGTGACCTCAAGAGTTCTCCAAATATCAAAAGCCGAATCATACATTGAAACACGATTAAATTCGTTTTTGTCTAATGCACAAAACAAGGCATTCATAGCCTTTGCATTTAAAGCAAAAACCTTCTTCTCCGATTCATTCCATTCGCTCATCGGAAGAGAAGATTTTTGAAATCCATTCTCGACAATAGACCAAAGCTCAAAGTCCATAGAAATGAGGAAGATTCTCATGCGAGTCTTCCAATATGTGTAATCCGACCCATTAAACAAAGGTGGTCGTGCAATAGAATGGCCCTCTTGCATGCCGGAGTAAGCCATCTCTCTTGGGTATTAAACCAAATATGAGAGATAACCTTGCTCTGATACCACTTGTTAGGATCGGAGCGGCACTAAGAGGGGGGGGTGAATTAGTGCAGCGGATTAAAACTTCGATTTTAATAAAATCTTTCGTACGTTAAGAACGAAACTTGAGAAATTTAACTTGAAGGCGTGTTCTTAAAGTTGCGCAGCAAGAGTAATAAGGAACTAAAGCAGTAAGAAGATTTGCAGTAATGTAAATGACAATAATAAAAAGCAAACCCGAGATTACGCCGATTTTTAGAGTGGTTCGGTCAAATGACCTACTCCACTTGCGAGGCCCCTCTTCGATGAGGCTCCCACCTTCCACTAGCAAGTCTCTTGAAATGGAAGGGTAAACACCCCTCTTACAACCTTTTACAAGCAGCTCAACCTCTTACAAATATTCAATAAGAAAGAAGGAGGAGAACTCTCTAGCAAATTGAAAACAAGACTTGCTAAGACTTTCTAAGACTTTTCTCTCAATCAAAATGCTTCTCAAAAGTTGTAACCTCAGCTGAGATTTGAGGGGTATTTATAGGCCTCAAGAGGATTCAAATTTTGGGCTCCAAAATTTGAATTCTCTTAGGGTTCCCGGTGCTGGCGGTTCCACCGCCCAGCGCTCGGGTGCTGGGCGGTGCAACCGCCCAGCCAAGGAGGTGTCACCGCCCAGCACTCGGGTGCTGGGCGGTGCCACCGCCCAGCTAGGCGGTGCCACCGCCTACAGTGTTTTCAGCCCGACTACAGTGTTTTCAGCCACTAGTTGGGCTTCAATCTTGGCTCTCTAGTTCGCTGGTTTAGCTTAATTTTTAGCCTAAACCAACTCTGACTTTGGGCCCAGTTGGCCCCTAACCAGGATATAGGATTATCTCTTAATCCTAATCCTAATTACAAGTGGACTACATAACCAAAACACGTCCTAAGCAAATTTTCAACCGCGAACGTCGAGTCTTGTTCTGGCGAGCTTTCCGACGAACTTCTTTCGACGGACTCCCTGCAAGCTCCCAATCTTTGTGATGACTTTAACGAGTAGCCGAGCCTTCTTGGTGATCTCCGCGAGCCTCCAACGATTTCTTTGGCGAACTTCCGACACGTTCCCGATTTCTTCTCGGATGGTTCCGGCAGCATCTCCGATGATTCTTCGGTCTCTTAAACGTCCATCGAGCTTGACTCCGGTATTCTTGCTATATGTTTTCTGGTTATCGTAGTTAATCCTGCACACTTAACTCAATAATATGGATTAGATCAAATAACCCACCAATTGATTACATCATCAAAATCCGAGATTCAACAAGAATTGCAGCAGGTTTGACGTTAAGGTCGTCAACGAACGGATTTTGAATTGTGATCGTAGGCGCCCGCAGGGGAAACTATTGCTGCAGAACCAAGAGATAATTGCATATTTCTTCCTTCTCCCTCTTGATGATCATGAGGCCATGCTCATAATTAAATGGTTGACGACATTAGGTGATATTTCTTGGAATTTTATGCAACTAATTATGAAATTTTACAGTAAGGAGAAACAAGTGATACGGAACGGGAAACGTGAGGGCGACATAACGACGATTTGCACCCAACAAATGAAGAAGGTTTTGCATAAAGCATGCAACGGCCTTTTGGTACAACTTGAGCAGCAAACTAAGGGAGAGCCAATAGAATTTGAAGATCCAAACCTACTTCCTTTGCTTGCTGAATTTTCAGATATATTTGATGAACCGCACAACCTATCTCTTACCAGTCGGCATGATCATTATATAATGATTCTTTCAGGCAAACCTCCAGCAAATACTCAACCATATCAGTATCTACATCTCCAGAAGGATAAAATAGAAAGGATTGTAAAAGAGATGCTCGAAACAGGAGTTATTCGGCTAAGTTGCAACCTCTACTCTTCACCGGTGCTACTTGTACGCAAGAAGGACGGAACATGGCGAATATGCATTGATTATCGAGCTCTCAATGGCATAACCATCAAGAACAAATACTTTATTCTAATAACAGATGAATTGCTAGATGAAAGGGAGCACAAATCTTCGCAAAGCCGGACCTTCGATCCGGGTATTATCAAATACGAGTGTATGAAGAAGTCATACCGAAAATCGCCTTTCGAACACACAATGGCCACTACGAATTTTTACTTTCTTCAACAAAAGGTGAAATATCTTGGGCATATCATATCAGAGGAAGGTGTGATGGTGGACCCCTTCAAAATTGAAGCAATACAAAACTGGCCTACCTCGAGGAACATAAAATTGCTACATGGCTTTCTGGGTTTAACAGGCTACTACTGCAAGTTTGTGAAAAACTATGGAGAGATTAGTGCACCAGTTACTTTCTTACTGAAAAAAGATGTCTTCCAATGGTCAGACAGAGCCTCCGTTGCCTTCGACAAACTTAAGGCAGCCATGACGATGACACTAGTGCTAACACTACCAGATTTCAACCAACCCTTCATTATTGAGGCCGACACATCTGGAGTCAGAATTGGAGCCATTCTCATGCAAGATGGTCGACCACTCGCATACACTAGCAAGGCATTATCTCCCTCCTATCAAAATAAGTCAACATATGATAAGGAGATGCTCGCTATTGTGCGCGCAGCAACGCGGTGGAGACCCTACTTGATTGGTGGACGATTTCAAATTAAAACCGACCAAAAAAGCCTTAAGTACGTTTTGGAGCGAAAGATATCATCCTCTGAGCAGCAAAAATGGGTAACAAAACATTTTAGATTTGATTATGAAATAACTTACAAAAAGGGGAAAGAGAATGTTCTTGCAGATGCGCTTTTGCAACTAACCGAGCAAGTTGAAGTTTCGATCGTTTCACTTCCGACAAGCGACTTCCTTGAGGATATTAAGATAGAATGGCAGGAAGATTTAGAGACTAGTAAGATTATAAGCACCAAGCAGATTTTACAAAAATTGGAGGAAGCACCAAGCTCCGTGGCTCATTATAATTGGGACTCAAAAGAATTACACTATAAGGGATGCATTATGCTTGTGACAAATTCTACTTGCATCTTCACAAGTAGATTTTCGACAAAGTTATTCCATATACAGGGTACTAAATTGAAAAGGAGTATGACATATCACCCACAAACCGATGGCCATACAAAAGTTGTAAATAGGTGCTTGGAGATAGTCCAAAGCCACCCACCAAATATGACTACGCAAGGAGAACTCCAGACCCAACCAAGTGCTATTATTGATCGACGGAATATGACTCAACGATGACGACCTGCTACTGAAGTGCTAATACAGTGGGCGAACCTATTATCAGAAGATGCCACTTGGGAGAACTACGATGACTTGAAGATCAAATTCCCAGAATTCATGAATCGTCAGCCTCGAGGACAAGGCTGATTTGAAGAGGGCGGGTCTGTTAGGACTCTAGCTAGGAGAGTCCTAATTGAGAGGGACATTCATGTAAAATCTACCTAAGCCGACCCCTATTAAAGAGGTAAAGAGGCCGGCTAGGGTTAGGAGGTTGTTTCTTAAAGAAGAATTAGGAGTTGTAAAGGAATTGGAGTCTTAAGGATTAGGAGTTGTCAAGGAATAGGAGTCTTAAGTAGGAGTCCTATTAGGAGTTAGGGTTTAGAAGCCCTATAAATAGCCATGTATTCCATCTCTTTTCATAAGCAATAGATGAATCTTTTCTGCAGCCTTTGAGCAGCAACTTGGAGGGAGGAACCCCTATAGAGTTCTAAGGAGGCCGATCCCCTAAAGAGATCAACCCCATGTTTAGAATCTGCAAGGGTTCTAACACTTCTCCAAGCTTCAATTTTGCCCTTTCTGCAGGGTACTTTTTGCAGTTCCTCTTCTAGTGCCCATCTTTGCCATAGTGGAAGCACTGGCCTTTTGTTAGGATCAAGAGCACTAAGAGGGGGGGATGAATTAGTGCAGCGGGAATCTTTCAACGATAAAATCTGCGTTCGAACGATAAAAACGATTTCAGTGTGAAAGCCGATTCTAAGATTACTTTAACTTAAGATCAAGCGAGATGATGTTAAAGTCAATCTATGAAGGCAGTTTGCAGTTATGATGAAAGCCAGAATATAAGCCCAAACTGAAATACGACGTTCGTACGAAGAAACTGATTTACGTCTAAATGCTGATTCGTAAATCACTTGATTAGGCAAGATGTAGTTTAAGCAAGGATATGAAGGCAGTTTGCAGTTATGATAGAAATCAAAACGTAAATGCAAACTGAAATATGATGATCATACGAAAAAAACATATTTACGTCTAAACGCTAATTTGGAAAGTGCAAAGCTTGAAACCCGATCGTATATGCGCAGAAAGTAGTAAGCTTTAGAGGAGGTTTGCAGTAAAGATAATATGCTCAAAGTAAATGCAAACCGAGATTTAGAGTGGTTCGGTCAATCTTGACCTACTCCACTTTTGGCTTCCTCCACCGACAAGGTCACCGACGTCAACTAGAGGCCTTCCTTCAATAAGCGAAGGCCAACCACCCTTTTACAGTTTCACTCCTTTTGACGGGCTTAGGAGACAACCCTTACAGAATTTTCTCTCCTCTCTTTACAGCTCAGAACTTGGAAGAAAAGAGGGAGAAGAACTTTTGGCCTTTACAACAATTTTGAGCTCTAAAAATCACAGAACAAGATCAAGATTTCAGTGTGTATTCTGTGCCCTTTCAGTGCTGAATGGGTGGGGTATTTATAGGCCCCAACCCAGTTCAAATTTAGAGCTCAAAACTGTCAATTCCCGGAATTCCGGGATCAGGCGCTTAAACCTCCTGACTTGAGCGGTTGCACCGCTTGGCAGAGCTCGAAGACTAAGCCTCTGGGCGATGCTACCTCCTGTCAAGGGCGGTTGCACCTCCTACCAGAGCTCGAAGACTGAGCTCAAGCGGTGCAACCTCCTGACTGAGGCGGTTGCACCGCTCAGCCAGTGCTCGGAGACCGAGCCCAGGTGGTGCCACCTCCTGTCAGGGGAGGTTGCACCGCCCAGTCTCGCTCGGAGACTGAGCCCAGGCGGTGCCACTTCCTGGCTGGGGCGGTTGCACCGCCTAGTCTCACTCAGAGACTTAGCCCAGGCGGTGCCACCTCCTGGCTTGGGCGGTTGTACCTCCCGCCAGAAATCAGGGTCCGAATGGGTTGATCCATTCGGCCCAATTTGGGTTTTTCAGGGGCCCAATTGCCCCAAGATTAAGTTAATGGTATCACCTCCCATTTTCAACTTAATCATTGTGCTAACTACGATTTTTCCTAAGATATTTACTGCAACTTGCTCCGGTGCGTTAATCGCTTCTTCCGGCGAGCTTCCGGCGAACTTCCGTCGATCATCCGATGAACCCTCGGTGATGCTCCTGCGGACTTCCAGCAAACTACTGGACTTGCGACAATCCACTTGGTGAGTTCCGACGAGCTTCTTTGGCAAGCTTATGGACTTCCCCGATTTGTTCCCGCATAACCTCCGATGATTGTCCGAACTTCCGTCGAACTCTCGAACTCCCAACGTGATCATTGTCTTGACTCCGGCGCAACTCCTATAGCATATCTTTTTTTCACCGTAGTTAATCCTACACACTTAAAACAAAACTTTGATCAAGACAATTAATCCTAAGCAATTAACCAAGTTGTCCGGCATGTCATTGGTCCCTCGACGTTTCGTCTGATTCTTCGGCGCATCGTCCTCTCCTGCAGCCTATTGCCCAATCGGCCAGTTGACTCCATAACTCTGATATCCTTGGCACAATACCTGCTCTTCTTGGCCCGATGCCCTAGTCCACGGCCCGAAGCCTTCTGTCGATACGTCGACCGATCCACCGGCCCGACGTCCAATCTTTTGACATGTTCCTCCGGCACAACATGATTTTCCTGCTTTAATTGTCTCATCCTGATCGAAGCATCCTGTGTCACTCAAAACGTAGATTAAATCATAAACATATATCAAGTGGTTTCATCATCAAAATATGAGATTCAACAATCTCCCCCTTTTTGATGATGACAACTACTTGATGACGGAGTTAACCTTAACTCCGGAGTTTAAACAAACTCCCCCTATCAATATGTCATAGAAACTCTTGGATTCAAAAGTCTAAGCAACATGTCATCATAAACTTATGCATAAACTTATACATAACATGTCATGTCATCAACATACTTCTCCCCCTTTATCATCAACAAAAAGGAGAAGTACCACAATCAAGTGTTTGTGATATTAGTTTAACTTATTGCATGAAAAACATAATATCAAGTTTTATCAGCATGCAAGTTTGCTATTATCAAATATCAACATGTAAAATTGCGATGTAAGCTTTTGATATCATAACGCAAACATTTCAAGTGTTTATCAATTTTAGCATTTCATCACATGGTAAGATATCAACGCGTAAAATTACGATACAAGTTCTTAATATCTTAACGCATGATGCAAACATGGCATAATGCAAGTTTGGCAATCATAGCATCAATTCATATATCTCTTGATGATGCAAGCATAGCATCAGTGTTCATAGCATCAATTCATATATTTCTCCTCCTTTTTCATCAACAAAACGGAGAACGATATAAACAAATTTTAAGCATAAGTGCTTGTAATTATTCATGTCATAACTAGGTTCATGTCATTTTCTAACAGTGAGTGATAGGATATCAATTATACAAACATCATAAGGAAAACATGACATGGAGATAGTTTTGAAAACTTCTTCCTTTTTTATCTGTTATTATCTTTTTGCATGAAGGAGGAAGACTATTTGTGATACATGCTATTTGTGAGTTTACTTCGAGTGAAGTTAGAATCGATGAGAGATTAAATCATGCTCCATTTTTACAAGGATCAAGATATGTATGTGAAACAAATCATTGCAAGTAAAAACACTTTCATCCATATTCATCAAATCCATTTCTAAAAAAAAATATTTTTTACATGATATGTGTATGAGAGATGTATTTACTAGTTGATTACATATGTCAAAAATCAATGATATGAACTAAACTTGATATGACATATGCTTGTTAAGTTCGGAAGAGAGTAAACTTGATATGTTAGGATCAAGAGAATCCGAAAATGAAATTTGACTCTTTCTTGCATTCGGACAAGGTTTTGCTATAGATATTCAATTACAATCATGAAGGTAAAGCATGCTTGTTATCATGGAAGTTTTGTATTCAAGCACATAATTTCCAACATGTAATTGTGTAAAATCATTATGCCAATCAAGTGATTTGATCATTCAATCAAGAAAGTTCAAAAAATAATTTTAACACGTTCAATCATTAGGACGTATTTTTGCCATAGTTTTTCAAATACAATCATGAAGATAAGGCATGCTCATCATCATGGTAGTACGATGGCAAGTTTACAATTTTAAGACACGCAAGCTAGTAATTTTGAGATGTTCAAGAAAGCAACTCTTACTTCTTGAAATATAAGTTTTGCTACATGTGCAAGTTAACTTTTTGCTTCTGCAAGATATCATTCCTTGGTGATGTTCAATATAGCAAGTTTTACATCATGCAAGCTAGTGAATCTTATAACATTTTAGAACATGCATAATCACCAAAGCATCATAAATTTTAATGATGTGCAAAATTATAAATTTTGCATGTTTGCATTTGTGCATCTTGAGATTTGTAAGATAGCACTTCTTGGTGATGTTCAAGATAGCAATTCCTTTTCTTTTGAGAAGTGTAATTATTTTCTTTCTCCTTTTTTTTTTGAATTATATGAGCTAGCAAATTAGCTTTGAAGCATGTTTTGCTCCCACTTTGTCATTGTCAAAAAGAAGGGAAGACCCTTTACGTTAATTTCTAAATTATGACAAAGGTAAATAGCATTGATGAAAACTCAAGTCTTGAATGTCAAAAAAATTATTTTATCATGAATATTTCATCATTGCATGCATCATTATCATCATATATATTTTTAAAACATATAAACTCATTATTATATGATTCCAAATCATCAT
The DNA here is from genome assembly GCF_036884655.1 of Musa acuminata AAA Group. Taxonomy (NCBI): domain Eukaryota; kingdom Viridiplantae; phylum Streptophyta; class Magnoliopsida; order Zingiberales; family Musaceae; genus Musa; species Musa acuminata. The sequence goes on along the minus strand of NC_088343.1, from coordinate 23,496,734 downwards.
TCCTATTATTTCAATCATTGTTTCAATCATCTTTATAGCTTATCATGCACAATATGTCAAACCATCTAACATGATACAAATATTTATTTTCAAGGTATTTATCACTATTTTTATGTATGATAATAAAGTGTTCATGATACCGAACATTAAATCAATATTTTTTAAGTATTTATCACTTCATTTTGATCATGATACCAAACATTCATCATTTAGAGCATTCATGACATTAAATCAACATTTATAATACTTCATTTTAGCAACAACTCATAGCATTTTAAATCATGATTCACATCATATGCAATACATCACATCATAATTAAAAAGCTCAAGTATTGCATGCATCATTGCAAATCATAAATGTTTCATATCATGATGGTATCAATTTTGTTAAATTATATCCTACCATGCATGATCATAACTTTTCATTTGTATACATCAAAATAAATTAATGAATATGTCATGTATTCATATCATTACATAAGGAATATCAAGAAGAAAATAATTGGGTGATGAGATAAACCTTTCATGAATACAAAGAATTGCATAAAAATCATATCATGAATATAAGGAATACAGGTCACAATCATTCAAGAGAAAAATCATCATTCATTTTCAATTCATTCAATTTGACAAATCATGATCAAGATTTTGATAAAACTCATTTCAAATTTAAATAATCAAAATCATTTTTATGGCTCACAAAATTTATAACATAAATAGATTCATGATTTCATCGATAATATATTTTTCCCCCTTTTTTTAAGTGTTTCATCTTAAGTGATCGATTTCATGTAAGCATGCTTTTTCATTTATGTCAAATGAAAAAATGCATCAACGTTTAGGATCGTAAAATGAATTTCATCATAAAACCATCAAGACCAATAAGTCACAAAAATCATCATGCATAAAATCATAAATCATGGTATCCAAACATTTAGTGTTTTTATATTATGCATCATTGAGTATACAATCGTCAAGCATGACACTTACACTATTTCATATAACCATGCCTATTTCATTTATGTCAAACATGCATCAGTTTTTAAAGCCACTGTTATTATCATGAAAATCGATAATCCATAATTATCAAGAATCATCATAATTTCAAAAATATATACTCATTAATCATAACTTCAAATTAAACATGATTTAATATACTCAAAATCAAGAAATAACAATGGATATCACCATGATACACATTATTACTTCTTAACCATGATTTCATATTTTCAATCAAAATCATTTTATTTGTTTATCATAAAATATGCAATATTATCATTTTCGAAATTACTAGCATGATCATAATTTTTTTTTAAACATTAATTCTAAACTAAAAAAGAAAATACATCATGAGAGTATCAAGTAATTTCAAAATAATTCAAGAGAGTTGAGTTACTTACCTTGTAGTCGAAGCTCGTCAAAGCCCAATTCGCCATTTCACCTTTGGAAGTTATTGATTCATCCTTGGTTGCCTTCCTTTTCTTTGGCCTCTTCCTTCGTTCAAGTTCATTATCTATTTTAGATTTTTGTTTAATAAACTTATTAAGATTTAGTGTTCGAAGTTCAAGTTCATCATTGTCCTCATCACTTGAGTCATCGCTCAAGTGGTATTCATTTGTCCGGAGTTCCAAATCCTTCCTGTTCTTTGGAAGGTGACTTTGTTCATCATGTTCATCATGTGCATTGTGCACTATTTCATATGTCATCAACGAACCAATTAGTTCTTCAAGTGGTAAGTTGTTTAGGTTTTTAGCTTCTTGTATTGTAGTTACTTTTGAATCCCACTTCTTAGAAAGAGAACGCAAAATCTTGTTTACGAGTTCAAAATCCGAGAAACATTTTCCAAGAGCTCTTAAACTATTGACAACATCCGTGAAACGGGTGTACATGTCGCCTATAGTCTCGCTTGGTTGTATTCGAAAAATCTCAAAGTCATGCAATAAAATGTTAACTTTCGAGTCTTTGACTCTACTAGTTCCCTCGTGCGTGATTTCAAGTGTTCGCCAAATGTCAAAAGCCGTTTCGCACGTAGAAATCCGATTGAACTCATTTTTGTCTAAAGCGCAAAATAAGGCATTCGTAGCCTTTGCGTTTAAAGAAAAATACTTCTTCTCCAAATCCGACCATTCGTTCATCGGTTTAGAGGGAAGTTGAAAATTGTTTTCAACGATATTCCATAAATCTAAATTCATAGAAATCAAGAAAACTCTCATTTGAGTTTTCCAATAAGTGTAGTCTAATCCGTTAAACAACGGTGGACGAAAAACCGATAAGCCCTCTTGAAAGCCATGAAGTGCCATTTCTCTCGGGTGTAAATCCGAAATGAGAAATACCGGGCTCTGATACCAATTGTTAGCATCAAGAGCACTAAGAGGGGGGAGGGGTGAATTAGTGCAGCAGAAATCTTTCAACGATAAAATTTGCGTTCAAACGATAAAAACGATTTCGGTGTGAAAGCTGATTCTAAGATTACTTTAACTTAAGATCAAGCGAGATGATGTTAAAGTCAATCTATGAAGGCAGTTTGCAGTTATGATGAAAGCCAGAATATAAGCCCAAACTGAAATACGACGTTCGTACGAAGAAACTGATTTACGTCTAAATGCTGATTCGTAAATCACTTGATTAGGCAAGATGTAGTTTAAGCAAGGATATGAAGGCAGTTTGCAGTTATGATAGAAATCAAAACGTAAATGCAAACTGAAATATGATGATCATACGAAAAAAACAGATTTACGTCTAAACGTTGATTCAGAAAGTGCAAAGCTTGAAACCCGATCGTATATGCGCAGAAAGCAGTAAGCTTTAGAGGAGGTTTGCAGTAAAGATAATATGCTCAAAGTAAATACAAACCGAGATTTAGAGTGGTTCGGTCAATCTTGACCTACTCCACTTTTGGCTTCCTCCACCGACGAGGTCACCGACGTCAACTAGAGGCCTTCCTTCAATAGGCGAAGGCTAACCACCCTTTTACAGTTTCACTCCTTTTGACGGGCTTAGGAGACAACCCTTACAGAATTTTCTCTCCTCTCTTTATAGCTCAGAACTTGGAAGAAAAGAGGGAGAAGAACTTTTGGCCTTTACAATAATTTTGAGCTCTAAAAATCATAGAACAAGATCAAGATTTCGGTGTGTATTCTGTGCCCTTTTAGTGCTGAATGGATGGGGTATTTATAGGCCCCAACCCAGTTCAAATTTGGAGCTTAAAACTGTCAATTCCCGGAATTCTGGGATCAGGCAGTTGCACCTCCTGACTGGAGCGGTTGCACCGCTTGGCAGAGCTCGAAGACTGAGCCTCTGGGCGGTGCTACCTCCTGTCAGGGGTGGTTGCACCTCCTGCCGGTGCTCGGAGATCGAGCCTAGGTGGTGCCACCTCCTGTCAAGGGAGGTTGCACCGCCCAATCTCACTCGGAGACTGAGCCCAGGTGGTGCCACCTCCTAGCTGGGGCGGTTGCACCGCCTAGTCTCACTCGGAGACTTAGCCCAGGCGGTGCCACCTCCTAGCTTAGGCGGTTGCACCTCCCGCCAGAAATTAGGGTCCGAATGGGTTGATCCATTCGGCCCAATTTGGGTTTTTCAGGGGCCCAATTGCCCCAAGATTAAGTTAATGGTATCACCTCCCATTTCCAACTTAATCATTGTGCTAACTACAATTTTTCCTAAGATATTTACTTCAACTTGCTCCGGTGCGTCAATCGCTTCTTCCGGCGAGCTTTCGGCGAACTTCCGTCGATCATCCGATGAACCCTCGGTGATGCTCCTGCGGACTTCCGGCAAACTCTTGGACTTGCGACAATCCACATGGTGAGTTCCGATGAGCTTCTTTGGCAAGCTTATGGACTTCTCGGATTTGTTCCCGTAGAACCTCTGACGATTGTCCGAACTTCTGTCGAACTCTCGAACTCCCAACGTGATCATTGTCTTGACTCCGGCGCAACTCCTGTAGCATATCTTATTTTCATCGTAGTTAATCCTGCACAATTAAAACAAAACTTTGATCGAGACAATTAATCCTAAGCAATTAACCAAGTTGTCCGACATGTCATTGGTCCCTCGACGCTTCGTCTGATTCTTCGGCGCATCGTCCTCTCCTGCAGCCTATTGCCCAATCGGCCAGTTGACTCCGTAACTCTGATATCCTTGGCACAATACCTGCTCTTCTTGGCCCGATGCCCGAGTCCACGGCCCGAAGCCTTCTGTCGAGACGTCGACCGATCCACCGGCCCAACGTCCAATCTTTTGACATGTTCCTCCGGCACAACATGATTTTCCTGCTTTAATTGTCTCATCCTGATCGAAGCATCCTGCGTCACTCAAAACGTAGATTAAATCATAAACATATATCAAGTGGTTTCATCATCAAAATATGAGATTCAACACCTTTGTCCTTCGCTGGGTCTTTCTTAGCAACCTTTGCTTTACCTGGTTTGCCCTTGCCCTTTCCTTTCTTAAGGGACCTTTCTGCTTTCCTTTTCTTTCTAGTCTCACCAATATAGAGAACTGGCTTCTCTTTCTTAATAGTACTCTCTGCCTCCCTCAACATATTGAGGAGCTTTGGGAGAGTCATCTCAAGCTTGTTCATATTAAAATTCATTATGAACTGTGAAAAGGAATCTAGTAGGGACTGAAGCACAATGTCCACACACAAGTTATCCTCTAGGATCATTCCTAGACCTATGAGTTTTTCTATCCACTTAATCATTTTTAGGACATGGTTCTGAACCGGTATCCCCTCAGTTATCCTAGCGTGGAAGAGGCTCTTGGATATCTCATATCGCTGAGTCCTTCCCTGTTCCTCAAACAATTTACGGACATATAGGAGAATGGATCTGGCATCCTTCTTTTCATGTTGTCTCTGTAACTCATGAGTCATAGAGCCCAACATATAACACTGAGCAAAAGTGGAGTCATCAATGTACTTCACTTACCCCTTCTTCGAGCGTAGACATTATTGTATCAAGGATGTACATGATTTTCTCCGCCGTGAGAACAATTCTCAAGTTACGGAGCCAATCCGTATAATTTAGACCAGTGAGGCGGTTGACATCAAGTATGCCACGTAAGGGATTTGAAAACAACATTTTCTAAAAATAAAGATGCAGTAGAAATGAATAACATGCAGATTTTGCTAGAAATAAACTATCAAGATGTTGACTTCTATCTTAATATGCTCCCACTATTTTACTAACGAGTCACGCGACACCCTCAGCACATGAAACGGAAGTCTCCGACAGACTTCTAGTGGGGATCAGGATCCAATCAGCGTCTTAGTGTAACCTCGAGGGACTCGACCAATCACACTAAGCCTAAAAGGTAGGCAATTATTGTCGATCACAACTCCTTGTGATTCCTGTCCTGTTCGGCCTCCGAATCACCATGGTCTCGAGGGACTCGACCAACCATGATGCTCGGCTAAGTCAACACCTTCGTTACAAGATGAGTCTGATTTGATGATATACTCTCGAGGGACTCGACCAAGCATACTATGCCCTCAGGTCACCGGTGACATCTCTATGTCGTAAGCAAGATAGCGAATCGTGATATAGGTGAGCCTCGAGGGACTCGATCAACTCAACCTACACCGGGAATCGGTTCATACTTATAATGATGGAAGGCCATGTGGGTCAATCTAATTGCCTCACGTTTACCGACTTAATATTATCGAGAGAAATGTTTCTATGATTTGGTCTCCTAATATGACATGTCACATATATATATATTTAATATATATCTAAATCGCATGTAAATATATATACATATCTAGTATGTGTATAAGCAATCACACCAGATGATCATGAACCACAACCTAATGTGACTAGGTCCGAGCCAGTAGGCCTAATCACTCACATCAAGATCTATGTGTGCAACGGTGCATCTCCATGCCTTGTGATCATCCATCTCATCCTCGTTGGTTCCGTCGACATCTTGATTCATCTTCATGCATCGCGTCATCCATCTCGTGGGTCCCGCTATCGCATCCACGCTCCCGTTGCGCCTCCTTATGTGATTACAACTTAATCATAGGCACGCAGGCCCGACAATAAACAAGAAATATAATGGAGGCTCACATACCTCAATAATAATAATCATAAATACACACATCACACGATCCATGATCATCCGTCCACATATCATACATCACATGTATAAATAATCATCATCATGTAGGACTACTAGATAATGATAAAAAATAATAATCAACTAAACCTTTAAATTAATTAGTATTTTATGAAATCAGGGACATATAGGGAATTTTTGAATTCATAGAGGTATTTTTGTAATTTGGACAAAAGACAGAAACTGGAATTTCTCAAATTCGGAGGGGCAAAACTATCTTTTGCCCAGAAAACCCTAATGCCCTACTCCCCTTTGCTTCCGCCGCCGTCGCCACCCTGCTGGCGGCGGCCTATGCGGCGGGGCGAGGGCGCTGCCCTCGCCTGCAGGCGGTACGCCCGCTGGCGGCGCTGCCGCTACAGGTGGGCGCCGCCACCTCCGCGGGTGGTTCTACCGGCGAGGCAACGCCCGCAGGCGGTGCTGCCCCTGCGGGCGCCGCCGCCTCCGCGGGCAGTTCTGCTATATCGAGCATGGTGCTGTCAGGCCCATACGGTTTCTACTCGAGTGTCGCTCTAATCGGATTCTCCCGGAGAAACCTTTCTCTCTCAAACCGAATGACCCTAGCCAGGGATTTGTCTGAGCAAGAACACATAGGATATTCCTCTCATGACATCGAGAGTGGATGATCCTCTATCGACACTCAATAACCCTCGTAAGGTCGACTACCACTCTCAATGACCAACTGTACTAGATCTGGGACAGCCAAACCTATAAGTTTGGTATCAAAGAGTGGAACACTCATACAGGACATCCTTGGTGTCTGAAGTCTAAGGACCAGATATACCACTAGGACTACAGAATCGCTGTCTGACAATAAGACATCATCAACCATCCAGCATTCCACAAGTTGATCAGTCAGTGAATTCATTCTCCAATGAGCACTTGTACTGTATCCCTAGTGTCCCTACACGAGCAGCTATGAGACCAATAGCATCCATCATATGGACAGGTATACAACACACCAGTCTGTCTGGTTATCATGATGTCCCTCTCGAGTAACCTATGACCGGGATTATTTAGGATATGTGTTTAAAGGTGAATCGATCTCATTATCGTGATCTCATCACGATCCGATTCCCATTGCACAAATCTAAGGACATCACAATATATATATGCATTTATGCAATAGTTATAAAGTGATATACGCCAAAATATAATAAGCAAAAAGATTCTATTTCAAGTCACACGTGCCATCACTCACGTGATTGGCTTGCTGGGCCCCTATGACTAGCATATACAACTTGCGAGCCTTGCTTATGTAGAAAGATGATTAACTCTCCATTTAGTGGAACTAGAGAGAGAGCCATTGAGTTGTTGAAATTCATACATAGTGATGCATGTGGTCCCATGTCAACTTATGCCATAAGTGGTTATTCCTAATTTATTACTTTTACCAATGATTTCTCAAGGTATAGACATATGTACTTGATGAAGTACAAATCTAAGGCCTTCGAGAAATTTAGGGAGTATAAGAATAAAGTAGAGAATCAGATTGGAAAAGGTATTAAGACTCTTCGATCAGACCGAGGAAGTAAGTACTTGAGTACAAAGCTCACCCAATTCCTCAAGGACCATGGGATTCTGCCCCAGAGGACACCTTTTTATACACCCCAGCTCAATGGTGTATCCGAAAGGAGGAAACACACACTATTAGATATGGTGCAGTCCATAATAAGTTTCGTCGATCTCCCCATCTTATTTTAGGGATACACCATAGAGATCGCAACTTACCTTCTGAACAGAATTCCAACTAAGTTGGTAGTGTCTACTCCATATGAGATATGGAAAGGAAAGAAGCCTGATCTTAAGGTTGTTAAGATTTGTGGTTGCCTTGCCCATGTTAAAAGACACAACTCCGATAAGTTGAAATCGAGGACGGAGTAGTGCAAGTTCGTGGGATACCCCCAAGGAAAATTTTGAGTATTATTTCTATCATCTCGAGGATCAAAAGATCTTTGTAACCAAGAGAGCAGTGTTCCTTGAGAATGAACACATTCTTGGCGGAGACAATGGGAGCATAATAGATTTGAGTGAGGTTGGAGAATCTAGCTCAAGCACCACTCCACAGCCCGAGTCTATTTAGTGACCTAGCACACAAGATCCGACTTTACGTAGGTCCAACAAAGTATCCCATCCTCCTAAGATATATATATATATATATATATATATATATATATATATATATATATATATATATATATATATATATATATATATATATATATATATATATATATATATATATATATATATATATATATATATATATATATATTGTGATGTCTTTGGATTTATGCAATGGGAATCAGATCGTGATGAGATCATGATAATGAGGCTGATTCGCCTTTAAACATAGATCCTAAATAATCTCGGTTATAGGTTACTCGAGAGGGATATCGAGATAACCAGATAGACTGGTGTATTGTATACTCGTTCATATGATGGATGCAGCTAGTCTCATAGCTGCTCATGTGGGGACACTACGGATACAATACAGGTGCTCATTGGGGAATGAGTTCACTGATTGATCCACTTATGAAATGTTAAATGATTGATGATGCCTTATTATCAGACAGCGATTCCGTAGTCCTAGTGGTGTATCTGGTCCTTAGACTTAAGACACTAAATATGTCTTGTATGAGTGCTCCACTCTTTAATACCAGACTTATAGTTTTGGATGTCCTAGATCTAGCACAATCGATCATCAGGAGTGGTAGTCAACCTTCTGAGGGCTATTAAGTGTCGATAGAGGATCCTCCACTCTCGGTGCCATGAGAAGAATGTCCCATGTGTTCTTGCTCAGACAAATCTGTGGCTAAGGTCATTCGAATTGAGAGAGAAAGAGTTCTCTAGGAGAATCTAATTAGAGCGAGACTCGAGTAGAAACTGTATGGGTCTGACAACACCATACCCGGTATACGATCTCTAGAATATTAGATGGATGAGGGACTATAGGTACATGGTAACTAAGGATAAACAGGTCCAATGGATTGAATTCCCCCATATCGTCTAGGGACTACGGTGTAGTGGCATAGTACGTCCGCAGTCAATGAGTCAAGTGAATTATTATGGAGATAATAATTCACTGAGCTAGAAGAAGTTCTGATAGGTATGACTCACGACCAGCTCGATATTGGGCCTAGAGGGTCACACACATATGGTAGGCATTACGATGAGTAGAGATTCGAATATGAGATATCCATTGGAGCCCCTGTCTTATTAGATATCCAATAAGCCCTTGAATTATTGGATCATATGGATGAGATCCAATAAGAGCCCATGAGAGATTATTGGATAGAGATCTACTAATCTAAGAGGCTTGGATATTTGGATGGAGATCCAATACCTAATAGGGGAGGATACATTAGGGTTAAGTTGACAATGAACTATTATAAATATGAGGGTTTCAATAGTTTATAGGCTATTGCTTTTTTGCTTCCTCTCCATCTTAGAGTAGGCCTGGAGTTTTAAGGAGTGTCATCATAGCCCAGCTATATGGATCACCGCTAGAGAGGAGGGCGCTTGACCTCCTTCACCCTCTCCTAGAGATCGTAGGGATTCAGGGATATTTGATCTCCCTAGGTAACACAATCTATCTCACACATGGTTTTCTATTTTGTGAATTTTTACGCACCAATCTTCGCACAATGGCGAACATATCTTTAGGAATTAATGATTTTGTTTTATGTTCTTCTGCTGTGCATATGATGTCACCCCCAAGATTTTTCAACAGAGAGGATGTTGAGGATATTGATCCTCAGACCTACGAGGAGGCTATTACGAATATAGACTCCGAGAAGTGGCAAGAAGCCATGAATTCTGAGATGGATTTCATTTACTCCAACAAGGTTTGGAACCTAGTTGATGCACCCGAGGGCATTATACCCATCAATTGCAAGTGGATCTTAAAGAAGAAGATTGGAGTAGATGGAAAGATAGAGACCTATAAAGCAAGGCTAGTGGCTAAGGGGTATCGTCAAAGGCAAGGTGTTGACTATGACGAAACATTCTCACCCGTAGCCATGCTAAAATCCATCTGAATCCTATTGGCTATTGCAGCACACTATAATTATGAGATCTAGCAGATGGATATGAAAATCACATTCCTCAATGGCAACCTCGAGGTGGATGTGCATATGATATAGCTTGAGGGATTTGTATCCAAGGACTACCCAAATAAGGTGTGCATATTGTTTAGGTCCATTTATGGACTAAAGCAAGCTTCCCAAAGTTGGAACATAAGATTTGATGAGGTTATAAGATCTTATGACTGCTAGTCATAGATGCCCTACACATAGTCTTTTTGTTTATTATCATATTTTGACATTTTATCACTTTATATTGACTATTGCTTGAATATTGTGATATCCATGGGTTTGTGCAATGGGAATCAGACATGATGAGATCACGATAATAAGACTGATTCGCCTTTAAACATAAATCCTAAATAATCCCGGTCATCGGTTATTTAAGAGGGACATCGAGATAACTGGACATACTGGTGTGCCATATACTCATCCATATGATGAATGAAGCTGGTCTCATAGCTGCTCATGTGGGGACACTAGTGATATAGTACAAGTGCTCATTGGGGAATAAGTTCACTGATTGATCCACTTATGAAATGCTGGATGGTTGATGATGTCTTATTATTAGATAATGACTCTGTAGTCCCAATGGTGTATCTGATCCTTAGGCCTAAGACACTGAGGATGTCCTGTATGAGTACTCCACTCTTTGATACCAGACTTATAGGTTTGGAGGTTCCAGATCTAACACAACCAGTCATCGGGAGTGGTAGCCAACCTTACGAGGACTATTGAGTATCGATAGAGAATCATCGACTCTTGGTGTCATGAGAGGAAAATCCCATGCATTCTTACGCAGATAAATCTTTGGCCAAGGTCATTCAGATTGAGAGAGAAAGAGTTCTCCGATAGAATCCGATTAAAGCGAGACTCGAGTAGAAACCGTAAACGATCTCTGAGATATTAGATGGATGAGGGATTATAGGTATATGGTAACTGAGGATAGATAGGTCCAATGGATTGGATTCTCTTGTATCGTTTGAGGACTATGACGTAGTGATCTAGTACGTTTGTAGTAGATGAGTCGATGAATTATTATTGAGATAATAATTCACTACGCTAGGAGTTTTGACAAGTATAACTCATAGCCAGCTCGATATTGGGCCTAAAGGGTCACACACATATGGTAGGCATTGTGATGAGTAGAGGTTCAGATATGAGACATCCGCTAGAGTCCCTATCTTATTGGATATCCAATAAGCCCCTGAATTATTGGATCCTATTGATGAGATCGAATAAGAGCCAATGAGAGATTATTGGATAGAGCTCCACTAATCTAAGAGGCTTGGGTAGTTGGATGGAGATCTAATACCCAATAAAGCAGGATCCATTAGGGTTAAGTTGACATGGACCTCTATAAATAAGAGGGAACCAGTTGTTCATAGGCCAGAGCTTTTTTGGGTTGCCTCTCCTATTCTTCTCCCCTTCTCCTCCTTAGATTGTAGGTTTAGAGTTTTGAGGAGCATCATCGCAGCCCTGTTGTATGGATCATCGCTAGAGAGGAGGACACTTGACCTCCTTCACCCTCTCCTAGAGATCTGTAGGGATCCAGAGATATATGACTCCTTAGGTAACATAATATTTAATAAACGTAGTTTTCTGTTTTGCAGATATACAACATCTGAGGATAACATCACGGATCTACTAACAAAGCCATTGTCTCATATTATCTTTGAGCATCATAGGAGTCTGATAGGGATCAGACACATAGATGATAGGCTTTAGGTCAAGTTGGAGATTGCTAGTCATAGGTGCCCTATAAGCCAATCACGTGAGTGATGACTCGTATAACTTGACATACAGTCCTTTTTGCTTATTATTATTATTATTATTTGATATTTTATCACTTTATATTGCATATTGCTTGAATATATTGTGATGTTCATAGATCTGTATAATGGGAATCGGATCGTGATGAGATCACGATAATGAGACCGATTCACCTTTAAACACAAATCCTAAATAATCCCTATCATAGGTTACTCGAGAGGGACATCGAGATAACCAAACAGACTAGTGTGCTATATACCCATCCATATTATAGATACAGTTGATCTCATAACTGCTCATGTGGGGACACTAGGGATATAGTACAAGTGTTCGTTGGAGAATGAGTTCATTGATTGATCCGCTTACAAAATGCTGGATGGTTGATGATGCCTTGTTATTAGACAACGATTCTATAGTCCTAGTGGTGTATTTGGTCCTTATACTTGGGACACCAAGGATGTCCTATATGAGTACTCCACTCTTTGATACCGGACTTATAGGTCTTGAGGTTCTATATCTAGCATAACCGGTTATCAAGAGTGATAGCTAACCTTACGAGGACTATTGAGTGTCGATAGAGGATCATCCACTCTCGGTGTCATGAGAGGAATGTCTCATGTGTTTTTGCTCAGATAAATCCTTGGCCAGGGTCATTCGAATTGAGAGAGAAAGAGTTCTTCAAGAGAATCCGATTAGAGCGAGACTCAAGCATAAACCATATGAGTCTGACAACACTATGCTTGGTATACGGTCTCTGGGATATTAGATGGATGAGGGATTATAGGTACACGGTAACTGAGGATAGACATGTTTAATGGATTGGATTTTCTTGTATCGTTTGGGGACTACGACGTAGTGGCCTAGTACATCTATAATCGATGAGTTGAGTGAATTATTATGGAGATAATAATTTACTAAGCTAGAAGGAGTTCTAATATGTATGACTTATGGCCAGCTCGATATTAGGCCTAGAGGGTCACACACATAAGGTAGGCATTACAATGAGTAAAGGTTCATATATGAGATATCCGTCGGAACCCCTATCTTATTAGATATCCAATAATCCCTTGAATTATTGGATCCTATGAATGAAATCCAATAAGAGTCAATGAAAGATTATTGGATAGAGATCCACTAATCTAAGAGGCTTGGGTAGTTGGATGGAGATCAAATACCCAATAGGGTAGGATCCATTAGGGTTAAGTTGACAAGGAACCTCTATAAATTGGAGAGAACTAATAGTTCATAGGCTAGAGCTTTTTTGGTTACCTCTCTTATTCTCCTCCCTCTCTCCACCTCAGATAGCAGGCTTGGAGTTTGGAGAAGCGTCGTCGCAGCCCTACTATGTGGATCACTACTAGAGAGGAGGATGCTTGACCTCCTTCACCCTCTCCTAGAGATCTACAAGTATTCAGGGATATACGATATCCTGAGGTAACACAATCTTTAATAGATGTAGTTTTTTATTTTACAGATTTTGTGCACCAATCTTTGCATGACGACGAACACATAATTGGGAAATTAGGGATTTTATTTTATGTTCTTCCGCTGCGCATATAATATCACCCCCTATGATTTTCCTACACAGACTCCCTCCTTTGCTGCCTCTACTGTAGTAATGTACTTTGCCTCTATAGTCGAGTCAACAGTAATATCTTGCTTGGAACTTTTCCAGCATACTACTTCATCATTCAAGGTGAACACATACCCCGAATTAGACTTGATATCATCGACATCAGACTAGAAACTTGAGTCTGTGTAGTCTTCAACCCTGAGGCTACTACCTCCTTATACAAATAAAAGTTCCTTAGTCCTTAAGAACTTAAGGATACACTTTATTGTTGAATCTCGAATTTTGATGATAAAATCAATTATAAATTGTTTGATCTAATCTATATGTTGAGAAAATATGCAAGATTAACTACGATAGCGGTAAGGCATAAAGCAGATGATGGGCTGTTGTCAAAGATTCGGACGATGTACCGGAAGTGTGCTAGGAGCTCGCCGAGAGTTCGTTTGAAGATTGCCGAGAGTTCATCGGGAGTTCGCTAGAAGCTCATCGGAATATCGCCAAGAGCTCATCGGAAGATCGCCGAGAGTTCGTCGAGAGTTCGCTGGAAGCTCGCTGGAAGACTCGCCAAGAAGTTCGCCAAAAGAAAAATCGACATATCGGACTAATTACTTGCCTTAATTGTAGTTAGAACATTAGTTGAGTTAGGATCGGGAGGTAATCCCACTAACTCAGTCAGGGGCTAATTGGGCCCTTAATAGGGCTGAATTGGGCCAAATTGAACAGCCCATTCAGCACCTGAAACCACGACCGGTGGTGGCACCGCCTGGTGACCCAGTCTCCCAAGTGGTCTGGGTAGTGGTACCGCCGGTAGTTATGCTGCCAGTTGTGGTATCACCCCTATCAGGTGATGGTATCGCTAGAGCTCGGTCTCCGAGCTTTGTCAAGCGGTGGTATCACCCAGTGTCAGACTGTAAGCGCTAGTACAGCCCAATAACGGCGGTGGTACCACTAGTACCCCGAAATCCAGGGATATGATATTTTTTGGCTCCAATTCTGAAGTCACTAGGGCCTATAAATACCCCACCCTTTTCTGCATGAAAGGGCACAAAAGTATTAACATAATCTTGAATTCTTGACGTGTTAAAGTAATATAAAAGTAAGAAGAGTCCTCTACTCCCTCTCTTAACTTTGTAACCATCCAAGAAAGAGGAGTGAGGCTTGTAAAAGGTTCAAGGTTATCTCCTGAACCTAGTAAAAGGAGAAAGAGTTGTAAAAGGTGGTTGGTCTTCGGTTATTGAAGAAGGACCATTAGTGGACGCCAATGACCTTGACGGAGGAGGAATCATAAGTAGATGTAGGTTACAACGATCGAACTACTATAAATTCTGGTGTGTTCTTTCCTTACTGCAAATTCTCTTTACTGCATTCAACTTTATTACATTGCAAACTTCCTAACCTTTTCTTCTCTACTTATTCAAAGTGAAACAAATGATTTGAGTTGAAACCAGTTTTTATCGTATGAAGTTTTTTGAATCGACGTAATTTTTTCGCTACACTAATTCATCCCCTCTCTTAATGCCGCTCTTGATCCTAACATTTATTATTTTCCAGTGCTCCAAGCTTGGATCCACCTGATACCTGCTCGTGATACTCAAAGTATGCACTATATTAGGCCTGGTACATAGCATGACATATTTGCTTATCTATCTTGAGCAACTAGACAAGACGACAATTAACAAAGAGAAAGAATTTGGACATAACATAGGACGCTAGAGACCTGACCTCTCCATCCAACGACTGTCACTTTACTATATTTTAAAGAGTTAGCAATCGAAAGGGAATAAAGTGCTTTTATTAACTAATGGAACGGAGGAAGCACCTCTTTCGTAGACAAGGGAAGGCGACATAAACACATCTTCTTCTAGAATGACCAATTTCTTGACACCCTACTCTTGATACTGATCTCTACTCTTCACCTCGAAGAGAAATACAATTAGATTTCCCTATGGAACAGGTAATTATTGCTATGCATTTACAGTAGTGGCTTGGCGGAGAAAGAGAATATGGGCTATTGTTTAACTGGAATAGGAGGAACTGAAAGTTTCGTAAGGGGATTGGAGTAGGCTACCATGAGACAAAAGATCTTCTTTCGAAAGGATAAGCAACAAACGAAGCGAGAAGGAAAGCAATGGAAGAATAAGGTATCCTTTTTCTAGATAGTAGCCAGGTCTATTTGAAGCCTCGGATTCGCGCTTATCTACACTTCCTTACTTTTCGTCAATCCTCATTTGGTAGTAACTACTCTTTATGTGTTTGACTGTTGGCTCTGGAAAGTGTATAAGGAAAAATGTCTCACGGACCCAAAGCTATAGGTCGCATTATGATTGGAAATAAAGAGCTCCGAGACTTCGACTTCGTATAGTGAGGAAACGGGAGCCTCAACTTGTTCTTAAAGGAAGAAAGCAACAACGGATCGAAAGTCTGCACAAGGTATCTAGCTTACAGTAAGGGTAGTACTTACTCACTCATAGGTTCCAATCCCCTCCTCCCCCTATATCTATCTCTATAGTCTTTTCTCGTTGGACCTCTTTCGGCAACAGATCTTTCAATTAAGTGTGATCCTTATCCTGCTCCTTCTCTTCTTTAGTCAATGGTGCTACAAGGGGTTTCGATTCTTATTAGATCCTATGGATGAGATCCAATATGAGCTAATAAGATATTATTGGTAAAGACCCACTAATCTAATAGGCTTGGGCAGTTGGATGGAGATCCAATACCCAATATGGCAAGATTCATTAGAGTTAAGTTGATAGGGGGCCTCTATAAATAGGAGGGAACCAAAGACCCATAGGCTAGAGACTTTTTTTTGTTGCCACCTCCTATTATCCTCTCTCTATCTCCTCTCATACTACAACCCCTATTTGGGGTGTGTGGATAGCAAGAAGGGGCAACAACCCCTTCTTGATTGCGTGGTGCGTGCGAGGAAGTATTTTGGGCTGTGATTTGAGGAGCTTCTTCCTAGCCCCTGTAGTGTGGATCATCACTAGAGAGGAGGACAGTTGACCTTCTTCATCTTCTCCCATAGATCTATAGGTTTTCAGGGATATACGATCTCCCTAGGTAATTTTATTACATGTAGTTTTTCGGTTTCGCGGGTTTTTGCGCACCAACTTTTGTAGACGATGAAACCTTCTTTTCTGTGGGAATTCTAAGATTTTGTTTTTCTATTCTTCCGCTACGCATGTGATGTCATCCTAGATTTCCCAACAGCTCTCTCTCTAATTCCACTAAAATGAGAGTTGGTTATTTTTCCACGAAGACAAGGCTTGCAAGTTGCATATGACTCATAGTCGAATGGATCTAAATATCCATCATTTAGCAACTTTTGAATCATTCCCTCATGGATGTGACCTAGCCTATAATGTCACAGGTATGCATTATTCACCTCGTCTCATTTCCTCTTGGACACACTTACATTCATGATATGTGGAGTAGTGTCTAGTATAAACAAACTATTATGCATTGTTTCTCTCATGACGATCTCATCATCTAATAATATTGAACAACCATTATTCTCAAAAACTAATTTATATCCACTAATTGTCAAACATAAAATAGAAATAATATTTTTGATAATAGAAGGAACAAAATAACATGCATCCAATGCAATAATAGCTCCACCAGGTAGAAGTAGGGTGACCTCTCCAATAGCTACTATAACAACTTTTACTCCATTGCCCATCTTGAGGTCCATCTCGCCTCTTGCTAATCTCCTAGGTCTTGCCAAAACTTGCAATGAATTGCAAATATGTTAAACACTACTGGTATCCAATACTTATGTGTTATCATAAGAGTCTGACAAATGAGGATTGATCATGAATATACATGAAGCTTCTCCAAGCTTCTAGTTCACCCTCTCTGCAAAGTACTCTTTGTAGTTCCTCTTCCACTGCCCATCTTTGTCGTAGTGGAAGCACTGGCCTTTGTTCTTTGTGGGGTCCTTTTTAGCAACCTTTGCTTTACCTAGTCTGCCCTTACCCTTGCCCTTTTCTTTTTGGGACTTTTCTGTCTTCCTTTTATTTCTAGTCTCATTAGTATAGAGACCTACCTTCTCTTTCTTGACAGTGCTCTCTATCTCTCTCAACATATTGAGGAGCTCAAGGACAGTTACTTCAAGTTTGTTCATATTAAAATTCATTATGAATTATGAAAAGAAATTTGGTAGGGACTGAAACATAAGATCCACACATAGGTTATCCTCTAGGACCATTCCTAGACCTATGAGTTTCTCTATCCACTCAATCATCTTTAGGACATGGTTCTGAACCAGTGTCCCCTCAGTTATCCTAGCGCAAAAGAGGCTTTGGGATATCTCATATCGCTGAGTCCTTTCCTGTTCCTCAAACAGCTTATGGACATATAGGAGAATGGATGTGACATCCATCTTTTCATGCTGTCTCTAGAACTCAGGAGTCATGGAGTCTAATATGTAAAACTAAGCAAGAGTGGAGCCATCTATGTAATTCATATAGCAAGCGATCTTATCCTCGCTTGCCCCTTCCTGAGGCGTAGGCATCACTGTATCAAGGATGTATGCGATTTTCTCCATTGTGAGAATAATTCTCAATTTGCAGAGCCAATCTGTATAATTCTGGACCAATGAGACGATTGACATCAAGTATGCGACGTAAGGGATTTGAAAGTGACATTTTCTGAAAAAAAAGATGTAGTAGAAATAAATAACATGTAGATTTTATAAAAAAAATAAACAAATAAGAGATGGACTTTTATCTTAATCTACTCTCACTATTTTCTTACGAAACACATAACTCCCTTCGGTATGTGAATCGGAGACCCCCAACGGATCTCTAGTGGGGATCGGGATCTAATCGGCGTCTTAACATAATCTCGAGGGACTCGACTAATCACGTTAAGCCCGTAAAGGTAGGCAACTCTTGCTGATCACAACTCATTGTGATTCTCGTCATTCGACTTCTAAACCACCATGGTCTCGAGAGACTCGACCAAGCATACCATGTCCTCAGGTCAATGGTGACATCTCTATGTCATAGGCAAGAAAGTGAATCATGATATAGGTGAGCCTCGAGGGACTTGACTAACTCAACCTACGTCGAGAATCGGTCCCTACCTATGATGATGGAAGGCCACGTGGGTCAATCTAATTACCTTATGTTTACCGACTTAATATTATCTAGAAAGGGGATTTTGATTTGGTCTCTTAATATAACATGTCACATACATACATATTTAATATATATCTATATCGCATACATATATATATATATATATATATATATATATATATATATATATATATATATATATATATATATATATATATATATATATATATATATATATATCTAGTATGTGTACAAGCAATCACACATGATGTGCCTCCTCGTGTGATTATAACTTAATCATAAACACGCGGACATGATAATAAATAAGAAATAAAGTGGTGGCTCGCAAGTACACACACATCGCACAATCCATGACCATCCATCCACATCGTACATCATATGTAAATATCATTATGTAGGACTACTATATAATAATAATAGTTAATTAAACCTTTTAATTAACTAATATTTTTCGTAAATTAGGGACATGTAGGGAATTTTTTGAATTATTAGGGGTATTTTTATAATTTGGATAAAAAGATAGAATTCGAAATTTCTAAAATTTCGAGGGGCAAAACTATCTTTTGCCTAAAAAACCCTATTGCCCCTTTTTTCTCCTTGTTGTATGGTCGCCACCACCCCGTGGGTGGGCGCTACCCCGCGGGTGCTTCTGCTCACGGGTGTAGCGCCAGTGGTTGCGAGCGACCGTCGTAGTTTCTACTGTGACTCTGCCCTACGGGCGAAGCTGCAGGTGACCGTCGTAGCTTCTATGATGCTTCTACGCTAGGGGCTAGCGCCCCTACGGGCACTACCGCACTAACGAGCAGGTCGCCTGCAGGTGGTGCCGCCTCTGCATGTGGTTGCATGCACGCAGATGACAGCAAGCTGCCATCTACGAGGGCAGCAATAGTTGTTGCCTTTTCTCGCTATTGTGTCAACGATTTTGACATCAAAAGCTTCTCGAAAACACAACACACGTAGTTCAAAATCAATCTTTTGCACGTACAACCTGGCTCTGATACCACTAAAAGAAAATCTAGGAGCGACATCACATGCACAACTGAAAAATAAAAAACAAAATTTTTAGATTTTCCAAAAAGGTGTTCGTTATCGTACGAAGATTGGTACGCAAAATCTACAAAACCAAAAACTACGTATATGAAAGATTATATTTTACCAAGGGAGATCATATATCCTTGAATATTTGCAAATCTGTAGGAGAGGATGAAGTTGGTCAAGCGTCCTCTTCTCTAGTGGTGATCTATATAGCAAGGCTGCAACCTACTTTTTGAGGAGGAGAAGGGGAGAGGAGAATACAAGGTGGCAACTAAAAACCTCTGGCCTATGTGTGTTTGGTTCCCTCCTATTTTTAGAGGCCCCTTGTCAACTTAACCATATTGGATCCTATCCTATTGAGTATTTGATCTCCATCCAACTACCAAAGCCTATTAGATTAGTGGATCTTATCCAATAATCTCTCATTAGCTCTTATTGGATCTTATCCATAGGATCCAATAATTCAAGGGCTTATTAGATATCTAATAAGATAGGGGCTCCGGTGAATATCATATATTTGAATCTCTACTCAACGCAACACCTATCATATGTGTGTGACTCTCTAGGCTCAATATCAAGCTGCCATCTACGTGCGTGCAGCCACTGTAATGGTAGTTGCAGGCAGGCAGTATAGCGTCGGTGCACACGTAGGCGCTACGCCTGCAGCAGGCCTGCGGTCGATGCACGCGTAGGCGCTACACCTGTAGCAGGCCTGTGGTCGGCGCATGCATAGGCGCTGCGCCCGAAGCAGGCCTATTTTCGACAGGAGGGGGCTGGCAGCCCACGGGTGCCCCATTTGCCGGCGGAGCCTGCGAGCACAGCGCTCGCAGGAGCGGTGCTGCTCGTGAGCGCAGCATGCGGGTACAATGCCCATAGGGGCGGCCAGCTCGCAAGGGCGACTCTTGCGGGCGGCATAGCGCCCGCAAGAAGGGGGCTCCTCCCACATGGGTGCTAGCCCATGGGGGCGCCACCCATAGGGGTGCCCGCCTACAAGCATAGCGCCTACGGGCACATCGCTCACGGGGTGCAGCGCCACCCGCAAGGGCGTCCATCTGCAAGGGCGGCACCACCCGGAGGCAGGGGCAACACCCCCACCCCCTGCCGCAACGGGCTGCCACTAGTAGGGTGGCGGCGGTCGCGGCAGCAAGGGAGAGGGAGAAGGGCTTAGGGCTTTTCCGAGCAAAAGATAGTTTTACCCCTCGAAATTTTAAAAATTCCAAATTCTGTCCTTATCCAAATTAGGAAAATGCCCCTTAGAATTAAAAAAATTTCCTTCATGTTTCTGATTTCAGAAAATATTAATTAATTTAATATTTTAATTGATTATTATTATTATTATTTTATTATTATCTAGTAGTCCTATATGATGATGATTTTTACATATGATGTATGATATATGGACGGATGATCATAGACCGTGTGATTTGTGTACTTGTGATCATTATTATTGGGGCCTGCGAGCCTCCATTTAATTTCTTGTTTATTGTCGGGCTTGTGTGCCTATGATTAAGTTGTAATCACACGAGGAGGTGCAGCAAGAGCGTGGAAGCGATAGCGGGACCCAGGAGATGGACGATAGCGATGTATGGAGATGCATCGAGATGCTGACAGAACCGACGAGGATGAGATGGACGATCAAAGGGCATAGATATGCACCGCTGCACACATAGATCTTGATGTGAGTGATTTGGCCCACTGGTTCGGGCCTGATCATATTAGGCTATGGTTCATGATCATCTAGTGTAATTGCTCATATGATGTGTGATTGTTTATACACCTACTAGATATGTATATATATATATTTGCATGCGATATAGATATATATTAAATATGTATATGTGTGGCATGTTATATTAGGAAACCAAATCAAAGAAACCCCTCTCTTGACAATATTAAGTCGGTAAATGTGAGGCAATTAGATTGACCCATGTGGCCTTCCATCGTTATAGGTAGGGACCGATTCTCGGTGTAAGTTGAGTTGGTCGAGTCCCTCGAGGCTCACCTATATCGCGATTCGCTATCTTGCCTATGACAAAGAGATGTCACCGGTGACCTAAGGACATGGTATGCTTGGTCGAGTCCCTCAAGGGTATATCATCGAATCAGACTCATCTTGTAACGATGGTGTTTACTTAATCGAACATCATGGTTGGTCGAGTCTCTCGAGACTATGGTGATTCAGAGGCTGAATAGGATGGAAATCACAAGGAGTTGTGATCGGCAAGAGTTGCCTAACTTTCGAGCTTAGTGTGATTGGTCGAGTCCCTCGAGGTTACACTAAGACGCTGATTGGATCCCAATCCCTACTAGAAGTTTGCTGGAGACTTTCGTTTCACATGCTGAGGGTGTCGCGTGACTTGCTAGTAAAATAGTGGGAGAAAATTAAGATAGAAGTCCATATCTTGATTGTTTATTTTTATAAAATCTGCATGTTATTTATTTTTGCTGTATCTTTATTTTCAAAAAATGTTGCTTTCAAATCTCTTACGTGGCATACTTGATGTCAACTGCCTCACCAGTCTAAATTATACGGATTGCCTCCGCAACTTGAGAATTATTCTCATGACGGATAAAATCGCGTATGTCCTTGATATAGTGTTGCCTACGCTCAAGGAAGGGGCAAGCGAGGATGAGATCGCTCGCTATGTGAAGTACATTGATGACTCCACTTTTGCTCAATGTTACATGTTGGGCTCTATGAATCCTGAGTTACAGAGACAGCATGAAAAGATGGATACCAGATCTATTCTCCTAAATGTCTCTAAACTATTTGAGGAACAGGGGAGGACTTAGCGATATGAGATATCCAAGAGCCTCTTCCGCGCTAGGATAACTAAGGAGACACCGATTCAGAATCATGTCCTAAAGATGACTGAGTGGATAGAGAAACTCACAGGTCTAGGAATGGTCCTAGAGCATAACCTGTGTGTGGATCTTGTGCTTTAATTCATACAAGATTCCTTTTCATAGTTCGTAATGAATTTTAATATAAACAAGCTTAAGGTGACTCTCTCGGAGCTCCTCAGTATGTTGAGGGAGGCAAAGAGCACTATCAAGAAAGAGAAGCTAGTTCTCTACATTGGTGAGACCAGAAAGAAAAGAAAAGCAGAAAAGTCCCTTAAGAAGGGCAAGAGCAGACCAAGTAAAATAAAGGTTGCTAAGAAAGACCTGGCAAAGGACAAAGGTCATTGCTTCCATTGCGAAAAGGATGGGCACTGGAAGAGAAACTATAAAGAGTACCTTGCAGAGAGGGTGAAACAGAAGCTTGGAGAAGCTTCAGATACATTCATGATTAGTTTCAATTTGTTAGACTCTTATGATAACATATGAGTATTAGATACCAGTAGTGCTTATCATATTTGCAATTCATTGTAGGTTCTGACAAGGCCTAAGAGACTAGCAAGAGGCAAGATGGATCTCAAGATAGGCAATGGAGCAAAAGTTGCTGTAGTAGCTATTAGTGAGGTCGCCCTACATCTGCCTGGTGGAGCTATTATTGCATTGGATACATGTTGTTTTGTTTCTTCTATTATCAAAAAATATTATTTTCATTTCATGTTTGACAGTTGGTGGATTTAAATTACTTTTTGAGAAAAATGGTTGTTCAATATTATTAGATGATGAGATCATCATGAGAGGAACATTACATAATAGTTTATTTATGCTAAACACTACTCCATATATCATGAATATAAGTGTGTTTAAGAGGAAATAAGATAAGGTAAATAGTGTATACATGTGACATTGTAGGCTAGGTCACATCCATGAGGGAAGGATTTAAAAGTTGTTAAAGGATGGATATCTAGATCCATTCTATTATGAGTCATATGAAACTTACGAGCCTTGCCTTCATGGAAAACTGATCAACTCTCCATTTAGTAGAACCGGAGAAAGAGCCACTGAACTATTGGAACTTATACATAGTGATATATGTGGACCTATGTCAACTCATGTCATTGGTGGTTACTCCTACTTCATTACATTTACTGATGATTTCTCAAGATATGGACATGTGTACTTAATGAAATATAAGTCCGAGACCTTTGAGAAATTCAGAGAGTATAAGAATGAAGTGGAGAATCAAATTGAAAAAAGTATTAGGACTCTTTGATCAGATTGAGGAGGTGAGTACTTAAGTATAGAGTTTACCAAGTTCCTTATGAACCATGAGATTCTATCCCAATGGACACCTTCTTATACACCTCAACTTAATGGTGTATTTGAATGGAGGAATCATACGCTGTTAGACATGGTATGGTCCATGATAAGTTTCGTTGACTTACCCATCTCATTCTGGAGATATGCCCTAGAGACCGCAGCTTACCTTCTGAATAGAGTTTCAACTAAGTCGATAGTGTCTACACCATATGAGATATAGAAATGGAAGAAGACCGATCTTAAGGTTGTTAAGATTTTGGGCTGCCCTGCCCACGTTAAAAGACACAACCCCAATATGTTGGAATCAAGGACATAGTGGTACAAGTTCGTGAGATACCCCAAGGAAACTTATAAGTATTATTTATATCATCTTGAGGACCAAAATGTCTTTGTAGCTAAGAGAGTGATGTTCCATGAGAAGAAACACATTCTTTGTGAAGACAATGGGAGCATGATAGAGTTGAGCAAGGTTGGAGAACCTAGCTCAAGCACCACTCTACAGCCCAAGTATGTTCAGGTACCTATCACACAAGTTCCGACTTTACGTAGGTCCAGTAGAGTATCTCATCCTCCTGAGAGATATGTAAGACATATTAGAGGAGAGGATGTTGAGGATATTGATTCTCAAACCTATGAGGAGATTATTATGAGTATAGACTCTGGGAAATGGCATGAAGTCATGAATTCTGAGATGGATTCCATGTAGTCCAACAAGGTTTGGAACCTAGTTAACGCGCCCGAGGGTATTGTACCCATATGTTACAAGTGGATCTTTAAGAGAAAGATCAGAGTAGATGGATAGGTAGAGACCTATAAAGCAAGCCTAGTAGCTAAGGGGTATCGTTAATGGAAAGGTGTTGACTATGATGAAACATTCTCACCCATAACCATGCTAAAATCCATCCAAATTCTATTAGCTATTACAATACAATATCATTACGAGATCTAACAGATGGATGTGAAAACCACATTCCTCAATGGCAATCTCGAGAGGAGGTATATTGATACAACTCAAGGGATTTGTGTCCAAGGACTACCCAGATAAGGAGTGCAGATTACTTAGATCCATTTATGAACTGAAGCAAGCTTCCCAAAGTTAGAACATAAGATTTGATAAGGAAATCAGATATTATGACTTCGTTAAGAACAAATATTAGTCTTGTGTGTATAGGAAGGTAAGTAGGAGCGCTATCACCTTCTTGGTGTTATATGTGGATGACTTCCTGATCATTGAGAATGATGTAGGAATGTTATTCACATTAAAGGTTTGGTTATCTAGACACCTCTCCATGAAGGACTTAGGGGAAGCATCCTATATCTTGGGGATTCAGATCTATAGAGATAGATCCAAGAGGATGCTTGGCTTATCCCAGTTCATGTACATAGACACCATTGTCAAAATGTTTTACATGGAAAATTCCAAGAGATGTCTCATACTGATGAGACATGGGATATCGCTTTTTAGGAGTATATCCCCAAAGACTCCTAAGAAAAGGGTGAACATGGATAGGATACCCTATGCATCAACAATAAGGTCTATCACATATGTCATGCTACGTACCAAGCTTGATATAGCGTATGCTATGAGTGTCACGAGCAGGTATCAGGTGAATCCAAGCTTGAAGCACTAGAAAGCAGTAAAGTGTATCCTTAAGTATTTAAGAAGGACTAAGGATCTTTTATTAGTATATGGAGGTAGTAGCCTTAGGGTTGAAGGCTACACGAACTTGAGTTTTCAATCCGATGTCAATGATAACAAGTCTAATTTAGGAGATGTGTTCACCTTGAATGGAGGAGTAGTGTGATGGAAGAGTTTCAATCAAGACACTACTGTTGACTCGACTATAGAGGTGAAATCCATTGCTGTAGCAGAGACAGCAAAAGATAGAGTCTAGATGAAGAAGTTCATCACATATATGGGAGTCGTGCTAAGCAATAAGGAGTTGATTTCATGATATTACGACAATAACGGGACGATTGCTCAAGCAAAGGAACCCAAGTCTCATCAGAAACCTAAGCATGTTCTTAGGAGGTTCCACCTGATCAAAGAGATCATGACCCGAGGAGATATAGTAGTGAAAAGAGTTTCATCCGAAGATAACATTGCAGATCTACTAATAAAGTCATTGTCTCAGATTGTCCTTGAAGGTCACAAGGGTCTAATGGGGATCAGACACATAAGTAATTGACTTTAGGTCAAGTGGGAGATTGCTAGTCATAGGACATGTGACTTGACATGCAGTCTTTTTGCTTATTATATTTTGGCATTTATCATATTATATTGCTTGTTGTGTGTGTGTGTGTGTGTGTATATATATATATATATATATATATATATATATATATATATATATATATATATATATATATATATATATTGTGATGTCCTTAGATCTATGCAATAGGAATCATATTATAATGAGATCACGATAATGAGATCGATTCACCTTTAAACACAGATCCTAAATAATCCCGATGATAGGTTACTCGAGAGAGACATCGAAATAACTAGATAGATTGGTGTGTTATATACCCATCCATCTGATGGATGTAGTTGGTCTCATAGTTGCTTGTGTGGGGATACTAAAGATACAATACAAGTGCTCATTAGGAAATGAGTTCACTAATTGATCCGCTTACGGAATGCTGAATTGTTGATGATGCCTTATTATCAAACAACGATTCCGTAATCGTAGTGGTGTATCTGGTCCTTAGACATGAGATACCAAGGATGTATTGTATAAGTGCTCCACTTTTTGATATCGGACTTATAGGTTTGGATGTCACAGATCTATTATAACCGATTATCGGGAGTGGTAGTCAACCTTACGAGGACTATTGAGTGTCAATAGAGGATCATCCACTCTCGGTGTCATGGGAGAAATATCCTATGTGTTCTAGCTTAGACAAGTCCCTAGCTAGGGTCATTCGGATTGAGAAAGAAAGAGTTCTCTGGGAGAATCCGATTAGAGCAAAACTTGAGTAGAAACTGTATAGGTCTGATAGCACCATGCTCGGTATATGGTCTCTGGAATATTTGATGGATGAGGGACTATAGGTACACGATAAATAAGGACAGATAGGTCCAATAGATTGGATTCACTTGTATCGTTTGGGGACTACAACATAGTAGCCTATTACGTTCGCAGTTGATGAGTCGAGTGAATTATTATGGAGATAATAATTCACTGAGCCAAAAGGAGTTATGGTGGGTATGACTTACGGCTAGCTTGATATTGGGCCTAGAGGGTCACACACATATAGTAGGCATTGTGATGAGTAGAGGTTCGGATATGAGATATCCGCCAGAGCCCCTATCTTATTGGATATCTAATAAGCCCCTGAATTATTGGATCCTATGAATGAGATCCAATTAGAGCCCATAAGAGATTATTGAATAGAGATCCACTAATCTAAGAGGCTTGGATAATTGGATAGAGATCCAATACCCAATAAGGTAGGATCCATTAGGGTTAAGTTGACAAGGGACTTCTATAAATAGGAGGGAACTAGTGGTTCATAGGCTAGAGCCTTTTTGGTTGCCCTCTCCTATTCTCCTCCCCCTCTCTACCTTAGAGTAGGCCTAGAGTTTTGAGGAGCGTTATCGCAGCCCTATTGTGTGGATCACCACTAGAGAGGAGAGCGCTTGACCTCCTTCACTCTCTCCTAGAGATTTACAGCGATTCAAGGATATCCGATCTCCCAAGTTAACACAATCTATCTCACATTTGATTTTCTATTTTATGGATTTTATGCACTAATCTTCGCATGATGACGAATATATCTTTGGGAATTGGGGATTTTGTTTTCTGTTCTTCTACTGCGCATATGATGTCACCCCCAATATTTCCTAACAGTACCACCCAGACATAGTCTCTAAGAGACTGGACAGTTGTACTACCCAGTGGCAGGGCGTAAGGTGGTGGTACCGCTAGATTGGGCTGTGGTATTGCCCAGTGTCAATGCTGCAGGCGATGGTACCTCCCAACCCAAGCGGTGGTACCACCAGTACCACGAAAATTGGGGATAAGACATTTTTAGGCTCCAAGTTTGAATCCACTTGGGGTTTATAAATATCTCTCTCATCCTTGGTTAACATACATACAACTAAAAGCAAAAAGAAAAGAAAATGTTGTTGTAATCTTGTGTGAACTTCTCTCAAACTCTAAGTGTGAGTGAAGTTTAAGAGAGGAGGTAGTGGGGTTGTAAAGGTTCTCTCCTGAGCTTGAAAAAGGAGAATAGAGTTGTAAGAAGGTGGTTGGTCTTCGCCTATTGAAGGAAGATCATTAATGGATGCTGGTGGTCTTGACGGAAGAGAAATCGAGAGTGGATGTAGGTCATGACAATCGAACCACTATAAAACTCAGTTTGCATTTCTGTTTTGCTTTTCATTCCCATACTACAAGCTACCTTACTTGCTTACTGCTTTCACTATGCTTACGAACGCTTTCAATTTAGACTCACATTTCCGATATCGATTCTCATCGAATGTACAAAAGATTTTCGAAATGGCGTGGTTTTTATCGCTACACTAATTCACCCCCCTCTTAGTGCCGACTCGTTCCTAATAGTTGGTCTAAGAGCCCAGTTTTTCTCATTTGGTTTAACACCTAAGAGAAATAACTCTTTTCAACTTTTAAGAAGGTCACTCTATCATTCGTCCTCCCATGTTCAATGGGATGAACTACATATATTGGAAAACTCGAATAAGAGTTTTCTTGCTTTCGTTGAATCTCAATTTATGGAGTATAATCGAATTTGGTTTTGAAAAGTCTTCTCTTCCAATGAATGATTGGAATGAGTTAGAGAAGAAGACTTTCTCTTTAAATGCTAAGGCTATGAATGCCTTATTTTGTGTTTAATTAAAAATGAGTTCAATCGAGTGTCTATTTGTGAAACGACTTTTGATATTTGGCACACACTCGAAATCACACACGAAGGCACAAGTAGGGTAAAAGATTTTAAACTTAATCTTTTGATGCATGATTTTGAGTTATTTCGTATGAAGCCAAGCGAAACTATTGTTGACATGTACACCCATTTTACGGATGTCATCAATAGTTTAAAAGCTCTTGGCAAATGTTTTTTGAATTTTGAACTTGTTAATAAGATATTAAGATCCCTTCCAAAAAGTTGGGATCCTAAAATCATGACCATACAAGAATCAAAGGACTTGAACTATTTTCCCATTAAAGAACTGATTAGGTTATTGATGACCTATGAAATGAGTTGTATGAGACATGATGAACATGAGAACTACCTTTCAAAGAACAAGAAGGATTTGACACTTCAACAATAGAATACCACTTGAGTGATAACTTAAGTGATGATGATGATGACCTTGAACTCACAATAAAGCTTAAAAAATTCTTAAAATAAGAATCAAAGAACAAAAATGAACATAAAAAGAAGAAGCTACAAAAGAAGAAGAAAATACTCAAGGTAGCTTGGGATGAATCAAGTTCATCTGAAGATGAAGAAAAAACCAATAAAGGCGACGTGGCAAACTACGCCTTAACGGCTTTCAACGATAAGGTAATCAAAATTACTTGATGCTTTTCATGAGTTGTTTTTAATTTAGTTTAGAAAAATTATATATAATATTTTTAAAAAAAATTCATGTTTAATAATGTAATGAAAAATGTTAAAAGTTTTGGGATTATGCTTTTCTTTCTATTCTTTCTAGTGTTTTTGAAAAATTAAAAAAAAATTGATCATCACAATTATATCTCTTTATGATAAATGAACGAAATATTATATTTAAATCTAATGCTTGTACACCTAATAAGAGTAATCCTACGTATGTTCTTAAAAAGCAATAATGTGTATCTTGATTATTTTCATATTGTTTTTTATTTTGATTGAAAATGCTTTTTGTTCAACAAAACCATGCTTGATGATTTGAAATCATGCTTAATGAGTTTATAGTTTGAAATTGTGAATGTTATACCTTGAAAACTTGAAACCATGTTTTGGTATCATGCATACCCAAGTAATGATGTTTTAAAAATTTTATTGTTTTGGTATCATGCCCAAAGTAATGATGATTTTCTTTTGTGATTTATGGCTTATTAATCGTCATGATGAAATTTACTTTTTCGGTTTTAAACGATGATGTATGTTTTTATTTAGCAAAGGTATGCTTGTATAAAATAAAAAGATAATACATTTCTTGAAAATTTCTCAATCTCTATCTTATCGAGTTTTCATCTTAGAGATCTTTATTAATGAACCATGAAATTGATTTTGATGATTTGAATTTAATGGGTTTTATCAAAATCATGATCTTGATTTCTCGAGATTTATAACTTAAAATCGTTTATGAATCAAGATATCTTAGTATGTGTTCTCGTATCTTTTTATTGAGATTTATCCAAATGAATCATGGTTTTTCTCTTGATTTCTCATAATTTGTAATATAAGATTACCATTGACTATTTAATCTCCTAAGATTTCTTTTTGTTATTTACTAAAAAGAATATTTGTCAAGATGAATCATTTACGAATGAATCTTTCTTGATCTTTCATCTTTCATGTCATGATTTTTATATGATTACCTTTGTATTTATGTGATGCTTAGAACATTGATGTAAAAAGAAAATGAATTGCACCATTAAAAAATTCCCCTCTTTTTCTTTCTTGTTTACAATGAAAAAGGGGAGAAAAGAAATCACTACCATTTCAAGAGATCGATAAATCTATTGATTCCATTTTGAATCTTTGAAAGTAATTTTGATAATTTGATAATTTGAATTTGAATGAGTTTTATCCAAATCATGATCTTGATTTCTTGGAATTACTTGAGATTTTTTTTTAATCAAGATCTCTTTTGTTTACTCTTATGATTTTTCTTGGTATTTTATTTAAAGAGGAGATTTACTATATGAATCATGAGAATTATTATACATGAATTGAGATCCTTTATGTGATAATTTGAAAATTGATGTGAAGGGAAATGAATTACACTATTGTATTGTTATTCTCCTCTTTTTGCCGATGACAAAGGGGGAGAGAGAATTGCTAGTGTGCACATATCAAAAGAGAACCTAAATTTGCCAGCTTGCACAATTCAAGAAGTAAATCACGCTAGCTTGCACATCACAAAGAGAAGCAATGTTTGTTAAGTTATACATTTTAAGAAGATGCAAAACCATGCTATCTTGTACATTTTAAAAATTGCTAGCTCCAGATGCAAAATTTAGAAATTTGCATATTACAAAAGGAAGAAAAACTTGCTAGCTTGCATACTTCAAGAAATTGTAAAAACAAGCTATCTTGCACTTCTTAAAAGAGAAAACAGAAACTCACTAGCTTGAATGTTCTAAAGTGATGAAAAATTTGCTAAATAGCTAAGCTTTCATATCTTTAAAACTTGATAGTTGCACTTCTCCTTTTTGTTGATGACTAAGGCGGAGAAGATATGACGATATGAGAATCATATATGGTAGGATGTAATATACTTTGATATTTTGATACCATGATGATTTGAAATATTTATGATGATGCATGTAAAACTTATGATAATGATGCATGCAATGCAATGATATGTATATACTGTGTTGCATATATTTATGATGAAATATTACTTTGACTTGAATTCAAAGTTCTATCAATATGACATATTGATAGGGGGGAGTTAAGGTTAACTCTGTCATCAATTGGTTGTCATCATAAAAAACGGGGAGATTGTTGAATCTCAGATTTTGACAATGAAACTAATGATAGTGTTTATCTTATCTACGTTTTAAGTGATGCAGGAAGCTTTGATCAGGGAGAGATAATTAAAAGTAGGAAGAATCATGTTGGGCCGAAGTGGAACATGTCAGAAGATTGGACGTCGAGTTGGAGGATTGGTCGATGTATCGACAGAAGGCTTCGGGCCATGGGATCGGGCATCGGGCCAAGAAGAGCATAAATTGCGTTAAGGAAATCGGAGTTATGAAGGTCAACTGACTGATTGAGCAATAGGCTACAAGAGAAGACGATGCACCGAAGAATCGGACGAGGTATCGATGAACCAATGACATGTTGGGTAATATTTGATTAGCTTTGTAATAATTATCTAGATCAAAGTAAGTTTCAAGTGTAATTGGGTTGGAATTGGACCAACTCAATTAGAGGCAATTAGGCCCAAGTTTGGGCTGTGGCGGGCCAAGTGAAAGGTCCAAACAAATAGTGACCTAAAAGGTAAAACCGTCATGGGACTGTCTCCGAGACTGTGTCAAGCGATGGTACCACCCAAACACAATCTCTGAGAGACTGTCAGGTGATAATATCGCCTAGTGGCAGGGTGCTAAACGGTGGTACTGTCAGACTGAGCGATGGTACCACCTAGTGTTAATATTACAGGCGGTGGTACCGCCCAACATAGTGGTGGTACCGCCAATACCCCGAAAATCAAGGATGAGATACTTTTAGGCTCCAAATTTGAATCCACTTGAGGCCTATAAATACCCCTCTCATCCCTAGTTAACATACACACAACTAAGAGAAAAAAGAAAAGAGAATGCTGTTGTAATCTTTTATGAACTCCTCTCAAACTCTTAAGTACAAATGAAGTTTAAGGGAGGAGGTAGTGGGGGTGTAAAGGTTCTCTCCTGAACCTGCAAAAAGAGAATAGAGTTGTAAGAAGGTGGTTGGTTTTCTCCTTTTGAAGGAAGACCGTTAATGGATGCCGATAGCCTTGACGGAAGAGGAATCGAGAGTGGATATAGGTCATGACGATCGAACCACTATAAAACTCGGTTTGTATTTATGTTTTACTTTTCATTCCCTTACTGCAAACTGCCTTACTTGCTTACTGCTTTCACTATGCTTAGGAACATTTTCAAGTTAAAATCATATTTTTGATATCGATTCTCATCGAACGTACAAAAGATTTTCGAACCGATGTGGTTTTTATCGCTGCACTAATTCACCCCCCTCTTAATGCCAACTTGATCCTAATAGCAACAAGCAATATAAAGTGATAAAATTTTAAAATATAATAAGTAAAATAAATGTGTATCATGTCACACGTGCCATCACTCACGTGATTGGCTTACAAGGCACCTATGACTAGTAGGACACCTATGACTAGCAGTGTAAGTCTACAAGCGATGGTACCAACCAATAGTGGCGATGGTATTGCTAGTACCCCAGAAACTGAGGATGAAATATTTTTTAACTCCATTTTTGAAGTCATTAGGGCCTATAAATACCCCACTCTTTCCTGTATGAAAAGGCACGAAAGTATCAACAAAAGTCTTATGATTTTGGGTTGTAAAAGTATTAAAAAAGTGCTAAGTATCCTCCTCCTCCTTTATATTTATGATCATTCTAAGAAAGGTGTGAGGCTTGTAAAGGTTGTTTCATGAACTTATGAAAAGGAGAAAGAGTTATAAGAGAGTACTTGGTCTTCACCCATTGAAGGAAGACCATTAGTGGACGTCGGTGGCCTTAACGAAAGAGGAATCGGGAATGGACATAGGTCACGATGATCGAACTACTATAAAATTGGTGTGTCTTCTCTTCTTTGCTATTTGCTTACTTTGCAACTACTTTACATCTTCATCACTCTCCTACGAACATCTTTAAGCTTAAATGTATTTTCGATATGGTTTTATTATATGAATTTTCACGATCGACATAGTTCTCTAAAAGCATTCTTAGTGCCGACTTGATCATAACAATTGGTATCAGAGTAAGGTTACTGTCTATTTGGTTTAAAACCCAAGAGAGATGGCTTTTGTCGGCAATCAAGAGGGTTAGTCTATCACTCATCCTCCTATGTTCAATGGGATATACTATACATATTGGAAAGCTAGAATGAGAATTTTCTTACTCTCTATAGATTTCGAGTTATGAAACATTGTTGAAAGCGATTTTGAGAAGTCTTCCAAACCAATGAACGAATGGAATAATTTGGACGAGAAGACCTTCTCCTTGGATGCTAAAGCGATGAATGCTTTATTTTGTGTTTTTGATAAAAATGAATTTAATTGTGATTCTATATGCTAAACTGTAAATGATATAATGAATTTAATTGTGATTCTATATGTGAAATTGTATATGATATTTGTTAGAACCAAGTCGGCACTAAGAGGGGGGGGGGGGGGGGTGAGTGAGTTAGTGCGTACGTAAAAATTCTGTCGAGTCAAAAATCTTCATATGATAAAACTGTTTCAAGGAGTGTTTAACTTTGAAAACATTCATAAGTGCGTGCAGCTAAAGTAATGAGGAAGTAAAATAGCTTACAATAAAGGTAAACAGTAAAACAAAAATACAAACTGATTTATAGTGGTTCGATCATCATGATCTACGTTCACTCCCGATTCCTCTTCACTCGAGGCCATCGGCTTCCATTATCTATCTTCTTTCTAATGGGTGAAGATTAACTACCCTTATACTCTTTCTCCTTTTCACAGGTTCAGGAGAGAACATTTACACCCCTCTTTTACAAGTGTTTCCTCACACACCTCCCTTAGGACTATCATTAAGCACTTGGAGGAGGGACTCTATACTTAAAAGAATTTTACAACCTTGGAATCATAGAGTTTTTACTCTCTTTTTGTGTGTATTCCAAGTAGGAATTTGTGGGGTATTTATAGACCCCAAATGGCTTCAAAACTTAGAGCTAAAATTCAAATCCCTGAGTTTTCAGGGTACGGGCGGTACCACCGCCTGCTAGTCTGACACTGGGTGATACCATCGCCCAGTCTGATAGTACCACCACCTGACATACTGACACTGGGCGGTACCACCGCTTGACAACATGGAAAAGTGTGCTCTTGACTTTGGGTGGTTCCACCTAACCTTGGGTGATTGAATGAGCCTTTCACTTAGCCCAAAACAGTCTCAACTCAGGCCCGATAAGCCCCTAATTGAGTAAGAATGGTTATACCCGAAACCAACTCAATTATGACCTAAACTAACTCGATCTAGACAAATTTTTACAAAGCACGAATTATCTATTGTCTGACATGTCATTGGTTCTTTCGGTGCTTCGTCCTCTCCTTCAGCATATTACTCAATCGGTATATTAACACCCATAACTTTCGATCTTCTTGGCGCAATGTCCGATCCTTTAGCCCGATACTCGAACTCACGATACGAAGCCTTATACCGACACGTTAATAATTCCTCCGGTTTGACGTCTAATCTTCTAACATGTTTAATTCTGACCCAACTTCTTATTATTCCTACTTTAATCAATTTGCCTCTCCTGATCGAAGCTAGTCCTACGTCGCTTAAAATATAGATTAGATCATAACATTCTCAATTGGTTTCATCATCAAAATTTAAGATTCAACAATATTTGACATACACTCGAAATCACAAATGAAGGCACAAGTAGGGTTAAAGAGTTAAAAATTAATCTTTTGGTTCATAGCTATGAGTTGTTTCGCATGAAACCAAGTGAGACCATTGGAGACATGTACACCCATTTTAGGGATGTCACCAATGGTCTAAAAGCACTTAGTAAAAGTTTTTCTAATTTTGAACTTATAAACAAGATATTAAGATCACTTTCAAAAAGTTTGGATCCTAAAGTTACGATAATACAAGAAGCAAAGGACCTAAATAACTTTTTGCTTAAAGAACTTATCGGGTCCTTGATGACCCATGAAATGACATATAACATATGATGAACTTGAGAATAACCTTTCAAAGAACAGGAAGAACATGATACTTAGAATCAAAGAAGGCCATTTGGATAAAAACTCAAGTGCTAATAATGATGATGAAAATGATGATTTGGCACTCCTTTCAAGAAAGTTCAAAAAATTCTTAAAAAGGAACAAACCAAAATAAGACATTAAAAATAAAAGTGAATTAAAAAGGGACCAAATAGTATGTTATGAATGTAAGAAGCCGGGGCACTTCAAAAATTAATGTCCCAAAGTGAAGAAAAAGTTACCAAAGAAAAAGAAAGCGCTCAAAGCTACTTGGGATGACTCAAGTGAATCCGAAAATGAGGAGCCAACCAGCAAAGAAGAAGTTGCTATCTACGCATTAACGACATTTGGCAACGATGTAAGTGACTCAATCAAAGCTCATTTATCTTTTGATGAATTATTAAGTGTTCTTCATGAATTATTTGATAAATATAAATTAGTTGGTAACAAATATAAATTATTAAAAAAGGATTATGCTTCTCTTTCTAGTGAACTTGAAAAATTAAAAAATGGGCATGATAAATGTATGTTAACTCCTTGCACTCAATATGAAGAGTTAGAGCCATTTAAAAAGAAAATTTTATTACTACAAGAAATATTAGAACAAATTTAAATAGGTAACAAATCTTTAAACATGATCCTTGCTAATAAAGATCATGTTCATAGAAAGGAAGGAATTGGCTTTGCGAGTAACATTCAATAAAAGCCAATTATCTTTATTAAAGGACCTACGTTACATATCTCACTTAGAGAAAAATATAATATTTATGAAAAATATGATCATTTTGCTTACAAATATCAATTTAAAAGGTATAATCTATATAAATTAGTTTGGGTTTCTAAAGGAATCATAAATCACTCAATGATAGGTAGATCTATTTATGAGGGACCCAAAGTTAAATAGATACCTAAAAAAAAACCTCCTTCTTCAGCTTTATGATCATTCTAAGGGAGGTGTGAGGCTTGTAAAGGTTGTCTTCTAAAGTGAAAATGAGAAAGAGTTGTAAGATGGTAGTTGGTTTTCGCCCATTGAAGGAAGATTGTTAGTGGACGTCGGTGGCCTCAACGGAGGGGGAATCGGGGGTGGATATAGGTCATGACGACCGAACCACTATAAAATTGGTGTGCCTTCTCTTTTTTGCTACTTACTTTGCAACTACTTTACAACTTCATCACTCTCCTACTAACATCTTTAAGCTTAAATGCCTTTTCGATACGATTTTATCGTACAAATTTTCACGATCGACATAGTTCTCCAAAATCACTAATTCACACCCCCCCCTCCCTCCTCTTAGCTCCAACTTGATTCTAACACTTACAACTCTTTTCTCCTTTTCACAGTTTTAGGAGATAACCTTTACAAGTCACTCACCTCTTCCTTAAACTTAAATCAAACTTAGAGAAAAGGAGGAGAATTCTCATAAGATTATAATAGTGTTTTCTCAAGTTTTTGTTCTCAATTCTTATGTTAACTGAGCAGGGATGAGTGAGGTATTTATAGACCCCAAATGGATTCAAATTTGGAGCCAAAATGGTTACATCTTAGGTTTCTAGGGTACTGGGTGGTACCACTGTCTACTAATTTGACACTAGGCAATACCATCACCCAGTTGGGTAGTTCAATTGCTCGACATACTAACACTTGCTAGTACCATCGCTTGACAGCCTCGGAGATTGGACTTTTGACTTTTCCAATTCATAGGCAGTTCCACCATTCGTTTGGTGATGCCATCGCTTGACCCAACTTTTGAGTCATTGAATGAGCCTTCTTCTTAGCCCAAAATAGTTTCAATTTAAGCCTAATTATTATCTAATTGAGTTAACATGATTATACCAAAAACTAACTCAATTGGACCCCTAAACTACTTTGATCTAGGCAAATAATTTCAAGCATGAATCCTATGTTATCCGACATATTATTAGTTCCTCCGGCGCTTCGTCTGATCCTTCGACGCATCATCCTCTCTTTCGGCATATTGCCTAATCGGCATGTTGACCTTTTGCAATATCCGATCTCCTTGGCGCAATATCCAATCATTCGGCCCGATGCTCGAACTCATGGCACAAAGTCCTTCTACCGACATATCGATCGATCTTTCGGCTCGACGTCCAATCTTTTGATATGTTCACTCTAGCCCAATGTTCAATTCTTCTTACTTCAATTGATTTGTTTTTTCTGATCGAAGATAGTCCTGCGTTACTCAAACGCATATTAGAACATAACTTCATTAATTGATTTTATCATCAAAATTCAAGATTCAACAATAAGGATAATATAGATTAGAATATTAATTATGATAGTAATAATGCATAGTCTCAAAAGTAATTAAATAAATATTAAGATGATAATTTTAAATATTAAATTAAAATAAAAAATTTATATGAAACAATGTGAGGGATTTCTGGGTTATTAAATCTCTATATGGATTAAAACGACTTAAAAAATTTGATAAAACTATTCTCAAATGAATTTTTTATGAAGATTCTTGGGTTAAACTTATGCATGTAATAAGTATATATTATGATAATCAATCGGTTATAAGAAATGTACAAAGTAGTATATATAATGATAAGTCTCGAAATATTTGTCAAAGACATAATATCATAAAACAACTGATATCAAATTATATCATCTCCGTTGATTATATCAAATCAAATGAGAATCTCATGGATCAACTTAATAATAGGCTACCAAGAGATCAAGCATACTACTTGTCTAAGGGAATATGAATAAAGCCTATTAAATAAGAATCTTCTAACACAATTTTGTTGACTAGAGATCCCAAGATCTTAGTTCAATGGGATAATTAAATTATGAAAGATTTCGGATAAGCACTTGGGAGATTATTTTAACTCATTCTTATGATAAATAAGTATTCCCTACAAGTCTATTTGGATCAATATACTTTTAATGATTCCTATATCTAGGTACGGTATGATAGGATACTTTCAATATAAAGCCACATAGTGAAGTGGGGTTGTTTCTATGAGAATTTTTAAGATCAAAATTCTCTATAGCACTTATGAATCCAAGAGTTATTTATAGGCGAAGTGAATACAACCATCAAAACCTAAGGTGCGAGGGAAGAAATAGTATGATTACTGTTGTCTTAACTTACACCAAATGATTGAATAATTCAAGATATCATATTTCTTGATTAGTCAAGTAAACTTGATAGTATTCTACTAGAAAAGTTTCAAAGCCACAAATCATGTCTCCTAATGCAATATCCTCTTGCAGGTACTCTCTTTAGTGTCTACATAGTCATATATATTTTACTAAATAAATCTATTCATAGGAGAGATTATTGGAAATGATAGGTTAAAACCATTTTTAAGTGAATGAAATTTTTTTTACTTGAATATATATATATATATATATATATATATATATATGTCTTGAGCAAACAAACATGACTTTTTACTCTAATAGATATTTTTTCATTCGAATAGATATGACTTTTTACCCAAACGATTAAGTCTCTCTAATAAGTCTCTCTAATATTTATATATATGTATATATGTATATATATATGTATATGTATATATATATATGTATATATGTATATATATATATGTATATGTATATATATATACATATATATATATATATGTATATATACATATATATGTATATATGTATATATATATATTAAAATAATAAATGATCAACCCAAACCCAACTCCATCAGTACGCATGCGAACCACAAACCTGGTGATCCGCTTGACCCAGCCACTCCGTTCGTTCCCACCTTATCGGGTCGGGTCGAACAGACTCCGCCACGTCCGTCCGTTACAAGGAGAGAAACGGGCAACGCGGAGAAGTATCCAGAAGCGCGTAGATAAGAACACTGCTGACGTCATGCTGCGTTGACGCGTAGCACTTGGAGCTTCGGACCCGCCGTCTAACGCGACGAACGGCGACAAAACCTGTGGAGGGATTCTCCACTGGCAACCACACAATCATTGTGACTGTATCCTAAAGCTGCTATCCTCTTAAATGAAAAAGGAAAAAGATGGAACTTGTTAACGCAGCGGCAATGTGGGTTACGCCATGTCTTACGTTGAGGCTTAAATAAGCGAACCTATTATAGCAGGAAGTAATACTACTCGGAAGGTTTGGATGTATCACGAACAATTGATGTGCACCCGAACAACAGGCGAAGCTGGCAGGAGTGAGTGCCTTGTGTTTCTGTGGTCTCCGGTGGGTGATGGTAGCAGTAGGAGCTTGACTTGGAGCCAAAATAGGACGTAGGAAACAGGCGGCGGAGGCGAGTGGAAAAGCCAGAAACACGTCTCGGCTGATGAGAGGTGGAATGCCATCTCACATCATGTGGGCGGCACGTGATTCCTTCGGCCTCCTCAGGAAGGATACGTCCACGATTACTCCCGGGGGTCGCATGCAGCCAGCCGCACAGGCTGCATCGCAACGAACAGCAACCACCGCCACTCGGTCCGTCGCGAACTTTGAAGCAGTTCGTCCGGTTCGGGAGGTGACTACACGTGGCGTCGCTGGTGAGGACGACGCTGTTGCGGGAGGCACAGCGGCCGGAGGGAGGTGGCCAGCCTGATGCGCCGCGGGCTGCCACCACTGAGCTCACAACGTTTGGCCGGGGTCCAGCGGGCGCAACATCCGGGGTAATGAAACCCCCTCTCTCTCTCTCTCTCTCTCTCTCTCTCTCTCTCTCTCTCTCTCCACTCCTCTCTTGCCAATCTCATGTGACGCTATATCAAAGACTTACTTTTGTTTGTAGGAAATAATAGCACGTAGTTTTCATTTACGTTCATCATTATCTTCTTTTATTTTTCGTTTGGAATTAATGTGATGAGGTCGGCGTTGGTATGAGATAGGTAGGAATAGAGAGTTTGACGCATTCGGTGTGGTTCGTGGCAGTGCCGGTTTGCGGAGCACATAACAGGCGATGGCAACAGCAGTAGGCCTCCGGATTGCGCTCCTCCTTGTTCGTGGTCTGTAACTGTAGCCATCTCGCTCGCCCGCTTCCTCTCCCGGCGACTCAGGAAACTGTGCAGGAGACGAGTGGGCGCGGTCTCCCGTCGCCCCCCGCCTCCTCCTCCTTTATATCCCTTCTCCTTTCCTCTTCTTTTCTTTGTTATTTATTGTGTTTTCTTTTTCTGCCGGTTCTGTTCATCTCGATCTTTTGATGACTGGTTCTGCATTCTCTTCTTTTTTTTTTGTTTTTCTTTTCTCGCGTTATAATTCCTCT
Source organism: Musa acuminata AAA Group (assembly GCF_036884655.1). NCBI lineage: Eukaryota > Viridiplantae > Streptophyta > Magnoliopsida > Zingiberales > Musaceae > Musa > Musa acuminata. Next base: position 23,456,009 of record NC_088343.1, on the reverse strand, counting down.
TTTTAATGGTAGTGTGAAAAGGCAAAGGACTGACTACACAGTAAGGAAGAGGAGGTGTCGCTTTCCCTTGTATTATTATTATTATTATTATTATTATTATTTTGCCTTCGCTTCCTAGGAGAAGGCAGCCGTTTCAGTTTCTTTCACAACAAATCTCTCTCTCTCTCTCTCTCTAGGGGGGTGGGGGAGGTGGTGGGGGCCCGACCTCAGGCACATGGCCTCGCCCACGCTCACGCACCCTCTTCCTCGGCCTCCGGCTTCAGGTTACTTCTGTCGTAAGTCCTGCTCCCTTTGTTAATTATATTCCTTCTTTGGTCTTTGTCGGTTGTGTTTTACATTTACCAGAGGAAAGACAAAGGATATATACAAGTTGATAAGACTACTCCCCCTTCCTTTGTATGCCCTCATCCTGTTATATACATAGTGGTTGGAAATGGTTCTTGATCAATCCTTGTGAAATAGGACTAGAGAACAAAATATCTCAGACCGTGGAGTGCGAGAGTCGGCGAAAGCAGGGAGATGTGCTGTTTGCCTCCGACGAGGCGGAGGAAGCCATGGCAGATCATAAGGTCGAAGGAGAGGAAAAAGTTTTAGGAGTTGGTTGTGGAGGAGACACGGCGGCAGGAGTGGACGACATCGTGCTGAATATAGACGGGGAGGATCTCATCTTCTCCGAGGACACATTTCCTTGCTTGCCCGACTTCCCATGCCTGTCTTCACCGTCGGCCACCCCCTCGCCGTCCTCCGCTTCCACCTTGCATGCAAAGAACGCAGTCCTGTCTTCTTGTTCCTCCGCTTCATCTTCTTCTTCTTCTTCTTCTTCCTCCTCCTCCTCTTGGTCCTTCTTACAGGTCCCTGACAGTGGCAGGGTGACCGATATGCAGCAGCAGGCGGCCGAAGTTCAGTCGGTGGACGACATAATGATGCTTCCGCCGCTGCCGCCGCCGTTAGACCATCACCAGTCGAGCGAGTTCGCCGATGGGCTCGACATCCTCGGGGACATCGACCTCTTCGATCTGTCGATTGATCCCTGGGACCCGCCTTCCCTCTTCCACGCCGACGAAGCCAGTGCGGCCGTTATCAGCGGCGGGGATGAAGCCGTCGGGAGTCATGAGAAGAAGCCGTGTCACGCTGTAGAAGAAGGTCGTTTGCATGGTCACGGGGAAGGAGTGCCGCAGCAAGCGCAGGAGGAGGAGTCTTCGGAGGAACTGGCGAGGATATTCTTGGAGTGGCTAAGGAGCAACAAGGACTCGATCTCGCCGGAGGACCTCCGTAGCATCAAGCTGAAGCGCGCCACCATCGAGTGCGCTGCCCGCCGCCTCGGCCGTACTAAGCAGGGCAGGACGCAGCTGCTGAAGCTCATACTCACCTGGGTCCAGAACAACCATCTCCAGAGGAAGCGCCATCGGTTGCCGTATTCCTACGACCACCAGCCCCGGCCGTTTCCCATCTCCCCTAACCCTAATCAACTCGACTACAACTGCAATCCTTGGAGCCCCTACTCCATGGATCCTTCGACGGCGGCTACGCATCCAGCCTTACTGAGCGCCTACGCCGGCGGCGGCAACGGTGAGATGGGGTATCCCAGTGCAACAGCCAATCCTTATCCTTACCACCACAGCTGTGGCACCAGCAGTGTCGTCGTCAACAACCAACCTTTTTCTCCATCTCCGGACTTCGTCGACCCCGCAGGGGGACCGTGGCCGGCGCGGTTAGCCTCAACCTTACCTCAGTTTGCGCCCTACCCAGGCACCTCCGCTTCCCACCCGCTGTCCATGGCGCCGCCGCAGCATTCCGGGGGTATGACGAACCAGTTTCTGGGCCATCCGATGTACCACCAAGGCCAACGACTACCTGGGACGACCTCCGCGACGAAGGAGGCGAGGAAGAAGCGGATGGCGAGGCAGCGGCGCTTCTCCTCTCTCCACCAGCACCGCAACCACAACCAGCCGCTGCACCTGCAGCATGCTCATCATCCCGTCGGATCCACCGAGGGTGCAAACGGATCGTCTCATTCGAATACAAGGAATTGGGGTTTCTGGACCAGCATGTCCTCCTCGTCCCACCAGATGAACCACATGGCCGAGGCGCAGAATGCTTCAAACATGCAACAGACGCCGCCGCCGCCTGCGGCGCAACTGCCGCAGAGGCCTCAGCTTACCACCGCTTCGACCTCGGAGAAGCGCCAGGTCCGTCCTTGATCTGAAAACAGCGCACTGCTCGGTGGATTCTAATCATCGACGTTAATCCAGGGATGGAAGGGTGAGAAGAACTTGAAGTTCCTGCTGCAGAAGGTGTTGAAGCAGAGCGACGTGGGTAGCCTGGGCCGGATCGTGCTTCCCAAAGTGAGACAACATCCTCGACATGGTTTGATTAGAAGTCGATTCTTCCGTGCTTCCATGATCTCAGGATTTAGTACTCGTTGTCTTTCTCCGAAACCTTTAACGGAGTCTGATTCGTCTGTCCTTCTTTGATCCAACAGAAGGAAGCGGAGACCCACTTGCCGGAGCTGGACGCGAGGGATGGGATCTCCATCCCCATGGAGGACATCGGCACATCCCAGGTGTGGAACATGCGCTACAGGTATATGCGCCTTCCAGTTCCATCGGCATCGTTTTGTCATTGCTTGATTCCGAGCGTGTTGATCTCGGCTATGATACAGGTTCTGGCCCAACAACAAGAGCAGAATGTATTTATTGGAGAATACAGGTGAATCAAGAGTCTCATTCTTCTTCTTCTTCTTCAGTAATATAGTTTTTCAGTTCATGGTTGGCATTTGGTCGAACACTCAATACAATGATAATTCAGGGGATTTTGTGAGGTCAAACGGGCTGCAAGAAGGGGACTTCATCGTGATCTACTCCGACGTCAAGTGCGGCAAATACGTAAAACACTCCACCCCACTTTGTTTCAGATCTCGATCGCTTGTCGAGGGAAGTCATCGCTGACATTATCGTACATGGTAAAAAACGATAGATGATACGGGGAGTGAAGGTTCGACAGCCGGTGGAGGCGCGAGCACCGAGCAGCAGGAACACCGGGAAGGCGCATCAGAGGAGGAATGGCTTGGAGAAGATGGCTGGCGCATCAAAAATGAAAGGACGCAGTCTCATACATGATGATGCTGACAAGTACGACGACGACGACGACGACGACGACGATGTTCCACCTTCTATGCATGGCTAAGAAGGAAGCTGATCCATGGAATGGATGAGAACGAGAGAACAAACAGATTCCAAAACCCTAACTAACGCTCTTGCTTCCGTAGGGAGTCTCCGCTTATGCCTGTTCTATTTTGATCACCTTTGGTCCTTGTGCATACCAACTCTCGTGTTGTAACCAATACTACCACAACTACCACAAGGCATGCGGTGGTCGACGGTGGGAGGATCTTTATGTGGTGGTAGTAAATAAATCTAGAGGAGTGGTTTGTGTTTAGCAAACTGAATATATATATATATATATATTATATATATATACTTTAGGTTGGTTAATCGCGAGACGTTTCCATGTCTAGCTTGATATACTTTCAAGAAATGACGCTTCAAGTAGAAGATTGTATCGAAAGAAGGGGAGTCTATAGAAATCCCACCATACGGTAAGATTTCCGAGGTAAAAGCGCAAGACATTGATGGTGGTAGTAAAAATGGAATGATTTATATATAATCAAATCAATTAAAGGAAGAACTTATATTAAGGTAGAAAACGAGTACAACATTTTTAAAGGAAGACACGATGTATCAAAAAAGATTTGGTCCTTAAAACCTGATCACTATTAAGGTTTAGCATGAACAACTAAGAAAGCAGTAGGTAAATTTTCGACATCTTGAAAGCTACATCGAGAAATAAGTGCCGAGGGGAATTATTATCTTTTTTCACTTCAACTTGTAGCTTGTAGACACCTTCTGTCTGAGTCTCTGCATAACAGCCCTCACTTCATCGTTGACAGCCTGCCAAATTCCTGCTTCAAATGTGAATTGCGCAGCTTTCTTCACTGGACTGACTATATAAGAATGCACATCATTCTTGGTTGAATTACACAGTGAACTTGAATCATAACAAAATTGTTGGAGATTCCTGAAAATTTTGTGGTCCCAGAAATTTCAGACTGAGATTATGTATATTTCAATTAGAAGATTTTCAATATCTTCATGCTACAAAAAAAAAAAAAAAAAAATCTTCATGATGAGAAATTCTGAAAGAATTAATTCCAGACCATCGAGAGAGAGCGCGCGCTTACTTTCGACGTAAATGACAAACTAAAAGAGAGAAGAATTTAATTAGGAAACGACAGAAAAATACGCTTGTTATTTTGTGGATTTTTTTTCTTCGTCTTCTTTTTCTGGTTGCCGCAACATGCTGCATTAGATCCGCAAGGGTTACAAGTCAAATTTGTTTCTTAGTTCTCCATCTTTAATGACGTCCAAGTTTATCCAATAGAATCGAAGATTGGACCTGAAGCCAATTAAATATGTAGGTAGTTTTGAAGTTTACTCTCAAATTTTGACTTGGCGTGATCTAATTCACATAAATTCCATTCCTCGTGGCTTATTTTTTGTGACTTCTGATCTACATGCCCAAGCCTAAGTCCTCTCTGTTTGGTAAATTTATCAGTAAGCACACACCAATTATCTCATCGTGCAGGATAACGTAGGATAATTAGACTGCATAGGATTTTGGAGATCTCATCCTCAACCAGGGGAATTGAAAAAGGAAAAGAGCTCCGATGTCGGGATATGAATGTGTTCGGCAAGGAGTTGTGCAAACCTAAGTCACTTATATATGATAAAAGCCTCACTGATGGTTAAGTTGCAAAACTAATTAGAGGTATGCTTGATAAAAATCTCTCTAATGGTTAAGTTAGTATAGTTAAAGAAGTGATAATATATGATTAGAAGGGCCCATAGAATTTTGAGTTAGAAAACTTAAAAGACATTCTAATAACATATAATTAGAGACAACAATGACTATATATATCTTGTTAAATCGAGTAAAAAAAAAAATTAACTATTATCCTCCATATACACACATGATACTTTGTGACTTTCAAAGACACACTTCATAAAGGTTAGTAATAAACTAAAATTAAAATACTATATGAATATGACAAACAAGATCCAGAGAGCAAAAATATTTATCTTGCTTTCTTCATTTGGTTGTCGATGGGTTATTGTTTGAGGAGGCAGCACTCAAAGTATGGTAGGGATGTACACACTCAGCATTAATGGATCCTGTTTTGGATGTTGCCGGAAGACTCGGTGGCGTCGCCCTGCGATCACAAACTCGGTTCATTCTTCTCCGGGTGCACACGACCCGATGACAAGTTCGGTGGAATCACCTGACTTGATCGGTTTCGCCACAATTATTGTCTCCGTGTCTTCTTCATTTCCTCAAATAAATAAGAAGTATTTTCTTAATCAACCACATGGTACTCTTAATTTCCTCTTTCCAGATTGTCTAATAATATTGTAATACTACAATTGATCTTGACATTACGTACTGTAAGCTGAATGGCAGGTTACCTAAAAGAAACTAGTAATTTATTGACATTGCAATCTATTGCCTATAACTCCCATGTGTACGGCCAAGCAAGCGTGTGGAGTCATGAGTACTACAAAATCTAGTACTCAGAATTTAACTTGCTGACAGTACGAACCTTTCGAAATAAAGGTTTCATTAAACACACTACTTTCTGATGGTGAAGGATAATCCAGTAAAAGCATTCAAAATAGCGAAACCCACTCGACCATGGAATAAAATCAACTTGCACCCAACACTACACTACATTGTACTCACGCTCAGAGGCAACAGCAACAAGTGCGATGATCAAACTACAACTTCCAAGTCATTGGGTGCTTATTTTTTTGCTTCAACTGGAAAACAATCTTGAAGAAATAATCCACACAAACGACAATTAAAATCAACTTCGAAATCAGTAAAGCCTAAGCGCGAACTACATATTTCAGCGTGCCCAAAATCAGAGTAATTCAAATACCAAACTTCTCAATACAAAAAAGTAGGTGGGCTGCATATAATGCCCAAACCAGAGTGCCTGAGATAATTAAGATAGTAGATAGACATCATGACTGAACATTTATTCATAACAGAAACAAAAAAGCACGGCCACCTACAACAGTGACCAGCATGACCAATAAGAGGAAGACGGTTCACCGAGTCTTGTGCATGTGGCGGACCAGATCGACAACACGCGAGCTGCAAATAAGAAAATAAGGATCGGATTAGAAGGCATAACAGATACCTCATTCCGCATGACTACAAGTAGCATAATTTATTCACAAGGTGGTTTTGAAGTACCTGTAGCCCCATTCATTATCGTACCAAGACACGAGCTTGACAAAATTTCCATTTAAAGCAATTCCAGCCTTTGCATCAAAAATGCTTGACCTGCAATAACCAATCAAAGAGTGTTTAAACTACTATATTACCATGACAAAATCAGGTCAAAAGATATGAGAGGACAATTTTCCGATCATTCATTTGGAGATGAAATAAACTTATTAAGAAAGCAATTAGTTTGAAACTACATATTTGACAATAAAGAGTACCTGTTATCACCCAGGAAGTCAGTGGACACCAAGTCCTCCTCCACATATCCCAGGATGCCCTTAAGCTTTCCCTCAGATTCTGCCCTGAGTTGTGACAAATTAGAAAATAAAAAAAAAAAAAAACTTGTTGAGTGCCGCACAATAGAAAAATAAGAGATTAGACTCCAGCATATAGGATCCTCTCCGCATAGTAGCTAGGTGTATTATGAGCAGTATATTGAAAGGATAGGTTTGTTTACTAAATTATGGTAAAATAATATGCAACCATAATCTTCTAATGACTAATCTACAACTGTACAAACAACCCACTATAGAAACACACCAATTCAATCAATACAGACAAACAACACGGGTGTAATCATCATCGTTAAAAGAAAGGAATGTGCCAACTTTTGCTACTTACTTGATGGCAGCCTTGATCTCCTCATAGGTGGCTGGTTTCTGAAGCCTGACAGTGAGATCCACAACAGACACATCAACAGTTGGGACACGGAATGCCATACCAGTTAACTTTCCATTCAAGGCAGGGAGAACTTTTCCAACAGCCTGTCATTAGCAAATCAAAATAGTTCATGGTGTATTCTGATGTAAATCCTAGTCAGAGCAGTCATCAATCTTCAAATAAGCAGGGCAAGCATAAGAAGCAAAGCCAACAGGAAATGAAGTATACTACCAGAGCGTTTTAACCTTGTACCATTCACATACATTCATGCTAATAAACTGGGAAATTCAAAATAGTATCTTCCCTTAGACATACAATAATCATGGTAATGCATCAGTATCCATACATGAAAGCAACACTATTCTTGAATTTGTCACATTATGTGCACATATACATATTGTTTATCATACACCACACGTGCATATGTTAGGATGCACAACTAGACATAACAAAAATCTACTGAAAATACCTTGGCAGCACCAGTGCTGCTGGGAATGATGTTGAAGCTTGCAGCACGTCCACCTCTCCAGTCCTTACTAGATGGACCATCAACGGTCTTTTGAGTGGCTGAGAAAAAATAAAGCAAAAGATCATATTTACAACTTTGAAATAGACACACTTCACAACAGAATCAACTAAGTATAAGTCAAGTTATAGTTACCGGTGATTGAATGAACTGTCGTCATCAAACCCTCTATTATACCAAATTTGTCATGAACAACCTGTGATATATAGGATAAAGCTCATCAATCAATATCAAGTACAATATCCAAAGAGTAGTCCTCGATAAAATGTGGTTTACCTTTGCTAGAGGAGCAAGACAGTTGGTGGTGCAGCTCGCATTAGAAACAATATTAATATCAGGCTTGTACTCATTTTCATTCACCCCTACAACGAACATTGGTGCATCCTTGCTAGGAGCAGATATAATGACCTTCTTGGCACCACCCTGTATTTAAAAAAGAATCGTCCAATAGGGAAATTCAATAAATCCTATTACCAAAAGAAGTAGCTTCACAAAAAAAGAAAAAAGAAAAGAAAAGAAGTGTATAGAACAAAACTCAATGAAAGAACTTACAATACAATTGAATGTTTGAATCATAACTCTTAAATTTCAGAAGATACATATCACTAGTATCTGTTGTTTGCTGATAACTGGAACATCCAGTTGCTTACAAGTAGAGTTGCCTGCACGTAGCAACTGCTCACAAAAGCAATTGCTACAAGTAGCAATTGTAGGTACAGCTGTTCAAGTAACTTCAACTGTAGTTGCAACCAAGGTTCGCCGTACCGTACCATACCAGCGTTTCGACTCGTGCTCGGTACGGTACGGTACGGGTGTACCGACTGGTTTCTTCAAGCAACATATATATTAAACATTACATTTCAAACTTCCTACTTCAATGTAAATAATTGTAGATGCTAATTTCTGAAATTTTATGACATCAGCTAAATAGTTACCAAGTAAAAAAAGGGATGAAGTGGCTGTCAATTAACAGATTCAGTGTAGCATTTTACAGGCTTAATGCTTTAATCACCCTGGAAGTTAGCCTAGCCTAGAAAATGAGTCGTCCAGGCTACTTAACAATGAAGCACTTTAATAAAATGTAGAATCGTGGAGAAATTACCAACTACGAAAATATAGGCTTAAGAAAAAATCAGTTATAGTCTGAAGTACCAAATTGTACTTTAGAAACATAAACTATTAACCAAATAAACCAACCACATCTTGAATCAGCATTACCTTAAGGTGAGCAGCAGCCTTGTCCTTGTCAGTAAAGACACCAGTGGATTCCACTACGTACTCAGCACCAGTCTCACCCCATGGAATTTCCTCGGGGTTCCTAAAATCCAGAACAACATTAATACACAACTAACATCTAAAGAACAATGATTTGAAACACCTTTATGAGAAGAAAAAACCGAAATACCTAAAACCAAAAACAGCAACTTCTTTCGTGCCAAAGAGAAGAGTCTTGGAGTCCTTCACCTTAATCTCATGATGCTTCCATGATCCATGCACGGTATCATATTTAAACATGTATGTCTGGAATGCATCACCCGTACAGAAAATTCAGTTTGAAGAAAAATGGAGCGAACATGTGAATCTCGCAATTAAACCATCAGAAAAACAACCTTCCTAAAGAACTACATTACGAAAGAAGACAAGTAAAACAATCAAAACCCAAAGAAACCAGACTCACTTAAATAACAGTAAACTGCTGTAAGAAGATCATTTAAAACACGAACCCATAAATGATTAGATTGTTCGAAACATTTTGAAGCATTTATTATCTGACCGAGGCAAAATCAATAGATCTATGGAATTCACTGTTAATACGGCGGCCTAGAATTCAACTATCAAGAAGATGCACAAAAAAGTGGAGATATGTGATCAATCTAGACATTCAAATAAAGCACAAAGGTCACAAAATCACTGGAATCGACCAGCACCATGTAATCGGTGGTGATGAAGGGATCATTGACGGCCACGAGCTCGACGTCCTCGCTCTGGAGAGCGACTCTGGCGACCAACCTCCCGATCCTTCCGAACCCTATCAAGAAAGACAAGATCGAATCAAGAAGGTTGACAGATCTATCATAAACCCTAGAGAGTTCATATAAGAAACCGCAAGATCGAAGCTAGACTCGTAAAAAGAGACAGAGGAGGGGAAAACCAACCGTTGATGCCGATCTTGATCTTTCCGGCTGCACGATGAACAGAAAGGACAAAGGAAATGACAAAAGTAATCAAAATCCGCACATAGAAGATCATAGAGAACAAAGAACAATGAGCCGCTGAAGAAGATCGAAGGCTCACCCATGGCAATCGCTGGCGAGACGCGAGAAGAGACCGAACACGAGAAATGAGAACGCAGTGGGAGGCCTCGGGGGTTGATTCCTTATATAGGCCAGAAGGTGGACGTGTGCAAAGAGTGTTTCACCGAAATGATTTCAAATAATAATCAGCCGTCTCAGAAGTTGTTGGACTATTGCCCTATGATTCGCACAACGTGAAATCGTCCACTTTGTTTGTTTATTATTGGCGCTAATGTTTCTCAGGTTGTCTTAGCTAAACCGAACCGCCTACGAGGCAAGCATTCAGGGGCCAGAGAACTTTTGACGCAGACCAGCAAGAGTAAGAAAATGGGTGGTGAATAAAGTTCCGGCGGCACAATCGATAACCCTTGATCGGGAACCGGTCAAGGTGGACCTGGGCGAACCGCCGCTGGGTTTGGAGAATAGTACGGTGGCTTCCGGTGGTTTCACTCGTCCCGTTTTATACTGGCACTGGCATTAGAGTCGGACAAGTCGATTCACTTTATTTGAAGCATCACATTCTTTATATTAAGAATGTACAAAAGAAAAATAATATTCTATTAACAAAGTCTCATTCATGATAATAAAACATCGAACTTTTTTTTTTAATTTTAAAATTTGCATTCCATGATTCAAAATAAATCTCTGTCGCTTTTGTGTCCTAAGAGTTGGAATCCTAAGAGTATCTACTTGATGTCAATTAATGTCGACTTCATCTTTGTTGATTAATGACGTAGTGTATCGTTCCTGTTAATATTTAAATATTAAAAAAAAAAAGTGGGTCGCATGAATCGAGATTGATGTGTTCTTGAAGTTTCGAGACAGATGAAGTGATGGAATCATGTAAGATAATGCGAAATCCTTAACTACATGTAAAACAATGAATAAATTCATCTGTTTTTTGCCATTTGAGGCTGTTGTCGTGAAGAGTTGTTTCGATAATTTAATAAAACAGGACTTCTATTAATTGATTAAAAAAATGAATAACCAATATAACTAACCTTTTAGGTCACATGCAATTCAATCAAACTTGTTTCCTTTTATGATTCTATATAAAGAGGAGTCTATCATACATCGGGATTTAAAATATTTTTACTGCTCTCATCGCATGTCTCTTATTGTTTCAAGATTATTGTCGATGAAGCTCATGACGAGGAAATCATCTTGTGGGAGTCATCCGGAGGGACATTCAATTCTCTCATATACCCCAAAGATTGGACCAACGATCATTTCTAATATTATTAATAATAATAAAATATTGATTTGACATATTTTTTATTTTTATTTTATGTATTTTAATTAATATAAATTATAATATTTCTAAAGAAAAATCTTAGTGAAAAGACTATTTTATGACTTTAGGATCTCTCTCTCTCTCTCTCTCTCTCTCTCTCTCTCTCTCTCTCTATATATATATATATATATATATATATATATATATATATATATATATATATATCCAATAATGAAGCAACGAATCATACTGTATCAATCAAAATTAACTTTATCACAAGTAACCTTTGAACTTGGGCATTGCATTGGCAATTGTCATGGTGTTGGACATCTCTATGACATCTTGCTGAAGAGTCGACAAGTACTAGTTTTATCGTACGATCTTGAATGCTGGGGATCTTGCTCTGATGCGCTCTCTGTGAGTTTTCTCATGCATCTCAGACTTGCTTCAGTAAGGTGGAAACGATGTAGAAGGGGAGATGGCAAGAGGATCGTCAGTAGAGCACATCATATAAGATACAGTATTATGCATGTTATCTGTGCACCATTTTCACTTCAACTAGATTGTTAGCGAGAATCATTATCTTAAGTTACTTCATTTTATTCCATTTCCAAGTCATTTTTGTGGATGATCGGACGATTTGACGAAGATTCGGACAATATGACGAAGATTCAGACGATGTGCCGAAAGCTCGTCGATAGTTCATTGGGAGCTCACTGAGAGTTCGTTGGGAGTTCGTCGAGAGTTCATCGGGAACTCACCTAGAGTTCGTCGGGAGTTCATCGAGAGTTCGTCGGGAGCTCGCCGAGAGTTCGTCGGGAGCTCGCCGAGAGTTCATCGGTAGTTGGCCAAGAGTTCGTCGGGAGTTCGCTAAAAGCGTGCTGAGAGTTCACCGGAAGTTCATTGAGACTTCGTCGGAAGAATGATTGACATACCGGACAAAGATTACTTAGTTAATACCTTAATTATCATAGTTAGAACTTAGATTGAGTTAGGATTGGGAGGTAATCCCACTAACTTAGGGGCTAACTAGGCTCAAAACAGGGCTAAGTTGGGTGAGACGGAAGGGGCACTCAACCACTTGGAATCTTGCCAAGTGATGGCATCGCCTAGGGTGGGCGATGGAACAACTTGAGGCACAACCTTCCAAGTGGTCTAGGCGGTGGTACCGTCAGTAATTAATGCAGGCAGGCAGTGGTACCACCCTCTCAGGCCGTGGTACCGTCAGAGCCTAGTCTCTAAGGCTCTGTCAGGCGGTTGTACCGCCAAAATGGACGGTGGTACTGCCCAGTGTTAAAGTATCATATGGTGGTACCACCCAGTAATGATGGTGGTACTACTAGTACCCCGAAAATATAGGATGAGACATTTTTTAGCTCCAATTTTAAAGCCATTGGGGCCTATAAATATCCTATTCCTTTCAAAAAAAAGGCTATAACAAAGTGTGAAAAAATATTTAAGTGTTGGAGTGTAAAAGTGTTGTAAAAAGAGCTAAGAGTCTTCCTCCTCTTTCTTCAGCTTTATAATCATTAGAGAAGAGGTGTGAGGGTTATAAGAGTTGTCTCCTAAACCTGTGAAAAGGAGAAAGCTTTGTAAGAAGGTGGTTAGTCTTTGCCTATTGAAGGAAGACCATTAGTGGATGTCGGTGATCTCATCGGAGGAGGAATCAGAAGTGGATATAGGTCATAATGATCGAACTACTATAAATCCAGTGTGTTCTTTCCTTACTACTTTCTTTCACTACTTAGTTGTATTCTATACTTTACATTTACTCTAAGTCATTACTTTCATTACTTTTCGATACGGGCTTTGTCGAAATGATTGTATCGAAAGAAAATTTCCGAATTAACAAAAATTTTATCGCTGTACTAATTCACCCCCTCCTCTTAGTACTGTATTGATCATAACAATTGATTTTAGAGCAAGGTTACTCTCAATTTAGTTTAAAACCTAAGAGAGATAGCTTTTGTCGGTAATCATGAGGGTTATTTTATCACACGTCCTCCCATGTTCAATAGAATAGACTACATTTATTGGAAAACTAGAATGAGGATTTTTTTGATTTCTATGGATTTTGGGTTATGGAATATCATCGAAAACGGATTTCAAAAGTTTTCTCTTTCAATGAACAATTGGAATGATTTGGAGAAGAAAACTTTCTCTTTGAATACCAAATGAATGCTTTGTTTTATGCATTAGATAAAAATAAATTCAATCAAGTTTCTATTTGCGAAACAACTTATAACATTTGACATACTCTTGAAATCATACACGAAGGCACAAGTAGAGTTAAGGATTCAAAAATCAATCTTTTAGTTTATAGTTATGAATTGTTTCGTATAAAACCAAGCGAGACCATTGGAAATATGTACACCCAGTTTACGGATGTCATTAATAGTCTAAAAGTACTTGGTTAAAGTTTTTTCTAACTTTGAACTTGTTAACAAGATATTAAGATCCCTTCCAAAGAGTTGGGATCCTAAAGTAATCACAATTCAAGAAGCCAAGGACTTGAACAACTTTCCACTAGAAGAACTTATCGGGTCTTTGATGACATATGAAATGACGTACAATACATATTAAAAACTTGAGAACAACATTCCAAAGAATAGGAAGGATTTGACACTTAGAATTCAAGAAGACCACTTAAGAGAAAACTCAAGTGAAGATGATGACGATGACTTGACACTTCTAACAAGAGAATTTTAAAAATTCATAAAAAGAAACAAAACTAAACATGACATTAAAAACAAAAATAAACTTACAAATGACCAAATAATTTGTTACGAATGCAAGAAGCCGGGGCACTTCAAAAGTGAATGTATCCAAGTGAAGAAGAAGCAATTGAAGAAAAAGAAAGCGCTAAAAGCTACTTGGGACGATTCGAGTGCATCCGAAGATGAAGAGTCAACCAACAAAGAAATTATAAATTATGCTCTAATGACACTCAATGACAAGGTAAGTGACCTAAATGAATCTCATTTATCTTATTATGAATTACTTAATGCTTTTAATGATTTGTTTGATGAATATAAATTAGTTAGTAAAAAGTATAAATTATTAAAAAATAAGCATGCTTCTCTTGTTAGTAAATTAAATAGATTGAAAATGAAGCATGATAATGTAATATTGTCTCCTTATACAAATTGTAAAGAATTAGAGATGCTTAAAAATTTGCTACTACATGAAATCTTAGAAAATTTTGAAATAGGAAACAAATCCTTAAACATGATATTTGCAAAAAGAGATCATGTTCGTAGAAGAAATAGAGACGGCTTTGTGAGTAACACTCCTCAAAACCCAACCATCTTTGTTAAAGGCCTAACTTTGCATGTTTCACCCTAAAACAAACGTAATTTTTATTGCAAACATAGACATTATGCTCATAAATGTCCATTTAAGAGGTATAGTTTACATAAGTTAATTTGGGTTTCTAAAGGAATCTTAAATGACTCAATACAAAATGATAAGTTAGGTAGATCTATTTACGAGGAACCTAAGGTAAAGTGGGTACCTAAAAGAAAACCCTTTTTTTTTGTAGATATGTCTATAATCACAAGCTATGAGTAAGAGATGATACCATAAAAGTGGATGCTCAAGGCATATAACTGAAGATCCAACACGCTTCTCTAAGCTCACTAGCCAAGATGAAGAATTTGTCATGTTCGAAGACAACAACAAAGGAAAAATTATTGGAAAAAGAAATATAGGTAATAAATCAAACCTTTTGATTGAAAATATTTTGTTAGTAGATGGTTTAAAGCATAACTTGCTAAGCATTAGTCAATTATGTGACAAAGGTTACAACATCAAGTTTGAATCTAATGCTTGCATTATAGAAATACAACACATGAATATATCTTTGTTGCCTTAAGGACCAATAATTTCTATTCCATTGATCTTGGTGAGTTTTTAATGAAACTTGCCTTTCAGTTTTAAATGATGATACTTGGCTTTGACATAGGAGGTTAGGTCATACTAGCATCTTGCTCTAATGGTGCTGTCAGACCCATACGGTTTCTACTTGCATCTTGCTCTAATCGGATTCTCCCGGAGAACTCTTTCTCTCTCAATCCGAATAACCCTGACTAGGGATTTGTTTGAGCAAGAACACACAGGACATTCCTCTCATGACACCAAGAGTGGATGATCCTCTATCAACACTCAATAGCCCTTGTAAGGTTGACTACCACTCCCGAAGCCCGGTTGTGCTAGATCTGGGATATCCAAACCTATAAATCTAGTATCAAAGAATGGAGCACTCATATAGGACATCCTTGGTGTCTCAAGTCTAAGGACTAGATACACCACTAGGACCATGGAATCGCTATATGATAATACGACATCATCAACCATTCAGCATTCCGTAAGCGGATCAATCAGTGAACTCATTCTCAAATGAGCACCTGTATTGTATCCATAGTATCCCCACACGAGCAACTATAAGACCAGTTGCATTCATCATATGGATGGGTATACAACACACTAGTATGTCCGGTTATCTCGATGTCTCTCTCGAGTAACCTATGACCGGGATTATTTAGGATATGAATATGTGTTTAAAGGTGAATCGGTCTCATTATCATGATCTCATCATGATCCGATTCCCATTACACAAATCCTAGGACATCACTATATATATATATATATATATATATATATATATAGTCAATATAAAATGATAAAATACCAAAATATAATAAGTAAAACGACTGCGTGTCAAGTCACATGTGCCACCACTTACGGGGTTGGCTTGTTGGGCACCTATGACTAGCACTTTCAACAGACGAAGATCAACTTCCCTTTTACAACCCTCTTCTCCTTTTCACCGGTTTAGGAGATAACCTTTACACCCCCTTCACTCATCTCTAAAACTATACTAACACTTAGAGCTTTTAGAGGAGTTCTCATAAAATTACGACAAAGTTTTTCTACTTTTTTTCACTCAATTCTTGTATTTATTAACTAGGGATGAGAGGGGTATTTATAGGCCTCAAGTTGATTCAAACTTGGAGCCTAAAAAGGTCTCATCTCAGGTTTTCTGGGTCCTGACGGTACCATCGCTTCTGTTGGGCGGTACCACCTCCTACAGCACTGATACTAGGCGGTACCTGTTGAATCTCGGATTTTGATGATGAAGTCAATTGTCATTTGTTGTCTAATCTATGTGTTGAGATAAGTGTGCAGGATTAACTATGATGAAAGTTAGACAAGCAGCAGGAGTTGCGCCGGAGTCAAGATCATGATCACGTTGGGAGTTCGAGAGTTCGACGGAAGTTCGGACGGTCGTCGGAGGTTCTGCGAGAACAGATCCGAGAAGTCCAGAAGCTTGCCAAGCGAAGCTCGTCGGAACTCGCCAAGTGGATCGTCGCAAAGTCCAGGAGTTTGCCGGAAGTCCGCAGGAGCATCACCGAGGGTTCATCGGATGATCGACGGAAGTTCGTTGGAAACTCGCCGGAAGAAGCGATTGACGCACCGAAGCAAAGCTGCAGAAATTGTCTTAGATTTAATCGTAGTTAGCACGTTGATTAAGTTGGAAAATGGGAGGTGATCCCATTGGCTTAATCTTGGGGCAATTGGGCCCCTGAAAGACTGAAATTGGGCCGAATGGAGCTAACCATTTGGACCCTGATTGCACCAGGAGGTGCAACCGCCCAGGCCAGGAGGTGGCACCGCCTGGGCTAAGTCTCCCAGCGAGACTGGGCGGTGCAACCGCCCCAACCAGGAGGTGGCACCGCTTGAGCTCAGTCTTCGAGCAAGACTGGGTGGTGCAACCTCCCTGACAGAGAGGTGGCACCGCCTGAGCTCGGTCTTCGAGCTCTGGCAGAGAGGTGCAACCGCCTCAGTCAAGAGGTGGCACCGCCTGGGGCTCAGTCTCCGAGCCAGACTCAGGCGGTGCAACCGCCCCTGACAGAGAGGTGCAACCGCCTGGGCTCAGTCTTCGAGCTCTGCCAGGCGGTGCAACCTCTCCAGTCAAGAGGTGCAACCGCCTGATCCCAGAATTCCGGGATTTGATCGTTTTGAGCTCCAAATTTGAATTGGGTTGGGGCCTATAAATACCCCACCCATTCAGCACTGAAAAGATACAGACCCACACCGAAATCTTGATCTTTTCTGTGATTCTAAGAGCTCAAAAGTGTTGTAAAGCCTTTAAGTCTCCTCCTTCTGTTCTTCAAGTTTTGAGTTGTAAAGTGAGGAGAGAAAGGTCTGTAAAGGTTGTCTCCTGAGCCTGTCAAAAGGAGAGAAACTGTAAAAGGGCAATTGGCCATCGCCTATTGAAGGAAGGCCTCTAGTTGACGTCGGTGACCTCGTCGGTGGAGGAAGCCAAAAGTGGAGTAGGTCAAGACTGACCGAACCACTCTAAATCTCTGGTTTGCGTTTATTTTGAGCACTTTATCATTACTGCAAACCTCCTTCATAACTACTGCTCTCTGCGCTTTTACGAACAAGTTCTAAGTGCTGTTCTTTCCGAATCTGCATTCAGACGTAAATTGGTGTTTTCGTACATTACAGTTTACGTTTACGTTTTGATTCTGCAAAACTGTCTTCTGCGCCTTCACGAACAAGTTTCTAAGTGCTGATCTGTCCGAATCTGCTTTCAGACGTAAACCAGTGTTTTCGTACGATATTTACATTACAGTTTACATTTTGATTCTGCAAAACTGTCTTCTGCGCTTTTACGAATGAGTTTCTAAGTTCAGATCCCTTTGAAACTACGTCTAGACGTGAAATTGCGTTTAGACGTAAAACTGCCCAAACTGAGTTTAGACGTAAATCTGCGTTTAGACATAAATCTGCGTTTAGACGTAAATCTGTGTTTAGACGTAAAACTGCGTTTAGACGCAAACTACGTTTAAACGTAAAACTACGTTTTAGACGTAAACTGAGTTTAGACGTAAATCTGCGTTTAGACGTAAATCTGCGTTTAGACGTAAATCTGCGTTTAGACATAAAACTGCGTTTAGACGCAAACTGTATTTAAACGTAAATTGTGTTTAGACGTAAACTGCGTTTAGAAGTAAAACTGCACTTAATCTTAAGTAATCTTAAAATCAGCTTTTACATCGAAATCGTTTTTATCGAACGAACGCAGCTTTCATTTTTAATCGCTGAAAGATTTCCGCTGCACTAATTCACCCCCCCCCTCTTAGTGCTCTCGATCCTAACAATTGGTATCAGAGCAAGGTTAACTCTCTAACGGATTAAAACCCAAGAGAAATGGCATACGCCGGAAACCAAGAAGGGCATTCTATTACGCGTCCACCCATGTTCAATGGGACGGACTACACCTACTGGAAGACCCGAATGAGGATCTTTCTTATTTCTATGAATTTTGAATTGTGGAATCTTGTCGAAAACGGATTTTCGAAGTCTTCTCTTCCAATGATCGATTGGAATGATTTGGAGAAGAAGGCTTTCGCTCTTAATGCAAAGGCTATGAATGCCTTATTTTGTGCACTTGATAAAAACGAGTTTAATCGTGTTTCAACTTGTGAAACTGTATTTGATATTTGGCACACACTCGAAGTGACCCATGAAGGCACAAGTAGAGTAAAAGAGTCAAAAATCAATTTGCTGTTACATTCTTTCGAACTTTTCCGGATGAAACCGAGTGAAACCATTGGCGACATGTTTACCCGTTTCACGGATGTCGTCAACGGTCTAAAAGGACTCGGAAAGAGCTTTTCGGATTTTGAGCTTGTTAATAAGACACTAAGATCCCTTCCTAAGAGTTGGGATCCTAAAGTCATGGCTATTCAAGAGGCAAAAGATCTACGAAATTTCCCTCTTGAAGAATTAATCGGGTCATTAATGACCTACGAAATGACTTGTAAAGCTCATGAAGAGCAAGAAGACATCCTTCCAAAGAACAGGAAGGATATGGCACTCAAAACTTCTGAAGATCACTTGAGAGAAAACTCAAGTGATGAGGACTGTGACGATGACTTGGCACTTCTAACTAGAAAATTTAAAAAATTCATTAAAAGAAACAAGTTTAAGAATGATACTAAAAATAAACTTGAACCCAAGAAGGATCAAGTTATCTGCTATGAGTGCAAAAAGCCGGGACACTACAAGAGTGATTTGTTGAATCTCGTATTTTGATGATGAAACTACTTGATATATGTTTATGATTTAATCTGCGTTTTGAGTGACGCAGGATGCTTTGATCAGGATGAGACTATTAAAGCAGGAACATCATGTTGTGCCGGAGGAACATGTCAGAAGATTGGACGTCAGGCCAGTGGATCGGTCGACGTATCGACAGAAGGCTTCGGGCCGTGGACTCAGGCATCGGGCCAAGAAGAGCGGGTATTGTGCCAAGGATATCGGAGTTGCGGAGTCAACTGGCCGATTGGGCAATAGGTTGTAGGAAAGGACGATGCGCCGAAGAATCGGACGAAGCGTCGAGGGACCAATGACATGCCGGACAACTTGGTTAATTGTTTAGGATTAATTGTCTCGATCGAAGTTTTTGTTTTGAGTGTGCAGGATTAACTACGATGGAAGAAAGACAAGCAGCAGGAGTTGCGCCGGAGTCAAGTTCATGATCACATTGGAAGTTCGAGAGTTCGACGGAAGTTCGGACGGTCGTCGGAGGTTCTGCGAGAACAGATCCGTGAAGTCCAGAAGACTTGCCAAGCGAAGCTCGTCGGAACTTGCCAAGTGGATCGTCGCAAAGTCCAGGAGTTTGCCGGAAGTCCGCAGGAGCATCACCAAGGGTTCATCGGATGATCGACGGAAGTTCGCCGGAAACTCGCCGGAAGAAGCGATTGACGCACCGAAGCAAAGCTGCAGAAATTGTCTTAGATTTAATCGTAGTTAGCATGTTGATTAAGTTGGAAAATGGGAGGTGATCCCATTGGCTTAATCCTGGGGCAATTGGGCCCCTGAAGAACTCAAGTTGGGTCGAATGGTTCAACCCATTCGAACCCAAGAAGCTGTGGGAGGTGCAACCGCCCAGGCAGGGAGGTGCCACCGCCCAGGCTAAGTCTCCCAGCGAGACTGGGAGGTGCAACCGCTCTAGTCAGGCGGTGCAACCGCCCAGGGCTCAGTCTCCAAGCGAGACTGGGCGGTGCAACCTCCTCTGTCAAGCGGTAGCACCGCCTGAGCTCAAGTTTCGAGCTCTGCCTGGTGATGCAATCACCGAGCTCAGTCTTCGAGCTCTGGAAGAGAAGTACGACCTCTCTGGCCAGGAGATGCACAGCCTAAGCTCAGTCTTCGAGCTCTGGCAGAGAGGTGCAACCACCTCTGGCAGAGAGGTGCAACCACCTCTGGCAGAAAGGGGCGATCACCTCTGGCAGAGAAGAGAAACTTCTCTGGTCAGGAGATGCACCGCCTGAGCTCGGTCTTCGAGCTCTGGCAGGAAGGTGCAACCACCCCTGACAGAGAAGGTGCAACCGTCTGAGCTCAGTCTTCGAGCTCTGCCAGGCGGTGCCACCTCTCCAGTCGAGAGGTGCAACCGCCTGAGCTCAGACTTCGAGCTCTGACAGGCGGTGCCACCTCTCCAGTCAAGAGGTGCAACCGCCTGATCCCGGAATTTCGGGATTTGATCGTTTTGAGCTCGAAATTTGAATTGGGTTGGGGCCTATAAATACCCCACCCATTCAGCACTGAAAAAAAACAGACCCACACCGAAATCTTGATCTTTTCTGTGATTCTAAGAGCTCAAAAGTGTTGTAAAGCCTTTAAGTCTCCTCCTTCTGTTCTTCAAGTTTTCAGTTGTAAAGTGAGGAGAGAAAGGTCTGTAAAGGTTGTCTCCTGAGCCTGTTAAAAGGAGAGAAACTGTAAAAGGGCAGTTTGGCCTTCGCCCATTGAAGGAAGGCCCCTAGTTGACGTCGGCAACCTCGTCGGTGGAGGAAGCCAAAAGTGGAGTAGGTCAAGGCTGACCGAACCACTCTAAATCTCTGGTTTGCGTTTATTTTTGAGCACTTTATCATTACTGCAAACCTCCTCCATTACTACTGCTCTCTGCGCTTTCACGAACAAGTTTTAAGTGCTGTTCTTCCGAATCTGCATTCAGACGTAAATTCGTATTTTCGTACATTACAGTTTACGTTTACGTTTGATTCTGCAGAACTGTCTTCGGTGCTTTTACGAAAGAGTTTCTTTGCAGTTTACACTTACATTTTGATCCTATTGATAACTGCAAACTGTCCTCTACAATTTTACGAACGAGTTTCAACATTTAGACGTAAAACTGCATTTAGACGTAAATCGGCTTTCCTCTCACAATCATCAGTTCTCAGTTCACGTTTACGTCTTGATTTCAACTGCATACTGCTTTCTGCGAGTATACAAACGAGTTTCAAAGTTTAGACGTAAATCTGCGTCTAGACGTAAAACAGCGTTTAGACGTAAATCTGAGTTTAGACGTAAAACTGCGTTTAGACGTAAATCTGAGTTTAGACGTAAACTGCGCTTAGACGTAAAACTGCGCTTAGACGCAAACTATGTTTAGACGCAAACTGCGCTTAGACGCAAACTGTGTTTAGACGCAAACTGCGCTTAGACGCAATCTGCGCTTAGACGCAAACTGCACTTAGATACAAACTGAGAATTAGCTTTTGCATCATAATAGTTTTTTTTATTGAACGAGCGCAGCTTTTGGTTTTTAATCGCTGTAAGATTTCCGCTGCACTAATTCACCCCCCCCTCTTAGTGCTCTCGATCCTAACAATTGGTATCAGAGCGGGGTATTTCTCATTTCGGATTTACACCCGAGAGAAATGGCTCTTCAAGAGGGCTTTTCGATCTTTCGTCCACCGTTCTTTAACGGATTGGACTACACTTATTGGAAAACTCAAATGAGAGTTTTCTTGATTTCTCTAAATATGGATTTATGGAATATCGTTGAAAACGGTTTTCAACTTCCCTCTAAATCGATGAACGAATGGTCGGATTTAGAGAAGAAGTATTTTTCTTTAAACGCAAAGGCTATGAATGCCTTATTTTGCGCTTTGGACAAAAATGAGTTCAATCGGGTTTCTTTGTGCGAAACGGCTTTCGATATTTGGCGCACTCTTGAAATCACGCACGAGGGAACTAGTAGAGTCAAAGACTCGAAAGTTAATATTTTACTACATGATTTCGAGCTTTTTCATATGAAACCAAGCGAAACCGTTGTTGACATGTACACCCGTTTTACGGATGTCGTCAATGGTTTAAAATCACTTGGTAAAAGCTTTTTGGATTTTGAACTCGTTAACAAAGTTTTGCGCTCACTTTCTAAAACTTGGGATTCAAAAGTAACTGCAATACAAGAAGCAAAAAACCTAAACAACTTACCACTTGAAGAACTAATTGGTTCATTGATGACATATGAAATGGTGCACAATGCACATGATGAACATGTTGAACACAATTACCTTCCAAAGAATAGGAAGGATTTGGAACTCTGGACAAATGAATGCCACTTGAGCGATGACTCAAGTGATGAGGACAATGATGAACAAAACAACCTTCCAATGAACAGGAAGGATTTGGGACATAGAACATTTGAAGACCACTCGAGCATAAGCTCAAGTGATGGTGAACTTAAACTACAAATGAAACTAAAATTAAAAAGCAAAAAGAATCGAACTACTTGCTTTAAACGCAAGAAGAAGAACAAAAATTGGGATGAATCGAGCTCCTCCGAAGAAGAGAAACTCAACAAAAGCAAGGCGGCAAACTACGCCTTAACAGCCTACAATGATGAGGTAATCGAAATCCCCCTAATTTATTTTGAAATTACTTGATGCTTTCATGATGTAGTTTTCTTTTTTAGTTTAGAATTAATTTTCTTGAAAATTACATGTTAAAAAAAAAAATTACAAAATTATGATCATGCTAGTAATTTCGAAAATGATAATATTACATATTTTATGATAAACAAACAAAATTATTTTAATTGAAAATATGAAATCATGGTTAAGAAGTAATAATGTGTATCATGTTTGATTAACATTGTTGAATGAAATCACGTTTGATTTAAAGTAATGCATAATAATATTAAATGGTTATGATACAATGATTAACAATTTTATGCATGAGATTTTAAGTTATTCATGATCATGAGCTTGTTTGATCTTCATGATTTAAATTCAAAATCTATAGCAAAAATCATGTCTGAATATATGAAAGTGTTAATTTCATTTTCGGATTCACTTAACAAGTGGTATCCTAACAATCGGATTTACTCATACACTTATGAAAAATAATTTTCTAAAATAGATTTGATGAAATGATTCCTGCTTATAAATTCCATCTTGAAATATGAATGATAGTATTTTTGCTTGCAAAGATATGTTTCACATACATATCTCCTATGATTCATGTGCAGAAAAAGAATTTATAAATCATAATACAATGAGATTTCTTATGCAAAAATAAAGTGCTTTTGTGATTCATTGCTAAAGAGAATAATTATTAAAATCATGATCTTGATAATTATAACATGAAGCTCATTATAAATCAAGATCGTTCATTATGCTTATCAAAAAGGAGTTCTTCAAATGAAATGCAACTTGTCTTTTGATTTCTTAGAATTCAATAAAGTGTCATATTAATATCTTAAAACTTGGAATATTTTATTTTTTGTGTCATTCTTAAACTTGTTTCTTTTAATGAATTTTTTAAAATTTCTTGTTAGAAGTGCCAAGTCATCGTCACAGTCTTCATCACTTGAGTTTTCTCTCAAGTGGTCTTATGAAGTTCTAAGTGCCATATCCTTCCTGTTCTTTGGAAGGATGTCTTCTTGCTCTTCATGAGCTTTGCAAGTCATCTCGTAGGTCATTAATGACCCGATTAGTTCTTCAAGAGGGAAGTTGTTTAGATCTTTCACCTCTTGAATAGCAGTAACTTTAGGATCCCAACTCTTAGGAAGGGATCTTAGAATCTTATTTACGAGCTCAAAATCCGAAAAACTTTTTCCGAGTCCTTTTAGACCGTTGACGACTGTTAGTATCAAGAGCACTAAGAGGGGGGGGGGGGGAATTAGTGCAGCGGAAATTTTTTAGCGATTAAAACGAAAGCTGCGTTCGAACGATAAAAACAACTTCTGTATGAAAGTTGATACTAAGCAAGGTTAAAGTCAAACTATGCAGGCAGTTTGCAGCTATGATGAAAACCAGAATATCGGTGCAAACTGAAATCCGACGTTCGTACGAAGAAACTGATTTACGTCTAAATGCTGATTCGTAAATCACTTGATTAGATAAGACGCAGTTTAAGCAGGAGTATAAAGGTAGTGTGCAGTTATGGTAAAGCTCAAAACGTAAACGCAATCTGCAATATGATGATCATACGAAAAAGCAGATTTACGTCTAAACGCATATTTATGTCTGAACCTTGAAACTCGTTCGTAAAATCGCAGAGGGCAGTAAGCTATTGAGAAGTTTTCAGTGAAGGTAAAATGCTCAAAGGAAATGCAAACTGAGATTTAGAGTGGTTCGGTCAATCTTGACCTACTCCACTTTTGGCTTCCTCCACCGACGAGGTCACCGACGTCAACTAGAGGCCTTCCTTCAATAGGCGAAGGCCAACCACCCTCTTACAGATTCACTCCTTTTGACGGGCTTAGGAGACAACCCTTACAGAAGTTTTCTCTCCTCTCTTTACAACTCAAACTTTGAAGAACAGAAAGAGGAGAACTAGTAGTTTTGAGCTCTAAGAACCATAGAAAGACAGCAAGATTTCGAGTGTGTGTTCTGTGCTTTCAGTACTGAATGGGTGGGGTATTTATAGGCCCCAACCCAGTTCAAATTTAGAGCTCAAATCTGTCAATTCCCGGAATTCCGGGATCAAGCGGTTGCACCTCCTAACTGGGGCGGTTGCACCGCTTGGCAGAGCTCGAAGACTGAGCCTCTGGGCGGTGCCACCTCTGTTAGGGGCGGTTGCAACTCTCTGCCAGAGCTCGAAGACCGAGCTCAGGCGGTTGCACCGCCTGACTGGGGAGGTTGCACCGCCTGGTAGAGCTCGAAACTTGAGCTTTGGCGGTGCTACCTCTTGACAGAAGAGGTTGCACCGCCCAGTCTCACTCGGAGACTGAGCCCGGGGCGGTGCCACCTCATGGCTGGGGCGGTTGCACCGCCCAGTCTCGCTGGGAGACATAGCCTGGGCGGTGCTACCTCCTGGCTTGGGCGGTTGCACCTCCCACAGCAATCAGGGTCAGAATGGGTTAATCCATTCGGCCCAATTTGATTCTTTCAGGGGCCCAATTGCCCCAAGATTAAGCTAATAGGATCACCTCCCATTTCTAACTTAATCAATATGCTAACTACGATTATTTCCTAAGACATATTCTGCAGCTTGCTCCGGTGCGTCAATCGCTTCTTCCGGCGAGTTTCCGGCGAACTTCCGTCGATCATCCGATGAACCCTCGGTAATCCTCCTGCGGACTTCCAAAAAACTCCTGGACTTGCGACGATCCACTTGGCAAGTTCTGATGAGCTCCTTTGGCAAGCTTCTAGACTTCTCGGATTTGTTCCCGCAGAACCTCCGACGACTGTCCGAACTTCCGTCGAGCTCTTGAACTCCCAACGTGATCATTGTCATGACTCCGGCGTAACTCCTGCTGCATGTCTTACTTTCATCGTAGTTAATCCTGCACACTCAAAACAAAAACTTCGATCGAGACAATTAATCCTAAGCAATTAACCAAGTTGTCCGGCATGTCATTGGTCCCTCGACGCTTCGTCCGATTCTTCGGCGCATCGTCCTTTCCTGCAGCCTATTGCCCAATCAGCCTGTTGACTCCGCAACTCCAATATCCTTGGCACAATACCCGCTCTTCTTGGCCCGAAGCCCGAGTCCACGACCCGAAGCCTTCTGTCGATACGTCGACCGATCCACCGGCCCGACGTCCAATCTTTTGACATGTTCCTCTAGCACAACATGATTTTCCTGCTTTAATTGTCTCATCCAGATCGAAGCATCCTGTGTCACTCAAAATGCAGATTAAATCATAAACATATATCAAGTAGTTTCATCATCAAAATACGAGATTCAACAATCTCCCCCTTTTTGATGATGACAACCACTTGATGACGGAGTTAAACTTAACTCCTGGAGTTTAAACAAACTCCCCCTATCAATATGCCATATTGATAGAAACTCTTAGATTCAAAAATCTAAGCAACATGTCATCATAAACGGAGTTAACCTTAACTCCCAGAGTTTAAACAAACTCCCCCTATCAATATGCCATATTGATAGAAACTCTTGGATTCAAAAATCCAAGCAACATGTCATCATAAACTTATGCATAACATGTCATGTCATCAACATACTTCTCCCCCTTTGTCATCAACAAAAAGGAGAAGTACCACAATCAAGTGTTTGTGATGTAAGTTTAACTCATTGCATGAAAAACATAATATCTATTGTTACCATCATGCAAGTTTGCTATTATTAAATGGTAAGCTATCAATATGTAAAATTGCGATTCAAGTTCTTGATATCTTATCATGATATGATATTCATAGCACCTATTCATATGAATGCTGCTTTTGATATCTCATCATAATATGACATTCATGACATCTATTCATATTCTTCAAATATGGCACTCATAGTATCAATTTATATATTTCTCCCCCTTTGTCATCAACAATAAGAAGAATGATATAAGCAAATTTTAAATATAAGTGCGATGCCATAAGTTGGTTCATGTCATTTTCCAACAGTGAGTGATAGGATACCAATTATGCAAACATCTCGAGGAAAACATGACATGGAGATAGCTTTTATTGCTTCTTCCTTTTTATTTGTTATCTTTTTACATGAAAGAGGAAAGCCATATGTGAAGTTCAAATCGATAAGATATTAAAGCACACTTCATTTTTGCAAGGATTAAGATATGTAAGTGAGTCAAATCCTTGTATGTAAAAATATCTTCCTTTTATAAGAGGGAATCATCAAATATGTTTCTCGAAAAATATTTTTCACATGATAAGTGCATTTGCTAGATGATTCCATATGTCAAAAATCAATGATGTGAATTAAACTTGATATGACATATGCTTGTTAAGTTTGGAAGAGGATAATGTATCAAGAAAATCCAATTGTTTGGATCAAGAAAATCCGAAAATGAAATTTGACACTTTCATACATTCGGACACAATTTTACTAGAGATATTCAATTACAATCATGAAGGTAAAACATGCTTATTATCATGGAAATTTTTGTATTCAAGCACATAATTTCCAACATGTAATCATGGCAAGTAATTGTGTAAAATCATTATGGCAATCAAGTGATTTGATCATTCAATCAAAAAAGTCCGAATAATAATTTTAACACGTTTAATCATTCGGACATATTTTTGCCTTAGTTTTTCAAATATAATCATGAAGATAAGGCATGCTCATCATCATGGTAGTATGATAGCAAGTTTACCATATACAAGCTAGCAAAAAAATTTCTACATTTTAAGGCCCACAAGCTAGCAATTTTGAGATGTTCACGAAAGCAACTCTTGCTTCTTGAAATATAAGTTTTGCTAGATGTGCAAGTTGACTTTTTGCTTCTTGAGATAGGCAAGATAGCATTCCTTGGTGATGTTCAATATAGCTAAGTTCTACATCATGCAAGCTAGTGAATCTTATAACATTTTAGAACATGCATAATCACCAAAGCATCATAAATTTTAATAATGTGCAAAATTACAAATTTTGCATGATTGCATTTGTGTGTCTTGAGACTTGCAAGATAGCACTTCTTGGTGATGTTCAAGATACCAATTTCTTCTCTTTTGAGAAGTGCAATTTTTACTTTCTTCTTGAATTGTGCAAGCTAGCTATCTCCCCTTTTGTCATTGTCAAAAAGAAGGGAAAAACCCTTTACATCAATTTTTAAATCATGACAAAGGTTAGTATCAATCTCATTTGTGCATCATTATATTTTCAAATTAAAACATGCACATTTTCAAAACATATAAATTCATTATTATATGCATGATTCCGAAAAATCAATCATCATCATGAGCATATCAAAACATGATATTCAAGCATTCATGATATATCATTTTGGCAACATGATCATAGATATTCAAACGATGGTATCTAAATGTCAGAATTCATTACATCTTATTATGCATGATCATTAACTCCTCATTTGTATTTCATGTATTATTTCATTTCATCTCATAAGGAATATCAAGAAGAGTTATTGGATGATGAGATAAATATTTTATGAATACACGGAATTGTATAAAAATCATATCATAAGTGTTTGATGTATTCATATTATCACATGAAGCATATTATCATTTTTAAGATTCATAACATGAATAACGTTATTACTATTTCATCAAAATCAATTTCGAGATTCACATAATATCATGAAATCATTAATCTCGATAAGATGGGAAAAGCATTTTCTTTTTAAATGATTCTTTCAACACATCATAAAAAAAAACTCATTCATAATTCAAGTGATTTACAATATATCATAAATGAATTTATCACTTGTATTTCATCAAAATCGAAAACTCTAGAGATAGAAAATGATTGAAGCATTTAACATGATTGAAGCATGATTCATATTAAAAGTGTCTCTTATGTCGTAAATACGAATCAAGCATTTGTCAAATCTGAAATCATCCTCAAAATTACATTCAATAAATTCATATATGACAAGTATAGATTTATTGAAAAATCAATAAGATAGAGGATTACATTTCAAGTGTTCATCAATTGTAGCATTTCATCACATGGTAAGATATCAATGCGTAAAATTACGATACAAGTTCTTGATATCTTAACGCATGATGCAAACATGGCATAATGCAAATTTGGCAATCATAGCATCAATTCATATAAGCATTGCAAATATGGCAATCATATCAATTCATATATCTCTTGATGATGCAAGCATGGGATAATCATAGCATAGTGTTTATAGCATCAATTTATATATTTCTCCCCTTTTTTAAGTGTTTCATCTTAAGTGATCGATTTCATGTTAGCATGCCTTTTCATTTATGTCAAATGAAAACATGCATCAACGTTTAGGATTGTAAAATGAATTTCATCATAAAACCATCAATCACAAAAATCATCATGTATAACTTTAAAATCTCATGCATAAAATCGTCAAATCATAGTATCAAAACTTTAATATTTTCATTGCAACATTAAGCAAGGTTTCATTGAACATAATTTTGAATGATTCTTATAAATGCCTAAAACTTCTTTAGTTTTAATTTATATGATTGACTGTATAATAGCATGCTCAAATCTTTATTCTTATGTCAAAACCATACATCATATTTAACAAACAAAGACAATGAAAAATATCAAGCCTTCCAGACAAAAGCCATATATCGTCATTGAAAAGCAATATGAAAATCATCAAAATATACATTCTTGCTTCTCAAGCACATAAATAAGATTAATCTCACTAGGTGTACAATCATTAGATTAACATAAGACATGCAGTTTTCATTATCATTTTCAAAATTACAAGCATGATCATATTTTTGCATTTTTATTATTAAATTATTAAAAATGTAATTTTCAAGAAAATTTAAAGAAAAAGAAAAATGCATCATGAAAAGCATCATGTAATTTCGAAGTAAATTAAAGGCATTTTGATTACCTCAGCGTCGAAAGGCGTAAAGTCGTAGTTTGCCACCTCGCCTTTGTTGATTTTCTCCTTGTCTTCAGAGGAGCTCGATTCATCTCAATTTTTGTTCTTCTTCTTGCGTTCAAAGCAAGTAGTTCCGTTCTTTTTACTTTTTAATTTTTGTTTCCTTTGTAGTTTAAGTTCACCATCACTTGAGCTTATGCTCGAGTGGTCTTCAAATGTTCTATGTCCCAAATCCTTCCTGTTTTTTGGAAGGTGGTTCTCAAGTTCTTCACGTGCATTGCACGTCATTTCATATGTGATCAAGGAACCAATTAGTTCTTCGAGTGGAAATTGGTTCAAGTTTTTTGATTCTTGAATAGCAGTTACTTTTGAATCCCAAGGTTTAGAAAGTGAGTGCAAAATCTTGTTTACGAGTTCAAAATCCGAAAAATATTTTCCAAGAGCTCTTAAACTATTGACGACATCCGTGAAACGGGTGTACATGTCGCCTATAGTCTTGCTTGGTTGCATTCGAAAAAGCTCAAAATCATGCAATAAAATATTAACTTTCGAGTCTTTGACTCTACTAGTTCCCTCGTGCGTGATTTCAAGTGTTCGCCAAATGTCAAAAGCCGTTTTGCACGTAGAAATCCAATTGAACTCATTTTTGTCTAAAGCGCAAAATAAGGCATTCATAGCCTTTGCATTTAAAGAAAAATACTTTTTCTCTAAATCTGACCATTCGATCATTGGAAGAGAAGACTTCGAGAAACCGTTTTCGACAAGATTCCAAAGTTCAACATCCATAGAAATAAGAAAGATCCTCATTCGGGTCTTCCAATAGGTGTAGTCCAATCCGTTAAACAACGGTGGATGAAAAACCGAAAAGCCCTCTTGAAAGCCATGAAGAGCCATTTCTCTCGGGTGTAAGTCCGAAATGAGAAAAACCAGGCTCTG
The DNA here is from genome assembly GCF_036884655.1 of Musa acuminata AAA Group. NCBI lineage: Eukaryota > Viridiplantae > Streptophyta > Magnoliopsida > Zingiberales > Musaceae > Musa > Musa acuminata. Next base: position 23,425,437 of record NC_088343.1, on the reverse strand, counting down.
ATACTAATTGTTAGGATCAAGAGCACTAAGAGGGGGGGGGTGAATTAGTGCAGCGGAAATTTTTCAGCGATTAAAACGAAAGCTGCGTTCGAACGATAAAAACAACTTCTATATGAAAGTTGATACTAAGCAAGTTTAAAGTCAAACTACGCAGGCAGTTTGCAGCTATGATGAAAACCAGAATATCGGCGCAAACTGAAATCCGGCGTTCGTACGAAGAAACTGATTTACGTCTAAATACTGATTCGTAAATCACTTGATTAGATAAGACACAGTTTAAGCAGGAGTATAAAGGCAGTGTGCAGTTATGGTAAAGCTCAAAACGTAAACGCAATATGCAATATGATGATCATACGAAAAAGCAGATTTACGTCTAAACACAGATTTACGTCTAAACGCAGATTTACGTCTAAACGCAGATTTACGTCTGAACCTTGAAACTCGTTCGTAAAATCGCAGAGGGCAGTAAGCTATTGAGAAGTTTGCAGTGAAGGTAAAATGCTCAAAGGAAATGCAAACCGAGATTTAGAGTGGTTCGATCAATCTTGACCTACTCCACTTTTGGCTTCCTCCACCGACGAGGTCACCAACGTCAACTAGAGGCCTTCCTTCAATAGGCGAAGGCCAACCACCCTCTTACAGATTCACTCCTTTTGACGGGCTTAGGAGACAACCCTTACAGAAGTTTTCTCTCCTCTCTTAACAACTCAAACTTTGAAGAACAGAAAGAGGAGAACTAGCAGTTTTGAGCTCTAAGAACCAAAGAAAGACAGCAAGATTTCGAGTGTGTGTTCTATGCTTTCAGTGCTGAATGGGTGCGGTATTTATAGGCCCCAACCCAGTTCAAATTTGGAGCTCAAATCTGTCAATTCCCGAAATTCTGGGATCAGGCGGTTGCACCTCCTAACTGGGGCGGTTGCACCGCCTGGCAGAGCTCGAAGACTGAGCCTCTAGGCGGTGCCACCTATGTCAGGGGCGGTTGCACCTCTCTGCCAGAGCTCGAAGATTCTTTCAGGGGCCCAATTGCCCCAAGATTAAGCTAATGGGATCACCTCCCATTTCTAACTTAATCAATGTGCTAACTATGATTATTTCCTAAGACATATTCCGCAGCTTGCTCCGGTGCGTCAATCACTTCTTCCGGTGAGTTTCCGGCGAACTTCCGTCGATCATCCGACGAACCCTCGGTGATCCTCCTGCGGACTTCCGGAAAACTCCTGGACTTGCGACGATCCACTTGGCAAGTTCCGACGAGCTCCTTTGGCAAGCTTCTGGACTTCTCGGATTTGTTCCCGCAGAACCTCCGACGATTGTCCGAACTTCCGTCGAGCTCTTGAACTCCCAACGTGATCATTGTCATGACTCCGGCGCAACTCTTGCTGCATGTCTTACTTTCATCGTAGTTAATCCTGCACACTTAAAACAAAAAACTTCGATCGAGACAATTAATCCTAAGCAATTAACCAAGTTGTCCGGCATGTCATTGGTCCCTCGACGCTTCGTTCGATTCTTCGACGCATCGTCCTTTCCTGCAACCTATTGCCTAATCGGCCTGTTGACTCCGCAACTCCGATATCCTTGGCACAATACCCGCTCTTCTTGGCCCGATGCCCGAGTCCACGACCCGAAGCCTTCTGTCGATACGTCAACCGATCCACCGGCCCGACGTCCAATCTTCTGACATGTTCCTCCGGCACAACATGATTTTCCTGCTTTAATTGTCTCATCCAGATTGAAGCATCCTGCGTCACTCAAAACGCAGATTAAATCATAAACATATATCAAGTAGTTTCATCATCAAAATACGAGATTCAACAACGACATCCGTGAAACGGGTAAATATGTCGCCAATAGTCTCACTCGGTTTCATCCGGAAAAGTTCGAAAGAATGTATCAAAAGATTGATTTTTGACTGTTTCACTCTACTTGTGCCTTCGTGAGTCACTTCGAGTGTGTGCCAAATTTCAAATGCGATTTCACAAACCGAAACACGGTTGAACTCGTTTTTATTAAGTGCACAAAATAAGGCATTCATAGCCTTTGCATTAAGAGGGAAAGCCTTCTTCTCCAATTCATTCCAATCGATCATTGGAAGAGAAGACTTCGAAAATCTATTTTCGACAAGATTCCAAAGTTCAAAATCCATAGAAATAAGAAAGATCCTCATTCGGGTCTTCCAATAGGTATAGTCCGTCCCATTGAACATGGGTGGACGTATAATAGAATGACCCTCTTGGTTTCCGGCAATCTCTCTTAGGTTTTAATCCGTTTGAGAGTTAACCCCGCTCTGATACCAATTGTTAGGATCAAGAGCACGAAGAGGGGGGGGGGTGAATTAGTGCAGCGGAAAACCTTCTACGATTAAAATAAACTACGTTCGTTCGATAAAAGTGATTTCAGTAAGAAAGCTAATTCGTAAATCACTTTAACTTTTGATTAAGTGAGATGCAGTTAAAGAAAGGATATAAAGGTAGTTTGCAGTTATGATAGAAATCAAAACGTAAACGCAAACTAAAATATGATGATCGTACGATAAAACTGATTTACATCTAAACACCGATTCGGAAAGTGCAAAGCTTGAAACCCAATCGTATATGCGCAGAAAGCAATAAGCTTTTGAGGAGGTTTGCAGTAAAGATAAGATGCTCAAAGTAAATGCAAACCGAGATTTAGAGTGGTTCAGTCAATCTTGACCTACTCCACTTTTGGCTTCCTCCACCGACGAGGTCACCGACGTCAACTAGAGGCCTTCCTTCAATAGGCAAAGGCCAACTACTATTTTACAGTTTCACTCCTTTTGATGGGCTTAGGAGACAACCCTTACAGAATTTCCTTTCCTCTCTTAACAGATTAGGACTTGGAAGAAAAGAGGAAGAAGAACTTTCAACTCATACAACACTTTTGAGCTCTAAAAATCACAAAGTAAAATCAGAATTTCAATGGTTTTTGGGTGCCCTTTCAGTGCTGAAAGGGTGGGGTATTTATAGGCCCCAACCCAGTTTGAATTTGGAGCTCAAAACTGTCAATTCCTGGAATTCTGGGATCTAGCGATTGCACCGCCTGACTGAGGCGGTTGCACCGCTTGGCAGAGCTCGAAGACTAAGCCTCTAGGCGGTGCCACCTCCTGTCATGGGCGGTTGCACCTCCTGCCAGAGCTCGAAGACCGAGCTCAGGCGGTGCCACCGCCTAACTGAGGTGGTTGCACAGCTCAGCCAAAGCTCAGAGACCGAGCCCAGGCGGTGCCACCTCCTATCAGGGGCGGTTACACCGCCCAGTCTCGCTCGGAGACTAAGCACAGGCGATGCCATCGCCTGGCTGGGGCAGTTCAACCGCCTGGCAGAAATCAGGGTCCGAATGGGTTGATCCATTCGGCCCAATTTTGGTTTTTCAGGGGTCCAATTGCCCCAAGATTAAGTTAATGGGATCACCTCCCATTTCCAACTTAATCATTGTGCTAACTACGATATTTCCTAAGACATTTACTGCAACTTGCTCCAGTGCATCAATCGCTTCTTCCGGCGAGCTTCCGTCGAACTTCCGGCGATCATCCGATGAACCCTCGGTGATGCTCTTGCGGACTTCCGGCAAACTCCTGGACTTGCGACGAGCTTCTTTGGCAAGTTCATGGACTTCTCGGATTTGTTCCTGCAGAACCTCCGACAATTGTCCGAACTTCCGTCGAACTCTTGAACTCCCAACATGATCATTGTCTTGACTCCGGCGCAACTCCTGCTGCATATCTTATTTTCATCATAGTTAATTCTGCACACTTATCTCAACATATAGATTAGATAACAAATGACAATTGACTTCATCATCAAAATCCGAGATTCAATAATCGCTTTCTACGAGTATGTCCCCAAAGACTCCAGAAGAAAGGGCGAACATGAATATGATACCTTATGCCTCAGGAATAGGGTCTATCATGTATGCCATGCTATGTACTAGGCCTGATATAGCGCATGCTCTGAGTGTCACGAGCAGGTATCAGGCGGATCCACGCTTGGAGCATTGGAAAGCAATAAAGTGTATCCTTAAGTACTTGAGAAGGACTAAGAATCTTTTACTAGTATATAGAGGTAATAGCCTTAAGGTTGAACGCTACACTGACTCAATTTTTCAGTTTGATGTCGATGATAGCAAGTCAAATTCAGGGTATGTGTACACCTTGAATGGAGAAGCAATGTGCTGGAAGAGTTCCAAGCAAGATACTATTACTGACTCGACCACAGAGGTGGAGTACATTGTTGCATCAGATGCAGCAAAGGAGGGAGTCTGGGTGAAGAAGTTCATCATAGATTTGGGAGTCGTGCCGGGTAGCGAGGAGCCGATCTCCTTATATTGAGACAACAACGGGGCGATTACTCAAATAAGGGAACCCGGGTCTCATCAGAAGTGTTCTGAGGAGGTTCCAACTTATCAGAGAGATCGTAACCCAAGGAGATGTAGCAGTGGAAAGAGTTCCATCCGAAGATAACATTGTAGATCCACTGACAAAGCCGTTGTCTCAGATTGTCTTTGAGCGTCACGAGGGTCTGATGGGGATCAGACACATAGGTGATTGACTTTAGGTCAAGTGGGAGATTGCTAGTCATAGGTGCCCAGCAAGCCAATCACGTGAGTGATGGCACGTGTGACTTGATACAGAATCTTTTTGCTTATTATATTTTGGCGTATATCACTTTATAACTATTGCATAAATGCATATATATATATATATATTGTGATGTCCTTGGATTTGTGCAATGAGAATCAGATCGTGATGAGATCACGATAATGAGATCGATTCACCTTTAAACACATATCCTAAATAATCCCAATCATAGGTTACTTGAGAGAGACATCGTGATAACCGGACAGACTAGTGTGCTGTATACCCATCCATATGATGGATTCAACTAGTCTCATAGCTGCTCGTGTAGGGACACTAGGGATACAGTACAGGTGCTCATTGGAGAATGAGTTCACTGATTGATCCACTTATGGAATGTTGGATGGTTGATGATGCCTTATTGTCAGACATTGATTTTGTAGTCCTAGTGGTGTATTTGGTCCTTAGACTTGAGACACCAAGGATGTCCTGTATGAGTGCTCCACTCTTTGATACCAGACTTGTAGGTTTGGTTGTCTCAAATCTAGTACAACTAGTCATTGGGAGTGGTAGTCTACCTTATGAGGGCTATTGAGTGTCGATAGAGGATCATCCACTCTCGGCGTCATGAGAGGAATATCCCATGTGTTCTTACTCAGACAAATCCTTGGCCAGGGTCATTCAGGTTGAGAGAGAAAGAGTTCTCCGGGAGAATCCGATTAGAGCGAGACTCGAGTAGAAACCGTATGGGTCTGATAGCACCATGCTCGATATATGGTCTTTGGGATATTAGATGTATGAGGGACTATAGGTACACAGTAACTGAGGACAGACAGGTCCAATGGATTGGATTCCCCTATATCGTCTGGGGACTACGGCGTAGCGGCCTAGTACGTCCGTAGTCGATGAGTCAAGTGAATTATTACTGAGATAATAATTCACTGAGTTAGAAGGAGTTCTGACAGGTATGACTCACGACCAGCTCGATATTGGGCCTAGAGGGTCACACACATATGGTAGGTATTGCGATGAGTAGAGGTTCGGATATGAGATATCCGACGGAGCCCTTATCTTATTGGATGCAGATCCAATACCCACTAGGGGAGGACCCATTAGGGTTTGACAGGGGACCTCTATAAATAGGAGGGATTCAGAGCCTCATAGGCTAGAGCCTTTGCTTGCCTCTCCTATTCTCCTCCCACTCTCCACCTTATAGCAGGCCTGGAGTTTTGAGGAGCGTCGTTGCAGCCCTGCTGTGTTGATTATTGAATCTCGTATTTTGATGATGAAACTACTTGATATATGTTTATGATTTAATCTGCGTTTTGAGTGACGTAGGATGCTTCGATCTGGATGAGACAATTAAAGCAGGAAAATCATGTTGTGCCGGAGGAACATGTTAGAAGATTGGATGTCGGGCCGGTGGATCGGTCGACGTATCGACAGAAGGCTTCGGGTCGTGGACTCGGGCATCGGGCCAAGAAGAGCGGGTATTGTGCCAAGGATATCGGAGTTGCGGAGTCAACAGGCCGATTGGGCAATAGGCTGCAGGAAAGGACGATGCGCCGAAGAATCGAACGAAGCATCGAGGGACCAATGACATGCCGGACAACTTGGTTAATTGCTTAGGATTAATTGTCTCGATCAAAGTTTTTGTTTTGAGTGTGCAGGATTAACTACGACGGAAGAAAGACATGCAGCAGGAGTTGCGCCGGAGTCATGACAATGATCACGTTGGGAGTTCGAGAGCTCGACGGAAGTTCGGACAGTCGTCGGAGGTTCTGCGGGAACAAATCCGAGAAGTCCAGAAGCTTGCCAAAGGAGCTCGTCGAAACTTGCCAAGTGGATCGTCGCAGTCCAGGAGTTTGTCGGAAGTCCGCAGGAGCATCACCGAGGGTTCATCGGATGATCGACGGAAGTTCGCCGGAAACTCGCCAGAAGAAGCGAGTGACGCACCGAAGCAAGCTGCAGAATATGTCTTAGGAAATAATCGTAGTTAGCACTTTGAGTAAGTTAGAAATGGGAGGTGATCCCATTAGCTTAATCCTGGGGCAATTGGGCCCCTGAAGAACTCAAATTGGGTCGAATGGTTCAACCCATTCGGACCCAGGTTGCTGTGGGAGGTGCAACCGCCCAGGTAGGGAGGTAGCACTGCCCAGGCTATGTCTCCCAGTGAGACTGGGCAGTGCAACCGCCCCAGCCAAGAGGTGCAATCGCCCAAGGCTCAGTCTCCGAGCGAGACTGGGCGGTGCAACCTCCTCTGTCAGGAAGTAGCACCGCCAGAGCTCAAGTTTCGAGCTCTGCTAGGCGGTGCAACCTCTCCAGTCAGGCGGTGCAACTGCCTGAGCTCGGTCATCGAGCTCTGGCAGAGAGGTGCAACCGCCCCTGACAGAGGTAGCACCGCCTAGAGGCTCAGTCTTCGAGCTCTGCCAGGCGGTGCAACCGCCCCAGTCAGGAGGTGCAACCGCCTGATCCCGAAATTCCGGGATTTGATCGTTTTGAGCTCCAAATTTGAACTGGGTTGGGGCCTATAAATACCCCACCCATTCAGTACTGAAAAGATACAGACCTACACCGAATTCTTGATCTTTTCTGTGATTCTAAGAGCTCAAATTAGTGTAAAGTCCAAAAGTTCTCCTCTTTCTATTCTTCAAGTCTTGAGTTGTAAAGAGATGAGAGAAAGGTTCTGTAAGGGTTGTCTCCTGAGCCCGTCAAAAGGAGTGAAATTGTAAAAGGGCAGTTGGCCTTCGCCTATTGAAGGAAGGCCTCTAGTTGACGTCGGTGACCTCGTCGGTGGAGGAAGCCAAAAGTGGAGTAGGTCAAAACTGACCGAACCACTCTAAATCTCTGGTTTGCTTTTATTTTGAGCACTTTATCATTACTGCAAACCTCCTACATAGCTACTACTCTCTGCGCTTTTACGAACAAGTTTCTAAGTTCTGATCTTTCAGAATCTGCATTCAGACGTAAATCGGTGTTTTCGTACGATCTTTACATCGCAGTTTACATTTACGTTTTGATTCTATTTATAACTGCAAACTGTCTTCTACGCTTTTACGAACGAGTTTCTTTGCAGTTTACGTTTACGTTTTGATTCCATTTATAACCGCAAACTGCGCTTAGACGCAATCTGTGCTTAGACGCAAACTGCGCTTAGACGCAATATGAGCTTAGACGCAAACTGCGCTTAGATGCAAACTGCGCTTAGACGCAGTCTGCATTTAGACTCAAACTGCATTTAGACGCAAACTGCATTTAGACGCAAACTGCGTAAACTGCGCTTAGATGCAAACTGTGTTTAGACGTAAACTGCACTTAATCATAAGTAATCTTAGAATCGGCTTTTGCATCAAAATAGTTTTTATCGAACGAACGCAGCTTTCGTTTTTAATCGCTGAAAGATTTCCGCTGCACTAATTCACCCCCCCCCCCCCCCCCCTCTTAGTGCTCTCGATCCTAACAATTGGTATCAGAGCGGGGTATTTCTCATTTCGGATTTACACCCGAGAGAAATGGCTCTTCATAGCTTTCAAGAGGGCTTTTCGGTCTTTCGTCCACCGTTCTTTAACGGATTGGACTACACTTATTGGAAAACTCGAATGAGAGTTTTCTTGATTTCTCTAAATCTGGATTTATGGAATATCATTGAAAATGATTTTCAACTTCCCTCTAAACCGATGAATGAATGGTCGGATTTAGAGAAGAAGTATTTTTCTTTAAACGCAAAGGCTATGAATGCCTTATTTTGCGCTTTGGACAAAAATGAGTTCAATCGGGTTTCTTTGTGCGAAACGGCTTTCGATATTTGGCGCACTCTTGAAATCACGCACGAGGGAACTAGTAGAGTCAAAGACTCGAAAGTTAATATTTTACTGCATGATTTCAAGCTTCTTCATATGAAACCAAGCGAAACCATTGTTGACATGTACACCCGTTTTACGGATGTCGTCAATGGTTTAAAATCACTTGGTAAAAGCTTTTCGGATTCTGAACTCGTTAACAAAGTTTTGCACTCACTTTCTAAAATTTGGGATTCAAAAGTAACTGCTATTCAAGAATCGAAAAACTTGAACCAATTTCCACTTGAAGAACTAATTGGTTCATTGATCACATATGAAATGACGTGCAATGCACATGAAGAACTTGAGAACCACCTTCCAAAGAACAGGAAGGATTTGGGACATAGAACATTTGAAGACCACTCGAGCATAAGCTCAAGTGATGGTGAACTTAAACTACAAATGAAACAAAAATTAAAAAGTAAAAAGAACGGAACTACTTGCTTTGAACGCAAGAAGAAGAACAAAAATTGGGATGAATCAAGCTCTTTCGAAGACGAGGAGAAAATCAACAAATGCGAGGTGGCAAACTATGCCTTTACACCTTTCGACGCTGAGGTAATCAAAATGCCTTTAATTTACTTTGAAATTACATGATGCTTTTCATAAAGCATTTTTCTTTTTTATTTAATTTTCTTGAAAATTACATGTTTAATAATTTTAGGATTCATGCTTATCATTCTAGTAATTTTGAAAATAATCATGAAAATTGCATGTTTATGATAAACAAAATGAGTTTGATTAAAAATACCTTATGAAATCATGCTATATGTGGTTGAGAAGTAATAATGTGTATCATGTTGATTTCCATTGTTATTTCTCGATTTTGAGTATATGAAATGCTACAATTGATAAACACTTGAAATGTAATCCTCTATCTTATTGATTTGTCAATAAATTTATGCTTGTCATACATGAATTTATTGAATGTAATTTTGAGGATGATTTCAGATTTGATAAATGCTTGATTCGTATTTATGACATAAGATACACTTTAAATATGAATCATGCTTCAATCGGATTAAATGCTTCAATCATTTTCTATATCTAGGGTTCTCAATTTTGATGAAATACAAGTGATAAATTCATTTATGATATCTTGTAAATCACATGAATTATGAATGAGTTTTTTTTTTATGATGTGTTAAAAGAATCACTTAAAAAGAAAATGCTTTTCCCATCTTATCGAGATTAATGATTTCATGATATTATGTGAATCTCGAAATTGATTTTGATAGTAATAACGTTATTCATGTTATGAATCTTAAAAATGATAATATGCTTCATGTGATAATATGAATACATAAAACACTTATGATATTCCTAGTATTTATAAAATATTTATCTCATCATCCAATAACTCTTCTTGATATTCCTTATGAGATGAAATGAAATAATGCATGAAATACAAATGAGGAGTTAATGATCATGCATAATAGGATGTAATGAATTCTGACATTTAGATACCATCGTTTGAATATATATGATCATGTTGTCAAAATGATATATCATGAATGCTTGAATATCATGTTTGACATGCTCATGATGATGATTGATTTTTCGGTATCATGCATAAAAAAAAAAAAAAAGAAATGTAATGTTAATGAATTTGTGCATGTTTTAATTTGAAAATATAATGATGCACAAATAAGATTGATACTAACCTTTGTCATGATTTAAAAATTGATGTAAAGGGTTTTTCCCTTCTTTTTGACAATGACAAAAGGGGAGATAGCTAGCTTGCATAATTCAAGAAGAAAGCAAAAATTGCACTTCTCAAAAGAGAAGAAATTGCTATCTTGAACATCACCAAGAAGTGCTATCTTGTAAATCTCAAGAAACACAAATGCAATCATGCAAAATTTGTAATTTTGCACATCATTAAAATTTACGATGCTTTGGTGATTATGCATGTTCTAAAATGTTATAAAATTCACTAACTTGCATGATGTAGAACTTAGCTATATTGAACATCACCAAGGAATGCTATCTTGCCTATCTCAAGAAGCAAAAAGTTAACTTGCACATCTAGCAAAACTTATATTTCAAAAAGCAAGAGTTGCTTTCTTGAACATCTCAAAATTGCTAGCTTGCGGGCCTTAAAATGTAGAAATTTTTTGCTAGCTTGTATATGGTGAACTTGCTATCATACTACCATGATGATGAGTATGCCTTATCTTCATGATTATATGTGAAAAACTATGGCAAAAATATGTCCGAATGATTAAACGTGTTGGAATTATTTTTCGGACTTTTTTGTTTGAATGATCAAATCACTTGATTGCTATAATGATTTTACACAATTACTTGCCATGATTACATGTTGAAAATTTTGTGCTTGAATACAAAAATTTCCATGATAATAAGCATGTTTTATCTTCATGATTGTAATTGAATATCTCTAGTAAAACCCTGTCCGAATGTATGAAAGTGTCAAATTTCATTTTCGGATTTTCTTGATCCTAACAATTAGATTTTCTTGATACATTATCCTCTTCCAAACTTAACAAGCATATGTCATATCAAGTTTAATTCACATCATTGATTTTTGACATATGGAATCATCTAGCAAATGCACTTATCGTGTGAAAAATATTTTTCGAGAAACATATTTGATGATTCCCTCTTATAAAAGGAAGATATTTTTACATACAAGGATTTGACTCACTTACATATCTTAATCCTTGCAAAAATGAAGTGTGCTTTAATATCTTATCGATTTGAACTTCACATATGGCTTTCCTCCTTCATGTAAAAAGATAACAAATAAAAAGGAAGAAGCATTAAAATCTATCTCCATGTCATGTTTTCCTCGAGATGTTTGCATAATTGGTATCCTATCACTCACTGTTGGAAAATGACATGAACCAACTTATGGCATCGCACTTATATTTAAAATTTGCTTATATCATTCTCCTTATTGTTGATGACAAAGGGGGAGAAATATATAAATTGATACTATGAGTGCCATATTTGAAGAATATGAATAGATGTTATGAATGCCATATTATGATGAGATATCAAAAGCAGCATTCATATGAATAGGTGCTATGAATGTCATATCATGTTAAAAGATATCAAGAACTTGAATCGCAATTTTACATGTTGATATCTTACCATTTGATGATAGCAAACTTGCATGATGATAACAATAGATATTATGTTAAACTTACATCACAAACACTTGATTGTGGTACTTCTCCTTTTTGTGATGACAAAGGGGGAGAAGTATGTTGATGACATGACATGTTATGCATAAGTTTATGATGACATGTTGCTTAGATTTTTGAATCTAAGAGTTTCTATCAATATGGCATATTGATAGGGGGAGTTTGTTTAAACTCTGGGAGTTAAGGTTAACTCCGTTAATGATGACATGTCGCTTAGATTTTTGAATCTAAGAGTTTCTATCAATATGGCATATTGATAGGGGGAGTTTGTTTAAACTCCAAGAGTTAAGTTTAACTCCGTCATCAAGTGGTTGTCATCATAAAAAAGGGGGAGATTGTTGAATCTCGTATTTTGATGTTGAAACTACTTGATATATGTTTATGATTTAATCTGCGTTTTGAGTGACGCAGGATGCTTCGATCCGGATGAGACAATTAAAGTAGGAAAATCATGTTGTGCCGGAGGAACATGTCAGAAGATTGGACGTCGGACCGGTGGATCGGTCGATGTATCGACAGAAGGCTTCGGGTCGTTGACTCGAGCATCGGGCCAAGAAGAGCGGGTATTGTGCCAAGGATATCGGAGTTGCGGAGTCAACAGGCCGATTGGGCAATAGGCTGCAGGAAAGGATGATGCGCCGAAGAATCGGACGAAGCGTCGAGGGACCAATGACATGCCGGACAACTTGGTTAATTGCTTAGGATTAATTGTCTCGATCGAAGTTTTTGTTTCGAGTGTGCAGGATTAACTATGATGGAAGAAAGACATGCAGCAGGAGTTGCACCGGAGTCATGACAATGATCACGTTGGGAGTTCGAGAGCTCGACGGAAGTTCGGATAGTCGTCGGAGGTTCTGCGGGAACAAATCCGAGAAGTCCAGAAGCTTGCCAAAGGAGCTCGTCGGAACTTGCCATGTGGATCGTCGCAGTCCAAGAGTTTGCCGGAAGTCTGCAGGAGCATCACCGAGGGTTCATCGGATGATCGACGGAAGTTCGCCGGAAACTCGCCGGAAGAAGCGAGTGACGCACCGAAGCAAGCTGCAGAATATGTCTTAGGAAATAATCATAGTTAGCACTTTGATTAAGTTAGAAATGGGAGGTGATCTCATTAGCTTAATCCTGGGGCAATTGGGCCCCTGAAGAACTCAAATTGGGTCGAATGGTTCAACCCATTCGGACCTAGGTTGCTGTAGGAGGTGCAACCGCCCAGGCAGGGAGGTAGCACCGCCTAGGCTATGTCTCCCAGCCTATGTCTCCCAGTGAGACTGGGCGGTGCAACCGCCCCAGCCAAGAGGTGCAACCGCCCAGGGCTCAGTCTCCGAGCGAGACTGGGCGGTGCAACCTCCTCTATCAGGAGGTAGCACCGCCAGAGCTCAAGTTTCGAGCTCTGCCAAGCGGTGCAACCGCCTAAGCTCGGTCTTCGAGCTCTGGCAGAGAGGTGCAACCGCCCCTGACAGAGGTAGCACCACCCAGAGGCTCAGTCTTCGAGCTCTGCCAGGCGGTGCAACCGCCCCAGTCAGGAGGTGCAACCGCCTGATCCCGGAATTCCGGGATTTGATCGTTTTGAGCTCCAAATTTGAACTGGGTTGGGGCCTATAAATACCCCACCCATTCAGCACTGAAAAGATACAGACCTACATCGAATTCTTGATCTTTTCTGTGATTCTAAGAGCTCAAATTTGTGTAAAGTCCAAAAGTTCTCCTCTTTCTGTTCTTCAAGTCTTGAGTTGTAAAGAGAGGAGAGAAAGATTCTGTAAGGGTTGTCTCCTGAGCCCGTCAAAAATAGTGAAACTGTAAAAGGGCAGTTGGCCTTCGCCTATTGAAGGAAGGCCTCTAGTTGACGTCGGTGACCTCATCGGTGGAGGAAGCCAAAAGTGGAGTAGGTCAAGATTGACCGAACCACTCTAAATCTCTGGTTTGCTTTTATTTTGAGCACTTTATCATTACTGCAAACCTCCTACATAGCTACTGCTCTCTGCGCTTTTATGAACAAGTTTCTAAGTTCTGATCTTTCGGAATCTGCATTCAGACGTAAATCGGTGTTTTCGTACGATCTTTACATCGTAGTTTACATTTACGTTTTGATTCTATTTATAACTGCAAACTGTCTTCTGCGCTTTTACGAACGAGTTTCTTTGCAGTTTACGTTTACGTTTTGATTCCATTTATAACCGCAAACTGCGCTTAGACGCAATCTACGCTTAGACGCAAACTGCGCTTAGACGCAATCAGAGCTTAGACGCAAACTGCGCTTAGATGCAAACTGCGCTTAGACGCAATTTGCATTTAAACGCAAACTGCATTTAGACGCAAACTGCATTTAGACGCAAACTGCGTAAACCGCGCTTAGACGCAAACTGTGTTTAGACGTAAACTACACTTAATCATAAGTAATCTTAGAATCGGCTTTTGCATCAAAATAGTTTTTATCGAACGAACGCAGCTTTCGTTTTTAATCGTTGAAAGATTTCCGCTGCACTAATTCACCCCCCCTCCTCTTAGTACTCTTGATCCTAACATCGATCACCGCTAGAGAGGAGGACACTTGACCTCCTTTACCCTCTCCTAAGAATCTGCAAGGAAACATGGATATACGATCTCCCTATGTAACACAATCTACTCTATACGCAGTTTTAAGTTTCACGGATTTTGCGCACCAATCTTCGCATGACAACGAATATCTCTTTGGGAATCGGGGATTTTATTTTCTTGTTCTTCCGCTGCGCATCTGATGTCGCCCCCTAAGATTTCCCAACAAAATGGAATAACTATGTTATGTGCACACATTAGTCTAGTAATTAAACCACCATAAGGAAGCATCATATCTTTTGTTGACAGTTCAATCATGTTTTGTATTATCAGATATCCAAATCAGTTATTGTGTCCTATCATAATCCAATACATTGTTCCTAATTCCATTTGACTAACTTCATCATGATGGTGTTGGTTTGGAAGTAGGATACTTATCACTATGTGATGTAGTAATTTTGTGCTAAAGGGTAGCAAATGTTCACAACTTTTTGGAACGATGGAAAGATTTGGGTTACTAAAGATAATTCCTAATTCCTCAGAATAGATAACCCCAACTAATTACATAGCCCTCTAAAGTAACAACCTCTTCTTTTCTTAGGAATCCCTATAAGGTTGTAAATTATACTATCCGTGATGGATATGTGATGCCCCAAGAGATAAGTCGACACTCTATCATTTTCATCTACTTGTAAGTTATTATAAAACAACTGAACAAGTCTAGGATAAATGGGTTCACTTATTTGGATGATTGGAAGGACATCTAAGTTGGCAAACCATTGAATTGGTTCTAAATTACCCAATTTTTCTAGATCTACATATTTTCCCTTATGAACACTTCTAGACTCAAATGTTGGGAATTTAAGGGTATATTGAGGTGAATGAAAGAATATGGAATTATAAGTTTCATCTACTCTCCTCTTTCCTTTGTCCCTTGAGGATCTTCTAGATGCCATGGAACTACACATATTATTAATGAGAAAACTATAAGAAGTAAGATCTAAAAATTGAGAGAAAAGTTTTTGAAGATTACCCTTGTAGTGATCTCTTGAAAATTTGAGATTGATCTTTAGATTTGTAAAGGATGAGGGTTTTCTTGAGTTTCTAGAGGAAGAGCAAAGAGAATGAGAGGTGCAGAAGGGTTTAGAGGTGTGGGGAAGAAGTGTAGGAAGGCTTGGGGGCAGTTCTACTGCCGACCCTAAAGGGGTTTATATAGGGCAGATTTGCGGGCGGTGCGATTGCCAGCTGAGCGGTGCCATCGCCTACAACTAGTGCTTACTAGCAGTGCTACCGCTAGTCCAGTAGTACCATCGCCAATGCACTGTTTTTCCTTAAGTTGTTGTTTTCTTTATCTAATATCATTGCTTTTGTTTTGAGATACAACAAGCAAGTACTCTTGCCTCCTTTTCATTTGAGACAAGCAAGATCATAGTCATAGTGTGGTGCAAACGCTTATTTGCGTAAATATCATATCAACTCATTTTGAAGTTTTGACTTTCGTAAGAATACTTATAGAAATTATTAGTTAAACATACCAATGATCCATGAATCAGATCTCTTGTGAATTGCAAAGAGAGGGAATAAAAGTAAAAATTCTCGAAACAAAAGACTCAATTTTCAAAGGTCAAGAAATCTAAATCAAACATTTATCATATAATTCCAAAACATAAGTTTTCAAATAATCATTGCATCGTCAAGTCAAAAAGCATGATTTTATTTAATATAAAGCATCTTCAATCATTTTGCAACCAATAGTTCTACTTCTAATGATCTTTTCTTTATTGTTTTAACTAGAGAGCTTTATGGAG
Source organism: Musa acuminata AAA Group (assembly GCF_036884655.1). NCBI lineage: Eukaryota > Viridiplantae > Streptophyta > Magnoliopsida > Zingiberales > Musaceae > Musa > Musa acuminata. The sequence continues at coordinate 23,409,500 of NC_088343.1, read as the reverse complement.
TATTTTGGAACTCCGGTCATAGGCCTTGAGAATTCACTATCAATGTATTATTTTTGCTTCTAGCTTGTGATGTTAAATATATCTATAAGAAAGGGTAATTTTTAGGCAACCATTTGACCTTGGGTGCCTCAAAAATTGATCTACTTAACTTATTATGTTGCATTGAGTCATTCGTGGTTCCTTTAGGAACCCAAATCAATTTGTGTAAACTATATCTTTTAATTGGATATTTATAAGTAACATGTTCGAGTTTACAACAAAAGTTACATTTGGTGTAGGGTGATACATGCAAGGTAGGGCCTTTAACAAAGGTGGATAGATTTTGGTGAGAGCTACTTACAAATCTGATTCTGCCTCTTCTATGAAAGTGACCCTTATTGGCAAGGATCATGTTCAAGGACCTGCTACCAACCTCAAATTTTTCTAAAGTTTCTTTTGTTGAATCTCGGATTTTGATGATATAATCAATTGGTGGGTTAATTGATCTAATCCATATTATTGAGTTAAGTGTGCAGGATTAACTATGATAATCAGAAAACATAAAGCAAGGATACCGGAGTCGAGCTCGATGGACGTTTAAGAGACCGAAGAATCACCGGAGATGCTGCCGGAACCAACCGAGAAGAAATCGGGAACGTGTCGGAAGTTCGCCGAAGAAATCGTCGGAGGCTCGCGGAGATCACCGAGAAGGCTCGGCTACTCGTTAAAGTCATCACAAAGATTGGGAGCTTGCAGGGAGTCCGTCGGAAGAAGTTCGTCGGAAAGCTCGCCGGAACAAGACTCGACGTTCGCGATTAAAAAACTTGCTTAGGATGTTTTTTTTGTGTTATGTAGTTCACCTGTAATTAGGATTAGGATTAAGAGATAATCCTATATCCAGGTTAGGGGCCAACTGGGCCCAAAGTCAGATTTGGTTTGGGCTAAAATTAAGCCAAACCAAAGAATCGGAGAGCCAGGCGGTGGCACCGCCTGGCTGGGCGGTGACACCTCCTTGGCTGGGCGGTTGCACCGTCCAGCACCCGAGCGCTGGGCGGTGGCACCGCTTGGCTGGGCGGTGGCACCTCCAGCACCGGAAACCCTAAGAGAATTCAAATTTTGGAGCCCAAATTTGAATCCTCTTGAGGCCTATAAATACCCCTCAAATCTCAACTGAGGTAACAACTTTTGAGAAGCATTTTGATTGAGAGAAAAGTCTTAGAAAGTCTTAGCAAGTCTTGTTTTCAATTTGCTAGAGAGTTCTCCTCCTTTTTTATTGAAAATTTGTAAGAGGTTGAACTGCTTGTAAAGGTTTGTAAGAGGGGTGTTTACCCTTCCATTTCAAGAGATTTGCTAGTGGAAGGTGGGAGCCTCATCGAAGAGGGGCATCGCAAGTGGAGTAGGTTATTTGACCGAACTACTCTAAAATCGGCGTAATCTCTGGTTTGCATTTTATTATTGTCATTTACATTACTGCAAATCTTCTTACTGCTTTAGTTCCTTATTACCCTTGCTGCGCAACTTTAAGAATATGCTTTCAAGTTAAACTTGTCAAGTTCCGTTCTTATCGTACGAAAGATTTTTCTAAAATCGAAGTTTTAATGCGCTGCACTAATTCATCCCCCCCCCTCTTAGTGCCACTCCGATCCTAACAAGTGGTATCAGAGTAAGGTTATCTCTCATATTTGGTTTAATACCCAAGAGAGATGGCTTACTCCGGCAAGCAAGAGGGCCATTCTATTGCACGACCACCTTTGTTTAATGGGTCGGATTACACATATTGGAAGACTCGCATGAGGATCTTCCTCATTTCTATGGACTTTGAGCTTTGGTCTATTGTCAAGAATGGATTTCAAAAATCTTCTCTTCCGATGAGCGAATGGGATGAATCGGAGAAGAAGGTTTTTGCTTTAAATGCAAAGGCTATGAATGCCTTGTTTTGTGCACTAGACAAAAACGAATTTAATCGTGTTTCAATGTGTGATTCGGCTTTTGATATTTGGAGAACTCTTGAGGTCACTCATGAAGGCACTAGCCGAGTGAAAGAGTCCAAAATCAACATCCTTGTGCACTCTTACAAACTTTTCCGAATGAAACCAAGTGAGTCCATCGGAGACATGTACACCCGGTTTACGGATGTCATCAATGGACTCAAAGCTCTTGGTAAAGATTTTACTAACTTTGAACTAGTAACTAAAATCTTAAGATCCCTCCCTAAAAGTTGGGATCCAAAAGTTACGGCCATTCAAGAGGCCAAAGACCTTAAAGCATTCCCTCTTGAAGAACTCATTGGGTCTCTAATGACCTACAAAATGACATGTCAAGCTCATGACGAGCTCGAGAACCCCCTTCCAAAGAACAGGAAGGATATGGCACTCAAATCACAAGAAAACCACTTGAAAGGAACATCAAGTGATGAGGACAGTGACAATGACATTGCACTTTTGACTCAAAAATTTAAAAAAGATTTAAGAAAGAACAAATTTAAAAATAATACAAAAAATAAATTTGAACAAAAAAAGGACAAAGTGATTTGCTATGAATGCAAAAAACCGGGACACTATAAGAACGATTGTCCTCAAGCCAAAAAGAGAACATCAAAGAAGAAGGCGTTCAAGGCAACGTGGGATGATTCAAGCGCATCCGAAGAAGAGGAGTCCAACACCGAGCAAGTTGCTCATTACGCGCTAATGGCGTTAGGAGAAGAGTTATGTGATTTATTTAATGAAGATTTATCTTTTGAAGAACTATCTATCGCTTTTCATGAATTATTTGATGAATGTAGAACTGTTAGCAAGAAGTTAAGTATCTTAAAGAAAGAGCATGCTTTGCTACAAGATAAGTTTGATAGTCTTCAAACTCCTTCATGCTCTAAGTGTGAGCACTTAGAAGCAATAAAAAATGAAAATTTGTTTCTTAAGGAAACCTTAAACAAGTTTAAGGTTGGTAGCAAAGGATTAGATATGATCCTTGCACATAAGGGTCACATCGCAAATAGAAATGGAATTGGATTTGTAAAAGGATTACATCAAAATCCTACCACTTTCATAAAAGGACCTACATTACATGTTTCCTCTTATATGAAATGCAACTTTTGTTGCAAATCCGGACATATTGCCTACAAATGCCCATTTAGGAAAATTAGTTCACAAAAATTAATATGGGTTCCTAAAGGAACTATAAAGAATTCAATAATAAATAACAAAGTTAGTGGGTCAATTTTTGAGGCACCCAAAATCAAATGAGTACCTAAAAATCATCCTCTTTTGTAGACAAACTCACAAGCTAGGAGCAAGAGATGGTATCTCGATAGTGGATGCTCAAGACATATGACTGGAGATCCATCTCATTTCTCTATGCTCACTAGCAAAGAAGAAGGGTACGTTACCTTCGGAGACAACAACAAGGGCAAAATCATTGGCAAGGGAACTATTGGTAACAAATTTAATTTTTCCATTGATGATATCTTACTAGTTGATGGATTGAAACATAATCTCTTGAGTATTAGTCAACTATGCGATAAAGGTTACATCGTTAGATTTGAATCAAATATGTGCATTATTGAAAAACCAAATCATAACATGACTATGATTGCTTTAAAACAAAATAATGTCTATACCATCAATCTTGATAAACTAAGTAATGAAATGTGTTTCTCCGCCGTAAATGATGATGCTTGGCTTTGGCAAAGGAGATTAGGCCATGCAAGCATGAAAACAATATCTAAGATCTCATCTCAAGAATTAGTACGAGGAATTCCAAATATAAAGTTTATTAAGGACAAAGTATGCGATGCATGTCAACTAGGCAAACAAATAAAAACAAGCTTCAAACCAAAAAATCAAATTAGCACCACTAGACCATTACAATTGATCCATTTGGACTTATTTGGACCAATTGATACAACAAGTCTCGGTGGAAGCAAATATGCTTTTGTGATTGTGGATGACTACTCTAGATACACTTGGACTTATTTCTTAGCTCACAAAAGTGATTGCTTCAAGTGTTTCTCTAAATTTTGTAAACTCACTCAAAACGAAAAAGGCTTCATGATTTCATCAATTCGGAGTGATCACGGTGGTGAATTTCAAAACCATGACTTTCAAAATTTTTGCGAAGTTAATGGATACAATCACAACTTCTCAACTCCAAGAAATCCTCAACAAAATGGTGTAGTTGAAAGAAAAAATAGAAACCTACAAGAAATGGCAAGAACTATGTTAAATGAACATAGTTTACCCAAATATTTTTGGGCCGAAGCCGTAAATACGGCTTGCTACATCATGAATAGGGTTCTAATAAGACCATCTCTATCAAAAACTCCCTATGAATTATGGAATAACAAAAAACCAAATATTTCTTATTTTAAAGTTTTCGGTTGTAAATGCTTTATTTTAAATGAAAAGGATGCCTTAGGTAAATTTGATGCTAAATCCGATGAAGGCATCTTTCTTGGCTACTCTTCCGTTTCTAAGGCTTTTCGGATTTTTAATAAAAGAACCTTAGTAATAGAAGAGTCTATTCATGTAGTTTTTAATGAAATTTCTGATTTAAAGAAAAATGATTTTGATGATGATCTTGGTTTTGATAATTTGAATTTAAATGAATCCTCTCCTCAAAATAGCCATTTGAATGCATCTTCTTCCGAAATTTCTTTACCAAAAGAATGGAAGTATGTAGATGCTCATCCAAAAGAGCAAATTATAGGAGATACATCAAAAGGGGTTCAAACTCGTTCTTCTTTCAAAAATTTCTGTGCTAACGCCGCTTTCCTTTCTCAAATTGAACCTAAATGCATTGACGAAGCCTTAAAAGATGATTTTTGGGTCATTGCAATGCAAGAAGAATTGAACCAATTTGAGAGGAATGAGGTATGGAAGCTTGTTCTAGACCAAGTGACCACTTAGTCATAGGTACTAAGTGGGTCTTAAGAAACAAGTAAGACGAAAATGGTATCGTGGTTAGAAACAAGGCTAGATTAGTGGCCAAAGGTTTCAACCAAGAAGAATGTATCGATTACGAAGAAACCTTCGCTCCCGTGGCTTGATTAGAAGCCATAAGGATGCTCCTTGCCTATGCTAGTAGTAATAATTTTAAACTATTTCAAATGGATGTTAAAAGTGCTTTCTTGAATGGTTTTATTTCCGAAGAAGTATATGTCGAACAACCTCCCGGATTTGAAAATTCTCTTCTTCCTAATCATGTATTCAAATTGACTAAGGCCCTCTATGGCTTGAAACAAGCTCCTAGAGCTTGGTATGAAAGGCTTAGTTCCTTTCTTATTTTAAATAATTTTACTAAAGGCAAGGTTGATACTACATTGTTTATTAAACATTTTGAAAATAATTTTTTTATTGTGCAAATTTATGTTGACGATATTATTTTTGGCTCTTCGGATGAATCACTATGTGAATCATTTGCCAAATGTATGAGTCTTGAATTTGAAATGAGTTTAATGGGTGAATTAACTTTCTTTTTGGGATTACAAATCAAACAACTTAGTGATGGTATATTTTTTAACCAATCTAAATATACATTAGAATTGTTAAAACGATTTAACATGGATAATTCAAAAGCAATAAACACCCCTATGAGTACAACGACTAAGTTAGATATGGATGAAAATGGTGAAAGTTTCGATCAAAAAACATATAGGGGAATGATAGGTAGTCTACTCTACCTCACCGCGATTAGACCGGATATTATGTTTAGTGTAGGACTTTGTGCTAGGTTTCAATCTAATCCTAAATTATCTCATCTTAAGAGTGTTAAAAGAATATTTAGGTATCTTAAAGGAACTCCAAATTTAGGATTGTGGTATCCAAAATCTGAAAAATTCGATCTAATAGCTTATGCAGATGCCAATTTTGGCGGATGCAGGATAGATAGAAAAAGTACATCCGGAACATGCCAATTTTTAGGACATGCACTTGTTTCTTCGACTTCCAAGAAACAAAATTCAGTTGCACTATCTACGGCGGAAGCCGAATACATTGCTGCAAGTGCATGTTGTGCACAAGTAATTTGGATGAAAAATACATTAGAAGACTATGGAATTCACGTTGAAAATATTCCCATAAAATGCAATAATACTAGTGCCATATGCCTTACTAAAAATCCAATTCAGCACTCTAGAACTAAGCATATCGACGTTAGGCATCATTTCATACGCGATCAAGTCCTTAACAATGATGTTCTAGAATTCATTGACACAAAGCATCAATTAGCAGATATATTTACAAAAGCTTTGAATGAAGACCAATTTGAATTCATCCGAAGGGAATTAGGCATGCTAAATTGTCCCTAAAATGAACTTCACAAAAAGGACTCGTTCTTTTCCCTTCGTTTATGAATTTGAATTCTTCCTTCTTCTTCAATTCAAAATGATCCATTAAAGTATAACTTATGATCTTGAGGGAAGAAGCTAAACAAAAGGAAGGAAGAAAAATTTTTTTTCTTTCCTCCGCGTGATGCCAGCGGTGTCACCGCCAGATCCGGCGGTTGCACCACCTGGCGCTCGGGCGCCAAGCGGTGACACCGACCAGTTTGGCGGTGACACCGACCAAGTAACCCTTTTAACCCGAGGGGTTAGGGCCGGCCGTGACACCGCCCCCAACCCGAAGAAAAACCTCTCAAAAACCCTCTCCCATTCCCTCTAACCCTCATTCTAACTCTTAGAAACATTGGAGAAGGATTCTTGGTGGTCCAAGCTTTCCATCTCTCAACATAATCTCCACAAGATAACACTTGAAATCCATCTTTTCTTTTCTCTTTCTATTGCTTATTTTTCACAATTTCATCATCATCTTGTCTAGAAAATGACTCCTAAGAGATCAAAAGGAATAAGGATTGAAGGAGATTCATATAACCATGACCTTTTTAGATCGAAAGAGGTAGCCCTTAGCTTTCCAAAATTTGAAACACGATGTGTCCATAATGGAAAATACGTTGATTTGGATGAACTAGAGGACTTAGATCCCATTAGGTGGTTTGCACACCTAGAAGCTCTACCTCTACTACAAATAGAGGAACCAATCTATCCACGGTTAGTGAGATTGTTCTATGCCAACCTATATGAGGACAATGATAGCCTAAGCATTTACATTCTAGGAACACCCATTAGAATATTTGACAGCACCATTTGTGAGCTAATTGGCATAACTGAAAAAGATAGGGGATGCTATTTTAAAGGTAAATGGGACGTCAAAACAATAGGAGCAACCTATACCGAAGCCGTGAAAACAATTTTTGCAAATCCAAACCTTGACTTCCTACCCAAGAGCTGTGAACACTTACTGCCTTTCAACTCTAAAATTCTTCATCACATTATCACAAGCATTATATTCCCCAAACAATTTCATCTTGACGAAATAAGTCAAATAGAGATAGGAACCATGTATTGGATTATGACCGGTCAGCATAATTGTTTTGGGTACTTAATTCGCCAACACATGCAGGATATTATGACTAAAGATACTATATTGCCATATGGGAGGTTAATCACTAGTATTCTTCATGCCTATGACATTTGCATTCCACCCGATGAAGAATCTATTCAAAATGATCGATATAACATAATAAATAAAAACCTGCTGAAAAGACTTAGGTGCACTTTTTGCAATGGCATATGGGTTAGGCAGACTAGAAGGACGGATCCAATTCCTCTACCAATAGAACAACCCGAAACACCAATTCTTATGGGAAATGAATCTCCTCCTAGTCCCTTTGGCGCAGCACCTTCAGCTCCTGTTTCCTCCTCTGAAGATATCATTATGGCGGAGCTATCTCAGATCAAATCACAGCAAGAACAAATTCAGAATCAACAAGTTGAAATTTTGAAGACACTACGACAGATGAATGAAAAAATAGATATCATGTATCAGCACTGTGGATTACCTCCTAAGGATTAAATTGATGTATCTTTTTATTCTGTTCTATTTGCTTTTAACAACAAGTTCAAGTTTGTCATCGATTGAACGATAACTGATCTTTCCTTTTAGATAACTACTATTTTAATCTGCATAAATGATGATGTCTTTTGGATAAACTATTTCTGGCAAATTTGAATGATGAACTTTGATAAATGCTAAACCTTTTTCTATGATCATCAATTAGCTGGCTTGTCTCTTTTTGATGATGACAAAGGGGGAGAAGTGATGACTAAGTGATGACTTACACCATAACGATAGCAATACTAATATGAATTACAAAAACTTGTATGATATGAATGTCTTATATGCCTTGCAAATCCTTAAAAATATCACAAGATTGATATCCTGAAATTTATATTGAAAATCTTTATCTTCTGTCGTAGCAAAATTCGTCCCTTATCATTTAACTTATGATTTTCATCGAAGTTTCGTACTTACTATTGTGTAATGAGGATAACGATAAGTTCTACGATTAGAACTTATCGGGTTATTGTTGAATCCAATGGGATGGAATTCAAAGTGTTTTTTATCTTCTCATAATATGGCATATAGATAGGGGGAGTTATGTTTAACACCGTCATCAATTGATTGTCATCATCAAAAAGGTGGAGATTGTTGAATCTCGGATTTTGATGATATAATCAATTGGTGGGTTAATTGATCTAATCCATATTATTGAGTTAAGTGTGCAGGATTAACTACGATAACCAGAAAACATAAAGCAAGGATACCGGAGTCGAGCTCGATGGACGTTTAAGAGACTGAAGAATCACCGGAGATGCTGCCGGAACAAACCGAGAAGAAATCGGGAACGTGTCGGAAGTTCGCCGAAGAAATCGTCGGAGGCTCGTAGAGATCACCGAGAAGGCTCGGCTACTCGTTAAAGTCATCACAAAGATTGGGAGCTTGCAGGGAGTCCGTCGGAAGAAGTTCGTCGGAAAGCTCGCCGGAACAAGACTCGACGTTCGTGGTTAAAAAACTTGCTTAGGATGTTTTTTTTGTGTTATGTAGTTCACCTGTAATTAGGATTAGGATTAAGAGATAATCCTATATCCTGGTTAGGGGCCAACTGGGCCTAAAGTTAGATTTGGTTTGGGCTAAAATTAAGCCAAACCAATGAATCGAAGAGCCAGGCGGTGGCACCGCCTGGCTGGGCGGTGACACCTCCTTGGCTGGGCGGTTGCACCGTCCAGCACCCGAGCGCTGGGCGGTGGCACCTCCTAAGAGAATTCAAATTTTGGAGCCCAAATTTGAATCCTCTTGAGGCCTATAAATACCCCTCAAATCTCAGCTAAGGTAACAACTTTTGAGAAGCATTTTGATTGAGAGAAAAGTCTTAGAAAGTCTTAGCAAGTCTTGTTTTCAATTTGCTAGAGAGTTCTCCTCCTTCTTTCTTATTGAAAATTTGTAAGAGGTTGAACTTCTTGTAAAGGGTTGTAAGAGGGGTGTTTACCCTTCCATTTCAAGAGATTTGCTAGTGGAAGGTGGGAGCCTCATCGAAGAGGGGCATCGCAAGTGGAGTAGGTCATTTGACCGAACCACTCTAAAATCGGCGTAATCTCTGGTTTGCATTTTATTATTGTCATTTACATTACTGCAAATCTTCTTACTGCTTTAGTTCCTTATTACCCTTGCTGCACAACTTTAAGAATACGCTTTCAAGTTAAACTTGTCAAGTTCCGTTCTTATCGTACGAAAGATTTATCTAAAATCGAAGTTTTAATGCGCTGCACTAACTCATCCCCCCCCCTCTTAGTGCCGCTCCGATCCTAACAAGTGGTATCAGAGTAAGGTTATCTCTCATATTTGGTTTAATACCCAAGAGAGATGGCTTACTCCGGCATGCAAGAGGGCCATTCTATTGCACGACCACCTTTGTTTAATGGGTCGGATTACACATATTGGAAGACTCGCATGAGGATCTTCCTCATTTCTATGGACTTTGAGCTTTGGTCTATTGTCGAGAATGGATTTCAAAAATCTTCTCTTCCGATGAGCGAATGGGATGAATCGGAGAAGAAGGTTTTTGCTTTAAATGCAAAGGCTATGAATGCCTTGTTTTGTGCACTAGACAAAAACGAATTTAATCGTGTTTCAATGTGTGATTCGGCTTTTGATATTTGGAGAACTCTTGAGGTCACTCATGAAGGCACTAGCCGAGTGAAAGAGTCCAAAATCAACATCCTTGTGCACTCTTACAAACTTTTCCGAATGAAACCAAGTGAGTCCATCGGAGACATGTACACCCGGTTTACGGATGTCATCAATGGACTCAAAGCTCTTGGTAAAGATTTTACTAACTTTGAACTAGTAACTAAAATCTTAAGATCCCTCCCTAAAAGTTGGGATCCAAAAGTTACGGCCATTCAAGAGGCCAAAGACCTTAAAGCATTCCCTCTTGAAGAACTCATTGGGTCTCTAATGACCTACAAAATGACATGTCAAGGTCATGACGAGCTCGAGAACCCCCTTCCAAAGAACAGGAAGGATATGGCACTCAAATCACAAGAAGACCACTTGAAAGGAACATCAAGTGATGAGGACAGTGACAATGACATTGCACTTTTGACTCAAAAATTTAAAAAAGATTTAAGAAAGAACAAATTTAAAAATAATACAAAAAATAAATTTGAACAAAAGAAGGACAAAGTGATTTGCTATGAATGCAAAAAACCGGGACACTATAAGAACAATTGTCCTCAAGCCAAAAAGAGAACATCAAAGAAGAAGGCGTTCAAGGCAACGTGGGATGATTCAAGCGCATCCAAAGAAGAGGAGTCCAACACCGAGCAAGTTGCTCATTACGCGCTAATGGCGTTAGGAGAAGAGGTATGTGATTTATTTAATGAAGATTTATCTTTTGAAGAACTATCTATCGCTTTTCATGAATTATTTGATGAATGTAGAACTGTTAGCAAGAAGTTAAGTATCTTAAAGAAAGAGCATGCTTTGCTACAAGATAAGTTTGATAGTCTTCAAACTCCTCCATGCTCTAAGTGTGAGCACTTAGAAGCAATAAAAAATGAAAATTTGCTTCTTAAGGAAACCTTAAACAAGTTTAAGGTTGGTAGCAAAGGATTAGATATGATCCTTGCACATAAGGGTCACATCGCAAATAGAAATGGAATTGGATTTGTAAAAGGATTACATCAAAATCCTACCACTTTCATAAAAGGACCTACATTACATGTTTCCTCTTATATGAAATGCAACTTTTGTTGCAAATCCGGACATATTGCCTACAAATGCCCATTTAGGAAAATTAGTTCACAAAAATTAATATGGGTTCCTAAAGGAACTATAAAGAATTCAATAATAAATAACAAAGTTAGTGGGTCAATTTTTGAGGCACCCAAAATCAAATGGGTACCTAAAAATCATCCTCTTTTGTAGACAAACCCACAAGCTAGGAGCAAGAGATGGTATCTCGATAGTGGATGCTCAAGACATATGACTGGAGATTCATCTCATTTCTCTATGCTCACTAGCAAAGAAGAAGGGTACGTTACCTTCGGAGACAACAACAAGGGCAAAATCATTGGCAAGGGAACTATTGGTAACAAATTTAATTTTTCCATTGATGATGTCTTACTAGTTGATGGATTGAAACATAATCTCTTGAGTATTAGTCAACTATGCGATAAAGGTTACATCGTTAGATTTGAATCAAATATGTGCATTATTGAAAAACCAAATCATAACATGACTATGATTGCTTTAAAACAAAATAATGTCTATACCATCAATCTTGATAAACTAAGTAATGAAATGTGTTTCTCCGCCGTAAATGATGATGCTTGGCTTTGGCATAGGAGATTAGGCCATGCAAGCATGAAAACAATATCTAAGATCTCATCTCAAGAATTAGTACGAGGAATTCCAAATATAAAGTTTATTAAGGACAAAGTATGCGATGCATGTCAACTAGGCAAACAAATAAAAATAAGCTTCAAACCAAAAAATCAAATTAGTACCACTAGACCATTACAATTGATCCATTTGGACTTATTTGGACCAATTGATACAACAAGTCTCGGTGGAAGCAAATATGCTTTTGTGATTGTGGATGACTACTCTAGATACACTTGGACTTATTTCTTAGCTCACAAAAGTGATTGCTTCAAGTGTTTCTCTAAATTTTGTAAACTCACTCAAAACGAAAAAGGCTTCATGATTTCATCAATTCGGAGTGATCACGGTGGTGAATTTCAAAACCATGACTTTCAAAATTTTTGCGAAGTTAATGGATACAATCACAACTTCTCAACTTCAAGAAATCCTCAACAAAATGATGTAGTTGAAAGAAAAAATAGAAACCTACAAGAAATGGCAAGAACTATGTTAAATGAACATAGTTTACCCAAATATTTTTGGGCCGAAGCCGTAAATACGGCTTGCTACATCATGAATAGGGTTCTAATAAGACTATCTCTATCAAAAACTCCCTATGAATTATGGAATAACAAAAAACCAAATATTTCTTATTTTAAAGTTTTCGGTTGTAAATGCTTTATTTTAAATGAAAAGGATGCCTTAGGTAAATTTGATGCTAAATCCGATGAAGGCATCTTTCTTGGCTACTCTTCCGTTTCTAAGGCTTTTCGGATTTTTAATAAAAGAACCTTAGTAATAGAAGAGTCTATTCATGTAGTTTTTAATGAAATTTCCGATTTAAAGAAAAATGATTTTGATGATGATCTTGGTTTTGATAATTTGAATTTAAATGAATCCTCTCCTCAAAATAGCCATTTGAATGCATCTTCTTCCGAAATTTCTTTACCAAAAGAATGAAAGTATGTAGATGCTCATCCAAAAGAGCAAATTATAGGAGATACATCAAAAGGGGTTCAAACTCGTTCTTCTTTCAAAAATTTCTGTGCTAACGCCGCTTTCCTTTCTCAAATTGAACCTAAATGCATTGACGAAGCCTTAAAAAATGATTTTTGGGTCATTGCAATGCAAGAAGAATTGAACCAATTTGAGAGGAATGAGGTATGGAAGCTTGTTCCTAGACCAAGTGACCACTTAGTCATAGGTACTAAGTGGGTCTTTAGAAACAAGCAAGACAAAAATGGTATCGTGGTTAGAAACAAGGCTAGATTAGTGGCCAAAGGTTTCAACCAAGAAGAATGTATCGATTACGAAGAAACCTTCGCTCCCGTGGCTCGATTAGAAGCCATAAGGATGCTCCTTGCCTATGCTAGTAGTAATAATTTTAAACTATTTCAAATGGATGTTAAAAGTGCTTTCTTGAATGGTTTTATTTCCGAAGAAGTATATGTCGAACAACCTCTTGGATTTGAAAATTCTCTTCTTCCTAATCATGTATTCAAATTGACTAAGGCCCTCTATGGCTTGAAACAAGCTCCTAGAGCTTGGTATGAAAGACTTAGTTCCTTTCTTATTTTAAATAATTTTACTAAAGGCAAGGTTGATACTACATTGTTTATTAAACATTTTGAAAATAATTTTCTTATTGTGCAAATTTATGTTGACGATATTATTTTTGGCTCTTCGGATGAATCACTATGTGAATCATTTGCCAAATGTATGAGTCTTGAATTTGAAATGAGTTTAATGGGTGAATTAACTTTCTTTTTGGGATTACAAATCAAACAACTTAGTGATGGTATATTTTTTAACCAATCTAAATATACATTAGAATTGTTAAAACGATTTAACATAGATAATTTAAAAGCAATAAACACCCCTATGAGTACTGTGACTAAGTTAGATATGGATGAAAATGGTGAAAGTTTCGATCAAAAAACATATAGGGGAATGATAGGTATCTTAAAGGAACTCCAAATTTAGGATTATGGTATCCAAAATCTGAAAAATTCGATCTAATAGATGCCAATTTTGGCGGATGCAGAATAGATAGAAAAAGTACATCCGGAACATGCCAATTTTTAGGACATGCACTTGTTTCTTGGACTTCCAAGAAACAAAATTCAGTTGCACTATCTACGGCGGAAGTCGAATACATTGCTGCAAGTGCATGTTGTGCACAAGTAATTTGGATGAAAAATACATTAGAAGACTATGGAATTCACTTTGAAAATATTCCCATAAAATGCGATAATACTAGTGCCATATGCCTTACTAAAAATCCAATTCAGCACTCTAGAACTAAGCACATCGACGTTAGGCATCATTTCATACGTGATCATGTCCTTAACAATGATGTTCTAGAATTCATTGACACAAAGCATCAATTAGCATATATATTTACAAAAGCTTTGAATGAAGACCAATTTGAATTCATCCGAAGGGAATTAGGCATGCTAAATTGTCCCTAAAATGAACTTCACAAAAAGGACTCGTTCTTTTCCCTTCATTTATGAATTTGAATTCTTCCTTCTTCTTCAATTCAAAATGATCCATTAAAGTATAACTTATGATCTTGAGGGAAGAAGCTAAACAAAAGGAAGGAAGAAAAAAATTTTTTCTTTCCTCCGCGTGATGCCAGCGGTGGCACCGCCAGATCCGGCGGTTGCACCGCCTGGCGCTCGGGCGCCAAGCGGTGACACCGACCAGTTTGGCGGTGACACCGACCAAGTAACCCTTTTAACCCGAGGGGTTAGGGCCGGCGGTGACACCGCCCCCAACCCGAAGAAAAACCTCTCAAAAACCCTCTCCCATTCCCTCTAACCCTCATTCTAACTCTTAGAAACATTGGAGAAGGATTCTTGGTGGTCCAAGCTTTCCATCTCTCAACATAATCTCCACAAGATAACACTTGAAATCCCTCTTTTCTTTTCTCTTTCTCTTGCTTATTTTTCACAATTTCATCATCATCTTGTCTAGAAAATGGCTCCTAAGAGATCAAAAGGAATAAGGATTGAAGGAGATTCATATAACCATGACCTTTTTAGATCAAAAGTGTAACATCCCCCATTTTTAAAAATTTAGTAAAACATTTGTTTGTAAAAAAAAAAAAAGATTATTTAATAATTATTTTATATTCAATGATATTATATTAAAAGTTTATGGCTAGGGACCTAAGAGTAAATATTAGAAGTTTGATATAATTTATGAAAGATTCAGATTTAAGTTAGAAAAAAAAAATATAGTGGACATGTGTCACTAACTAACATAAGGTTGTGCCACTTATCTTTGCTCTAAAGATGACACCTAGCCCCTTTCATGCATGCATGACACCTTGCAACTTTTGTATTAGCCAAAACCTAAATAATTAGATGAAAGGTTAAAGAAAACAAACCTGAAGAGTTGCAGCCAACGTGAGTTTGAGAGAAGAAGAAGAAGAAGAAGAAGAAGAAGAGCTTGAGGTTTTTCATCAATTTTCTCACATTTGGGATTCAAATAATTTTAAGGCAAGTGTTCTAACCCAATCCCACAGTAACCTTAATCTCTGTTTTCATTTTTATTCTGTAAAATTTGAAAGATTTCAACTGGGAACCAGACCTTCTTTCGTTTTGATATAAAGTTATGAATCTGTAATTTCTCGGTAATCTGACCTCTATGCAATGTTTCGGTCATAACATTTTGTAATAAACTCTGATTTAGACAAAACCTATTCCATTTGAAATTAGACAAGAAAATCTTTATTTTGATATAAAGATCGAATGGTTTGGAGTTTAAATGCCTACTAAGACTTCTGTTTAAATTAACCCTTCAGATTCTGCAAAACAGGGACCGAAATTTCTGACCTCTTGTTGCTTAACTACTTATAACTTTCTGTTGTGAACTCAGATTCATACAAAGTATGTTTTATTCGAAGCTAGACTCAAAATTCTTTCTGTATATACCTGATTTGAAATTTTTGGAGTACAATTGTTAACTGAAACATCTGCTTTCATCGACCCTATGGATTCAGTAAAACAGAGCTAATATTTTTAGACCTTTCACTGCGAAATTATCTGTAACTCCCGGTTGTAAATTCCAAATCTTGTAAAACTTGATTTGCATAAAACTAGATTGACAAAGCTTTCTAATGACACCTATTTTGTATAAATTGGAGTATAATTGGTTATCCAAATAGTTCATAAAATATTCCTATCAAATTCTGCCAGAATCGAGCTTTGGTCGATTTCGGCTTTCCTTGTTTATTCTCTTTGGAAATCGATTTCGGCAAAAACTCTTACTTCAGTTAAGCTTTACATTATTATCTTATATTCCTATATACTTTAGTCCTTTATTTATTTGTATATCTGCAGCTATCATCTAAAGTTCATGTTTGCATCGTAATTCGGCACATGCATCCCATTGTTCCGCATTTGCTTTTGAAATGTGCCTCTTCCAGTTTCATTTCATTGGCCATTGTATTCACCTAACTTTCTTATTTCAATTGAGCTATATATGATTTCTTGAAATCCTTGTATGCTCTTGCTTTTGCTTCCTTTCAAATCTGAATATACTTGTGAAAGATTATTGCTTACTTCGGATTGACTCGTAAAGGCACATGTACGCTTTGTTGTTCCGCGTGTGCTTCCGATATATGCTGCTTATTGTTAAAACCGCCCTCTTGTACTCTGGTGTGTGGGATTGTCTGGACCCTTGCCAGAAATGGTAAAGGATATGCGCTTGTTGCCCGCTATGTGGGATCCCGCTATGTGGGATATGCGCTTGTTGCCCGCTATATGGGTATGTGCTTAGAGCCTGCGATGCTCTGCCGGCCCCCTATGACTTCACTCAGACGTGGGTGGATGGAGCTCCCAGACGTGGGAGACTTATGTTTGTTGGTCATTCAGAAATGGATGGACCATATTATGTTATGATCCCACTTCACCTTCTATGTGTTTGATATGATATCCAAAGCTTTGGCTATGTTTCTATGCATGCTTTGGATAAGAATGAAATGAATGCATCGTTATGTGACATTTGAGCTTCTATTCATGTTTTGTTCTTTGATATATTTCTGAAATGTTATAAGACTTTGTTATACCTTGAAAGCTACCATATGTCATCGTATGCTCCTTATGCCAATGATATGCTCCAATTATCTTTCCTCGATTGTATAAACAAAACGTGCTTCGAACAAAATGACATCGTAATTCTGCATTCATGGTATCCAAAATGCTCCTTATGTCTTTGTTATGCCTTGAAATTACCATATGTCATCGATATGCTCCTTATGCCAATGATATGCTCCAATTACCTTTCCTCGATTATATGAATAAAACGTGCTTCGAACGATATGATATTGTAATTCTACATTCAAACAAAACATGCTACTGTTTCATCTTGTATCTCTGCTTTGTATTTTGATACCTCATTTGTTTGAAAACTGTTCTCTTTGCTATGGATATGTTAGTCATTTGCTGAGCTTTATATGCTCACCCTGTTGCTATATAAATTTTTCAAGATAGCTTATCGCTCACTAAAATGTGTAAATTGGGTTGAGGCAGTGGAAGACTAGAAGATTTTGGGGCAAATATTTTGTACTTAATAGGTTGATGTTGTATAAGTTCTTTTTTGGTGTAGTGAAATATCAATGACAAATCTAGATTGATGTATCTTGTAAATATTTGAAATGTATCTCTTACGTCAGGATTTTGGAAATGTTAAGTCTAAACTGTGTATTGATATAAACATGTAGTACATGTTGGCTTTGTGAGTGCATTAATTGCTGCACTTATGGATTTATGATATAGTTATGGTTTAGTTAAGTTGAGTTTTGGATTTTAAGAATCATCTAGTGACATGATGTATGATTATAAACTGCACAGGTTTTGTGAATTGTGGATTGTAGAGGTGAATGACTTGAATGTTTTTCTTAGTAACCTCAAATGTGTGATTGGATCCTGGATGGTTTGTTGAATTAAATATTATTAATCTTGAATTAGGTTCACACCTCCTGAATGAGAATTATATTCGAGGGGGGGGCGTGACAAAAAGAGGTAGCCCTTAGCTTTCCAAAATTTGAAACATGATGTGTCCATAAGGGAAAATATGTTGATTTCGATGAACTATAGGACTTAGATCCCATTAGGTGGTTTGCACACCTAGAAGCTCTACCTCTACTACAAATAGAGGAACCAATCTATCCACGGTTAGTGAGATTGTTCTATGCCAACCTATATGAGGACAATGATAGCCTAAGCACTTACATTCTAGGAACACCCATTAGAATATTTGACAGCACCATTTGTGAGCTAATTGGCATAACTGAAAAAGATAGGGGATGCTATTTTAAAGGTAAATGGGACGTCAAAACAATAGGAGCAACCTATACCGAAGCCATGAAAACAATTTTTGCAAATCCAAACCTTGACTTCCTACCCAAGAGCTGTGAACACTTACTGCCTTTCAACTCTAAAATTCTTCATCACATTATCACAAGCATCATATTCCCCAAACAATTTCATCTTGACGAAATAAGTCAAATAGAGATAGGAACCATGTATTGGATTATGACCGGTCAGCATAATTGTTTTGGGTACTTAATTCGCCAACACATGTAGGATATTATGACTAAAGATACTATATTGCCATATGGGAGGTTAATCACTAGAATTCTTCATGCCTATGACATTTGCATTCCACCCGATGAAGAATCTATTCAAAATGATCAATATAACATAATAAATAAAAACCTGCTGAAAAGACTTAGGTGCACTTTTAGCAATGGCATATGGGTTAGGCAGCCTAGAAGGACGGATCCAATTCCTCCACCAATAGAACAACCCGAAACACCAATTCTTATGGGAAATGAATCTCCTCCTCCTAGTCCCTTTGGCGCAGCACCTTCCGCTCCTGTTTCCTCCTCTGAAGATATCATTATGGCGGAGCTATCTCAGATCAAATCACAGCAAGAACAAATTCAGAATCAACAAGTTGAAATTTTGAAGACACTACGACAGATGAATGAAAAAATAGATCTCATGTATCAGCAGTGTGGATTACCTCCTAAGGATTAAATTGATGTATCTTTTTATTCTGTTCTGTTTGCTTTTAACAACAAGTTCAAGTTTGTCATCGATTGAACGATAACTGATCTTTCCTTTTAGATAACTACTGTTTTAATCTGCATAAATGATGATGTCTTTTGGATAAACTATTTCTGGCAAATTTGAATGATGAACTTTGATAAATGCTAAACCTTTTTCTATGATCATCAATTAGCTGGCTTGTCTCTTTTTGTTGATGACAAAGGGGGAGAAGTGATGACTAAGTGATGACTTACACCATAACGATAGCAATACTAATATGAATTACAAAAACTTGTGTGATATGAATGTCTTATATGCCTTGCAAATCCTTAAAAATATCACAAGATTGATATCATGAAATTTATATTGAAAATCTTTATCTTCTGTCGTAGCAAAATTCGTCCCTTATCATTTAACTTATGATTTTCATCGAAGTTTCGTACTTACTATTGTGTAATGAGGATAACGATAAGTTCTACGATTAGAACTTATCGGGTTATTGTTGAATCCAATGGGATGGAATTCAAAGTGTTTTTTATCTTCTCATAATATGGCATATAGATAGGGGGAGTTATGTTTAACACCATCATCAATTGATTGTCATCATCAAAAAGGGGGAGATTGTTGAATCTCGGATTTTGATGATATAATCAATTGGTGGGTTAATTGATCTAATCCATATTATTGAGTTAAGTGTGCAGGATTAACTACGATAACCAGAAAACATAAAGCAAGGATACCGGAGTCGAGCTCGATGGACGTTTAAGAGACCGAAGAATCACCGGAGATGCTGCCGGAACCAACCGAGAAGAAATCGGGAACGTGTCGGAAGTTCGCCGAAGAAATCGTCGGAGGCTCGCGGAGATCACCGAGAAGGCTCGGCTACTCGTTAAAGTCATCACAAAGATTGGGAGCTTGTAGGGAGTCCGTCGGAAGAAGTTCGTCGGAAAGCTCGCCGGAACAAGACTCGACGTTCGCGGTTAAAAAACTTGCTTAGGATGTTTTTTTTGTGTTATGTAATTCACCTGTAATTAGGATTAGGATTAAGAGATAATCCTATATCCTGGTTAGGGGCCAACTGGGCCCAAAGTCAGATTTGGTTTGGGATAAAATTAAGCCAAACCAATGAATCGGAGAGCCAAGCGGTGGCACCGCCTGGCTGGGCGGTGACACCTCCTTGGCTGGGCGGTTGCACCGTCCAGCACCTGAGCGCTGGGCGGTGGCACCTCCAGCACCGGAAACCCTAAGAGAATTCAAATTTTGGAGCCCAAATTTGAATCCTCTTGAGGCCTATAAATACCCTTCAAATCTCAACTGAGGTAACAACTTTTGAGAAGCATTTTGATTGAGAGAAAAGTCTTAGAAAGTCTTAGCAAGTCTTGTTTTCAATTTGCTAGAGAGTTCTCCTCCTTCTTTCTTATTGAAAATTTGTAAGAGGTTGAACTGCTTGTAAAGGGTTGTAAGACGGGTGTTTACCCTTCCATTTCAAAAGATTTGCTAGTGGAAGGTGGGAGCCTCATCGAAGAGGGGCATCGCAAGTGGAGTAGGTCATTTGACCGAACCACTCTAAAATCGGCGTAATCTCTGGTTTGCATTTTATTATTGTCATTTACATTACTGCAAATCTTCTTACTGCTTTAGTTCCTTATTACCCTTGCTGCGCAACTTTAAGAATACGCTTTCAAGTTAAACTTGTCAAGTTCCGTTCTTATCGTACGAAAGATTTTTCTAAAATCGAAGTTTTAATCCGCTGCACTAATTCACCCCCCCCCCTCTTAGTGCCGCTCCGATCCTAACATCTTTGAGTAACAAGTTTTCCTTCTCAAGTGCCTCTAAGTGTTCACACTTAGTGCATGAAGGCAAAAAAGAATTATCATGCTTAAATTTTTAAAACTTAATATTTAAAAGGGCATGCTCCTTTTTTAAAGAATTATACTTTTTACTCGTTATTCTATATTCATCAAACAAATCATGAAAAACACTTGAAAGCTCATTGAAAGATAAATTTACATCTAATAAACTACTTACCTCATCTTTAATGGCCATTAGTATGTAGTTGGCAATTTCCTTGTTGCTTTATTCTTCATCTTCGAAATCTCTCGACTCATCCCACATTGCTTTGAGTGCTTTCTTCTTTGGTTGTTTCTTCTTCACTTGGGGACATTTGCTTTTGAAATGTCCTAGCTTCTTGTATTTGTAGCATATAATTTGTTCTTTCTTGGGTTCAACTTTATTTTTAGTGTCATTTTTAGATTTATTTCTTTTTATGAATTTTTTGAATTTCCTTATCAAGAGTGCTAAGTCATCATCATAGTCCTCATCAGTTGAACTTTCTTTTAAGTGGTCTTTATGAGTTCTTAGTGTCATATCCTTTCTATTCTTTGGAAGGTTGCTCTTAAGCTATTTATGAGCGTTGCAAGTCATTTCATAGGCCATTAATGACCCGATAAGTTCTTCGAGAGGAAATTTATTCAAATCCTTGGCCTCTTGAATGACTGTTACTTTAGGGTCCCAACTCTTTAGAAGGGATCTCAATATTTTATTAACAAGTTTAAAGTTCAAAAAATATTTGCCAAGAGCATTTAAACTATTGACGACATCCGTAAAATGGGTGTACATGTCAACAATAGTTTCGCTTGGCTTCATCCGAAACAATTCATAAGTATGAACCAAAAGATTTATTTCGGGCTCTTTTATTCTTCTAGTGCCTTCGTGAGTGATTTTGATTATGTGCCAAATATCAAAAGCCGTTTCACAAAGAGACACTCGATTGAACTCATTTTTATCTAAAGCACAAAACAAGACATTCATAGCCTTGGCATTTAAAAAGAAAGACTTCTTCTTCAACTCATTCCAATCGTTCAATGAAAGAGAAGATTTTTGAAAGCCATTTTTCATAATGTTCCATAACTCAAAATATATAGAAATTAAAAAAATATTCATTCTAGTTTTCCAATAGGTGTAATCCGTCCCATTGAACATAAGGGGACGTATGATTGAGTGACCCTCTTGGTTGCTGGCAAAAGCCATCTCTCTTGAGTTTCAAACCAAAATAAGAGTGACCTCACTCTGATGCTAATTGTTAGGATTAAGAATGATACTAATAAGTGGGGGTGGGGTGAATTAGTGCAGTAGAAAAATTACGTCGGTTTGAAAATCTTCATACGATAAAAACTGATTTCGAAGAAAACCATTTGTTTGACTCATATAAGTTTGCAAGTGAATAGAGAAGAGGGGATTAGATAGTTTGTAATGAAGTAAAGTAGAATATAGTAAAGAGAATAAGCAATAAGGAAAGAACACACCGGAATATATAGTAGTTCGGTTATAGTGACCTACATCCACTTCTGATTCCTCCTCCGTTAAGGTCACCAGCATCCACTAAAGGTCTTCTTTCAATAGATGAAGACTAACTATCTCTTTACAGAATATTATCCTTTTCATGGGTTTAGGAGATAACCCTTACAAGCCTCACACCTCTTCTTGAATGATTGCAAAACTAAAGAGAGAGAGGAAGAGGACTCTTGCATTTTTACCACACTTTTACACCCCAACACTTAGAGATTTTTTTCACACTTTGATATCACTTTGTTGCATTTTCATGCAGAAAAGGGTGGGGTATTTATAGGCTCTAATGACTTTAGAATTAGAGCAAAAAATTATCTCATCCTAGATTTCCAAGGTACTAGCGGTACCACTGCTAGCACTAGGCGGTACCACCGCTTGACACTTTGACATTAGGCGGTACTATTGCCTAGTTTGGCAGTATCACTGCCCAGTCTAATGGTACTACCACTTGACAAAGTCTCGTATATTGAGCTCTGGCAGTACCATCGCCTAACAGGGCGGTACCACCGCCTAGCAGTAATAACTGTTGGCGGTACCACCACTTAGTCTATGCAATACCACCGCTCAGTCTGGGCAGTACCACCACCTAGACCACCTAGGAGGCTACTCTTTGGGTGGTTCCACTGCCCCAAGTTTGGTGGTGCCACCGCCAAATAAGGTCTCACAACCTGGTTGGAACTTGAATCTGACCCAAACAGGTCCAATTATGGGCTGTTAGAACCTTTGCAGATTCTAAACTTGGGGTTGATCTCTTTAGGGGATCGGCCTCCTTGAAACTCTATAGGGGTTCCTCCCTCCAAGTTACTGCTCAAAGGCTGCAGAAAAGATTCATATATTGCTTATGAAAAGAGGTGGAATACATGACTATTTATAGGGCTTCTAAACCGTAACTCCTAATAGGACTCTTACTTAAGACTCATACTTCTAACCAACTCCTAATAGGACTCCTACTTAAGACTCCTACTTCTAACCAACTCCTAATAGGACTCCTACTCAAGACTCTTATTTCTTTACAACTCCCTATTCTTCTCTAATAAATAACCTCCTAACCCTAACCGGCCTCTTCACCTCTTTAATAGGGGTCAGCTTAGGTAGTTTTCACATGAATGTCCCTCTCAATTAGGACTCTCCTAGCTAGAGTCCTAACAGACCCGCCCTCTTCAAATCAGCCTTGTCCTCGAGGCTGACGATTCATGAATTTTGGGAATTTGATCTTCAAGTCATCATAGTTCTCCCAAGTGGCATCTTTTGTTAGTAGGTTTGCCCATTGTATTAGCAATTCAATAGTGGATCGTCGTTGTCGAGTCACGATCCGTCGATCAATAATAGCACTAGGCTGAGTCTAAAGTTCTCCTTGGGTAGTCATATTTGGTGGGTGGCTTTGGGCTGTCTCCAAGCACCTATTTACAACTTCCGTCTGGCCGTCGGTTTGTGGGTGATATGCCGTACTCCTTTTCAATTTAGTACCCTACATATGGAATAACTTTGTCCAAAATCTGCTCGTGAAGATGCAAGTAGAATTTATCATAAGCACAATGCGTGCCTTATAGTGTAATTCTTTTGAGTCCCAATTGTAATGAGCCATGGGGCTTGGTGCTTCCTCTAATTTTTTTATAATCTTACTAGTATCTGAATCTTCCTACCATTCCATCTTAATATCCTCAAGGAAGTCGCTGGTCGGAAGTGAAACGACCGAAACTTCAACTTGCTCGGGTAGTTGCGAAAGCGCATCTACAAGAACATTATCTTTCCCCTTTTTGTAAGTTATTTCATAATCAAATCCAAGAAGTTTTGTTACCCATTTTTGCTGCTCAGGGGATGATATCTTTCGCTCCAAAAAGTACTTGAGGCTTTTATGGTCGGTTTTAATTTGAAATCGTCGACTAATCAAGTAGGGTCTCCACCTCATTGCTGCACGCACAATGACGAGCATCTCCTTATCATATATTGACTTATTTTGATGGGAGGGAGATAATGCCTTGCTAGTGTATGTGAGTGGTCGACCATCTTGCATAAGAATGGCTCCAATTCCGACTCCAGATGCGTCGGCCTCAATAATGAAGAGTCGGTTAAAATCTGGTAGTGTTAGCACCAGCGTCGTCGTCATGGCTGCCTTAAGTTTGTCGAAGGTAGCGGAGGCTCTGTTCGACCATTGGAAGATATCTTTTTTCAGTAAGGAAGTAAGTGGTGCACTGATCTCTCCATAGTTTTTCACGAACTTGTAGTAGTAGCTTGTTAAACCCAAAAAGCCATGTAGCAATTTTATGTTTCTTGGGGTCAGCCAGTTTTGCATTGCTCCAATTTTGAAGGGGTCTATTGCCACACCTTCCTCTGATATGATATGCCCAAGATATTCTACCTTCTTTTGAAGAAAGCAAAAATTCATAGTGGTTGTTGTGTGTTCAAAAGGTGGTTTTCGGTATGTCTTCTTCGCATACTCGTATTTGATGATACCCAGATCGAAGGTCCAGCTTTGTGAAGATTTGTGCTCCCTTTCATCTATCAATTCATCTACTATTGGAATAGGGTATTTATCCTTGATGGTTATGCCATTGAGAGCTCGGTAATCAATACATAATCACCTTGTTCCGTCCTTCTTGCGTATAAGTAGCACCGGTGAAGAGTAGAGGTTGCAACTTGGCCGAATAACTCTTGTTCCGAGCATCTCTTTAACAATCCTTTCTATTTCATCCTTCTGAAGATGCGGATACTGATATGACTGAGCATTTGCTAAAGATTTGCCTCGAAGGATCGTTATACAATGATCATGCCAACGGGTAAGAGGTAGGTTGCGCGGTTCATCAACTATATTTGAAAATTCAGCAAGCAAAGGAAGTAGATATGGATCTTCAAATTCTGTTGGCTCTCCCTTAGTTTGCTGCTCAAGTTGTACTAAAAAGTCACTGCATGCTTTATGCAAAACCTTCTCCGTTTGTTGTGTGCAAATCATTGTTATGTCGCCCCCACGTTTCCCGTGCAATGTCACCTGTTTCTCCTTACTGTAAAATTTCATAATTAGTTTCATAAAATTTTAGGAAATATCACCTAATGTCGTCAACTATTTAATTCTGAGCATGGCCTCATGATTGTTAAGAGGGAGAAGGAAGAAATCTGCAATTATCTCTTGGTCCTGCAGCAATAGTTTCTCCTGCGGGCGCCTATGATCATAATTCAAAATCCGTCCGTCGGTGACCTTAACATCAAACCTGCAGTGATTCTTGTTAGGATCGAGAGCACTAAGAGGGGGGGGTGAATTAGTGCAGCGGAAATCTTTCAGGGATTAAATACGAAAGCTGCGTTCGTTTGATAAAAACTATTTTGATGCAAAAGCCGATTCTAAGAATACTTATGATTAAGTGCAGTTTATGTCTAAACACAGTTTGCGTCTAAGCGCAGTTTATGCAGTTTGCGTCTAAATGCAGTTTGCGTCTCAATGCAGATTGCATCTAAGCGCAGTTTGCATCTAAGCGCAGTTTGCGTCTAAGATCAGATTGCGTCTAAGCGCAGTGCAGTTTGCGTCTAAACGTAGTTTTATGTCTAAACACAGTTTTACGTCTAAACATAGTTTTACGTCTAAATGCAGTTTGCGTCTAAACGCAGTTTTATGTCTAAACGTAGTTTTACGTCTAAACGCAGTTTGCGTCTAAACGCAGTTTTACGTCTAAACACAGTTTGTGCAGTTTACATCTAAACGCAGTTTTAAAGGGATCTGAACTTAGAAACTTTGTTCGTAAAAGCGCAGAAGACA
The DNA here is from genome assembly GCF_036884655.1 of Musa acuminata AAA Group. Lineage (NCBI taxonomy): Eukaryota > Viridiplantae > Streptophyta > Magnoliopsida > Zingiberales > Musaceae > Musa > Musa acuminata. Next base: position 23,383,602 of record NC_088343.1, on the reverse strand, counting down.
GTTTTGCAGAATCAAAACGTAAACGTAAACTGTAATGTATGAAAACACCGATTTACGTCTGAATGTAGATTCGGAAAGATCAGCACTTAGAAACTTGTTCGTAAAGGCGCAGAGAGCAGTAGCTATGTAGGAGGTTTGCAGTAATGATAAAGTGCTCAAAATAAATGCAAACCAGAGATTTAGAGTGGTTCGGTCAGTCTTGACCTACTCCACTTTTGGCTTCCTCCACCGACGAGGTCACCGACATCAACTAGAGGCCTTCCTTCAATAGGTGAAGGCCAACTACCCTCTTACAGATTCACTCCTTTTGACGGGCTTAGGAGACAACCCTTACAGAAGTTTTCTCTCCACTCTTTACAACTCAAACTTGAAGAATAGAAAGAGGAGAACTAGCAGTTTTGAGCTCTAAGAAACACAGAAAGATAGCAAGATTTCGAGTGTGTGTTCTATACTTTCAATGCTGAATGGGTGGGGTATTTATAGGCCCCAACCCAGTTCAAATTTGGAGCTCAAAACGATCAAATCCCGGAATTCCGGGATCAGGCGGTTGCACCTCCTGACTGGAGAGGTTGCACCACCTGGCAGAGCTCGAGGACTGAGCCCAGGCGGTTGCACCTCTCTGTCAGGGGCGGTTGCACCGCCTGAGTCTGGCTCGGAGACTGAGCCCCAGGCGGTGCCACCTCTTGACTGAGGCGGTTGCACCTCTCTGCCAGAGCTCGAAGACCGAGCTCAGGCGGTGCCACCTCTCTGTCAGGGAGGTTGCACCGCCCAGTCTAGCTCGAAGACTGAGCTCAGGCGGTGCCACCTCCTGGCTGGGGCGGTTCCACCGCCCAGTCTCGCTGGGAGGCTTAGCCCAGGCGGTGCCACCTCCTGGCCTAGGCGGTTGCACCTCCTGGTGCAATCAGGGTCCGAATGGTTAGCTCCATTCGGCCCAATTTCAGTCTTTCAAGGGCCCAATTGCCCCAAGATTAAGCTAATGGGATCACTTCCCATTTTCCAACTTAATCAATGTGCTAACTATGATTAGATCTAAGACAATTTCTGCAGCTTTGCTTCGGTGCATCAATCGCTTCTTCCGACGAGTTTCCGGCGAACTTCTGTCGATCATCCGATGAACCCTCGGTGATGCTCCTGCGGACTTCCAGCTGTTGAATCTCGTATTTTGATGATGAAACTAATTGATAATTATGTTTATGTTTAACTGCATTTTGAGTGATGCAGGTCTACTCGATCAGGATTAGACAGTTAACGCAGGAGGAATTGACGTTGTGCCGGAGGAGATCATGTCAGGGTATTGGACGGCAAAAGGCTTCGGACGTCGGGCGTCGGGCCAAGGAGAGTGGAATTGCACCAAGGATATTGGGGTTGCGGAGGTCAACCGCCGATTGGGCAACAAGCCGCAAGAGAGGACGATGCACCGAAGAATCGGACGAAGCGCCAACCAATGACGTGCCGGGCAACAGAATGTGAATTTGCGTTGTAATAATTGTCTAGATCGGAGTAGAGTTTTGGCTTGTGTGTGCAGGATTAACTATGATAAAATAGAAAACACAAAGCAAGTATACCGGAGTCAAGTTCGATGGACGTTTAAGAGTTCGAAGAATCGTCAGAGATGCTGCCGGAACCAACCGAGAAGAAATCAGGAACCTGTCGGAATTTTCGGAAGTTCGCCGAAGAGATCGTCGGAGGTTCACGGAGATCAACGAGAAGGCTTGGCTACTCATTAAAGTCATCACAAGTTCGGGAGCGTGCTTGGAGCCCGTCGGAAGAAGTTCGTCGGAAAGCTCGTCGGAACAAGACTCGACGTTCGCGGTTGAAAAACTTGTTTAGGAGGTGTTTTTTTTGTAGTTAACTTGTAATTAGGATTAGGATTAAGAGATAATCCTATATCCTGGTTAGGGGCCAACTGGGCCCAAAATTAGACTTGGTTTGGGCTAAGTTTGAAGCCCAACCAGTCAACCAAAGAGTCTGGCGGTGGCGTTGCCAGACTGGGCGGTTGCACCGCCCAGCACCCGAGAGCTGGGCGGTGGCACTGCCTGGTCTGGGCGGTGGCACCGCCCAGTGCCCGAGAGCCAGGTGGTGGCACCGCCCAGCACTGTCAGCGCCTGACACTGACAGGCGGTGGAACCGCCACTGACAGGCGGTAGCACCGCCAGCATCGGGAACTCCACGAGAATTCAAATTTGGAGCCCAAATTTGAATCCTCTTGAGGCCTATAAATACCCCTCAAATCTCAGCTGAGATTACAACCTTTTGAGAAGCAATTATTTGAGAGAAAAGTCTTAGAAAGTATTAGCAAGTCTTGTTTTTCAATTTGCTAGAGAGTTCACCTCCTTCTTTCTTACTGAAAATTTGTAAGAGGTTGAACTGCTTATAAAAGGTTGTAAAAGGGGTATTTGCCCTTCCATTTCAAGAGATTTGCTAGTGGAAGGTGGGAGCCTCATCGAAGAGGGGCCTCGCAAGTGGATGTAGGTCATTTGACCGAACCACTGTAAAATCGGCGTGATCTCTAGTTTGCATTTTCTTATCGCTATTTAAATTACTGCAAACCTTCTTACAAGCTTTATTTCCTCATTACCTTTGCTGCACACGTTTATGAACACAAGTTCAAGTTAAGCTTTTCAAGTTCCATTTTTATCGTACGAAAGATTTTCTAAAACCGAAGTTTTAATCCGCTGCACTAATTCACCCCCCCCTCTTAGTGCCGCTCCGATCCTAACAATTGGTATCAAAGCCACGTTTTTCTACCTTGGTTTAATACCCAAATAGAAATGGCTCTTTACGGCTTTCAAGAGGGTCACTCTCTCATTTGTCCTCCCTTTTTCAATGGGACGGACTACACTTATTGGAAAACTCGAATGAGAGTTTTCTTACTTTCTTTGGATTTGAATTTATGGCACATAGTTGAAAATGGATTTGAAATTTCTTCTCTTCCAATGAACCATTGGAATGATTTGGAGAAGAAGATGTTTTCTCTAAATGCAAAGGCTATGAATGCCTTATATTGTGCACTTGACAAAAATGAATTTAATCGCGTTTCGATGTGTGACTCGGCTTTTGATATTTGGAGAACTCTAAAGGTCACTCATGAAGGCACTAGCCGAGTGAAAGAGTCCAAAATCAACATTCTTATGCATTCTTACGAACTTTTCCGGATGAAACCAAGTGAGTCCATCGGAGATATATACACCCGTTTCACGGATGTCATCAATGGACTCAAAGCTCTTGGTAAAAGTTTTTCTAATTTTGAACTTGTCACTAAAATCTTAAGATCCCTTCCAAAAAGTTGGGATCCAAAAGTTACAGCTATTCAAGAGGCCAAGAACCTTAAAGCATTCCCGCTCGAAGAACATATTGGGTCTCTAATGACCTACGAAATGAACAATGTGACAAAAAAGAAACTCGAGAACAACCTTCCAAATGATAGGAAGGATTTGGGACATAGAACACATGAAGACCACTCGAGCATAAGCTCAAGTGATGGTGAACTTAAGCTACAAATGAAACAAAAATTAAAAAGCAAAAAGAATGGAACTACTTGCTTTGAACGCAAGAAGAACAAAATTTGGGATGAATTGAGCTCTTCCGAAGACGAGGAAAAAATCAAGAAAGGCGAGGTGGCAAACTATGCCTCACCCTCTTTCAACAATGAGGTAATCAAAATCCCACTAATTTATTTCAAAATTATATAATACTTTCTTGAGTTATTTTTAATTTAGTTTAGGATTAATTTTCTTAAAAATTGCATGTGTTATGTTAATGCAGTAAAATGTTAGATATAAATCTAATGCTTATACACCTAGTAAGATTAATCTTATATATGTGATTGAGAAGCAAGAATTTGTATTTTGACGATTTCCATATTGATTTTCAATGACGATGCATGACTTTTGAATGGAAGGCTTGATGTTTTTTTTTATGAACCTTATCTTTGGTTTTCAAACATGATGTATGGTTTTGACATAAGAACAAAAATTTGAAGCATGCTAATATAAAGTCAATCATATAAAGTAAAACTAAAAAAATTTTAAATATCTATAAGAATCATTCAAAATTATGTTCAATAAAACCTTACTTGATGTTGTAATGAAACTATTGAAAGTTTTGATGCTATGATTTGATGATTTTATGCATGAGATTGTAAAGTTATACATGATGATTTTTATGATTTATTGGTCTTGATGGTTTTTATGACAAAATTCATTTTTCAATCCTAAATGTTGATGCACATTTTTATCTAGCATAAATGACATGAATTTAAATAACTAAAAAGAGAAAAGCATTGTTCTTGAAAATTATTTTTTCTCTATCTTATTGATCTTGATGATTATTATGATAAATCTATGTATACCATTTTGAATCTCTTGAAGGTAATGTTGAGATTTTGATGAATTTGACGATTTGAATTTGAATGAGTTTGTATTTAAATTATGATCTTGGTGTCTTGGATTTACTATTTGAGATTTTTTTTAATCACAATCTCTTCTTTGTACACCTACAATTTTTGTTATTTATAAACGGAAGAGATTTGATAAAATGAATCATGTCTTTTAGTATTCAAATGGTCTTATCTTTGATGAGATGATTTCTTTATATCTATGATATAAATGCCTTGAAATGATTGAAATATTTTACACTTTTATGCTCTTCCCTACTTCTTTCTTGTTTTCAATGATAAAACGGGGAGAAGTTTTGATCATGTATGGTAGGATATAATTTGACAAAATTTATACCATCATGAAACATTTATGATTTGCAATGATGCATGCAATACTTGTGCTTTCTAATTATGATATGATGTATTGCATATGATGTAAATCATGATTTAAAATGCTATGAGTTGTTGCTAAAATGATAAATGTTGATTTAATGTTTTGTATCATGAATGCTCTAAATGATGATTGTTTGGTACCATGATCAAAATATTGATAAATAGTTAAAAATTTCAATATCATGTATGATATCCTCATAATGTTGATCGATTTATTCAATATCGTGCATGAATGAAATATAAGGTTTTTGAAAATATGCATATTTTAATTTGAAAATATAATGATGTACAAATAAGATTGTCACTTAATCCTTGTCATGATTTGAAGATTATAGTAAAGGGAAATGAATTATACTATTGTATTGTTATTCCCTTCTATTTGATAATGACATAGGGGGAGCAAATTTTGCTAGCTAGCTCGCAAATATCAAAAGAAGCAATGAGTGCTAAGTTACACATTCTGAGAAGAAATTGCTATATTGAAATATTAATGTAATTATGAATGATGATCTGATATTATGCATGTAATACTTCAACTTATGATAATGATGCATGCAATGATAAAATATTCATGATGAAAAATTGTCTTGACATTCATAACTTGATTATTCATCCTTTGTCATGATTTTGAAATTGTTGTAAAAAGAAAAAGAACTACAAAACTTGCTCACTTTTTTCAAACACTTTGCTAGCTTGCACTTTGTAAAGGAAGCAAAAATAACACTTCTCAAACGAGAAGAAAAACTTACTGTCTTGAACATCTTTAATATGCTAGCTAGCATGATGTACAATTTGCTATCTTGAATATTACAAAGAAATACTATCATGCACATTGCAAAGAAAAGCAAATATGCCAACTTGCACATCTTTAAATTTGCTAGCTTGTATGTAGTAAAACTTGCATATCGTAAAAGTTGTTAGCTTATAGAGAAGCAAAGAATTGCTATCTCGAAAGAAGCAAAAAATATAAAACTTAGAAAACTTGCAATATAATTACTCTTGCCATGCTTTGTATAAAAAAATAGGTTGATATCCTTAAAAGCATCACATTAAATTTTTTAGTATTGCAATGTATCACATGTATTACAAATTGAAATTTTAACAATTAATGTCTTTCATGACATGATTTCTTTGTCTTGTATGTATCATGTGATGATTGAAATATTGATTGATGCAAATTCATAATTTATGTAAAAGTTTAAATCATTGGTTCCTCTCCTTCTTTAAGGCAATGACATAAGGGGAGAAAGATTGCTAGCTCAAGGCAAATGTTGGCTAGCTTGTACTCTTCCCTTCTTTTCGACAAAAACAAAGGGGAGAAAGCTTTTGCTAGTTAGAACATGCAAAGAAAAGCAAAGTGCAATCTTGCACAAGAAGCAAGTGTTGAATTACCATGATTGAACTTAAGAATCTTGCTATACTTTTGTGCTTATATGTTGTGATGAAAATCTAGCTTTATGTTGCAAAAACTTGCATATCTTTTAAAATAGCTAGAGCTACTTCTCCTTTTTGTTGATGACATAGGGGGAGAAGTATATTGATGACTTCATGCATTGAATTAAATATTTTATATATTTGCATGATGGTTTAAATGTTTTTCAGAACTAGTGATGAATGTTATTTGGATTTGGGATAATCCAAGTGTTCTATCAATGGCATATTGATAGGGGGAGTTTGGTTAAACTCCGGGGAGTTAAAGTTAACTCCGTTAGTCATCAATTAGTTATCATCATCAAAAAGGGGGAGATTGTTGAATCTCATATTTTGATGATGAAACTAATTGATAATTATGTTTATGTTTAACTGCATTTTTAGTGATGCAGGTCTACTCGATCAGGATTAGACAGTTAACGCAGGAGGAATTGACGTTGTGCCGGAGGAGATCATGTCAGGGTATTGGACGGCAGAAGGCTTCGGACGTCGGGCGTCGGGCCAAGGAGAGTGGAATTGCGCCAAGGATATTGGGGTTGCGGAGGTCAACTGCCGATTGGGCAACAAGCCGCAAGAGAGGACGATGCACCGAAGAATCGAACGAAGCGCCAACCAATGACGTGCCGGGCAACAGTATGTCAATTCGCGTTGTAATAATTGTCTAGATCGAAGTAGAGTTTTGGCTTGTGTGTGCAGGATTAACTACGATAAAATAGAAAACACAAAGCAAGTATACCAGAGTCAAGTTCGATGGACGTTTAAGAGTTCGAAGAATCGTCGGAGATGCTGCCGGAACCAACCGAGAAGAAATCGGGAACTTGTCAGAATTTTCGGAAGTTCTCCGAAGAGATCGTCGGAGGTTCACGGAGATCAACGAGAAGGCTCGGCTACTCATTAAAGTCATCACAAGTTCGGGAGCGTGCTTGGAGCCCATCGGAAGAAGTTCATCGGAAAGCTCGCCGGAACAAGACTCGACGTTCGCGATTGAAAAACTTGTTTAGGAGGTGTTTTTTTTGTAGTTAACTTGTAATTAGGATTAGGATTAAGAGATAATCCTATATCCTGGTTAGGGGCCAACTGGGCCCAAAATTAGACTTGGTTTGGGCTAAGTTTGAAGCCCAACTAGTCAACCAAAGAGTCTGGCGGTGGCGCTGCCAGACTGGGCGGTTGCACCACCCAGCACCCGAGAGCTGGGCGGTGGCACCGCCCAGTGCCCGAGAGCCAGGCGGTGGCACCGCCCAGCACTATCAGCGCCTGACACTGACAGGCGGTGGAACCGCCACTAACAGGCGGTAGCACCGCCAGCATCGAGAACTCCACGAGAATTCAAATTTGGAGCCCAAATTTGAATCCTCTTGAGGCCTATAAATACCCCTCAAATCTCAGCTGAGATTACAACCTTTTGAGAAGCAATTATTTGAGAGAAAAGTCTTAGAAAGTATTAGCAAGTCTTGTTTTTCAATTTGCTAGAGAGTTCACCTCCTTCTTTCTTACTGAAAATTTGTAAGAGGTTGAACTGCTTGTAAAAGGTTGTAAGAGGGGTATTTGACCTTCCATTTCAAGAGATTTGCCAGTGGAAGGTGGGAGCCTCATCGAAGAGGGGCCTCGCAAGTGGATGTAGGTCATTTGACCGAACCACTGTAAAATCGGCGTGATCTCTGGTTTGCATTTTCTTATCGCTATTTACATTACTGCAAACCTTCTTACGAGCTTTATTTCCTCATTACCTTTGCTGCACACATTTACGAACACAAGTTCAAGTTAAGCTTTTCAAGTTCCATTTTTATCGTACGAAAGATTTTCTAAAACCGAAGTTTTAATCCGCTGCACTAATTCACCCCCCCCCTCTTAGTGCCGCTCCGATCCTAACACCGGCAAACTCCTGGACTTTGTGACGATCCACTTGGCGAGTTCCGACGAGCTTCGCTTGGCAAGCTTCTGGACTTCTCGGATCTGTTCTCGTAGAACCTCCGACGACCGTCCGAACTTCCGTCGAACTCTCGAACTCCCAACTTGATCATGAACTTGACTCCGGCGCAACTCCTGCTGCATGTCTTACTTTCATCGTAGTTAATCCTGCACACTTAAAACAAAACTTCGATCGAGACAATTAATCCTAAGCAATTAACCAAGTTGTCCGGCATGTCATTGGTCCCTTGACGCTTCGTCCGATTCTTCGGCGCATCGTCCTTTCCTGTAGCCTATTGCCCAATCGGCCAGTTGACTCTGCAACTCCGATATTCTTGGCACAATACCCGCTCTTCTTGGCCCGATGCCCGAGTCCACGGCCCGAAGCCTTCTGTCGATACGTCGACTGATCCACCGGCCCGACGTCCAATCTTCTGACATGTTCCTCCGGCACAACATGATTTTCCTGCTTTAATTGTCTCATTCAGATCGAAGCATCCTGCGTCACTCAAAATGCAGATTAAATCATAAACATATATCAAGTAGTTTCATCATCAAAATACGAGATTCAATAATCTCCCCCTTTTTGATGATGACAACTACTTGATGACGGAGTTAAACTTAACTCCCGGAGTTTAAACAAACTCCCCCTATCAATATGCCATATTGATTGAATCTTGAATTCAAACTGAATTCAGGTCATTGCAATATTCATTATGAATACTTGCAACACGTCAACATGAACATATGTATAAACTTATGCATCACATGTCATGTCATCAACATACTTTCATCAACATACTTCTCCCCCTTTGTCATCAACAAAAAGGAGAAGTATCACAATCAAGTGTTTGTGATATTGGTTCAACTCATTGCATGAAAAACATAATATCAAGTTTTATCATCATACAATTTTGCTGGAAAATATAGCAAGTGTTGAATCATGCTTAGAATATTCAAGCTATCAAGTTTTAGATATGCAAGTTTTACAGCATACAAGATAGCACTTTTATAACATGCAAGCTAGCAATGTTGCAACATTTTAGAACTTGCAAGCTAGCAATTTAGAGATGTTCAAGAAGGCAACTCTTGCTTCTTGAAATATGCAAGTTGCAAGCTAGCAAATTTTTACGATATGCAAGTTTTGCTTCTTGAGATAGGCAAGATAGCACTTTTGCAATTTTTGTTTGGCAAGCTTGTGATGTTCAAGATAACAAGCTCTTTCTTCTCTTTTGAGAAGTGTCATTTTTGCTTTCGTTGCAAAGTGCAAGCTAGCAAAATGCCAAACTAGCAAGAGATAATGTTTTACATGAGGCAAGCAAACAATTTGGCAAGTGTTACATTTGCATCTTCTCTTTAGATGTGCAAGAAAATAAACAAGTTTTTGCATTTTCTTGACATTTCAAGCTAGCAATTATCGGTGATGTTCAAGATAGCAATTTCTTCTCTTTTGTAATTTTTGCCTTTTTCTTGAATTGTGCTAGCAATCTATCTCCCCCTTTGTCATTGTCAAAAAGAAGGGAAAAACCCTTTACATCAATTTCTAAATCATGACAAAGGTAAGTAATCATTCTTATTTATGCATCATTATAGTTTCAATGCACAAATTCATTAACATTACATTTCATTTTTTTTATGCACGATACCGAAAAATCAATCATCATCATGAGCATATCAAACATGATATTCAAGCATTCATGATATATCATTTTGGCAACATAATCATAGATATTCAAACGATGGTATCTAAATGTCAGAATTCATTACATCCTATTATGCATGATCATTGACTCCTCATTTGTATTTCATGCATTATTTCATTTCATCTCATAAGCAATATCAAGAAGAGTTATTGGATGATGAGATAAATATTTTATGAATACATGGAATATCATAAGTGTTTCATGTATTCATATTATCACATGAAGCATATTATCATTTTTAAGATTCATAACATGAATAACGTTATTACTATTTTATCAAAATCAATTTTGAGATTCACACAATATCATGAAATTATTAATCTCGATAAGATGGGAAAAGCATTTTCTTTTTAAGTGATTCTTTTAACACATCATAAAAAACTCATTCATAATTCAAGTGATTTACAAGATATCATAAATGAATTTATCACTTGTATTTCATCAAAATCGAGAACTCTAGAGATAGAAAATGATTGAAGCATTTAACATGACTGATGCATGATTCATATTTAAAATGTATCTTATGTCGTAAATACGAATCAAGCATTTGTCAAATCTGAAATCATCCTCAAAATTACATTCAATAAATTCATGTATGACAAGCATAGATTTATTGAAAAATCAATAAGATAGAGGATTACATTTCAAATGTTCATCAATTGTAGCATTTCATCATATGGTAAGATATCAATGTGTAAAACTGTGAAGCAAGATTTTGTTTGATATCTTGATACAGGGTATGATGTACACATTTCAAATATTTTAGCAAGTGTAGCATTGCATCACATGGTAAGATATCAGTTCGTATGATGCAAATTTTTGTTTGATATCTTGATACAGGGCATATAGCAATGATAGCAATCATATATTTCTTGGTGATGCAAGCATGGGATAATCATAGCATAGTGTTTATAGCATCAATTCATATATTTCTCTCCCTTTTTTTTTTTTTTAAGTGTTTCATCTTAAGTGATCGATTTCATGTTAGCATGCCTTTTCATTTATGTCAAATGAAAACATGCATCAACGTTTAGGATCGTGAAATGAATTTCATCATAAAACCATCAATCACAAAAATCATCATGTATAACTTTAAAATCTCAAATCTTTATTCTTATGTCAAAATCATACATTATATTTAACAAACAAAGACAATGAAAAATATCAAGCATTCCAAACAAAAGCCATGTATCGTCATTGAAAAGCAATATGAAAATCATCAAAATATACATTCTTGCTTCTCAAGTACATAAATAAGATTTAATCTCACTAGGTGTACAATCATTAGATTTCTATCTTGCATTAACATAAGACATGCAATTTTCATTATCTTTTTCAAAATTACAAGCATGATCATATTTTTGCATTTTCATTATTAAATTATTAAAAATATAATTTTCAAGAAAATTTAAAGAAAAAGAAAAATGCATCATGAAAAACATCATGTAATTTCGAAGTAAATTAAAGGCATTTTGATTACCTCAGCGTCGAAAGGCGTAAAGGCGTAGTTTGCCACCTTGCCTTTGTTGATTTTCTCCTCGTCTTCAGAGGAGCTCGATTCATCCCAATTTTTGTTCTTCTTCTTGCGTTCAAAGCAAGTAGTTCCGTTCTTTTTACTTTTTAATTTTTGTTTCATTTGTAGTTTAAGTTCACCATCACTTGAGCTTATGCTCGAGTGATCTTCAAATGTTCTATGTCCCAAATCCTTCTTGTTCTTTGGAAGGTGGTTCTCAAGTTCTTCACGTGCATTGCACGTCATTTCATATGTGATCAATGAACCAATTAGTTCTTCAAGTGGAAATTGGTTCAAGTTTTTTGATTCTTGAATAGCAGTTACTTTTGAATCCCAAGTTTTAGAAAGTGAGCGCAAAACTTTGTTAACGAGTTCAAAATCCGAAAAGCTTTTACCAAGTGATTTTAAACCATTGACGACATCCGTAAAACGGGTGTACATGTCAACAACGGTTTCACTTGGTTTCATATGAAAAAGCTCGAAATCATGCAGTAAAATATTAACTTTCGAGTCTTTGACTCTACTAGTTCCCTCGTGCGTGATTTCAAGAGTGCGCCAAATATCGAAAGCCGTTTCGCACAAAGAAACCCGATTGAACTCATTTTTGTCCAAAGCGCAAAATAAGGCATTCATAGCCTTTGCGTTTAAAGAATAATACTTCTTCTCTAAATCTGACCATTCGTTCATCGGTTTAGAGGGAAGTTGAAAACCGTTTTCAACGATATTCCATAAATCCAGATTTAGAGAAATCAAGAAAACTCCCATTCGAGTTTTCCAATAAGTGTAGTCCAATTCGTTAAAGAACGGTGGACGAAAGACCGAAAAGCCCTCTTGAAGAGCCATTTCTCTCGAGTGTAAATCCGAAATGAGAAATACCCCGCTCTGATACCAATTGTTAGGATCGAGAGCACTAAGAGGGGGGGGTGAATTAGTGCAGCGGAAATCTTTCAGGGATTAAATACGAAAGCTGCGTTCGTTTGATAAAAACTATTTTGATGCAAAAGCCGATTCTAAGAATACTTATGATTAAGTGCAGTTTATGTCTAAACACAGTTTATGTCTAAGCGCAGTTTACGCAGTTTGCGTCTAAATGCAGTTTGCGTCTAAATGCAGATTGCATCTAAGCGCAGTTTGCATCTAAGCGCAGTTTGCGTCTAAGATCAGATTGCGTCTAAGCGCAGTGCAGTTTGCGTCTAAACGCAGTTTTACCTCTAAACACAGTTTTACGTCTAAACGTAGTTTTACATCTAAACGCAGTTTGCGTCTAAACGCAATTTTACGTCTAAACGTAGTTTTACGTCTAAACGCAGTTTGCGTCTAAACGCAGTTTTACATCTAAACACAGTTTGTGCAGTTTACGTCGAAACGCAGTTTTAAAAGGATCTGAACTTAGAAACTTCGTTCGTAAAAGCGCAGAAGACAGTTTTGCAGAATCAAAACGTAAACATAAACTGTAATGTATGAAAACACCGATTTACGTCTGAATGCAGATTCGGAAAGATCAGCACTTAGAAACTTGTTCGTAAAGGCGCAGAGAGCAGTAGCTATGTAGGAGGTTTGCAGTAATGATAAAGTGCTCAAAATAAACGCAAACCAGAGATTTAGAGTGGTTCGGTCAGTCTTGACCTACTCCACTTTTGGCTTCCTCCACCGACGAGGTCACCGACGTCAACTAGAGGCCTTCCTTCAATAGGCGAAGGCCAACTACCCTCTTACAGATTCACTCATTTTGACGGGCTTAGGAGACAACCCTTACAGAAGTTTTCTCTCCTCTCTTTACAACTCAAACTTGAAGAATAGAAAGAGGAGAACTAGCAGTTTTGAGCTCTAAGAAACACAGAAAGATAGCAAGATTTCGAGTGTGTGTTCTATACTTTCAGTACTGAATGGGTGGGGTATTTATAGGCCCCAACCCAGTTCAAATTTGGAGCTCAAAACGATCAAATCCCGGAATTCCGGGATCAGGCGGTTGCACCTCCTGACTGGAGAGGTTGCACCGCTTGGCAGAGCTCGAGGACTGAGCCCAAGCGGTTGCACCTCTCTGTCAGGGGCGGTTGCACCGCCTGAGTCTAGCTCGGAGACTGAGCCCCAGGCAGTGCCACCTCTTGACTGAGGCGGTTGCACCTCTCTGCCAGAGCTCGAAGACCGAGCTCAAGCGGTGCCACCTCTCTGTCAGGGAGGTTGCACCGCCCAGTCTAGCTCGAAGACTGAGCTCAGGCGGTGCCACCTCCTGGCTAGGGCGGTTGCACCGCCCAGTCTCGCTGGGAGGCTTAGCCTAGGCGGTGCCACCTCCTGGCCTAGGCGGTTGCACCTCCTGGTGTAATCAGGGTCCGAATGGTTAGCTCCATTCGGCCCAATTTCAGTCTTTCAGGGGCCCAATTGCCCCAAGATTAAGCTAATGGGATCACTTCCCATTTTCCAACTTAATCAATGTGCTAACTACGATTAGATCTAAGACAATTTCTGCAGCTTTGCTTCGGTGCGTCAATCGCTTCTTCCGGCGAGTTTCTGGTGAACTTCTGTCGATCATCCGATGAACCCTCGGTGATGCTCCTGCGGACTTCCGGCAAACTCCTAGACTTTGCGACGATCCACTTGGCGAGTTCCGACGAGCTTCGCTTGGCAAGCTTCTGGACTTCTCGGATCTGTTCTCGCAGAACCTCCGACGACCGTCCGAACTTCCATCGAACTCTCGAACTCCCAACGTGATCATGAACTTGACTCCGGCGCAACTCCTGCTGCATGTCTTACTTTCATCATAGTTAATCCTGCACACTTAAAACAAAACTTTGATCGAGACAATTAATCCTAAGCAATTAACCAAGTTGTCCGGTATGTCATTGGTCCCTCGACGCTTCGTTCGATTCTTTGGCGCATCGTCCTTTCCTGTAGCCTATTGCCCAATCGGCCAGTTGACTCTGCAACTCCGATATCCTTGGCACAATACCCGCTCTTCTTGGCCCGATGCCCGAGTCCACGGCCCGAAGCCTTCTGTCGATACGTCGACCGATCCACCGGCCCGACGTCCAATCTTCTGACATGTTCCTCCGGCACAACATGATTTTCCTACTTTAATTGTCTCATCCAGATCGAAGCATCCTGCGTCACTCAAAACGCAGATTAAATCATAAACATATATCAAGTAGTTTCATCATCAAAATACGAGATTCAACAATTCTCAATAGGTAATGCTATCCGAACAGCAAGCTTACTATTTAGGAAGTTAGTAGTACTGCCCGTGTCGATGAGAACAGTGATCGGTTGTTGTTTGAGAAAGCCTCAAACTTTCATCGTTTGTGGGTTTGAGTAGCCGGCTACTGTGTGTATTGTAACGTCAGTCGGTTGTGGCTCTTCTTCTACATCTTCTTTATGTTCAAGGTTCTCTTCTGAATGCTCAATGACCTCTTCTTCTACTGGTTCAATCAAAAGAAGTCTCCCTTTTCTATAGCAATGCTTGTAACACCACGGCTCGTTGCAATGCCAACATAACCGCTTCGCAGATTGCTCCCGAAGCTCTTCTCTTGTCAACTTCTTTGGTGTAGGGACTCGATCGACAGTAGGGGGGGCTGAGGGCTTCAATATTACTGGTTGAGGAGCGACCCTAGTCCTTTGAGCTTCATGGTTCAATTGCTCCTCTTGATATCGTGTGAAAGAGATGGCTGCCATAAGCGTATATGGTTGTCGCGCTTTAACTTCTCTTCGGATCTCCGGCTTCAAGCCCTCAATGAAGGTCCTCAATAGCTATTTTTGAGACCAATCATGAGTTTGATTAGATAACCTTTCAAACCTGGTTTGGTACTCCTGAATGGTAGAGGTTTGTCGGATCTTTGCTAGTTGTCCGTCAATATTCTTGTAATCGGTTGGTTTGAAGCGGATCAGCAGTCATTCTTTGAATTGTCACCATGAAAGGACTCCATAAGTATCTTCAAACCAGTCAAACCACTGTATGACATCCCCTTCAAGATGTATAGCTGCAATTTTCACCATAGATGCGTCCGCGGTTTTGTGGTACCAAAAATATCGCTCCGCACGTGAAATCCAACCAATCGGGTCTCCTTCTTCCCATCTAGGGAAGTCCACCCTCATGCGTGGATAGTTGGGATCGATCATAGAACCTCCCCTCTTTTGGAAGTCATCTCTTCTGGCTTGGTGCGATTGGGCAGAGCTCTCTCCTTGATTTGATTTCTTCGGGCTTAGTGGTCGGCCCAATCTGAGTTCAGTAAAGAGTGTCCGAATCGTATCCTCCATTCGTGCCTCAAAGGCTTCGAATTTAGCATTAATTGCCTCCTCAGATGCCATAGTATATACCTCCAAATCTGTGATGTTATGATCTCTCTTTTATTGTCAGGTTAAAGGCATGTATAGGTTGATAGAGGTGATGGTCGAAAGGGTTGGTGGATTGGTAGATGTAGGCTGCGGTTTAGGCTTATTTTGTGGCTGTTTTGGGTGAAGTTTAAGAGTGTGGTTTAGTGGAGTCTTAGGGCTGTGGATGAAAGTTTTGGATCTGTGGTAGATGGTAGCAAAGGTTTGATAGAAATAAGTGGAAGTTGCAGCAAGTATGTGCTGTCCTGTAAGAGTAGAATTATCGTTGAAGAAACAATGATTTCTCGACGTAATTTCCACAAAAAACGTGAGAGAATGGAGGAGGGAATTGATAGCAAAATCACAGTTTATATGACAGCAAGGATGTCTAATTTAATCAAGAAAATTTTGGCAGTATAATAGCAAGGAAATTAGTGCAAGTTGCGATTGCAGAATTCTCATCGAAAAATTTTAGCGGTTTACGACGAAAATTTGCAGCAACACAAAATCGTTTTTAGAGATGAATTTCTCAATAAATCAATCTTAGATGGAAGCCAAGATGATCTATGAAGTGTATAAGAAATTTCATTCAAAAAAGATTGCAAATAGATGAGGCAACAATATGCGGCTGAAATTTTCTGCATCATAGATTTTCATGTGTAGCAGATTGGAAATAAAAGATCAGTAGTTTATATTAAGAATTTTTCGATGAAACCAAAGGGAAATCTACTGTTAGGAAGTGTCAAAGATGTCATAAAAATTTTGTAGAAATTTGGAAAGAAAAAGCACAGTAGTAAGATAAAAAAGATGGTGCTATGCGGCTGGGATTCTGCAATGTATCTTTCGTCATAGAGATGAAAACTTTGTGACGAAAAGTTTATGCAGCAATATAGGAATTTTTTTTTTTGGATTTTTGAATAAGGATAACTAAATTGCAGCAGCAATAAGGTAGGAAACCAGAACCTGTTGCAATTCACGGGGAGATCAAAGGATGATCCGCGGTGGTGGAGATGATGGCGGAATTCGGCGACGATCTTTTAAGCAATTGTGGGAATTGTTTTGGATGGTTGTGGAGGGTTGATAGATGGCTATGGAAGGGCAGCGATACGCCAAGAACGCTACTCTGATACCAGGTGTTAGAACTGTTGAATCTCAGATTTTGATGATGAAGTCAATTGTCATTTGTTATCTAATCTATATGTTGAGATAAGTGTGCAGGATTAACTATGATGAAAGTAAGACATGCAGCAGGAGTTGCGCCGGAGTCAAGACAATGATCACGTTGGGAGTTTGAGAGTTCGACGGAAGTTCGAACAGTCGTCAGAGGTTCTGCGGGAACAAATCCGAGAAGTCCATGAGCTTGCCAAAGAAGCTCGTCGAAACTCGCCAAGTGGATTGTCGCAAGTCCAGGAGTTTGCCGGAAGTCCGCAGGAGTATCACCGAGGGTTCATCGGATGATTGACGGAAGTTCGCCGGAAGCTCGCCGGAAGAAGCGATTGACGCACCGGAGCAAGTTGCAGTAAATGTCTTAGGAAATATCATAGTTAGCACAATGATTAAGTTGGAAATGGGAGGTGATACCATTAACTTAATCTTGAGGCAATTGGGCCCCTGCAAAACCCAAATTGGGTCGAATGGATCAACCCATTCGGACCTTGATTTCTGGCAGGAGGTGCAACCGCCCAAGCCAGGAGGTGGCACCGCCTGGGCTAAGTCTCCGAGCAAGACTGGGTGGTGCAACCGCCCCAGCCAAGAGATGGCACCGCCTGGGCTCAGTCTCCGAGGGAGACTGGGTGGTGCAACCTCCCCTGAAAGGAGGTGGCACCGCCTGGGCTCGGTCTCCGAGCACTAGCTGAGCGGTGCAACCGCCTCAGTCAGGAGGTTGCACCGCCTGAGCTCGGTCTTCGAACTCTGGCAGGAGGTGCAACCGCCCCTGACAAGAGGTGGCATCGCCCAAAGGCTCAGTCTTCGAGCTTTGCCAGGCGGTGCAACCGCTCCAGTCAGGAGGTGCAACCGCCAGATCCCGGAATTCCGGGAATTGGCAGTTTTGAACTCCAAATTTGAATTGGGTTGGGGCCTATAAATACCCCACCCATTCAGCACTGAAATAGCACTGAACATACACTGAAATCTTGATCTTGTTTTGTGATTTTTAGAGCTCAAAATTATTGTAAAGGCCAAAAGTTCTCCCTCTTTTCTTCCAAGTTCTGAGTTTTAAAGAGAGGAGAGAAAATTCTGTAAGGGTTGTCTCCTAAGCCCGTCAAAAAGAGTGAAACTGTAAAAGGGTGGTTGGCCTTCGCCTATTGAAGGAAGGCCTCTAGTTGACGTCGGTGACCTCGTCGGTGGAGGAAGCCAAAAGTGGAGTAGGTCAAGATTGACCGAACCACTCTAAATCTCGGTTTGCATTTACTTTGAGCATCTTATCTTTACTGCAAACCTCCTCAATAGCTTACTGCCTTCTGTGTTTTGACAAACGTGTTTCAAAGTTCAGTGCTTTCCGAATCGGCGTTTAGACGCAAATCAGTTTTATCGTACGAACATCATATTTCAGTTTGCACTTACGTTCTGATTTCTATCATAACTGCAAACTGCCTTTATATCCTTGCTTTAACTGCATCTCGCTTCATCTCAAGTTAAAGTGGTTTACGAATCGGCTTTCACACCGAAATCGCTTTTATCATACGAACGTCATATTTTAGTTTGCGCTTATATTCTGATTATCATCATAACTGCAAACTGCCTTCATAGATTGACTTTAACGTCATCTCGCTTGATCTTAAGTTAAAGTAATCTTAGAATCGGCTTTCACACTGAAATCATTTTTATCGTTCGAACGTAGTTTTTTTTATCGTTGAAAGATTTCCGCTACGCTAATTCACCCCCCCTCTTAGTGCTCTTGATCCTAACAAGAACCCTTGCAGATTCTAAACTTGGGGTTGATCTCTTTAGGGGATTGGCCTCCTTGGAACTCTATAGGGGTTCCTCCCTCCAAGTTGCTGCTCAAAGGCTGTAGAAAAGATTCATCTATTGCTTATGAAAAGAGGTGGAATACATGACTATTTATAGGGCTTCTAAACCCTAGCTTCTAATAGGACTCTTACTTAAGACTCCTACTTTTAACCAACTCCTAATAGGACTCATACTCAAGACTCCTGCTTCTAACCAAGTCCTAATAGGACTCCTATTCAAGACTCCTATTCCTTTACAACTCCCTATTCTTCTCTAGGAAATAACCTCCTAACCCTAGCCGGCCTCTTCACCTCTTTAATAGGGGTCGGCTTAGGTAGGTTTTACATGAATGTCCCTCTCAATTAGGACTCTCCTAGCTAGAGTCCTAACATGGGCCTAGTTGGCCCTTAACAAGATTAATGGGATTACCTCTAAAACCTAACCCTAATTATATTCCAACTATGATTTTTAAGGCATATACTAAACAAAACAAGTTTGGTAAGTCTTAGTTTCTTCCGGCGAGCTTTCGGCGATCTTCCGGCGGACTTCCAATGATCTCTCGGTAATGTTCCAGTGGACTCCCGACAAGCTCCTGGACTTCATGACGATTTTCTTAGTGAGTTTCGATGAGCTTCTTTGGTAAGCTCTTGGAGTTCTTGGTCAATTTCGATAGAACTTCCTATGAACGTCCGAACTTCTGACAAACTCTTGAGCTCCCAACGAAATCTCGATCTTGACTCTAGCACTTCGTTTTCCTTTATGCCTTGATCGCTATGGTAGTTAATCCTACATACTTTTCTCAACATACAGATTGGATCAAATAATTTACCAATTGATTTTATCATCAAAATCCAAGATTCAACACTATTAATATGGCATATTGATAGAGGGAGTTTAGTTAAACTCCGTCATTAATTGGTTGTCATCATAGAAAAGTGGGAGATTATTGAATCTCATATTTTGATGATGAAACTAAATGATAGCATTTATGATTTAATCTGTATTTTGAGTAACGCATGACTAGCTTCAATCATGAAGAGATAAATAAAGCAGGAAGAATTAATGTTGGGCTAGAGTGAAACATGTCAGAAGATTGGATGTCGAGCAAGAGGATCAGTCAACGTGTCGGTAGAAGGCTTCATGCTATGAGCTCGGGCATCGGGCCAAGAAGAGCAGACATTGCACTAAGGAGATCGGAGTTGTGGAGGTCAACATGCCAATTAGGCAAAAGGCTGCAAAAGAGGATAATGCACCGAAGGATTGGACGAAGCACCGATGAACTAATGATATGTCGGACAACATATGATTAATGCTTTGTAATAATTTTCTAGATCAAAGAAGTTTTAGTTGTAATTGGGTTGGTTTAGAATATAATTAAGCTAACTCAATTAGGGGCCAACTACGACCAAAGTGGGGCTATTTTGGGCCAAGAGAAAGGCCTATTTAGTGACTTAAAAGTTAAGTCAGGCAGTGGCACAATCGGTCCAAGCGGTGGCATCGCTAAGGCTTAGTCTCTAAAACACAGTTTCCGAGACTATGTTTGCTGATGGTATTGCCCAAACATAGTCTCCCAAACTGTGTCAAGCGGTGGTACCATCAGACTGGGCGATGGTACTACCTAGTGTCAGTGCTGCAGACGGTAGTACCACCTAGCACAAGCGGTGGTACCGCCAATACCCCGAAAACTCGGGATGAGACCTTTTTTGGCTCCATTTTTGAAGCCATTTGGGGTCTATAAATACCCTAGCTATTCCTGCATGAAAAGTGTTGAATCTTGAATTTTGATGATGAAACCAATTGATAGTGTTTGTGATCTAATATGCGTTTAAGTGACACAAGACTAACATCAATCAGAAAAGGCAAATTGATTAAAGCACGAGAAATCAAACGTTGGGCCGGAGCAAACATGTCAGAAGATTGGACATCGGGCAAGAGGAATGGTCGACATATCGGCATAAGGCTTTGGGTCATGAATTCGGGTATCGGGCCAAGAAGATCAGACATTGCACTAAGAAGATCGGATGTTACGAGAAGACAACATGCCGATTGGGCAATACATCGAAGGAGAGGACGATGCGCTGAAGGATCGGACGAAGCGCCGGAAGAACTAATGACATGCTGAACAACATAGGATTCGCTTGTAATCAATTATGTCTAGATTTAGTTTAGAGTCTAATTGAGTCGGTTTAGAATGTAATTAGTCCAACTCAATTAGGGGCCAACTAGGTCCAAAATAGGGCTATTTTGGGCTAAGAGAAAGGCCCATTTAGTGACCTAAGTTTGGGATGTGTTGGACTAAGTGAAGGGCCCAAACAGTGACCAAACAGGTGAAACCATCATGGCACAGTTTCCAAGACTATGTTTGGCGATGGTACTGTTAGACTGGGTGATGGTACCGCCCGTACCAAGGAGACCCAGGATGAGATATTTTTAGGCTCTAAGTTTGAATCAACTTGAAGCCTATAAATACCCCTCTCATCCTAGGTTAAAAAACATAGGAATTGAGAGTGAAAAAGAAAGAAAACGCTGCTGTAATCTTGTGTGAACTCATCTCAAAGATCTGAGTGTTAGTATAGTTTGAGAAAGGAGTAAGTGGGGGTGTAAAGGTTCTCTCCTAAGCCTGCAAAAGAAGAATAGAGTTGTAAGAAGGAGGTTGATCTTCGCCTATTAAAGAAAGATTGTTAGTGGATGCCGGTGGCCTCGATGGAAAAGGAATCGATGGAATGGATATAGGTCATGATGACCAAACTACTATAACTCGATTTACATTTACTTCTTGTAATTTACATTTACTGCAAACTGCTCTTTTTTACTTGCTTTACATCCACTACACTCTTCCGTATGCTTTCAAGTTAACGTCTTCCGAAACAGGTTTAATCGTAATGAGATTTTGAACCGACATAATTTTTACCACTGCATTAATTCACCCCCCCCCCCCCTAGTGTCGACTCATTCCTAACAGTTGATATCAGAGCCACGTTTTTCTCATTTGGTTTAACACCCAATGAGAAATGACTCTTTTCGGCTTTCAAGAGGGTCACTCTCTTATTCGTCCTCCTATGTTCAATGGGACGGACTACACATATTGGAAAACTCAAATGAGAGTTTTCTTGCTTTCGTTGAATCTCAATTTATGGAATATAGTTGAATTTGGTTTTCAAAAGTCTACTCTTTCAATGAATAATTGGAATGAGTTAGAGAAGAAGACTTTCTCTTTAAATGCAAAGGATATGAATACATTATTTTGCGCCTTAGACAAAAATGAATTCAATCAGGTTTCTACTTGCGAAACGACTTTCGATATTTGGCACACTCTTGAAATCACACACAAAGGCACTATTAGAGTTAAAGATATAAAGATTAATATTTTGATGCATGATTTTGAGTTGTTTCAAATAGAACCAAGTGCGACTATTGGAAACATGTACACCCATTTTACGGATATCGTCAATAGTCTAAAAGCTCTTGGTAAAAGTTTTTTGAACCTTGAACTTGTAAACAAAATTTTACGATCTCTTTCTAAAACTTGGGATCCTAAAGTAATGGTCATTCAAGAGGCCAAAGATTTGACTACTTTTTTGATCGAAGAACTTATCGGGTCTTTGATGACCTACGAAATGACCAATATGACACATGAACTTCCAGGCCTATAAATTTGGCATCAAAGAGTGGAGTACTCATACAGGACATCCTTGGTGTCTCAAGTCTCAAGACCAGAGACATTACTAAGATGACAGAATCACTGTCTAACAATAAGGCATCATCAACCATCTAGCATTCCGTGAGTGGATCAATCAGTAAACTCATTCTCCAATGAGCACTTGCACTATAACCCTAGTGTCCCCAAACTAGCAGCTATGAGACCAGCTACCTCCATCATATGGATGGGTATATAGCACACCAGTCTATCCAGTTATTTCGATGTCCCTCTCGAGTAACTTATGACCAAGGGTCTATGTTTAAAGATGAATAAGTCTCATTTATTGAATTTCAAATTTTGATGATGAAATCGATTCATAAGTTTATGATCTATTATGCATTTTGATTGACGTAGGACTAGCTTCAATCATAGGAGACAATTTGAATGTCGAGCCTAAGGATCGCTCGATGTGTCAGCAGAAGGCTTCGTGCCATGAGTTTGGGCATCAAGCCAAGAAGATCGAACATTACCCCAAGGAGATCAGATGTTGCAGGAAGACAACATGTCGATTGAGCAATATGCCAAACGAGAGGATGATACACTGAAGGGTCAGAAAAGCATCGGATGAACCAATGACATGTTGGACAACATGTGATTAATGCTTTGTAATAATTATCTAGATTGAAGTAGTTTTAGTTCTAATTTGGTTGATTTAGAATGTAACTAGGTTAACTCAATTAGGAGCCAATTGGGGCTGTTTTGAGTCAAGTAGAAGGCTCATTCATTGACCCATAGCTAGCCCAAGCGATAGCACCGCTAGACTAGGCAGTAGTACCACCCAGACACAGTCTCCCAGACTGGGCGGTGGTACTACCCAAATATAGTCTCCTAAACTGTGTTTTGGTTTTAGTTTAAGAGAGGGGTGAGTGGCTTGTAAAGGTTAACTCCTAAACTTATAAAAGGGAGAAAAGAGTTGTAAGGGTAGTTGATCTTTATTTGTTGGAAAGAAGATCAGTAGTGAAAGTCAATGGCCTCGAGTGAAGAGGAATCGGGAGTGGATGTAGGTCGGGACGACCGATCCACTATATATATGATTCCTATTACATAGATCCATGGAATATATATATATATATATATATATATATATATGTAACAAGCAATATAAAGTGATAAAATATCAAAATATAAAAGAAAAAATAATGTGATAAAATATCAAAATATAAAAGAAAAAATAATGTGTATTATGTCACATGTGCCATCACTCACATGATCAGCTTGTAGGGCACCTATGACTGGCAATCTCCCACTTGGCCTAAAGCCAATCACCTATGTGTCTGATCCCCATCAAACCCTTGTGGCACTTAAAGACAATCAGAGACAATGGTTTTATTAGTGGATCTACGATGTTATCTTTGTATGGAACTCTTTCCACTACTACATCTCCACGGGTCACAATCTCTTTGATCAGGTGGAACCTCCTCAGAATATGCTTAGACTTCTGATGAGACTTGGGTTCCTTCGCTTGAGCAATTGCTCCATTGTTATCATAATATAAGGGAATCGACTCCTCGCTACCCAATAAGACTCCTAGATCTATGATGAACTTCTTCATCCAAACTCTCTCCTTTGCTACCTCTACTACAGCAACATACTTCACCTCCATGGTTGAGTCAGCAATAGTATCTTGCTTAGAATGCTTTCGGCATACTGCTCCTCTATTTAGGGTAAACACATACACCGAATTAGACTTGCTATTATCGATATCGGACTAGAAACTCGAGTTTGTGTAGCCTTCAACCCTGAGGCTACTACCTCCATATACTAGTAAGAGATTCTTAGTCCTTCTTAAGTATTTAAGGATACATTTTACTACTTTCCAGTGCTCGAAGCCTATATCCCCCTAATGCCTACTCGTGACACTCAAAGAATGTGTTATATCAGGCTTGGTATAGACCCTTTTGCTGAGGCATAGGGTATCCTATCCATGTTCACCCTTTCTTCTAGAGTCTTTAGGGACATACCCCTAGAAAGCGATATCCCATGTCTCATCGGTATGAGACTTCTCTTGGAAATTTCTAAGCCAAAATTTTGACAATAGTGTCTATGTACCTAGATTGGGACAAGCTAAGTATCCTCTTAGATTTATCTCAATAGGTCCGAATGCCTAAGATATAGGATACTTCCCCTAAGTCCTTCACAGAGAAGTGTATAGATAACCAAGCTTTTATTGTGGATAATATTCATATATCATTCCCAATGATCAGGATGTCATCCATATATAATGCCATGAAGAAGATAGCGCTCCCACTTACCTTCTTATACACACAAGGCTAATTTTTATTTTTAACAAAGTTATAAGATCTTATCGCCTCATCAATTCTTATGTTTCAACTTTAAGAACTTTGCTTCAGTCCATAATTGGACCTAAGCAATCAACACACCTTATCTGGGTAGTCCTTGGATACGAATCCCTCAGGCTGTATCATATACACCTCCTCCTCAAGGTTACCATTGAGAAATATGGTTTTCACGTCCATCTATCAGATCTCATAATCATAGTATGCTGTAATAGCCAATAGAATTCGGATGGATTTTAGCATGATTACGGGTGAGAAGATTTTATCATAATCAAAACCTTGCCTTTGACGATACCCCTTAGCCACTAGCTTTGCTTTATAGGTCTCTACCTTTCCATCTACTCTAATCTTCTCTTTGAATAACCACTTGCAACCGATGGGTACAATATGTTAGGATCAAGAGCACTAAGAGGGGGGGGGGGGGGGGTGAATTAGCGCAGCGGAAATCTTTCAGTATTAAAACGAAACTGCGTTCGTTTGATCAAAACAATTCCAATGTAAAAGTCGATTCTAAGATTACTTTAACTTAAGATTAAGCGAGATGATGTTAAAGTAAATCTACGAAGGCAGTTTGCAGTTTATGATGAAAATCAGAATGCAAGCGCAAACTGAAATACGACATTCGTACGATAAAACCGGTTTACGTCTAAATGCCAATTTTGAGGATAATGAACTTTGAGATACGTTTTATAAATGCGCAGAAGGCAGTTTGCAGTTATGATTGAAATCAAAACGTAAACGTAAACTGAAATGTAATGATCGTACGAAAAAGCCGATTTACGTCTAAACGCAGATTCGGAAAGCTCTGAACTTAGAAACTCGTTTGTAAAAGCGCAGAAGGTAGTAGCTATTTAGGAGGTTTGCAGTAAAGATAATATGCTCAAAGTAAATGCAAACCGAGATTTAGAGTGGTTCGGTCAATCTTGACCTACTCCACTTTTGGCTTCCTCCACCGACGAGGTCACCGACGTCAACTAGAGGCCTTCCTTCAATAGGCGAAGGCCAACCACCCTTTTACAGTTTCACTCCTTTTGACGGGCATAGGAGACAACCCTTACAGAATTTTCTCTCCTCTCTTTACAACTCAGAACATGGAAGAACAGAGGGAGAAGAACTTTTTGCCTCTACAAAAATTTTGAGCTCTAAGAATCATAGAAAAAGATCAAGATTTCGGTGTATGTCTGTGCTCTTTCAGTGCTGAATGGGTGGGGTTTTATAGGCCCCAACCCAGTTCAAATTTGGAGCTCAAAACTGTCAATTCCCGGAATTCCGGGATCAGGCGGTTGCACCTCCTGACTAGAGCGGTTGCACCGCTTGGCAGAGCTCGAAGACTGAGCCTCTGGGCGGTGCCACCTCTTGTCAGGGGTGGTTGCACCTCCTGCCAGAGCTTGAAGACTGAGCTCAGGCGGTTGCACCTCCTGACTGAGGCGGTTGCACCGCCTGGCAGAGCTCGAAGACTGAGCTCAGGCGGTGCCACCTCCTGTCAGGGGCGGTTGCACCTCTTGCCAGAGCTCGAAGACTGAGCTCAGGTGGTGCAACTTCCTGACTGGGGTGGTTGCACCGCCCAGTCTTGCTCGGAGACTGCCTCCTGGGCGATGCTACCTCCTACCCTGGCGGTGCTACCACCTAGCACTATTTCAGGTCCGAATGGGTTGATTCATTCGGCCCAATTTGGGTCTTTCAAGGGCCCGATTGCCCCAAGATTAAGTTAATGGGATCACCTCCCATTTCTAACTTAATCATTGTGCTGACTACGATTATTTCCTAAGACATTTACTGCAACTTGCTCTAGTACGTCAATCGCTTCTTTCGGCGAGCTTCCGGCGAACTTCCGTCGATCATCCGATGAACCCTCGGTGATGCTCCTGCGGACTTCCGGCAAACTCCTGGACTTGCGACGATCCACTTGGCGAGTTCCAACGAGCTTCTTTGGCAAGCTCCTGGACTTCTCGGATTTGTTCCCGCAGAACCTCCGACGACCGTCTGAACTTCCGTAGAACTCTCGAACTCCCAACGTGATCATTGTCTTGACTCCAGCGCAACTCCTGCTGCATGTCTTTCTTCCATCGTAGTTAATCCTGCACACTCAAAACAAAAGCTTCAATCGAGACAATTAATCCTAAGCAATTAACCAAGTTGTCCGGCATGTCATTGGTCCCTCGACGCTTCGTCCGATTCTTCGGCGCATCGTCCTTTCCTGCAGCCTATTGCCCAATCGGCCAGTTGACTCCGCAACTCCGATATCCTTGGCGCAATACCCGCTCTTCTTAGTCCGATGCCCGAGTCCATGGCCTGAAGCCTTCTGTCGATACGTCGACCGATCCACCGGCCCGACGTCCAATCTTCTAATATGTTCCTTCGGCATAACATGATTTTCCTGCTTTAATTGTCTCATCCTGATCGAAGCATCCTGCATCACTTAAAACGCAGATTAAATCATAAACATATATGAAGTAGTTTCATCATTAAAATACGAGATTTAACAATCTCCCCCTTTTTGATGATGACAACCACTTGATGACGGAGTTAAACTTAACTCCCGGAGTTTAAACAAACTCCCCCTATCAATATACCATATTGATAGAACCTTGAATTCAAACTGAATTCGAGTCATTGCAATATTCATCATGAATACTTGCAACACGTCATCATGAACTTATGCATGAACTTATGTATAACATGTCATGTCATCAACATACTTCTCCCCCTTTGTCATCAACAAAAAGGAGAAGTACCACAATCAAGTGTTTGTGATATTGGTTCAACTCATTGCATGAAAAACATAATATCAAGTTTTATCATCATGCAAGTTTGCTATTATCAAATATCAACATGTAAAATTGCGATGTAAGCTTTTGATATCATAACGCAAACATTTCAAGTGTTTATCAATTGTAGCATTTCATCACATGGTAAGATATCAATGCGTAAAATTACGATACAAGTTCTTGATATCTTAACGCATGATGCAAACATGGCATAATGCAACTTTGGCAATCATAGCATCAATTCATATATCTCTTGATGATGCAAGCATTGCAAATATGGCAATCATATTAATTCATATATCTCTTGATGATGCAAGCTTGGCATAATCATAGCATCAGTGTTCATAGCATCAATTTATATATTTCTCCCCCTTTGTTATCAACAAAAAGCATGGTAGTTGTGATACCAGGAGAACAATATAAGTAAATTTTGAGTATTAGTGCGATAATTGTTCATGCCTTTACTGGGTTCATGTTATTTTCCAATAGTAAGTGATAGGAAATCAAGCATATAAAGGAAGGCATGATACGTAGATTGCTTTGAATACTTCTTCCTTTTTATTTGTTATAATCTTTTTGCGTGAATGAGAAAAGCTATTTCTGAGCTTACTCGAATGAAGTTAAAATTGATAAGATATTAAAGCATGCTTCATTTTTACAAGTATCAAGATATGTATGTGAATCAAATCCTTGTACGTAAAAATGATTTCCTTTTTCAAGAAGGAATTTATAAGCAGGAATCATTTCATCAAATCCATTTCTCAAAACAAAATATTGCTCACATGATAAGTGTATAAGAGATGTATTTGCTGATTGATTCCATATGTCAAAAATTAATGATATGAATTAAACTTGATATGACATATGCTTATTAAGTCTGGAAGAGGATAATTCGAAAATCCATTTGTTAGGATGCCAATAGTTAAGAGGATCCGAAAATGAAATTAACACTTTCATGCATTCGGACAAGGCTGTGCTATTGATTTTCAAATACAATCATGAGGACAAAACATGCTTATTATCATGGAAATTTTTGTATCCAAAGCACATAATTTCCAACCTGTTATTAGGGCATGTAATTGTGTAAAATCATAATGGCAATCGAGTGATTTGATCATTTAATCAAGGAAGTCCAAAAATTAATTTTAACAAGTTCAATCATTCGGACATATTTTTTTCATAGTTTTTCAAATACAATTATGAAGATAAGACATGCTCATCATCATGATAGTACGATAGCAAGTTTACAATATACAAGCTAGCAAAAAATTTTCAACATTTTAAGACACGAAAGCTAGCAATTTTCTCTTTGAGATATGCACATTAGCAACTCTTTCTCCCCCTATATCATTGGGAAAGAGAAGGGAAGACCCTTTACAGGGAAGGTTTCAATCTTATTTGTGCATCATTATATTTTCAAATTCGAACATGCACAATTTCAAAAACCTTATATTTCATTAATGCATGATACTGAATAAATCAATCAATTTTATGAGCATATCATACATGATACTTAAATTTTTAACTATTTATCAACATTTTGATCATGATACCAAATATTCATCATTTAGAGTATTCATGACATTAAATCAACATACATCATTTTAGTAACAAATCATAGCATTTTAAATCATGATTTACATCATATGCAATACATCACATCATAATTAAAAAGCTCAAGTATTGCATGCATCATTGCAAATCATAAATGCTTCATATCATGATGGTATCAATTTTGTCAAATTATATCTTACCATGCATGATCATAACTTTTCATTTGTATACATTAAAATAAATTAATGAATATTTCATGTATTCATATCATCACATAATGAATATTAAGAAGAGTTGGTAATGAGATTTACGAATCATGTAGACAAATTATGAATATTAAGAGACATATTATGATTCTTTTTAGACAACTCAAATAGCAAAAAGAAAGAATCACAGTAAGTTATTTTGATTTATAAAAAGAATTCTCAAGTTATAATTCCAAGAAATCACGATTCATTTCAATAAATTTCAATAAGAACACATCATCAAAATCTCAACATTACTTTCAAGAGATTCAAAATGGCATAGATAATTTTATTGATCTCTTAGTGAAAAAGTCAATACGGTAGAGAAAAATAAATTTTCAAGAAAAATACTTTTCTCTTTTTAGTTGTTTTAGTTCATATGATTTTATTTCATCTATGCCAAACATGTAGCATGTTTTAAAATCGAAAGTGCAAGTTTTATTACGACAAAGATCAATAAGGCACTTTCATTACCGTGAAAATCGAAAATCGCAAGATTCATCATCCATAATTATAAAACCAATAAACACGATTTTTAAAATCTCATGCATAGAATAAAATCATGGTATCAAAACGTTTTACATAAATGTCCCTCTCAGTTAGGACTCTCCTAGCTAGAATCCTAACAAGAACCAGACTGGAAAGTGTTTTAAAACTCTTCGATCAGATCGAGGAGGTGAGTACTTGAGTACAGAGTTCACATAGTTCCTTAAGGACCATGAGATTATATCCCAATGGACACCTTCTTATACACCTCAACTCAATGGTGTATTTAAAAGGAGGAATCATACACTATTAGACATGGTGTGGTGCATGATGAGCTTCGTTGACCTGCCTATCTTATTCTAGGGATATGCCCTAGAGACTGCAGCTTACCTTCTGAACAGAGTTCTAACTGAGTTAGTAATGTCTATATCATATGAGATATGGAAAGGAAAGAAGCTCGGTCTTAAGGTTGATAAGATTTGGGACTGCTTGCTCACATTAAAAGACACAACCCCAATAAGTTAGAATCCAAGATGGAGTGGTGCAAGTTCGTGGAATACCCCAAGGAAACTTGTAGGTATTATTTTTATCACATCGAGGACTAAAAGGTCTTTATAGCCAAGATAGCGGTGTTCGTTGAGAAGGAACACATTCTTAGCGGAGATAGTGGGAGCGTGATAGAGTTGAGCGACGTTGGAGAACCTAGCTCAAGCACCACTTCATAACCCGAGTTTGTTCAGGTACCTAGCACATACGTTTCGACTTTACATAGGTCCGACAAAGTATCCCATCCTACTGAGAGATATGTGAGACATATTAGAGGAGAGAATATTGAGGATGTTGATTCTCAGACCTACGAGGAGGCTATTATAAGTATAGACTCTGGGAAGTGATAAAAATCCATGAATTCTGATATGGATTTCATGTACTCCAACAAGGTTTGGAACCTAGTTAATGCACCCAAGGGTATTATTGTTGAATCTCGGATTTTGTTAATGAAACCAATTAATAGTATTTATGAATTGATCTATGTTTTAAGTGACACAGAATGCTTCAATCAGGGAGAGACATTTAAAGCAGGAAGAATCATGTTGGGCCGGAGAAACATGTCAGAAGATTGGACGTCGCGCCAAAGGATTGATCGACGTATCGACAGAAGGCTTCAGGCCATGAGTTCGGGCATCGGGCCAATAAGAGTGGATATTGTGCCAAGGATATTGTAGTTGTGGAGGTCAACTGGTCAATTAGGCAATAGGCTGCAAGAGAGGATGATGCATCGAAGAATCGGATGAAGCGTCGATGGACCAATGACATGCCGAACAACATGATTCATACTTAGTAATAATTGTCTAGACCAAAGTATATTTTTATGTGTGCAGGATTAACTACGATAGCAATGCATAAAGCAAAATGAAGTTCCAGAGTCAAGAACATGATTTTATTGGAAGTTCGAGAGTTCATCGGAAGTCCGGATGTTTGTCGGAAGTTCTATCAGAACTGATCAAGAAGTCTAGGAGCTTGCCAAAGAAGCTCGTCGGAACTCACCAAGAAGATCGACATGAAATCCTGGAGCTTGCCAGAAGTGTCATGCCCCCTGAATTTAATTTTCATTCAGAAGGTGTGAACCTAACTCAAAATTGATAATATTATAATTCAACAAACAATCCAGGATCCAATCACACATTTGAGGTCACTAAGAAAAACATTCAAGTCATTCACCTCTACAATCCATAATTCACAAAACCTGTGTAGTTTATAATCATACATCATGTCACTAGATGATTCTTAAAATCCAAAGGCAACTTAACTAAACCATAACCACATCATAAATCCATAGTTGTGAGAATCTATACAATTACAAAACCAACATGCACCATATGTTTATATCATTCATTACATAATTTTAACTTAGCATTCCCAAAATCCTAACATGAGAGGTACTTTTCAAATATTTATAGGATACATCAATCTAGATTTGTCATTGATACACAAAAGGAACTTATACAACATCAACATATCAAGTACGAAAAGATTTGCCCAAAAATCTTCTAGCTTCCCACTGCCTCAACCCAAACTACATATTTTAGCGAGCAATAAGCTATCCTAAAAAATTTATATATCAATAGGGTGGGCATATAAAGCTCAGCAAATGACTAACATTTCTATAGCAAAGTGGACTGTTTTTTTCAAACAAATAAGGTATCAAAAATACAAAGCAAAGATACAAGATGAAACAGAAGCATGTATTGTTTGAATGCAGAATTACGATATCATTTTGTTCGAAGCATGTTTTGTTCATATAATCGAGGAAGGGTAATTGGAGCATATCATTGACATAAGGAGCATATCCATGGCATATGGTAATTTCAAGGTATAACAAAGACTTATAACATTTCAGAAACATATCAAAGAACAAAACATGAATAGAAGCTAAAATGTCACATGACGATGCATTCATTTTATTCTTATCCAAAGCATACATAGAAACATAGCCAAAGCTTTGGATATCATATCAAACACATGGAAGGTGAAGTGGGATCATAACATAATATGGTCAATCCATTTCTGAATGACCATCAAACATAAGTCTCCCACATTTGGGAGCTCCATCCACCCACGTCTGAGTGAAGTCCTAGAGGACCGGTAGAACATCACGGGCTCTAAGCATAACTCCCTTTACCATTTCTGGCAAAGGTTTACATTTATCCCACAAACACCAGAGTATAAAGGGATAGTATGAATAATGAAATTAGCATATATCAGAAGCACATGCGGAACAACGAAATATACATATGCCTTTCGAGTGAATACGATACAAATATAATCTTTCACCCTCTATGCAAGATACTTTTTGCAGTTCCTCTTCCAATGCCCATCTTTGCTACAGTGGAAGCACATGCCTTTGTCCTTTGCTGGGTCTTTCTTAGTAACCTTTGCTTTACCTAATCTACCCATGGCCTTGCCATTCTTAAAGGACTTTTCTGCCTTCCTTTTCTTTCTAGTCTCACTAGCATAGAGAACTGGCTTTTATTTCTTGATGGTGCTCTCTACTTCTCTCAATATATTGACAAGCTCAAGGAGAGTCATGTTAAAACCCTTGCAGATTCTAAACTTGGGGTTGATCTCTTTAGGGGATCGACCTCCTTGGAACTCTATAGGGGTTCCTCCCTCCAAGTTGCTGCTCAAAGGCTGCAGAAAAGATTCATCTATTGCTTATGAAAAGAGGTGGAATACATGACTATTTATAGGGCTTCTAAACCCTAATTCCTAATAGGACTCTTACTTAAGACTCATACTTCTAACCAACTCCTAATCAAGACTCCTACTTAAGACTCCTATTCCTTTACAACTCCTAATTCTTCTTTAAGAAACAACCTCCTAACCCTAGCCGGCCTCTTTACCTCTTTAATAGGGGTCGACTTAGGTAGATTTTACATGAATATCCCTCTCAATTAGGACTCTCCTAGCTAGAGTCCTAACAGACCTGCCCTCTTCAAATCAGCCTTGTCCTCGAGGTTGACGATTCATGAATTCTAGGAATTTGATCTTCAAGTCGTCATAGTTCTCTCAAGTGGCATCTTCTGATAATAGGTTCGCCCACTATATTAGCACTTCAGTAGTGGGTCGTCATCGTTGAGTCACAATCCATCGATCAATAATAGCACTTGGTTGGGTCTGGAGTTCTCCTTGCGTAGTCATATTTGGTGGGTGGCTTTAGGCTATCTCCAAGCACCGATTTACAACTTTCGTCTGGCCATCGATTTATGGGTGATATGTCATACTCCTTTTCAATTTAATACCCTGCATATGAAATAACTTTGTCCAAAATCTGCTTGTGAAGATGCAAGTAAAATTTGTCACAAGCATAATGCATCCCTTATAGTGTAATTCTTTTGAGTCCCAATTGTAATGAGCCACGGAGCTTGGTGCTTCCTCCAATTTTTTTATAATCTTACTAGTCTCTGAGTTTTCCTACCATTGTATCTTAATATCCTCAAGGAAGTCGCTGGTCGGAAGTGAAACGGCCGAAACTTCAGCTTGCTCGAGTAGCTGCGAAAGCGCATCTACAAGAACATTCTCTTTCCCCTTTTTGTAGGTTATTTCATAATCAAATCTAAGAAGTTTTGTTACCCATTTTTGCTGCTCAGGAGATGATATCTTTCGCTTCAAAAAGTACTTAAGGCTTTTTTGGTCGGTTTTAATTTGAAACCGTCGACCAATCAAGTAGGATCTCCACCACGTTGTTACGCGCACAATGGCGAGCATCTCCTTATCATATGTTAACTTATTTTGATAGGAGGAAGATAACGCCTTGCTAGTGTATGCGAGTGGTCGACCATCTTGCATGAGAATGGCTCCAATTCTGACTCCAGATGTGTCGACCTCAATAATGAAGGGTCGGTTGAAGTCTGGTAGTGTTAGCACCAACGTCATCGTCATGGCTGCCTTAAGTTTGTTGAAGGCAGTGGAGGCTCTGTCCGACCATTGGAAGACATCTTTTTCTAGTAAGGAAGTAAGTGGTGCACTGATCTTTCCATAGTTTTTCACGAACTTACGGTAGTAGCCTATTAAACCCAAAAAGCCATGTAGTAATTTTATGTTCCTTGGGGTAGTCCAGTTTTGCATTGCTTCAATTTTGAAGGGGTCCACCATCACACCTTCCTCTGATATGATATGCCCAAGATATTTCACCTTTTGTTGAAGAAAGTAAAAAATCGTACTGGCCGAATTCGTACTGGCCGTTGTGTGTTCGAAAGGCAGTTTTCGGTATGACTTCTTCATACACTCATATTTGATAATACCCGGATCGAAAGTCCAACTTTGTGAAGATTTGTGCTCCCTTTCATCTAGCAATTCATCTGCTATTGGAATAAGGTATTTGTTCTTGATGGCTATGCCATTGAGAGCTCGGTAATCAACGCATATTCACCATGTTCCGTCCTTCTTGTGTACAAGTAGCACCGGTGAAAAGTAGAGGTTGCAACATGGCCGAATAACTCCTATTTCAAGCATCTCTTTTAAAATCCTTTCTATTTCATCATTCTGGAGATGTGGATACCAATATGGCTGAGTATTTGCTGGAGATTTGACTGGAAAAATTATTATACAATGATCATGCCGACGAGTAAGAGGTAGGTTGTGCGGCTCGTCAAATATATCTAAAAATTCAACAAGCAAAGGAAATAGGTTTGGATCTTCAAATTCTATTGGCTCTCCTTTAATTTGCTGCTTAAGTTGTACCAAAAAGCCCCTGCATGCTTTATGCAAAACCTTCTCCATTTGTTGTGTGCAAATCATCGTTACGTCGCCCTCACGTTTCCCATGTAGTATCACCTGTTTCTCCTTACTGTAAAATTTCATAATTAGTTTCATAAAATTTTAGGAAATATCACCTAATGTCGTCAACCATTTAATTCTGAGCATGGTCTCATGATTGTTAAGAGCGAGAAGGAAGAAATCTGTAATTATCTCTTAGTCCTGCAGCAATAGTTTCTCCTATGGGCGCCTACGATCACAATTCAAAATCCGTCCATCGGTGACCTTAACTTTGCTATGAGTGCAAAAAGCCGGGACACTACAAGAGTGATTGTCCCCAAGCCAAAAAGAGAACAACAAAAAAGAAGGCGCTCAAAGTAATATGGGATGATTCGAGCGCGTCTGAAGAAGAGGAGTCCAACACCGAGCAAGTTGCTCATTACACCTTAATGGCCATCGGAGAGGAGGTAACGAATTTATTAGATGCTGATTTATCTTTCGATGAATTATTAAATGCCTTCCATGACTTATTTGATGAATGCAAGATTATCAATAGAAAATACAAATTGCTGAAAAAGGAGCATGATAGTCTTACCTGTGATTTTGATAAGTTAAAAATTGAATATCATGATAGTTTAAATTCATGTATCAAATGTCATGATCTAGAAACTCTCCGAAAAGAAAACCTGCTACTTAAGGACACCTTGAAGAAATTCGAGGTTGGTAGCAAGTCATTGAACATGATCCTTGCAAACAAGGGTCACGTTCCAAAAAGAAGTGGAATTGGATTTGTGAGAAGTCCTCACCTAAATCCAACCACCTTTATAAAAGGCCCCATCCTACATGTTCAACACCAAGCAAAATGTAACTTTTATTGCAAAATTGGACACAAGACACATTATTGTCCATTCAAGAAAATTAGTCCAAACAAATTGATTTGGGTTCCTAAAGGAACCATGATAAACTCTATGCAACATGATAAACAATGTAGATCTATCTTTGAGGCACCCAAAAGCAAATGGGTACCTAAAAATCATCCTTTCTTGTAGAAACCCACACCATCGCAAGCTAGGAGCAAGAGATGGTACCTTGATAGTGGATGCTCAAGGCATATGACCGGAGATCCATCTCAATTCTCTAAGCTCACTAGCAAAGACGAAGGCTATGTCACCTTCGGAGACAACAACAAGGGTAAAATCATTGGCAAAGGAACCATAGGTAACAAATCCAACTTCTTTATTGAAGATGTTTTGTTAGTTGATGGTTTAAAACATAACCTCTTGAGCATTAGTCAATTATGTGATAAAGGATACACTGTCAAATTCGAATCTAATGCTTGCATCATTGAAAAACCACATAAGAACATGTCTATGATTGCATTAAAACAAAATAACGTATACACTATTGACATCAATGATTTATGTGATGAAATGTGTTTTGCGGTTATGAATGAGGATGCTTGGCTATGGCATAGAAGATTAGGTCATGCTAGCATGAAACTAATCACTCAAATATCATCTAGAGAACTTGTAAGAGGAATTCCTCATATCAAGTTCATCAAAGATAATGTATGTGATGCTTGCCAATTAGGTAAACAAATTAAGGGTAGTTTCAAAGCTAAGAATCAAATAAGCACCTCTAGGCCCTTACAATTGATCCATATGGACTTATTCGGACCAATCACTACATCGAGTCTTGGAGGTCGCAAGTACGCCTTTGTCATTGTTGATGACTATAGCAGATATACATGGACCTACTTCTTAAAACAAAAAAATGAATGCTTTAAGTATTTTACCAAGTTTTGTAAACTTGTTCAAAATCAGAAGGGTTCTATGATTTCGTCAATTAGAAGTGATCATGGTGGAGAATTTCAAAACCATGACTTCCAAGAATTCTGTGAACTCAATGGATACAACCATAACTTCTATACTCCAAGAAATCCTCAACAAAATGGGGTAGTAGAAAGAAAAAATCGAAATCTACAAGAAATGGCAAGAACCATGTTGAATGAACATAGCCTACCCAAATATTTTTGGGCCGAAGCCGTAAACACTGCATGCTATATTTTGAATAGAGTTCTAGTAAGACCCTTACTCATCAAAACTCCTTATGAGTTATGGAATAACAAAAAACCCAATGTCTCATATTTTAAAGTCTTTGGGTGTAAATGTTTTATCTTAAATTGAAAGGATAACTTAGGAAAATTCGATGCTAAATCTGATGAAGGAATCTTTCTTGGTTATTCTTCGGTTTCTAAAGCTTTTCGTATTTTCAATAAAAGAACATTAATTATTGAAGAATCCATCCATGTTGTTTTCAATGAGATTTCCGAAATTAGGAAAAATGATCTTGACGATGATGTTAATTTTGATTCTTTGAATTTAAACGCAACCCCGTCTCCAACTAGCAACTTGGATGCATCCACTTCCCAGATTTCCTTACCCAAGGATTGGAAGTATGTAGATGCTCATCCTAAGGAGCTAATCTTAAGAGACACATCAAAGGGGGTTCAAACACGATCTTCTTTTAAAAATTTTTGTGCCAATGCCGCCTTTCTCTCCCAAATTGAACCCAAATGTGTTGATGAAGCCATGAAAGATGATTCATGGATTATCGCAATGCAAGATGAATTGAATCAATTTGAGAGAAATGAGGTGTGGACGCTTGTTCCTAGGCTAAATGACCATTTAGTAATTGGTACTAAATGGGTCTTTAGAAACAAGCAAGATGAAAATGGTATCGTGGTTAGAAACAAGGCTAGATTAGTGGCCAAAGGTTTCAACCAAGAAGAAGGTATCGATTATGAAGAAACCTTCGCTCCTATAGCTCGATTGGAAGCCATAAGAATGCTCCTTGCCTACGCTAGTAGTAATAATTTTAAATTATTTCAAATGGATGTTAAAAGCGCTTTTCTTAATGGCTTTATTTCCGAAGAAGTCTATGTTGAACAACCTCCTGGATTTGAAAATAATAGTCTCC
Source organism: Musa acuminata AAA Group (assembly GCF_036884655.1). NCBI lineage: Eukaryota > Viridiplantae > Streptophyta > Magnoliopsida > Zingiberales > Musaceae > Musa > Musa acuminata. Next base: position 23,345,740 of record NC_088343.1, on the reverse strand, counting down.
CTAATCATGTGTTTAGATTAACTAAAGCTCTCTATGGTTTAAAACAAGCTCCAAGGGCTTGGTATGAGAGACTTAGTTCTTTTCTTATTGAAAATAATTTCATAAAAGGCAAGGTTGATACTACATTATTCATCAAGAACTTTAAAAATAATTTTCTCATTGTTCAAATTTATGTTGATGATATTATCTTTGGTTCTACGAATGAATCTCTTTGTGAATCCTTTGCTAAAACTATGAGTCTTGAATTCGAAATGAGTCTAATGGGAGAGTGAACATTCTTCTTAGGTCTACAAATCAAACAACTAAGCAATGGCATCTTTATTAGTCAAACTAAATATGCTATGAGTTTACTAAAGAAGTTTAATATGAATAACTCAAAAGCTATTAACACTCCTATGAGCACCTCCACTAAGTTAGAAATTGATGAAAGTGGAGAAAGCTTCGATCAAAACACCTATAGGGGTATGATAGGAAGTTTACTTTACCTCACTGCAACTAGACCAGACATAATGTTCAGTGTAGGACTTTGTGCTAGATTTCAATCAAACCCTAAGATATCTCATCTCAAAGCAGTTAAAAGAATACTCAGATATCTTAATGGTACCACAAATCTAGGATTATGGTACCCAAAATCAGAGAAGCTTGAGTTAATTGCTTATGCTGATGCGGACTTCGCTGGCTGTAGATTAGATAGAAAAAGCACATCAGGAACATGTCAACTCTTAGGACATGCCCTTGTTTCCTGGTCATCTAAGAAATAAAACTCGGTTGCACTATCAACAACCGAAGCTGAATATATTGCAGCAAGTGCATGCTGTGCATAAGTTGTTTGGATGAAAAATACCTTAGAAGATTATAAAGTTCATCTTAAAAATATTTCCATTAAATGTGATAACACAAGTGCAATATGCCTAACAAAAAACCCTATACAACACTCAAGAACAAAACATATTGACATCAGACATCACTTTATACGAGATCATGTTACGAATCATGATGTAATCATAGAATTCATTGATACGAAACATCAACTAGCTGATATCTTTATAAAACCTCTAAGTGAAGAACAATTTGATTTCATAAGAAGAGAATTAGGAATGTTGATGTGTCCGAATACTTAAACTAGTTAAAATTATTTTTCGGACGTTATTGATTACTATTACATGCCTTGGTATCACTTGATCAAATAACATGTTGGAAATTATGTGACAAATGTTTTTGAAAATCAGTAGCTTACTCATATCCGAATGCATGTAAGAAGTTCATCTTATTTTCGGTTTGAATGCTAAAAATAGGATTTTCCTGTACACTCTTATGAAAACTTTTTGAAAAATGAGTTTCGTCCTTCAAGCAACGAACTATAGCATAACAAGGAGAAGAGATATTCAAAGTATTATATGTGTCATGCCTTCCTTTATGTGCTTGATAACTTGCTGGAATCACATCTACCATGCTTTTTGATAATGCTACCATGCTTTTTGTTGATGACAAAAGGGGAGAAAAATATGAATTGATATGGTTGCTATTACTGATGCTATGATTAGGCCAGTTGCTATCACTGATGCTATGATTAGGCCATACCTGCTATCACTGATAATGATATGGTTGCTATTACTGATGTTGATATGGTTGCTATCACTGATGCTATGATTAGGCCATACTTGCATCACCCAGAAATATATGATTGCCATATGCCCTGGATCAAGATATCAAACAAAAATTTGCATCGTACAAACTGATATCTTACCATGTGATGCAATGCTACACTTGCTAAAATATTCAAAATGTGTACATCATGTAATGATATCAAAATCTTGCTTCACAGCTTTACATGTCGATATCTTACAATATGATGAATTGCTACAATTACCATCATTCAAACTTGTTATATTTGAAAATGAATGTCAAGCCTTGACATCATCTTCAAAGAGATACATCATGATAGGAATCATGATGGGAATATGTCTCTCGAATTTATAAAGTTTTTAAATTCAAGAAGTATGGCATATAGACAGGGGGAGTTAAGGTTAACTCCATTATCAATTGATTGTCATCATCAAAAAGGGGGAGATTGTTGAATCTCGGATTTTGATGATGAAGTCAATTGTCATTTGTTGTCTAATGTATGTGTTGAGATAAGTGTGCAGGATTAACTACGATGAAAGTAAGACATGCAGCAGGAGTTACGCCGGAGTCATGACAATGATCACGTTGGGAGTTTGAGAGCTCGACGGAAGTTCGGACAGTCGTCGGAGGTTCTGCGGGAACAAATCCGAGAAGTCCAGAAGCTTGCCAAAGGAGCTTGTCGGAACTTGCCAAGTGGATCGTCTCAGTCCAGGAGTTTGTCGGAAGTCCGCAGGAGCATCACCGAGGGTTCATCGGATGATCGACGGAAGTTCGTCGGAAACTCGCCGGAAGAAGCGAGTGACGCACCGAAGCAAGCTGCAGAATATGTCTTAGGAAATAATCGTAGTTAGCACTTTGATTAAGTTAGAAATGGGAGGTGATCCCATTAGCTTAATCCTAGGGCAATTGGGCCCTTGAAGAACTCAAATTGGGTCGAATGGTTCAGCCCAATCGGACCCAAGTTGTTGTGGGAGGTGCAACCGCCCAGGCAGGGAGGTAGCACCGCCCAGGCTATGTCTCCCAGCGAGACTGGGCGGTGGCACTGCTCCAGCCAAGAGGTGCAACCGCCTAGGGCTCAGTCTCCGAGCGAGACTGGGCGATGCAACCTCCTTTGTCAGGAGGTAGCACCGCCAGAGCTCAAGTTTCGAGCTCTGCCAGGCGGTGCAACCTCTCCAGTCAGGCAGTGCAACCGCCTGAGCTCGGTCTTCGAGCTCTGGCAGAGAGGTGCAACCACCCCTGACAGAGGTAGCACCGCCCAGAGGCTCAGTCTTCGAGCTCTGCCAGGCGGTGCAACCTCTCCAGTCAGGAGGTGCAACCGCCTGATCCCGGAATTTCGGGATTTGATCGTTTTGAGCTCCAAATTTGAACTGGGTTGGGGCCTATAAATACCCCACCCATTCAGCACTGAAAAGATACAGACCTACACCGAATTCTTGATCTTTTTGGTGATTCTAAGAGCTCAAATTTGTGTAAAGTCCAAAAGTTCTCCTCTTTCTGTTCTTCAAGTCTTGAGTTGTAAAGAGAGGAGAGAAAGGTTCTGTAAGGGTTGTCTCCTGAGCCGTCAAAAGGAGTGAAACTGTAAAAGGGCAGTTGGCCTTTGCCTATTGAAGGAAGGCCTCTAGTTGACGTCGGTGACCTCGTCGGTGGAGGAAGCCAAAAGTGGAGTAGGTCAAGACTGACCGAACCACTCTAAATCTCTGGTTTGCTTTTATTTTGAGTACTTTATCATTACTGCAAACCTCCTACATAGCTACTGCTCTCTGCACTTTTACGAACAAGTTTCTAAGTTTTGATCTTTCCGAATCTGCATTCAGACGTAAATCGGTGTTTTCATACGATCTTTACATTGCAGTTTACATTTACGTTTTGATTCTATTTATAACTGCAAACTGTCTTCTGTGCTTTTACAAACGAGTTTCTTTGCAGTTTACGTTTACGTTTACATTTTGATTCCATTTATAACTGCAAACTGTTAGGATCGAGAGCACTAAGAGGGGGGGAGGGGGTGAATTAGTGCAGCGAAAATCTTTCAGCGATTAAAAATGAAAGCTGCGTTCATTCGATAAAAACTATTTTGATGCAAAAGCCGATTCTAAGATTACTTATGATTAAGTGCAGTTTACATCTAAACACAGTTTGCGTCTAAGCGCAGTTTACGCAGTTTGCGTCTAAATGCGGTTTGCGTCTAAATGCAGTTTGCGTCTAAATGTAGATTGCGTCTAAGCGCAATTTGCATCTAAGTGCAATTTGCGTCTAAGCTCAGATTGCCTCTAAGCGTAGTTTGCGTTTAAGCGCAGTTTGCGTCTTAAGCGTAGATTGCGTCTAAGCGCAGTTTGCGTCTAAACATAGTTTTATGTCAAAACGTAGATTCGGAAAGATTTGAACTTAGACACTCGTTCGTAAAAGCGCAGAAGTCAGTTTGCAGTTATAAATGGAATGTAAACATAAACTACAGAGAAACTCATTCGTAAAAGCGCAGAAATCAGTTTGCAGTTATAAACAGAATCAAGACGTAAACGTAAACTGCAAAGAAACTCGTTCGTAAAATCGCAGAAGACAGTTTGCAGTTATAAATAGAATCGAAACGTAAGTGTAAACCGCAATGTAGAGATCGTACGAAAACATCGATTTACGTCTGAATACAGATTCAGAAAGAATAGAACTTAGAAACTTGTTCGTAAAAGCGCAGAGAGCAGTAGCTATGTAGGAGGTTTGCAGTAATGATAAAGTGCTCAAAATGAAAGCAAACCAGAGATTTAGAGTGGTTCGGTCAGTCTTGACCTACTCCACTTTTGGCTTCCTCCACCGACGAGGTCACCGACGTCAACTAGAGGCCTTCCTTCAATAGGCGAAGGCCAACTGCCCTTTTACAGTTTCACTCCTTTTGATGGGCTCAGGAGACAACCCTTACAGAACCTTTCTCTCCTCTCTTTACAACTCAAGACTTGAAGAACAGAAAGAGGAGAACTTTTGGACTTAACACAAATTTGAGCTCTTAGAATCACAGAAAAGATCAAGAATTCGGTGTAGTTCTGTATCTCTTCAGTGCTAAATGGGTGGGGTATTTATAGGCCCCAACCCAGTTCAAATTTGGAGCTCAAAACGATCAAATCCCGAAATTCCGGGATCAGGCGGTTGCACCTCCTGACTGGAGAGGTTGCACCGCCTAGTAAAGCTCGAAGACTGAGCCTCTGGGCGGTGCCACCTCTGTCAGGGGCGATTGCACCTCTCTGCCAGAGCTCGAAGACCGAGCTCAGGCGGTTGCACCTCCTGACTGGGGAGGTTGCACCGCCTGGCAGAGCTCGAAACTTGAGCTCTAGCGGTGCTACCTCCTGACAGAGGAGGTTGCACCGCCCAGTCTCGCTTGGAGACTGAGCCCTGGGCGGTTGCACCTCTTGGCTGGGGCGGTTGCACCGCCCAGTCTCGCTGGGAGACATAGCTTGGGCGGTGCTACCTCCCTGCCTGGGCGGTTGCACCTCCTACAGCAACCTGGGTCCGAATGGGTTGAACCATTCGACCCAATTTGAGTTCTTTAGGGGCCCAATTGCCCCAAGATTAGGCTAATGGGATCACCTCCCATTTCTAACTTAATCAAAGTGCTAACTACGATTATTTCCTAAGACATATTCTGCAGCTTGCTTCGGTGCGTCACTCGCTTCTTCCGGCGAGTTTTCGGCGAACTTCCGTCGATCATCCGATGAACCCTCGGTGATTCTCCTGTGGACTTCCGGCAAACTCGTGGACTGTGATGATCCAGTTGGCAAGTTCCGACGAGCTCCTTTGGCAAGCTTCTGGACTTCTCGGATTTGTTCCCGCAGAACCTCCGACGATTGTCCGAACTTCCGTCGAGCTCTCGAACTCCCAACGTGATCATTGTCATGACTCCGGCGCAACTCCTGCTGCATGTCTTACTTTCATCGTAGTTAATCCTGCACATGTAAACAAAAACTTCGATCGAGACAATTAATCCTAAGCAATTAACAAAGTTGTCCGGCATGTCATTTGTCCCTCGACGCTTCGTCCGATTCTTCGGTGCATCGTCCTTTCCTGCAGCCTATTGCCCAATCGGCCAGTTGACTCTGCAATTCCGATATCCTTGGCACAATACCCGCTCCTCTTGGCCCGATGCCCGAGTCCACGGCCCGAAGCCTTCTGTCGATACGTCGACCGATCCACCGGCCCGACGTCCAATCTTCTGACATGTTCCTCCGGCACAACATGATGTTCCTGCTTTAATTGTCTCATCTTGATCGAAGCACCCTGCGTCACTCAAAACGCAGATTAAATCATAAATATATATCAAGTAGTTTCATCATCAAAATACGAGATTCAACAATCTCCCCCTTTTTGATGATGACAACTACTTGATAACGGAGTTAAACTTAACTCCCGGAGTTTAAACAAACTCCCCCTATCAATATGCCATATTGATAGAAACTCTTAGATTCAAAAATCTAAGCAACATGTCATCATAAACGGAGTTAACCTTAACTCCTAGAGTTTAAACAAACTCCCCCTATCAATATGCCATATTGATAGAAACTCTTGGATTCAAAAATCCAAGCAACATGTCATCATAAACTTATGCATAACATGTCATGTCATCAACATACTTCTCCCCCTTTGTCATCAACAAAAAGGAGAAGTACCACAATCAAGTGTTTGTGATGTAAGTTTGCTATTATCATTGCATGAAAAACATAATATCTATTGTTACCATCATGCAAGTTTGCTATTATTAAATGGCAAGATATCAATATATAAAATTACGATTCAAGTTCTTGATATCTTAACATGATATGACATTCATAGCACCTATTCATATGAATGCTGCTTTTGATATCTTATCATAATATGTCATTCATAACATCTATTCATATTCTTCAAATATGGCACTCATAGTATCAATTTATATATTTCTCCCCCTTTGTCATTATCGACAAGGAGAACGATATAAGCAAATTTTAAATATAAGTGCGATGCCATAAGTTGGTTCATGTCATTTTCTAACAGTGAGTGATAGGATATCAATTATGCAAACATCTCGAGGAAAACATGACATAGAGATAGCTTTTATTGCTTCTTCCTTTTTATATGTTATCTTTTTACATGAAGGAGGAAAGCCATATGTGAAGTTCAAATCGATAAGATGTTAAAGCACACTTCATTTTTGCAAGGATTAAGGTATGTAAGTGAGTCCAATCCTTGTATATCTTCCTTTTATAAGAGGGAATCATCTAATATGTTTCTCGAAAAATATTTTTCACATGATAAGTGCATTTGCTAGATGATTCCATATGTCAAAAATCAATGATGTGAATTAAACTTGATATGACATATGTTTGTTAAGTTCGGAAGAGGATAATGTATCAAGAAAATCCAATTGTTAGGATCAAGAAAATCCGAAAATGAAATTTGACACTTTCATACATTCGGACAGGATTTTACTAGAGATATTCAATTACAATCATGAAGGTAAAACATGCTTATTATCATGGAAATTTTTATATTCAAGCACATAATTTCCAACATGTAATCATGGCAAGTAATTGTGTAAAATCATTATGGCAATCAAGTGATTTGATCATTCAATCAAAAAAGTCCGAAAAATAATTTTAACACGTTTAATCATTCGGACATATTTTTGCCATAGTTTTTTCAAATATAATCATGAAGATAAGGCATGCTCATCATCATGGTAGTATGATAGCAAGTTTACCAAATACAAGCTAGCAAAAAATTTCTACATTTTAAGGCCCGCAAGCTAGCAATTTTGAGATGATCAAGAAAGCAACTCTTGCTTCTTGAAATATAAGTTTTGCTAGATGTGCAAGTTAACTTTTTGCTTCTTGAGATAGGCAAGATAGCATTCCTTGGTGATGTTCAATATAGCTAAGTTCTACATCATGCAAGCTAGTGAATTTTATAACATTTTAGAACATGCATAATCACCAAAGCATCATAAATTTTAATGATGTATAAAATTACAAATTTTGCATGATTGCATTTGTGTGTCTTGAGATTTGCAAGATAGCACTTCTTGGTGATGTTTCAAGATAGCAATTTCTTTTCTTTTGAGAAGTGCAATTTGCTTTCTTCTTGAATTGTGCAAGCTTGCTATCTCCCCTTTTGTCATTGTCAAAAAGAAGGGAAAAACCCTTTACATCAATTTTTAAATCATGACAAAGGTTAGTATCAATCTCATTTGTGCATCATTATATTTTCAAATTAAAACATGCACATTTTCAAAACATATAAACTCATTATTATATGCATGATTCCAAATCATCATTCATATTATTTCAATCATTGTTTCACTCATCAGTATAGCTTATCATGCATAATATGTAAAACCATCTAACATGTTATAAACATTTATTTATTTAATTTTTTTAAGCATTCATGATACACATCATATATTATCATAATAAAAAGCATATGCATCATTCCAAATCATAAATATTTCAAATCATCATGGTATTAATTTGTCACATTGCATCCTACCATGCATGATCGAAGTTTCTCATTTGCATACATCAAAATAAATTCATGAATATCTCATGCATTCATATCATCACTTGAGGAATATTGAAAAAGAAATAATTGGGTGATGAGATAAATATTTCATGAATACAAAGAATTGCATAAAAATCATATCATGAATACAAGGAATACAAGTCACAATCATTCAAGAGAAAAATCAAGATCATGATTTTGATAAAACTCATTTCAAATTTAAATCATCAAAATCATTTTTATGGCTCACAAAATTTATAACATAAATAGATTCATGATTTCATTGATAATATATTTTATCCCTTTTTTAAGTGTTTCATTTTAAGTGATCGATTTCATGTTAGCATGCCTTTTCATTTATGAAAACATGCATCAATTTTTTAAAGCCACTGTTATTATCATGAAAATCGATAATCAAGAATCATCATACATAAAAAATATATACTCATTAATCATAACTTCAAATTAAGCATGATTTCATATACTCAAAATCGAGAAATAACAATGGAAATCAACATGATACACATTATTACTTCTCAACCACATATAGCATGATTTCATAAGGTATTTTTAATCACAATCATTTTGTTTATCATAAACATGCAATTTTCATGATTATTTTCAAAATTACTAGAATGATAAGCATGATTCCTAATTGTTTGTATTTTCATTATAAAATTATTAAACATGTAATTTTCAAGAAAATTAAATAAAAAAGAAAAATGCTTTAAGCATCATGTAATTTCAAAGTAAATTAAAGGCATTTTGATTACCTCAGCGTCGAAAGGCGTAAAGGCGTAGTTTGCCACCTCGCCTTTGTTGATTTTCTCCTCGTCTTCGGAGGAGCTCGATTCATCCCAATTTTTGTTCTTCTTCTTGCGTTCAAAGCAAGTAGTTCCGTTCTTTTTACTTTTTAATTTTTGTTTCATTTGTAGTTTAAGTTCACCATCACTTGAGCTTATGCTCGAGTGGTCTTCAAATGTTCTATGTCCCAAATCCTTCCTATTCTTTGGAAGGTGGTTCTCAAGTTCTTCACGTGCATTGCACGTCATTTCATATGTGATCAATGAACCAATTAGTTCTTCAAGTGGAAATTGATTCAAGTTTTTCGATTCTTGAATAGCAGTTACTTTTGAATCCCGAGTTTTAGAAAGTGAGCGCAAAACTTTGTTAACGAGTTCAAAATCTGAAAAGCTTTTACTAAGTGATTTTAAACCATTGACGACATCCGTAAAACGGGTGTACATGTCAACAACGGTTTCGCTTGGTTTCATATGAAAAAGCTCGAAATCATGTAGTAAAATATTAACTTTCGAGTCTTTGACTCTACTAGTTCCCTCGTGCGTGATTTCAAGAGTGCGCCAAATATCGAAAGCCGTTTCGCACAAAGAAACCCGATTGAACTCATTTTTGTCCAAAGCGCAAAATAAGGCATTCATAGCCTTTGCGTTTAAAGAAAAATACTTCTTCTCTAAATCCGACCATTCGTTCATCGGTTTAGAGGGAAGTTGAAAATCATTTTCAATGATATTCCATAAATCCAAATTCAAAGAAATCAAGAAAACTCTCATTCGAGTTTTCCAATAAGTGTAGTCTAATCCGTTAAACAACGGTGGATGAAAGACTGAAAAGCCCTCTTGAAAGCTATGAAGAGCCATTTCTCTCAGGTGTAAATCCGAAATGAGAAAAACCCCGCTCTGATACCAATTGTTAGGATCGAGAGCACTAAGAGGGGGGGGGTGAATTAGTGCAGCGGAAATCTTTCAGCGATTAAAAATGAAAGCTACGTTCGTTCGATAAAAACTATTTTGATGCAAAAGCCGATTCTAAGATTACTTATGATTAAGTCCAGTTTACGTCTAAACACAGTTTGCGTCTAAGCGCAGTTTACGCAGTTTGCGTCTAAATGCGGTTTGCGTCTAAATGCAGTTTGCGTCTAAATGCAGATTGCGTCTAAGCGCAGTTTGCATCTAAGTGCAGTTTGCGTCTAAGCTCAGATTGCGTCTAAGCGCAGTTTGCGTTTAAGCGCAGTTTGCGTCTTAAGCGCAGATTGCGTCTAAGCGCAGTTTACGTCTAAACACAGTTTTACGTCAAAACGTAGATTCGGAAAGATTTGAACTTAGACACTCGTTCGTAAAAGCGCAGAAGTCAGTTTGCAGTTATAAATGGAATGTAAACGTAAACTGTAGAGAAACTCGTTCGTAAAAGCGCAGAAATCAGTTTGCAGTTATAAACAGAATCAAGACGTAAACATAAACTGCAAAGAAACTCGTTCGTAAAAGCGCAGAAGATAGTTTGCAGTTATAAATAGAATCGAAACGTAAGTGTAACCCGCAATGTAGAGATCGTACGAAAACACCGATTTACGTCTGAATGCAGATTCGGAAAGAACAGAACTTAGAAACTTGTTCGTAAAAGCGCAGAGAGTAGTAGCTATGTAGGAGGTTTGCAGTAATGATAAAGTGCTCAAAATGAAAGCAAACCAGAGATTTAGAGTGGTTCGGTCAGTCTTGACCTACTCCACTTTTGGCTTCCTCCACCGACGAGGTCACCGACGTCAACTAGAGGCCTTCCTTCAATAGGCGAAGGCCAACTGCCCTTTTATAGTTTCACTCCTTTTGACGGGCTCAAGAGACAACCCTTACAGAACCTTTCTCTCCTCTCTTTACAACTCAAGACTTGAAGAACAGAAAGAGGAGAACTTTTGGACTTAACACAAATTTGAGCTCTTAGAATCACAGAAAAGATCAAGAATTCGGTGTAGTTCTGTATCTCTTCAGTGCTGAATGGGTGGGGTATTTATAGGCCCCAACCCAGTTCAAATTTGGAGCTCAAAACGATCAAATCCCGAAATTCCGGGATCAGGCGGTTGCACCTCCTGACTGGAGAGGTTGCACCGCCTGGCAGAGCTCGAAGACTGAGCCTCTGGGCAGTGCCACCTCTGTCAGGGGCGGTTGCACCTCTCTGCCAAAGCTCGAAGACCGAGCTCAGGCGGTTGCACCTCCTGACTGGGGAGGTTGCACCGCTTGGCAGGGCTCAAAACTTGAGCTCTAGCGGTGCTACTATTGAATCTCAGATTTTGATGATATAATCAATTGGTGGGTTAATTGATCTAATCCATATTATTGAGTTAAGTGTGCAGGATTAACTACGATAACCAGAAAACATAAAGCAAGGATACCGGAGACGAGCTCGATGGACGTTTAAGAGACCGAAGAATCATCGGAGATGCTGCCGGAACCAACCGAGAAGAAATCGGGAACGTGTAGGAAGTTCGCCGAAGAAATCGTCGGAGGTTCGCGGAGATCACCAAGAAGGCTCGGCTACTCGTTAAAGTCATCACAAAGATTGGGAGCTTGCAGGGAGTCCGTCGGAAGAAGTTCGTCGGAAAGCTCGCCGGAACAAGACTCGACGTTCGCAGTTAAAAAACTTGCTTAGGATGTTTTTTTTGTGTTATGTAGTTCACCTGTAATTAGGATTAGGATTAAGAGATAATCCTATATCCTGGTTAGGGGCCAACTGGGCCCAAAGTCAGATTTGGTTTGGGCTAAAATTAAGCCAAACAAATGAATTGGAGAGCCAGGCGGTGGCACCGCCTGGCTGGGCGGTGAAACCGCCCAGCACCCGAGTGCTGGGCGGTGACACCTCCTTGGCTGGGCGGTTGCACCGTCCAGCACCCGAGCGCTGGGCGGTGGCACCTTCAGCACTGGGAACCCTAAGAGAATTCAAATTTTGGAGCCCAAAATTTGAATCCTCTTGAGGCCTATAAATACCCCTCAAATCTCAGCTGAGGTTACAACTTTTGAGAAGCATTTTGATTGAGAGAAAAGTCTTAGAAAGTCTTAGCAAGTCTTGATTTCAATTTGCTAGAGAGTTCTCCTCCTTCTTTCTTATTGAAAATTTGTAAGAGGTTGAACTACTTGTAAAAGGTTATAAGAGGGGTGTTTACCCTTCCATTTCAAGAGATTTGCTAGTGGAAGGTGGGAGCCTCATCGAAGAGGGGCATCGCAAGTGGAGTAGGTCATTTGACCGAACCACTCTAAAAATCGGCGTAATCTCTGGTTTGCATTTTATTATTGTCATTTACATTACTGCAAATCTTCTTACTGCTTTAGTTCCTTATTACCCTTGCTGCGCAACTTTAAGAATACGCTTTCAAGTTAAACTTTTCAAGTTCCGTTATTATCGTACGAAAGATTTTATTAAAATCGAAGTTTTAATCCGCTGCACTAATTCACCCCCCCCCTCTTAGTGCCGCTCCGATCCTAACAAGTGGTATCAGAGCAAGGTTATCTCTCATATTTGGTTTAATACCCAAGAGAGATGGCTTACTCCGGCATGCAAGAGGGCCACTCTATTGCACGACCACCTTTGTTTAATGGGTCGGTTTACACATATTGGAAGACTCGCATGAGGATCTTCCTCATTTCTATGGACTTTGAGCTTTGGTCTATTGTTGAGAATGGATTTCAAAAATCTTCTCTTCCGATGAGCGAATGGAATGAATCGGAGAAGAAGGTTTTTGCTTTAAATGCAAAGGCTATGAATGCCTTGTTTTGTGCATTAGACAAAAACGAATTTAATCGTGTTTCAATGTGTGATTCGGCTTTTGATACTTGGAGAACTCTTGAGGTCACTCATGAAGGCACTAGCCGAGTGAAAGAGTCCAAAATCAACATCCTTGTGCACTCTTATGAACTTTTCCGAATGAAACCAAGTGAGTCCATCAGAGACATGTACACCCGGTTTACGGATGTCATCAATGGGCTCAAAGCTCTTGGTAAAGATTTTACTAACTTTGAACTAGTAACTAAAATCTTAAGATCTCTCCCTAAAAGTTGGGATCCAAAAGTTACGGCCATTCAAGAGGCCAAAGACCTTAAAGCATTCCCTCTTGAAGAACTCATTGGGTCTCTAATGACCTACGAAATGACATGTCAAGCTCATGACGAGCTCGAGAACCCCCTTCCAAAGAACAGGAAAGATATGGCACTCAAATCATAAGAAGACCACTTGAAAGGAACATCAAGTGATGAGGACAGTGACAATGACATTGCACTTTTGACTCAAAAATTTAAAAAATATTTAAGAAAGAACAAATTTAAAAATAATATAAAAAATAAATTTGAACAAAAGAAGGACCAAGTGATTTGCTATGAATGCAAAAAACCGGGACACTATAAGAATGATTGTCTCAAGCCAAAAAGAGAACATCAAAGAAGCAGGCGTTCAAGGCAATGTGGGATGATTCAAGCGCATCCGAAGAAGAGGAGTCCAACACCGAGCAAGTTGCTCATTACGCGCTAATGGCGTTAGGAGAAGAGGTATGTGATTTATTTAATGAAGATTTATCTTTTGAAGAACTATCTATCGCTTTTCATGAATTATTTGATGAATGTAGAACTGTTAGCAAGAAGTTAAGTATCTTAAAGAAAGAGCATGCTTTGCTACAAGATAAGTTTGATAGTCTTCAAACTCCTCCATGCTCTAAGTGTGAGCACTTAAAAGCATTAAAAAATGAAAATTTGCTTCTTAAGGAAACCTTAAACAAGTTTAAGGTTGGTAGCAAAGGATTAGATATGATCCTTGCACACAAGGGTCACATCGCAAATAGAAATGGAATTGGATTTGTAAAAGGATTACATCAAAATCCTACCACTTTCATAAAAGGACCTACATTACATGTTTCCTCTTATATGAAATGCAACTTTTGTTGCAAATCCGGACATATTGCCTATAAATGCCCATTTAGAAAAATTAGTTCACAAAAATTAATATGGGTTCCTAAAAGAACTATAAAGAATTCAATAATAAATAACAAAGTTAGTGGGTCAATTTTTGAGGCACCCAAAATCAAATGGGTACCTAAAAATCATCCTCTTTTGTAGACAAACCCACAAGCTAGGAGCAAGAGATGGTATCTCGATAGTGGATGCTCAAGACATATGACTGGAGATCCATCTCATTTCTCTATGCTCACTAGCAAAGAAGAAGGGTACGTTACCTTCGGAGACAACAACAAGGGCAAAATCATTGGCAAGGGAACTATTGGTAACAAATTTAATTTTTCCATTGATGATGTCTTACTAGTTGATGGATTGAAACATAATCTCTTGAGTATTAGTCAACTATGCGATAAAGGTTACATCGTTAGATTTGAATCAAATATGTGCATTATTGAAAAACCAAATCATAACATGACTATGATTGCTTTAAAATAAAATAATGTCTATACCATCAATCTTGATGAACTAAGTAATGAAATGTGTTTCTCCGCCGTAAATGATGATGCTTGGCTTTGGCATAGGAGATTAGGCCATGCAAGCATGAAAACAATATCTAAGATCTCATCTCAAGAATTAGTACGAGGAATTCCAAATATAAAGTTTATTAAGGACAAAGTATGCGATGCATGTCAACTAGGCAAACAAATAAAAACAAGCTTCAAACCAAAAAATCAAATTAGCACCACTAGACCATTACAATTGATCCATTTGGACTTATTTGGACCAATTGATACAACAAGTCTAGGTGGAAGCAAATATGCTTTTGTGATTGTGGATGACTACTCTAGATACACTTGGACCTATTTCTTAGCTCACAAAAGTGATTGCTTCAAGTGTTTCTCTAAATTTTGTAAACTCACTCAAAACGAAAAAGGCTTCATGATTTCATCAATTCGGAGTGATCACGGTGGTGAATTTCAAAACCATGACTTTCAAAATTTTTGCGAAGTTAATGGATACAATCACAACTTCTCAACTCCAAAAAATCCTCAACAAAATGGTGTAGTTGAAAGAAAAAATAGAAACCTACAAAAAATGGCAAGAACTATGTTAAATGAACATAGTTTACCCAAATATTTTTGGGCCGAAGCCGTAAATACGGCTTGCTACATCATGAATAGGGTTCTAATAAGACCATCTCTATCAAAAACTCCCTATGAATTATGGAATAACAAAAAACCAAATATTTCTTATTTTAAAGTTTTTGGTTGTAAATGCTTTATTTTAAATGAAAAGGATGCCTTAGGTAAAATTGATGCTAAATCCGATGAAGGCATCTTTCTTGGCTACTCTTCCGTTTCTAAGGCTTTTCGGATTTTTAATAAAAGAACCTTAGTAATAGAAGAGTCTATTCATGTAGTTTTTAATGAAATTTCTGATTTAAAGAAAAATGATTTTGATGATGATCTTGGTTTTGATAATTTGAATTTAAATGAACCCTATCCTCAAAATAGCCATTTGAATGCATCTTCTTCCGAAATTTCTTTACCAAAAGAATGGAAGTATGTAGATGCTCATCCAAAAGAGCAAATTATAGGAGATACATCAAAAGGGGTTCAAACTCGTTCTTCTTTCAAAAATTTCTGTGCTAACGCCGCTTTCCTTTCTCAAATTGAACCTAAATGCATTGACGAAGCCTTAAAAGATGATTTTTGGGTCATTGCAATGCAAGAAGAATTGAACCAATTTGAGAGGAATAAGGTATGGAAGCGTGTTCCTAGACCAAGTGACCACTTAGTCATAGGTACTAAGTGGGTCTTTAGAAACAAGAAAGACGAAAATGGTATCGTGGTTAGAAACAAGGCTAGATTAGTGGCCAAAGGTTTCAACCAAGAAGAAGGTATCGATTACGAAGAAACCTTCGCTCCCGTGGCTCGATTAGAAGCCATAAGGATGCTCCTTGCCTATGCTAGTAGTAATAATTTTAAACTATTTCAAATGGATGTTAAAAGTGCTTTCTTGAATGGTTTTATTTCCGAAGAAGTATTTGTCGAACAACCTCCCGGATTTGAAAATTCTCTTCTTCCTAATCATGTATTCAAATTGACCAAGGCCCTCTATGGCTTGAAACAAGCTCCTAGAGCTTGGTACGAAAGGCTTAGTTCCTTTCTTATTTTAAATAATTTTACTAAAGGCAAGGTTGATACTACATTGTTTATTAAACATTTTGAAAATAATTTTCTTATTGTGCAAATTTATGTTGATGATATTATTTTTGGCTCTTCGGATGAATTACTATGTGAATCATTTGCCAAATGTATGAGTCTTGAATTTGAAATGAGTTTAATGGGTGAATTAACTTTCTTTTTGGGATTACAAATCAAACAACTTAGTGATGGTATATTTCTTAACCAATCTAAATATACATTAGAATTGTTAAAATGATTTAACATGGATAATTCAAAAGCAATAAACACCCCTATGAGTACTGCGACTAAGTTAGATATGGATGAAAATGGTGAAAGTTTCGATCAAAAAATATATAGGGGAATGATAGGTAGTCTACTCTACCTCACCGCGACTAGACCGGATATTATGTTTAGTGTAGGACTTTGCGCTAGGTTTCAATCTAATCCTAAATTATCTCATCTTAAGAGTGTTAAAAGAATATTTAGGTATCTTAAAGGAACTCCAAATTTAGGATTGTGGTATCCAAAATCTGAAAAATTCGATCTAATAGCTTATGCAGATGCCGATTTTGGCGAATGCAGGATAGATAGAAAAAGTACATCCGGAACATGTCAATTTTTAGGACATGCACTTGTTTCTTGGACTTCCAAGAAACAAAATTCAGTTGCACTATCTACGGCGGAAGCCGAATACATTGCTGCAAGTGCATGTTGTGCACAAGTAATTTGGATGAAAAATACATTAAAAGACTTTGGAATTCACTTTGAAAATATTCCCATAAAATGCGATAATACTAGTGCCATATGCCTTACTAAAAATCCAATTCAGCACTCTAGAACTAAGCACATCGACATTAGGCATCATTTCATACGCGATCATGTCCTTAACAATGATGTTGTTCTATAATTCATTGACATAAAGCATCAATTAGCAGATATATTTACAAAAGCTTTGAATGAAGACCAATTTGAATTCATCCGAAGGGAATTAGGCATGCTAAATTGTCCCTAAAATGAACTTCACAAAAAGGACTCGTTCTTTTCCCTTCGTTTATGAATTTGAATTCTTCCTTCCTCTTCAATTCAAAATGATCCATTAAAGTATAACTTATGATCTTGAGGGAAGAAGCTAAACAAAAGGAAGGAAGAAAAATTTTTTTTCTTTCCTCCGCGTGATGCCAGCGGTGGCACCGCCAGATCCGGCGGTTGCACCGCCTGGCGCTCGGGTGCCAGGCGGTGACATCGACCGAGTAACCCTTTTAACCCGAGGGGTTAGGGCCGGCGGTGACACCGCCCCCAACCCGAAGAAAAACCTCTCAAAAACCCTCTCCCATTCCCTCTAACCCTCATTCTAACTCTTAGAAACATTGGAGAAGGATTCTTGGTGGTCCAAGCTTTCCATCTCTCAACATAATCTCCACAAGGTAACACTTGAAATCCCTCTTTTCTTTTCTCTTTCTCTTGCTTATTTTTCACAATTTCATCATCATCTTGTCTAGAAAATGGCTCCTAAGAGATCAAAAGGAATAAGGATTGAAGGAGATTCATATAACCATGACCTTTTTAGATCAAAAGAGGTAGCCCTTAGCTTTCCAAAATTTGAAACACGATGTGTCCATAAGGGAAAATACGTTGATTTGGATGAACTAGAGGACTTAGATCCCATTAGGTGATTTGCACACCTAGAAGCTCTACCTCTACTACAAATATAGGAACCAATCTATCCACGGTTAGTGAGATTGTTCTATGCCAACCTATATGAGGACAATGATAGCCTAAGCGCTTACATTCTAGGAACACCCATTAGAATATTTGACAGCACCATTTGTGAGCTAATTGGCATAACTGAAAAAGATAGGGGATGCTATTTTAAAGGTAAATGGGACGTCAAAACCATAGGAGCAACCTATACCGAAGCCGTGAAAATAATTTTTGCAAATCCAAACCTTAACTTCCTACCCAAGAGCTGTGAACACTTACTGCCTTTCAACTCTAAAATTCTTCATCACATTATCACAAGCATCATATTCCCCAAACAATTTCATCTTGACGAAATAAGTCAAATAGAGATAGGAACCATGTATTGGATTATGACCGGTCAGCATAATTGTTTTGGGTACTTAATTCGCCAACACATGCAGGATATTATGACTAAAGATACTATATTGCCATATGGGAGGTTAATCACTAGAATTCTTCATGCCTATGACATTTGCATTCCACCCGATGAAGAATCTATTCAAAATGATCGATATAACATAATAAATAAAAACCTGCTGAAAAGACTTAGGTGCACTTTTAGCAATGGCATATGGGTTAGGCAGCCTAGAAGGATGGATCCAATTCCTACACCAATAGAACAACCCGAAACA
Source organism: Musa acuminata AAA Group (assembly GCF_036884655.1). Classification (NCBI taxonomy): domain Eukaryota; kingdom Viridiplantae; phylum Streptophyta; class Magnoliopsida; order Zingiberales; family Musaceae; genus Musa; species Musa acuminata. Next base: position 23,327,311 of record NC_088343.1, on the reverse strand, counting down.
CCAATTCTTATGGGAAATGAATCTCCTCCTCCTAGTCCCTTTGGCGCAACACCTTCAGCTCCTGTTTCCTCCTCTGAAGATATCATTATGGCGGAGCTATCTCAGATCAAATCACAGCAAGAACAAATTCAGAATCAACAAGTTGAAATTTTGAAGACACTACGATAGATGAATGAAAAAATAGATATCATGTATCAGCACTGTGGACTACCTCCTAAGGATTAAATTGATGTATCTTTTTATTCTGTTCTGTTTGCTTTTAACAACAAGTTCAAGTTTGTCATCGATTGAACGATAACTGATCTTTCCTTTTAGATAACTACTGTCTTAATCTGCATAGATGATGATGTCTTTTGGATAAACTATTTCTGACAAATTTGAATGATGAACTTTGATAAATGCTAAACCTTTTTCTATGATCATCAATTAGCTGGCTTGTCTCTTTTTGTTGATGACAAAGGGGGAGACGTGATGACTTACACCAGAACGATAGCATGACTAATATGAATTACAAAAACTTGTGTGATATGAATGTCTTATATGACTTGCAAATCCTTGAAAATATCACAAGATTGATATCATGAAATTTATATTGAAAATCTTTATCTTCTGTGTGATATGAATGTCTTATATGACTTGCAAATCCTTGAAAATATCACAAGATTGATATCATGAAATTTATATTGAAAATCTTTATCTTCTGTCGTAGCAAAATTCGTCCCGTATCATTTAACTTATGATTTTCATCGAAGTTTCGTACTTACTATTGTTTAATGAGGATAACGATAAGTTCTACGATTAGAACTTATCGGGTTATGCTTGAATCCAATGGGATGGAATTCAAGTGTTTTTTATCTTCTCATAATATGGCATATAGATAGGGGGAGTTATGTTTAACTCCGTCATCAATTGATTGTCATCATCAAAAAGGGGGAGATTGTTGAATCTCGGATTTTGATGATATAATCAATTGGTGGGTTAATTGATCTAATCCATATTATTGAGTTAAGTGTGCAGGATTAACTACGATAACCAGAAAACATAAAGCAAGGATACCGGAGTCGGCTCGATGGACGTTTAAGAGACCGAAGAATCATAGAGTAAGAGTGGAATCATTTATGTGCTTCACATAGCGAGCGATCTCATCCTCATTTGTCTCTTCCTCGGGCGTAGGTATCACTGTATCAAGGACATACACAATTTTCTCTACCGTGAGAATGATTCTTAGGTTACGGAGCCAATCGGTGTAATTTGGACCAGTGAGGTGGTTGATAGGACCCTTGTGGATTCTAAGCTTAGGGTTGATCTCTTTAGGGGATCGGCCTCCTTGGAACTCTATCGGGGTTCCTTCCTCTAAGTTGTTACTCAAAGGCTGCTAAAAGATTTATCTATTCATTGAGAAAAGAGGATGAATATATGACTATTTATAGGGCTTCTAAACCCCAACTCATAATATGACTCCTACTCAAGACTCCTACTTCTAATCAACTCCTAATAGGACTCCTACTCAAGACTCTTACTTCTAACCAACACCTAATGCTTCTCTAAGAAGTAACCTCCAAACTAATCCTAACCTTAGCCGGCCTCTTCACCTATTTAATAGGGGTCGGCTAGGTAGGTTTTGCATGAATGCACCTTTCAATGAAACTCAATTAGGACTGTCCTAACTAGAGTCCTAACAGACCCGCCCTCTTCAAATCAGCCTTGTCCTTAAGGTTGTCGATCCATGAATTCTGGGAATTTGATCTTAGTTCTCCGAAGTGGCATCTTCTGCTGGTAAGTTTGTCCACTATATTAGCACTTCAGTAGTGGGTCATCGTCGTCAAGTCACGATCCATCGATTAATAATGGCACTTGGTTGGATCTGGAGTTCTCCTTAGGTAGTCATATTTGGTAGATGGCTTTAATGTGTCTTGTTTTGTCCCAGCTTGAGCTTTAAACAAGACACATGGAAGACTGGATGGATTCAAGACCTGTAAGTCCAATCTGTATGCTACTGCTCTGATGTGCTCCAAAATTTAGTAGGGTCCATAGAACCAAGGTGAAAGCTTTATAGATTTTCTAGTATGGATTGATGTTTGCTTGTATGGCTAGAGCCGTAGGAAGACCCAATCTCCTATTGAAAATTTTATTTTGCTTTTGTGTTCATATTGTTGTTTCATCCTTGCTTGAGCTGCAGTGAGATTATATCTTAGCAACTTCAGCATTTTATCTCTATCCTGTAGTTTCCTATCTACTTGTTCTATTTTAGAGGTGCCCAACATATATTTTGGGATTATAAGGGGATGTCGGTCATACATAGCCTCATAGGGAGTATATTTTATGGATGAATGATAAGTTGTATTATATCACTACTCGGCCCAGGGAAGCCACTTTGTCCACTCTTTTGGCCGGTCACTAGTAAAGCATCTGAGGTATATCTCCAAACACCTATTCACCACTTCAGTCTGGCCATCGGTTTATGGGTGATACACCATACTCATTTTCAATTTAGTGCCTTGCATCTGGAATAACTCTATCCAAAATCGGCTCATGAAGACCCTATCATGATTACTTACAATAGATCTCGGCATCCCATGCAATTTTATTATATTCTCCATAAAGATTCGAGCAATACTAGAAGTAGTGTAGGGATTACGAACAGCGCAAAAGTGAGCATACTTTGTAAGGAGATCAACCATGACAAGAGTGGTACATTTTTCTTGTGATGAGGGAAACCCTTCAATGAAGTCCATTGATATATCAGTCCATATTGAGTCCGGGACGGGTAGAGGTTGCAGCTTTCCGGGACTTGCCACTGTCTCGTCTTTATATCATTGACATACATCACATTGTGCCACAAATTTAGCAATAATAGTTTTCATCCCTACCCAATAAAATTTTTGCTTAATTCTCTTATCAATTCTAAGGAATCCAAAGTGCCTAGCTACAGGTGTGGAATGCATCTCTTGAAGGATGGTCTTTATGGAAGTAGAATTTGGCACAAGCACATTGCGTCCCTTATAGCGTAATTCTTTTGAGTCTCAACTGTAATGAGCCACGGAGATTGGTACTTCCTCTAATTTTTTAATGATCTTACTGGTCTCTAGATTTTCCTACCATTCCCACTTAATATCCTTAAGAAAATCGCTGGTCGGAAGTGAAACGGCTGAAAATTCAGCTTGCTCGGGTAGTCGCGAAAGCGCATCTATAACAACATTCTCTTTCCCCTTTTTGTAAGTTCTTTCATAATCATATCTAAGAAGCTTTATTACCAATTTTGGCTGCTCGGGGGATGATATCTTCTGCTCCAAAAAATATTTTAGACTTTTATGGTCGGTCTTGATTTGAAAGCATCGCCCGATCAAGTATGGTCTCTATTTGGTCAATGCATGCACAATCATGAGCATCTCCTTATCGTAAATAGTCATCTTGAGATGGGAAGAAGATAATGCCTTACTAGTATAAGCAAGGGGGCGACCATCTTATATTAGTACAGCACCAATTCTTACTCCGGAGGCATCGGCTTCAATAACAAAAGTCTTGCCAAAGTCGGGTAGTGCTAGTATGGGCATTATCGTCATTGTGGCTTTAAGTTCATCGAAGGTGGTGGTGGCTTTGTTCGACCATTGGAAATCATCTTTCTTCAGTAAGGAAGTAAGGGGTGAATTGATCTTTTCATAGTTTTTCACGAACTTACGGTAGTAGCTTATTAAACCAAGAAAGTCGCGTAGCGATTTTATGTTCCTCGGGGTCGGCCAATTCTGCATTGCATCAATTTTGGAGGGGTCTATCACCACACCTATTAGGATCAAGAGCACTAAGAGGGGGGGGGGGGTGAATTAGTGCAGCAGAAAACCTTCTACGATAAAAATCACGTTCGTTCGATAAAAGTGATTTCGGTAGGAAAGCCGATTCGTAAATCACTATAACTTTTGATTAAGCGAGATGCAGCAAAAATATAAGTGCAGATTGCAGTTATGGTTCAAATCAGATAGTAGGCGCAAACTGAAATATGATATTCGTACAAAAAAATTGATTTACGTCTAAATGCTGATTCATAAATCACTTGATTAAGCGAGATGCAGTTAAAGCAAGGATATAAAGGCAGTTTGCAGTTATGATAGAAATCAAAATGTAAACGCAAACTGAAATATGATGATCGTACGATAAAATTGATTTACGTCTAAACGTCGATTCGGAAAGTGCAAAGCATGAAACCCGATCGTATATGCATAAAAAGCAGTAAGCTTTTGAGGAGATTTGTAGTACGGATAAGATACTCAAAGTAAATGCAAACCAAGATTTAGAGTGGTCCGGTCAATCTTGACCTACTCCACTTTTGGCTTCCTCCACCGACGAGGTCACCGACGTCAACTAGAGGCCTTCCTTCAATAGGCGAAGGCCAACCACCCTTTTACAGTTTCACTCCTTTTGACGGGCTTAGGAGACAACCCTTATAGAATTTTCTCTCCTCTCTTTAAAGATCAGAACTTGGAAGAAAAGAGGGAGAAGAACTTTTGACCTTTACAACAATTTTGAGCTCTAAGAATCACAGAATAAGATCAGGATTTCAGTGTTTGTATGTTTCCTTTCAGTGCTGAATGGGTGGGGTATTTATAGGCCCCAACCCAGTTTGAATTTAGAGCTCAAAACTGTCAATTCCCGAAATTTCAAGTTCTAGCGGTTGCACCGCCTGATTGGAGCGGTTGCATCGCCTGGCAGAGCTCGAAGACTGAGCCTCTGGGCGGTGCCACCTCCTGTCAAGGGCGGTTGCACCTCCTGCCAGAGCTCGAAGACCGAGCTCAGGCGGTGCCACCTCCTGACTGAGGTGGTTGCACCGCTCAGCCAGAGCTCGGAGACCGAGCCCAGGCAGTGCCACCTCTGTCAGGGGCGGTTGCACCTCCTGCCAGACTCGAAGACTGAGCTCAGGCAGTGCCACCGCCCGACTTAGGCGGTTGAACCGCCTGGCAGAAATCAGGGTCCGAATGGGTTGACCCATTCGGCCCAATTTGGGTTTTTTCAGGGGCCCAATTGCCCCAAGATTAAGTTAATGGGATCACCTCCCATTTCCAACTTAATCATTGTGCTAACTACGATTTTCCTAAGATATTTACTGTAACTTGCTCCGGTGCGTCAATCGCTTCTTTCGGCGAGCTTCCGGCGAACTTCCGTCGATCATCCGATGAACCCTCGGTGATGCTCCTGCGGACTTTCATTAAACTCCTAGACTTGCGACGATCCACTTGGCGAGTTTCGACGAGCTTCTTTGGCAAGCTCATTGACTTCTCGGATTTGTTCCCGCAGAACCTCCGACGACTGTCCGAACTTTCGTCGAACTCTCGAACTCCCAACGTGATCATTGTCTTGACTCCGGCGTAACTCCTGTTGCATATCTTATTTTCATCGTAGTTAATCCTGCACACTTATCTCAACATATAGATTAGATAACAAATGACAATTGACTTCATCATCAAAATCTGAGATTCAACAATCTCCCCCTTTTTGATGATGACAATCAATTGATAATGGAGTTAACCTTAACTCCCCCTGTCTATATGCCATACTTGAGATAAGTCATTCTTGAATTCAAGAGACATATTGATAAGTTAAAATCATTTAAACTTATCAATACTCCTATCATGATTCCCATCATGATGTTTCTCTCTGAAGATGATGTCAAGGCTTGACATTCATTTTCAAATTTTACATAATAGGTTTGAATGATGGTAATAGTATCAATTCATCATATTGTAAGATATCAACATTTAAAACTATGAAGTAAGATTTTGATATCATTATATAATACAAACAAGGCATAATGCAAATTATAGCAATCATAGCATCAATTCATATATCTCTTGGTGATGCAAGTATGGCATTAATACTCATATATTTCTCGGTGATGCAAGCATGGCATTAATACTTATATATTTCTCCCCCTTTGTCATCAACAAAAAGCATGGTAATTGTGATAGCAGGAGAACAATAAGCGAATTTTGAGCATAAGTGTGATAGTTGTTCATGCCTTTACATGTTATTTTCCAAGCATATAAAGGAAAGCATGATACATAGATTGCTTTGAATACTTCTTCCTTTTTATTTGATATAATCTTTTTGCATGAAGGAGGAAGGCTATTTGTGATTTTACTTTGAGTGAAGTTAAAATCGATGAGAGATTAAATCATGCTTCATTTTTACAAGGATCAAGATATGTATGTGAAACAAGTCTTTGTATGTAAAAACACTATCATCCATATTTCAAGATGGAATTTATAAGCAGGAATCATTTCATCAAATCCATTTCAGAAAAATATTTTTCATAAGTGTATGAGAAAATCCGATTGTTAAGATACCAATTGTTAAGCGAATCCGAAAATGAAATTAACACTTTCATGCATTCGGACAAGACTATGCTATTGATTTTCAAATACAATCATGAAGACAAAACATGCTTATTGTTATGGAAATTTTTGTATTCAACACATAATTTCCAACATGTTATTTAGGCATGTAATGACAATCAAGTGATTTGATCATTCAATAAAGTCCGAAAGATAATTTTAACTAGTTTATGTATTCGGACACATCAACATTCCTAATTCTCTTCTTATGAAATCAAATTGTTCTTCACTTAGAGGTTTTGTAGAAATATCAGCTAGTTGATGTTTAATATTATAACAATATGACGCATCAACTGCATTGGTATATCATTTTCTCAAATCATATTTATCATGGAAACCAAAACATTTAATTTCAATGTAAAATCCGACAGTGAGTAATGAGATTAAACAATGAGTGATGTTCGTAACTCTGCTCACAAACAAATACATTAGGTAACCATATCAAAGATCAAGGCACAGGGCATTGTGATGACTAACATAAAGAGTTTACATTAACAATAGGTGATTGTGTTCACATACAAGCTCATTCAGGGGGTGGAAAATTAAAGTGCCTAAATAAAGAGTCAAATTGTCGATGAATTTGCTGCAGCTCAGATAGGATTTGATCTTGTCGATGTTCAAGCCGTTCTTGTCTTTGTTCAAATCGGTCCATCCGAATCCCAATGTCTTCGACAGATGATGCAGTAGCTTGCTCAAATGAATATATTTCCTCAAAGGGACAGATCGGAGGAGATTGAGTACCCCTAAAGACTGGTGTTTCCGGTTCTGGTTTAGGTTGAGGGGGATCGGTTCTTCTAAGCATTCTAACCCAATTACCGTTTCTATAAACGCATCTTAATCGGTGAAGTAGATTTTTGTTTATTATGCTAAACCTATCTACTTTTATTACTTCTTCTTCCGGTGGTATTGGAATATCGTAGGCTTTCAGTATTCTAGTGATTATACCACCATATGGAAGCATCATGTCTTTCTTAGATAGTTCTAACATGTTTTGCTGGATAAGATAACCAAGACAAATGTCATGTCCTTTCATGATCCAATACATAGTTCCTAATTCTAATTGGCTTACTTCATCATGATGGTATTGTTTAGGGAGAATGATGCTAGTTAGGATATGATGAAGTACCTTAGTGTTTAGTGGCAGTAGATGTTCACAACTTTTAGGAACAAATGCTAAGTTGGGATTGGCGAAAATTGTTCCTAAGGCTTCAACATATGTTGTCCCAACAGTTTCATCATCCCATGATCCTCTAAAGTAAAGTCCTCTATTTTTTATAGGAATGCCTATCATGTTGCAAATGAATTTATCCATAATGGAGATGTGTTGTCCTAGGAGATAGATAGACATTATTTCTTCTTCATCTACTTGTATATTGTTGTAAAACAATCCAACAAGTCTTGGATAGATGGGTTCACTAATTTATAAAATAGGGAGTAGATCTAAGTTTGCAAACCATTGGATTGTCTCTAAGTCTCTTAGTTCATTTAAATCTACATATTTTCCCTTATTGACACTCCTAAGTTTGAAAGAGGAAAACTTTTCAGCATGATATTTTGAATTGAAAAGGGTAAGATCAAAATCTTCCACTAATCTCCTCTTCCCTTTGTCCCTTGAGGATCTTCTAGACCCCATAACTACTACTATTTAAGAGGATAGTAATGAGCAAGAGTAAATGAATCAAAAACAGAATTTAAGGGGTTCTTAGAGAATACCTTAGTGAGATCTTCAATAGAAGGAGAGATTGTTAATCTTTTGCTTCAAAATGAGGAGTATTTAGGATGCTATGAGGGGTGAAATGGAGGTGGCGAAGCTTTGGAAGAGTAAAGAGGGGAAGGGAGTGAGTTGGGGTCGGTTCCATCGCCGGCCCTAGCTCAAGTTAAAAAGAGGCAGAATTACGGGCGGTTGCATCGCTTGCAACACGTGACAGCCGGAGGTGCTACCTCCAACTGGGGCGGTGCCACCGCTTGCAGGCGGTGAGCACTTGTTCTGACCGCAGTGTGATCTGATTTGAATATTTTTGACTTGAGAAGAATTTTCATTCAGAGCAATCAACTTTACTTACGTAATTACGTAAGAATTTTCATTGTAAGATAAGAAATTTTGCATTATCAAGATAGATCTTGTGACGTGCATACTCTAAATGTCATGTACATGTTTGTGACAGATTGTTCAGGTTGGTAAGCCTTGGAAGTTTATGACAAACTTAGTAAGTTCATGATATAGTTGGATTTGAAAGTAACGAACGGATGAAATCAATGAGTTTGAAAATCTAGAGGATATGTGAAGTGAGAATCATGGGTTTCCAATTCTGAGAGATCAAATAGGATTGTATCTATATCACATTTGTAATTTTAACCTTCTAATCCTCTTCTGTTATTTAGGCTAGAGAGCATCGCGAGTTCTTTTTGGATCTCAGGTCATGAATATCGAGAATCCAAAGAGCAGGATATTATTTCTTGCTCCTAGCTTAAGATGTTTTATGTCTTTACAAGAAAGGATGATCTTTAGGTACCCATTTGCTTTTGAGTGCCTCAAAAATATATCTACATTGTTTATCATGTTGCATAGAATTTATCATGGTTCCTTTAGGAACCCAAATTAATTTGTTTAGACTAATTTTCTTGAATGGACAATAATACGTTTTATGTCCAAGTTTGCAACAAAAGTTGCATTTGCTTTGGTGTCGAACATGTAAGATGAGGCCTTTTATGATGGTGGTTGGATTTTGGTGAGGACTTCTCACAAATCCGATTCCACTTCTTTTGGAAACGTGACCCTTGTTTGCAAGGATCATGTTTAAGGACTTGCTACCAATCTCGAATTTCTTCAAGGTGTCCTTAAGTAGCAAGTTTTCCTTTTGGAGAGTTTCTAGATCAGGGCATTTTATGCATGAACCTAAACTATCATGATATTCAGTTTTTAACTTATCGAAATTACAAGTAAGACTATCATGCTCCTTTTTTAGTAATTTGTATTTTCTACTAATAATCTTGCATTCATCAAATAAGTCATGGAAGGCATTTAATAATTCATCAAATGATAAATCTACATCTATTAAATTCGTTACCTCCTCTCCGATGGTCATTAAGGTGTAATGAGCAACTTGCTCGGTGTTGGACTCCTCTTCTTCGGACGCGCTCGAGTCATCCCATGTTGCTTTGTGCGCCTTCTTCTTTGATGTTCTCTTTTTGACTTGGGGACAATCACTCTTGTAGTGTCTCGGCTTCTTGCACTCATAACAAATAACTTGGTCCTTCTTGGGTTCAAGTTTATTTTTTGTGTCATTCTTAAACTTGTTTCTTTTAATGAATTTTTTAAATTTTCTTGTTAGAAGTGCCAAGTCATCGTCATAGTCCTCATCACTTGAGTTTTCTCTCAAGTGGTCTTCTGAAGTTCTAAGTGTCATACCCTTCCTGTTCTTTGGAAGGATGTATTCTTGCTCTTCATGAGCTTTGCAAGTCATCTCATAGGTCATTAATGACCTGATTAGTTCTTCAAGAGGTAAGTTGTTTAGATCTTTCGCCTCTTGAATAGCAGTGACTTTAGGATCCCAATTCTTAGGAAGGGATCTTAGAATCTTATTTACAAGCTCAAAATCCAAAAAACTTTTTCCGAATCCTTTTAGACCGTTGACGATATCTGTGAAACGGGTAAACATGTCGCCAATAGTCTCGCTCGGTTTCATCCGGAAAAGTTCGAAAGAATGGAACAAAAGATAGATTTTTGACTCTTTCACTCTACTTGTGCCTTCGTGAGTCACTTCGAGTGTGTGCCAAATATCAAATGCCACGGTTAAACTCATTTTTATCAAGCGCACAAAATAAGGCATTCATAGCCTTTGCATTAAGAGCAAACGCCTTCTTCTCCAATTCATTCCAATCGATCATTGGAAGAGAAGACTTCGAAAATCCATTTTCGACAAGATTCCAAAGTTTAAAATCCATAGAAATAAGAAAGATCCTCATTCGGGTCTTCCAATAGGTGTAGTCCGTCCCATTGAACATGGGTGGACGTGTAATAGAATGGCACCCTTGGTTTCCGGCGTATGCCATCTCTCTTGGGTTTTAATCTATTTGAGAGTTAACCCCGCTCTGATACCAATTGTTAGGATCAAGAGCACTAAGAGGGGGGGGTGAATTAGTGCAGCGGAAAACCTTCTACAATAAAAATCACGTTCGTTCGATAAAAGTGATTTCGGTAGGAAAGCTGATTCATAAATCACTTTAACTTTTGATTAAGCGAGATGCAGCAAAGATATAAGTGCAGTTTGCAGTTATGGTTCAAATCAGATAGTAGGCGCAAACTGAAATATGATATTCGTATGAAAAAACTGATTTACGTCTAAATGCTGATTCGTAAATCACTTGATTAAGCGAGATACAGTTAAAGCAAGGATATAAAGGCAGTTTGCAGTTATGATAGAAATCAAAATGTAGACGCAAACTGAAATATGATGTTCGTACGATAAAACTGATTTACGTCTAAACGCCGATTTGAAAAGTGCAAAGCATGAAACCCGATCGTATATGCACAAAAAGCAGTAAGCTTTTGAGGAGATTTGCAGTAAGGATAAGATGCTCAAAGTAAATGCAAACCAAGATTTAGAGTGGTCCGGTCAATCTTGGCCTACTCCACTTTTGGCTTCCTCCACCGACGAGGTCACAGACGTCAACTAGAGGCCTTCCTTCAATAGGCGAAAGCCAACCACCCTTTTACAGTTTCACTAATTTTGATGGGCTTAGGAGACAACCCTTATAGAATTTTCTCTCCTCTCTTTAAAGATCAGAACTTGGAAGAAAAGAGGGAGAAGAACTTTTGGCCTTTACAACAATTTTGAGCTCTAAGAATCACAGAATAAGATTAGGATTTCGGTGTTTGTATGTTTCCTTTCAGTGCTGAATGGGTGGGGTATTTATAGGCCCCAACCCAGTTTAAATTTAGAGCTCAAAACTGTCAATTCCCGAAATTCCGGGTTCTAGCGGTTGCACCGCCGGACTGGAGCGGTTGCACCGCCTGGCAGAGCTCGAAGACTGAGCCTCTGGGCGGTGCCACCTCCTGTCAGGGGCGGTTGCACCTCCTGCCAGAGCTCGAAGACCGAGCTCAGGCGGTGCCACCTCCTGATTGAGGCGGTTGCACCGCTCAACTAGAGCTCGGAGACCGAGCCTAGGCGGTGCCACCTCTGTCAAGGGCAGTTGCACCTCCTGCCAGAGCTCGAAGACTGAGCTCAGGCGGTACAACCGCCTGACTAAGGCGGTTGAACCGCTTGGCAAAAATCAAGGTCCGAATGGGTTGATCCATTCGGCCCAATTTAGGTTTTTTCAGGGGCCCAATTGCCCCAAGATTAAGTTAATGGGATCACCTCCCATTTCCAACTTAATCATTGTGCCAACTATGATTTTTCCTAAGATATTTACTGCAACTTGCTCCGGTGCGTCAATCGCTTCTTCCGGTGAGCTTCCGGCGAACTTCCGTCGATCATCCGATGAACCCTTGGTGATGCTCCTACGGACTTCCGTCAAACTCCTGGACTTGCGACGATCCACTTGGCGAGTTCCGATGAGCTTCTTTGGCAAGCTCATGGACTTCTCAGATTTGTTCCTGCAGAACCTCCGATGACTGTCCGAACTTCCGTCGAACTCTCGAACTCCCAACGTGATCATTGTCTTGACTTCGGCGCAACTCTTGTTGCATATCTTATTTTTATCGTAGTTAATCCTGCACACTTATCTCAACATATCGATTAGATAACAAATGATAATTGACTTCATCATCAAAATTCGAGATTCAACAACACCTTCCTCTGATATGATATGCCCAAGATATTCCATATTCTATTGAAGAAAGCTACACTTTGATTTTTTGACAAAAAGAATATGTTCTCGTAAAATCGTCAAAAGTATTGAAAATAACTTTGAAGAGAAGGGCTATAAATAAGGATATCGTCAAAGAAAACCAATAAAAACTTACGAAGATAATTCTAAAAAATATCATTTATAAGGCTCTAGAATGTGGAGGGAGAATTGGTTAGACCAAAGGGCATTATCAAAAATTCATAGTGGTCATTGTGTGTTTGAAAGACGGTTTTTGGTATGTCTTCTTCGCACACTCATATTTGATGATACCCGAATTGAAGGTCCAACATTGCGAAGAGTCGTGCTCCCTTTAATTCATCAAACAATTCATCTACTACTGGAATAACATATTTGGCCTTGATGGTTATGTCATTGAGAGCTCAGTAATCAATGCACATTCGTCATGTTTCATCCTTCTTTCATACAAGGAGCACCGGTGAAAAGTAGGGGCTGCAACTTGGCCGAATAACTCATGTTTAAAGCATCTCTTTTATAATCCCTTCTATTTCACCTTTCTAGAGATGTGGATATAAATATGGCTGAGTATTTGCTGAGGGTGTGCCCGGAAGAATCGGTATACAATGATCATACTGACGGGTAGGAGGTAGGTTACGCGGTTTGTCAAATATATCTGAAAATTCAGCAAGCAAAGGAAGTAGGTTTGGATCTTCAAATTCTGTTGGCTCTCCCTTAGTTTGCTGCTCAAGTTGTACTGAAAAACCGCTGCATTCTTTATGCAAAATCTTCTCCATTCGTTATGTGCAAATCATCATTACGTCACCCCCACGTTTCTCGTGTTGTATCACCTATTTTCCCTTACTATAAAATTTCATAATTAGTTTCACAAAATTCTAGGAAACATCACCTAATGTCATTAGCCATTTGATGCCAAGCACGGCCTCATAATCATCAAGATGGAGGAGGAAGAAATCTGTAATTATCTCTTGGTACTGAAGCAACAGTTTCACCCGCGGGCACCTATGATCACACTTCAAAATTCATTCGTCGATAACCTTAATGTCAAACCTGCTATAATTCTCAATAGGTAAGGCCATCCAAATAGCAACCTTACTGTTTGTAAAATTATTAGTGCTCCCGGTGTCAATAAGAATGGTGATAGGTTATTGCTTTAGAAATCCTCCCACTTTCATCGTTTGTGGGTTGGTGTAACCGTGACCTCTTCCTCATGCTCCTGGATCTCCTCCTCCATGACTTCTAGAGGTTCAATCTATAGGAGGTGGCCCCTTTTGCAGCAATGATCATGGTTCCACGGCTCATCGCAATGCCAACAAAGACCCTTTGCTGATCGGTCACATAGTTCTTCTCTTGTCAATTTTTTTGGCAGCGAAGGCTAGCTGGGAGTAGAAGGAGGTTTATATGTCATAGGCCTAGGAGAGGTTCTCATCCTCCGAGCATCTTGGTTGAGTCGTTCTTCTTATATTCGTGTGAAAGAAATCACAGCTGTCACGGTATGGGGCCGCCGTGCCTTAACCTCCCCTTTTATCTTTGGCTTGAGTCCTTCGATGAATGTTACTAACAATTGATGGTCAATCCAATCATGAGCAAGGTTGAATATCTTCTCAAACCTAGTTTGGTACTCTTGAATCGTAGAGGTTTGTCAAATCTTTGTGAGTTGGCCATCGATATTTTCATACTCCGTAGGTTCGAAACGATTCAACAGTGCGTTCTTAAATTGATTCCACGTCGAAGCCCCATGATTGTATTCCAGCCAATTGTACCATTGAATAGCATCTCCATCAAGGTGGATGACAGTAATTTCTACCATAGCATCATCCAACGTTCGATAGTAGCAAAAGTAACATTCGATGTGTGAAATCCACCCTGCCGGGTCTCCTTCTTCCCATCGCAGGAAGTCCACCCTCATGCATGGCTGAAGCATATCCTAGGGCTGTCCCTCATTCTCTGGAGGCCTCTTTGAACTCTCTCCTCATTGAAATTCGGTTGGACTCGACGGTTGTCCAATTCCAAATTCTACAAATAAAGCGTGTAATTTGTCCTCCAAGCGCGATTCAAGCCTCGATTCAATCCAAGATTCCAATGCTTCAAATTTTACATCAATTGGATCTTGAGAAGCCATAGCATATGCGTATAGATTAGAGATGTCCCTATCTTTGTTCTGTTGATGGGTTAATGGCATAGGGTGGTGGAAAGTTTGGAAAATTGAGGATCATGGAAAGGTTCTGTAGCATATTTTTACATATAAAGTATCGCAGTTTGGATGTAAAAGATCAGTGGTTTATATTGAGAATTTTTTTATGAAACCAAAGGAAAATCTGCTGTTATGAAGTGTCAAAGCTGTCATAAAAGTTTCATAGAGATTTAGAAAGAAAAAATACAGTAGCATGATCAAACAATTTGTGCTATGCGGTTGGAATTCTACAGTACATCTTTCATCATAGAGATGAAAACTTTACGATGAAAAGTTTATGTAGTAATATAGGAACATTTTTTTTTTGAATAAGGATAACTAAATTACAAAAGTAGTAAGGTAGGAATCTAGAACTTGTTGCAATTCACAGGGAGATCAAAAGATGATCTGCGGTAGTGGAGATGATGGCGGAATTCGACGACGATCTTTTAAGCAATTGTGGGAATTGCTTTGGTCAGCTGTGGAGGGCTTATGGATGGCTATGGAAGGGCAGCGAGATGCCAAGAACGCTGCTCTGATACTAAGTGATAGAACCCTTATGGATTCTATGCTTGGGGTTGATCTCTTTATGGGATCGGCCTCCTTGGAACTCTATCGGGGTTCCTTCCTCCAGGTTGCTGCTCAAAGGCTACTAAAAGATTCATCTATTCATTGAGAAAATAGGATGAATACATGACTATTTATAGGGCTTCTAAACTCCAACTCCTAATAGGCCTCCTACTCAAGACTCCTACTTCTAACTAACTCCTAATGCTTCTCTAAGAAGCAACCTCCCAACTAATCCTAACCTTAACCGACCTCTTCACCTCTTTAATAGGGGTCGGCTATGTAGGATTTACATGAATACCCCTTTCAATGAAACTCAATTAGGACTCTCTTAGATAGATTCCTAACAACGGTTGACATCAAGTATGCCATGTAAGGGATTTGAATACGACATATTTTTTAAAATAATGATGTAGAAAAAATAAATAACATGCAGATTTATAGAAAAATAAACAAATAAAGATAAGGACTTATATCTTAATATACTCCCACTATTTTCTTACGAATCACACAACTCTCTCCGATATATGAATCGGAGACCTTCGGCAAATCTCTAGTGGGGATCGGGATCCAATCGACGTCTTAACGTAACCTCAAGTGACTCGACCAATTACGTTAAGCTTGTAAAGGTAGGCAACTCTTGCCAATCATAACTCCTTGTGATTCTCATCCTATTTGGCCTTTGAACAACCAAGGCCTCAAGTGACTTGACCAACCATGGTGTTCGATTAAGTTATGACCATCGTTACAAGATGAGTCTAATTCGACAATATGCCCTCGAGTAATTCGACCAAGCATATCATGTCCTCAGGTCACCGGTGACCTCTATATCATAGGCAAGATAGCGAATCACAAAATAGATAAGCCTCAAGTGACTCGACCAACTCAACCTACATCGGGAATCGGTCCCTACCTATAACAATAGAAGGCCACGTGGGTCAATCTTGTTAGGATCGGAGCGGCACTAAGAGGGGGGGTGAATTAGTGCAGCGGATTAAAACTCGTAAGTTTGAAATCGATTTCGTAAATGTGTAGAGATTTCAATTCGATGAAGGATGACTTAGCTAAAATAGCTCGAGTAAAGGAAGTCAAGAGTAGGGAGAAGAAAACCCAACAGTTTGCTGCTAAGAAGATAAGTGGTTCAGAAAATGAAACACTCACACATTCAAGGAACACCACAATGTAAAGTGGTTCAGTCAAATGACCTACATCCACTTGCGAAGCCTTCTTCGATGAGGCTCCCAACTTTCATAAGAAAATCACTTTGAAGGGGAAAGACCAAATACCCCATTTACAACCTTTTTATAAATGGTTCACACTCTTACAGATTTTTCATAGAGAAAGAGGGAGGTGAACACTTAAGCTATTAAAAACAAGACTTTGCTAAAGCTTTTTCTCAATTTCTAACTTCTTAAAAAGGTGTGTTCTCTACTGAGAATTGAGGGGTATTTATAGACCCCAAGAGGATTCAAATTTGGGCTCCAAATTTGAATTACTTTTGGGTTTCCGATGCTGGCGGTGCCACCACCTATCAATTTCATATTGACAATGTACTGGCGGTGCCACCGCCGGTACTCTCGGGTTCTAGGTAGTGCCATCACCTGACCTTTCGGGTTCTAGGTAGTGCCACCGCCTAGTCTGACGGTGCCATCGCCTGGACTATTTCTGCTCACTGATTGGGCTCCCAACTTGGCCCAAACCAGTTCAAATTCGGGCCCAATTGGCCCCTAACCGGGTTATAGGATTAACCCTTAATCCTAACTCTAATTACATACAAACTATAAAATTAAGACATAGTCCTAAGCAAATTTCTAAGTGACAATGTCAAATTTCCTTCCGGCGAGCTTTCCAGCGAACTTCCAGTGGACTTCCGATACACCCTTGGATTTCTTCCGGCGGACTCCTAGTAGGCTCCCGATCTTGTGGCGAGTTCAACGAGTCTTTAGCAAGTATCTGAACCTTCTCAGTGATCTCTATGAACCTCCGACGATCTTTTCGGTGGACTTCCGAAAACTTCGGCTAGTCCCTGATTCATTCTCGGTTGGTTCCAGCAGCACTTCCGATGAATCTTCGGACTTTCGACTAACTCTTAAACACCCATCAAACTTGACTCCGGTAAACTTATTTTATGTCTTCAAGCTATCATAGTTCATCCTACACACATAACTCAATAATATAGATTAGATTAATTAACCCATCAATTGACTTCATCATCAAAATCCAAGATTCAACAATCTCCCCCTTTTTGATGATGATAATCAATTGATGACGGAGTTAA
The DNA here is from genome assembly GCF_036884655.1 of Musa acuminata AAA Group. Classification (NCBI taxonomy): domain Eukaryota; kingdom Viridiplantae; phylum Streptophyta; class Magnoliopsida; order Zingiberales; family Musaceae; genus Musa; species Musa acuminata. The sequence goes on along the minus strand of NC_088343.1, from coordinate 23,310,081 downwards.
TCATAACTCCCCCTATCTATATGCTATATTATAAGAAGATAAAAATACTTGAATTCAATCTCTTTGAATTCAAGCCAAAACCGATAAGTTCTATCCGTCGAACTTATCGTTATTCTTAATAAGCATGAGCAAATATGAAACTTCGAATTTCTCATAATTTCAAGACATGAAAATTATTTTCAAGCCGAATGATAAAAGATAATTATCATTTCGACAAGAAATAATAATAATATGAAATTTCAACATGGATCTCATGATATAAATGTAAGAAATGATTTCATATGATCATGAGATGATTGTTGATCATATATATAAAAAAAAGATAAACATGATATGACAACCAATCTAAAAACTTTTATATTCGATATGCTCAAAAAGTTTTTTGATGCTTTTAAGGAATATAACACATATAAGATATTTTTCATTGCATTATACAACATATAAGCTATTGCACTACGATACATATGCTAGTTTCATATTTGCACAAGTCATCAATCTTTTGCACATTCTTCTCCCCCTTTGTCATCAACAAAAAGAAGATGAGTTTTCAAGCATAAAACTCATGATCATTGAAGCCATTCATAAAATCATCTCATAAAAAAAATCTTGACAAAGCTTCAACTTGGCATTAAGATCGATCATTCAAGGAAGACATCAAATCATCCAAAATAACATGAAGGTGCTATCAAAATGTTTACAAAATTTCAGAAAGAAACATCCAACATCATATACTAGGATAATGTCAAACACATGTCAAGGTAGCATAGAGGTTTACAATAATAAGAAAGAAGTCAAATCCACGAAAACCGAAAAGAGGATGAAAAATTTTTAAAAAATATATACAATTAAGCTCATTCACAAGGACAATTCAATATGCCTAATTCCCTTCTAATAAAATCAAATTGATCTTCATTTAAGGTTTTTGTGAAAATATCCATTAATTAATGCTTTGTATCAATAAATTCTAGAATGACATTATTATTATTGATATGCTCTTGTATAAAGTGATGCCTAATGTCAATATGCTTAGTTCTAGAGTGTTGAATTGGATTTTTGGTTAGACAAATAGCACTTGTATTATCACATTTTATGGGAATGTTCTTTAAGTAAATTCCATAGTCTTCCAATGTATTTTTCATCCAAACAACTTGTGCACAGCATGTACTTGTAGTTACGTATTCGGCTTCCATCGTAGATAGTGCAACCGAATTTTATTTCTTGGAAGTCCAAGAAATAAGTGCATGTCCTAAATATTGACATGTTCCAGATATGCTTTTTCTATCTATCCTACATCTGCCAAAATCAGCATATGCATAAAATATTAAATCAAAATTATCGGATTTTGGATACCATAATCCTAAATTAGGAGTTCTTTTAAGATATCTAAGGATTTTTTTAACACTTTTAAGATAAGACAATTTAGGATTAGCTTGAAACCTAGTACAAAGTCCTACACTAAATATGATATCCAGTCTAATTGTAGTGAGGTAAAGTAAACTACCAATCATTCCCCTATATGTTTTTTTATCAAAGCTTTCACCACTTTCATCCATGTCTAACTTAGTGGAAGTACTCATAGGAGTGTTTATAGCTTTTGAACCATCCATGTTAAATAATTTTAATAATTCTAATGTATATTTAGATTGATTAAGAAATATACCATTACTAAATTGTTTAATTTATAATCTAAAAAGAAGGTTAATTATCTCATTAGGCTCATTTCAAATTCAAGACTCATACATTTGACAAATGATTCATATAGTGATTCATCCTCAGAACTAAAAATAATATTGTCAACATAAATTTGAACAATAAGAAAATTATTTTCAAAATGTTTGATAAACAATGTAGTATCAACCTTGCCTTTTGTAAAGTTATTTAAAATAAGAAAGGCACTAAGCCTTTCATACCAAGCTCTAGGAGCTTGTTTTAAGCCAAAGAGAGCCTTAGTCAATTTATTAGGAAGAAAAGAATTTTCAAATCAGGGAGGTTGTTCAACATACACTTCTTCGGAAATAAAACCATTCAAGAAAGCACTTTTGACATCCATTTGAAATAGTTTAAAATCATTACTACTAGCATAAGCAAGGAGCATCCTAATGGCTTCTAATCTTGCCACAGTAGCGAAGGTCTCTTCGTAGTCGATACCTTCTTCTTGGTTGAAACCTTTGGCCACTAGTCTAGCCTTGTTTATAACCATGATACCGCATTCATCTTGCTTGTTTCTAAAGACCCATTTAGTACCAATGACTAAATGGTTACTAGGTCTAGGAACAAGCTTCTATACCTCATTCCTTTCAAACTGGTTCAATTCCTCTTGCATTGCAATAAACCATGAATCATCTTTCAAGGCTTCGTCAATGCATTTAGGTTCAATTTGAGAAAGGAAAGTGGCATTAGCACAAAAATTCTTGAAGGAAGAACGAGTTTAAACCCCTTTTGATGTATCTCCTATAGTTAGCTCCTTTGGATGAGCATCTACATACTTCCATTTCTTGGGTAAGGAAATTTCGGAAGAAGATGCATCCAAGTTGCTATTTTGAGGAGGGAGTTCATTTAAATTCAAATTATCAAAACCAAGATCATCATCAAAATTAATTTTTCTTTAACTCAGAAATTTCATTAAAAACTACATGAATAGACTCTTCTATAACTAAAGTTCTTTTGTTAAAAATACGAAAAGCCTTAGAAACGAAAGAGTAACCAAGAAAGATGCCTTCATTGGATTTAGCATCAAATTTTCCTAAGGTATCCTTTTCATTCAAAATAAAGCATTTCAAACCAAAAACTTTAAAATAAGAAACATTTGATTTTTTGTTATTCCATAATTCATAAGGAGTTTTTGATAGAGATAGTCTTATTAGAACCCTATTCATGACATAGCAAGCCGTATTAACGGCTTCAGCCCAAAAATACTTAGATAGACTATGTTCATTTAACATGGTTCTTGTCATTTCTTGTAAATTTTTATTTTTTCTTTCAACTACCCCATTTTGTTGAGGATTTCTCGAAGTGAAGTTATGATTATATTCATTGGATTCACAAAACCTTTGGAAGTCATGGTTTTGAAATTTGCCACCATGATCACTCTGAATTGATGAAATCATGAAGCCTTTTTCATTTTAAGTTTACAAAATTTAGAGAAATATTTAAAATAATCACTTTTGCGAGCCAAGAAATAGGTCCAAGTGTATTTACTATAGTCATCTATAATTACGAAAGTATATTTGCTTTCTACCAGACTCGTTGTGTCAATTGGTCCAAATAAGTCTAAATGGATCAATTGTAATGGTCTAGTGATGCTAATTTAATTTTTTGGTTTGAAACTAGTTTTTATTTGTTTCACACACTTTATCCTTAACAAACTTCATATTGGGAATCCCTCGTACTTACTCTTTAGATGAAATCTTAGATATTAGTTTCATACTTGCATGACCTAATCGCCTATGCCAAAGCCAAGCATCATCATTTAAAGTGGAAAAACATATTTCATTACTAAGTTCATCAACGTTGATGGTGTAGACATTATTTTGTTTTATGGTAATCATTGATATGTTATTGTTTGGTTTTTCAATAATGCACACATTAGATTCAAATCTAAAGATGTAACCTTTATCACATAATTGACTAATGCTTAAGAGATTATATTTTAATCCATTAACTGTAATATCCCCCATTTTTGAAAATTTAGTAAAAGGTTTGTTTGTAAAAAAATAAGGATTATTTAATAATTATTTTATATTAAATGATTAAATATTTATGGCTAGGGACCTAAGAGTAAATATTAGAAGTTTGATATAATTTATTTAAGATTCAGATTTAAGTTTTAAAAAAAAAAAAATAGTGGACATGTGTCACTAGCTAACCTAATGGTGCCACCTAAATTTGCTCTAAGGATGACACCTAGCATTTTTCATGCATGCTTGCCACCTTGCAACTTTGCAACCCTTGTGTTAAACAAAAGTAATTAAATAAGAGATTAAAGGAGAAACTAAATGTAACCTTCAGATACTGCAGCCAACGTGAGTTTAAGAAGAGAAGAGAAGGGAAGAAGAAGAAGAAGAAGAAGAAGAAGAAGAAGAGGAATTGAAGAAGAAGCTTTGATTGAGGTTTTGCATCAACTCCCCCCATTTGGGAATCAAATTTGCTTAAGGCAAGTGTTCTAACCTCTTCCTACAGAATTCCTAATCTCTGTTTTCCTTTTAATTCTTCATAATACAAAATATTTCAGCTTAGTACCAAACCGTTCTTTCCTTTTGATACAAAGCCATGAATCTAAAATTTTTCGGTAATCTAACTTCTATACATTGTTTTGGATCTAACTTTTAGCACTAAACTCTAATTTTGCAAAACCTATTCCATTTAAAATTAGACTCAAATATCTTTATTTTGACACTAAGATTGAATGATTTGGAGTTTAAATGCCTACTAAGACTTCTGTTTCAATTAACCCTACAGATTCTGCAAAATAGGGACTGAAATTTCTGACCTTCTGTTACTAAATTGCTCATAACTCACTAGAGAAAATTCTGAATTATACAAAGCTTAGTTCTTTGGAAACTAGATTCGCATAACTTTCTTTGACACCTAGTTGAAAATTTTGAAGTATGTTTGCCTTCTGAAACATCTGTTTAAATCGATTCTATCAAGTCTGCAAAACAGGGATGATCAATTCTGACCTTCCTTTACTCTATTTGTTGTAACTTCCTGTTAAGAACTCAAAAAATTATAAATCTGAGTTCATCTGAAAATAGATTGAAACGTCTTTCCAATGACACCATTTTTAGTGATTTGGAGCATGCTTGGTCACTCAAACAATTTAGAAAATGTACCATTCAAATTCTATCATAATTGAAAATTTTGTTAGGTTTTGCCTATTCAATTTTCATCCTATTGGAAATATGATTTCTGCTAAATTCTTCTTCAATTGAGCTTTATATTAGTCCTTTGAAGTTCTTGTATTGTTCTGTTGAATCTCGGATTTTGATGATGAAACTAATTGATTGTGTTTAAATGTTTGACTACATTTTGAGTGATACAAGTCTACTCGATCAGGATTAGACAATTAACGCAGGAGGAATTGACGTTGCGTCGGAGGAGATCACGTCAGGATATTGGATGGCAGAAGGCTTCGGGCGTCGGGCATCGGGCCAAGGAGAGCGAAATTGCGCCAAGGATATCGGGGTTGCGGAGGTCAACCGCCGATTGGGCAACAAGCCGCAAGAGAGGACGATGCACCGAAGAATCGGATGAAGCGCCAACCAATGACGTGCCGGGCAACAGAATGTCAATTTACGTTATAATAATTATCTAGATCGGAGTAGAGTGTTTGCTTGTGTGTGCAGGATTAACTACGATAACCAGAAAACACAAAGCGAGAATACCGGAGTCAAGTTCGATGGACGTTTAAGAGTCCGAAGAATCGTCGGAGATGCTGCCAAAACCAACCGAGAAGAAATCGGGAACTTGTCGGAATTTTTGGAAGTTCGCCGAAGAGATCGTCGGAGGTTCATGGAGATCACCGAGAAGGCTCGGCTACTCATTAAAGTCATCACAAGTTCGGGAGCTTGCTAGAAGCCCATCAGCAGAAAGTTCATCGGAAAGCTCGCCAGAACAAGACTCGACGTTCGCGGTTGAAAATTTGCTTAGGATGTGATTTGGTTATGTAGTCCACTTGTAATTAGGATTAGGATTAAGAGATAATCCTATATCCTGGTTAGGGGCCAACTGGGCCCAAAGTCAGAGTTGGTTTAGGCTAAAATTTAAGCTAAACCAGCGAACTAGAGAGCCAAGATTGAAGCCCAACTAGTGGCTGAAAACACTGTAGTCGGGCTGAAAACACTGTAGGCGGTGGCACCGCCTAGCTGGGCGGTGGCACCGCTTGGCTGGGCGGTGGCACCTCCAGTAGCGGGAACCCAAAGAGAATTCAAATTTTGAAGCCCAAATTTGAATCCTCTTGAGGCCTATAAATACCCCTCAAATCTCAGCTGAGAGAACAACTTTTTTGAGCAGCAAGTGTTTGAGAGAAAAGCCTTAGAAAAGTGTTAGCTTGTCTTGTTTTCAATTTGCTAGTGTTCACCTCCTTCTTTCTTGTTGAAAATCTGTAAGAGAGTGAACCGCTTGTAAAAGTTGTAAGAGGGGTATTCACCCTTCACTTTCAAGAGATTTGCTAGTGGAAGGTGGAAGCCTCATCGAAGAGGGGCCTCGCAAGTGGATGTAGGTCACTTGACCGAACCACTTTAAAAATGGCGTAATCTCTGGTTTGCATTTCTTATTGTCATTTACATTACTGCATATCTTCTTACTTGCTTTGTTTCATCATTACCTTTGCTGCGCAACTTTAAGAATACGCTTTCAAGTTAAGCTTTTCAAGTTCCGTTCTTATCGTACGAAAAATTTGTCGAAATCAACGTTTTAATCCGCTGCACTAATTCACCCCCCCCTCTTAATGCCACTCCGATCCTAACAATTGGTATCAGAGCCACGGTTTTCTACTTTGGTTTAACACCCAAATAAAAATGACTCCTTATGGCTTTCAAGAGGGTCACTCTCTCATTCGTCCTCCCTTTTTCAATGGGACGGACTACACTTGTTGGAAAACTCGAATGAGAGTTTTCTTACTTTCTTTGGATTTGAATTTATGGGACATAGTCGAAAATGGATTTGAAATGTCTTCTCTCCCAATGAACCATTGGAATAATTTGGAGAAGAAGATGTTTTCTTTAAATGCAAAGGCTATGAATGCCTTATATTGTGCACTTGACAAAAGTGAATTTAATCACGTTTCGATGTGTGACTCGGCTTTTGATATTTGGAGAACTCTAGAGGTCACTCATGAAGGCACTAGCCGAGTGAAAGAGTCCAAAATCAATATTCTTGTGCATTCTTACGAACTTTTCCGGATGAAACCAAGTGAGTCCATCGGAGACATATACACCCGGTTCACGGATGTCATCAATGGACTCAAAGCTCTTGGTAAAAGTTTTTCTAATTTTGAACTAGTCACTAAAATCTTAAGATCCCTTCCAAAAAGTTGGGATCCAAAAGTTACGGCCATTCAAGAGGCCAAGGACCTTAAAACATTCCCTCTCGAAGAACTTATTGGGTCTCTAATGACCTACGAAATGAACAATGTGACAAAAAAGAAACTCGAGAACAACCTTCCAAATGATAGGAAGGATTTGGGACATAGAACACATGAAGACCACTCGAGCATAAGCTCAAGTGATGGTGAACTTAAACTACTAATGAAACAAAAATTAAAAAGCAAAAAGAATGGAACTACTTGCTTTGAATGCAAGAAGAACAAAAGTTGGGATGAATTGAGCTCTTCCGAAGACGAGGAGAAAATCAAGAAAGGCGAGGTGGCAAACTATGCCTCACCCTCTTTCAACAATGAGGTAATCAAAATCCTACTAATTTATTTCGATATTACATAATACTTTCTTGAGTTATTTTTAATTTAGTTTAGGATTAATTTTCTTGAAAATTGCATGTGTTATGTTAATGCAGTAAAATGTTAAATATAAATCTAATGCTTATACACCTAGTAAGATTAATCTTATATATGTGCTTGAGAAGCAAGAATTTGTATTTTGACGATTTCCATATTGATTTTCAATGACGATGCATGACTTTTGAATGGAAGGCTTGATGATTTTTTTATGAACCTTATCTTTGGTTTTCAAACATGATGTATAGTTTTGACATAAGAACAAAAATTTGAAGCATGCTAATATAAAGTCAATCATATAAAGTAAAACTAAAGAAATTTTAAATATCTATAAGAATCATTCAAAATTATGTTCAATAAGACCTTACTTGATGTTGTAATGAAACCATTGAAAGTTTTGATGCTATGATTTGATGATTTTATGCATGAGATTGTAAAGTTATACATGATAATTTTTATGATTTATTGGTCTTGATGGTTTTTATGATAAAATTCATTTTTCGATCCTAAATGTTGATGCACATTTTTATCTAGCATAAATGACATGAATTTAAATAACTAAAAAGAGAAAAGCATTGTTCTTGAAAATTATTTTTCTCTATCTTGTTGATTTATATGAATCCCTTGAAAATGATTTTGGTTTGATGATTTGAATTAGAAATGAGTTATATCAAAATCATGATATTGATTTGACAAAATTGAATGAGTTGAAAACAAATAATGATTTTTCTCTTGAATACAACTTGTAATATTTTTACATATATATTTTCATCTTGATTTCTCGATATTCGATACATGAAATTTTTCCATGAATCAAAATTCTTTCATGATGTGATTCTTCTTGGTATTCACTAAAAATGATACATTCAAATTAACCTACTCTACTTGACATCTTGATAATTTATGACTTGAATATCATGTATAATATGCTCATAATGATGATTGAGTTATGTATGAAAAATGGAAGATATAGTTTTGAAATTTTGCATGTTCGAATTTGAAAATATTTGATATGCATGAAAATATTAAACATTTTGAAACCATGTTTTAGTGTTATGCTTAATGATCATGCTTAATAAATTTCGAAATTATGGATGATGAATCTTTTACGATTTATGGATCATTGATTTTTACCATAATGAAAGTACCTTATTGATTTTTGTTGTAATAAATCTTACTCTTTCGGTTTTAAACATGATAAATGTTTTTATTTGGTATAAATGAAACAAAATCATATGTTTTGAAATAATCGAAAAGAGGATAACATTCTTGAAAATTATTTTGCTCAATCTTATTGATTTTGATGAATCCATTTGTATCATTTTTGTGAATCTCATGGATTTTGATAATGATTTTGATGATTTAAATTTGAATAATTTTTTATTGAAATCATGATCTTGATCTCTTGAAATTCATAACATGAAATCCTTTATGAATCAACATTTTCTTTTCTATTTAAAAGAAGATTTGTCGAAATGTTTCATAATCTTTTAGTATTCATAATCTTGACAATTATGTATTGAAACTTTATGTAAACCAAGAATGTTCATCATGATTCTCTCTTTGAATATTTAAAAAGGAGAATTTTCTAGATGGTTCATGATTTTGATGATTGAATATTTGATATGCATGAATTGAGACCTTGCTCTCCTACCACTCTTTTTGCTATTCACCAAAAGGAAGACTAATTCTAATAAACCATGATATGCTATATGAATTTTATTGTATTCATGAAGTAAGATTTCATCACTAATTTTTGTTTATATTCCTTCATGTGATGATATGAATGTATGAAACACTTATGATATGATTTGTTATACAATTCCATGTATTCGTGAAATATTAATCTCATCACCCAATTAATTCCTCTTGATACTCCTAATGTGATGAAGTGAAATTATGCATGAAATACAAATGGGGATAAGTTTTTTGGTAGGATATAATTTGACAAATTGATACCATCATGATATGAAACATTGATGATTTGCAATGATATATGCAATACTTGTGCTTTCTAATTATGATGTGATGTATTACATATGATGTAAATCATGATTTAAAATACTATGAGTTGTCGCTAAAATTATGTATTATAAATATTGATTTAATGTTTTGTATCATGAATACTCTAAATAATGAATATTTGGTATCATGATCAAAATGTTGACAAATAGTTAAAAATTTTAGTATCATGTATGATATCCTTATAATGTTGATCGATTTATTCAATATCATGCATGAATGAATATAAGGTTTTTGAAAATGTGCATATTCTAATTTGAAAATATGATGATGCACAATTAAGATTGATACTTACCTTTGTCATAATTGATGTAATGGGTCTTCCCTTCTTTTTGACAATGACAAAGGGGGAGATAGCTTGCTTGCACAAGTCAACAAGATGCAAAAACTTGATTGCTTGCTTGCCTATCTTAAGTAGCAAAGATTGCTAACTTGCTTATTTCAAGAAGCAAAAGTTGTCTTCTTGAACATCATTATCTTGCCCATCTCAAGAAGCAAGACTTGCAACCTGCACATTGCAATAGGAAGTAAGAATCGATAGCTTACACACTTCAACAAGAAAGCTATCTTGTATTTGCTTTTGAAATTTTTACTAGCTTGTATGTTACAAAACTTGCTCACTTTTTCAAATACTTTGCTAGCTTGCACTTTGTAAAGGAAGCAAAAATAACACTTCTCAAAAGAGAAGAAAAACTTACTGTCTTGAACATCTTTAATATGCTAGCTAGCATGATGTACAATTTGCTATTTTGAATATTACAAAGAAATACTATCATGCACATTGCAAAGAAAAGCAAAGTGCAATCATGCACAAGAAGCAAGTGTTGAATTGCCATGATTGAACTTAAGAATCTTGCTATACTTTTGTGCTTATATGTTGTGGTGAAAATCTCGCTTTATGTTGCAAAAACTTGCATATCTTTTAAAATAGCTAGAGCTACTTCTCCTTTTTGTTGATGACATAGGGGGAGAAGTATATTGATGACTTCATGCATTGAATTAAATATTTTATATTTGCATGATAGTTTAAATGTTTTTCATAACATGTGATGAATGTTACTTGGATTTGGGATAATCCAAGTGTTCTATCAATGGCATATTGATAGGGGGAGTTTAGTTAAACTCCGGGGAGTTAAGGTTAACTCCGTTAGTCATCAATTAGTTGTTATCATCAAAAAGGGGGAGATTGTTGAATCTCGGATTTTGATGATGAAACTAATTGATTGTGTTTAAATGTTTGACTACATTTTGAGTGATACAGGTCTACTCGATCAGGATTAGACAATTAACGCAGGAGGAATTGACGTTGCGTCGGAGGAGATCACGTCAGGATATAGGATGGCAGAAGGCTTCGGGCGTCGGGCATCGGGCCAAGGAGAGCGAAATTGCACCAAGGATATCGGGGTTGCGGAGGTCAACCGCTGATTGGGCAACAAGCCGCAAGAGAGGACGATGCACCGAAGAATCGGATGAAGCGCCAACCAATGACGTGCCGGGCAACAGAATGTCAATTTGCGTTATAATAATTATCTAGATCGGAGTAGAGTGTTTGCTTGTGTGTGCAGGATTAACTATGATAACCAGAAAACACAAAGCGAGAATACCGGAGTCAAGTTCGATGGACGTTTAAGAGTCCGAAGAATCGTCGGAGATGCTGCCAAAACCAACCGAGAAGAAATCGGGAACCTGTCGGAATTTTCGGAAGTTCGCCGAAGAGATCGTCGGAGGTTCACGGAGATCACCGAGAAGGCTCGGCTACTCATTAAAGTCATCACAAGTTCGGGAGCTTGCTAGAAGCCCGTCAGCAGAAAGTTCATCGGAAAGCTCGCCAGAACAAGACTCGACGTTCGCGGTTGAAAATTTGCTAAGGATGTGTTTTGGTTATGTAGTCCACTTGTAATTAGGATTAGGATTAAGAGATAATCCTATATCCTGGTTAGGGGCCAATTGGGCCCAAAGTCAGAGTTGGTTTAGGCTAAAAATTAAGCAAAACCAGCGAACTAGAGAGCCAAGATTAAAGCCCAACTAGTGGCTGAAAACACTGTAATCGGGCTGAAAACACTGTAGGCGGTGGCACCGCCTAGCTGGGCGGTGGCACCTCCAACAGCGGGAACCCAAAGAGAATTCAAATTTTGAAGCCCAAATTTGAATCCTCTTGAGGCCTATAAATACCCCTCAAATCTCAGCTGAGAGAACAACTTTTTTGAGCAGCAAGTGTTTGAGAGAAAAGCCTTAGAAAAGTGTTAGCTTGTCTTGTTTTCAATTTGCTAGTGTTCACCTCCTTCTTTCTTGTTGAAAATCTGTAAGAGAGTGAACCGCTTGTAAAAGTTGTAAGAGGGGTATTCACCCTTCACTTTCAAGAGATTTGCTAGTGGAAGGTGGAAGCCTCATCGAAGAGGGGCCTCGCAAGTGGATGTAGGTCACTTGACCGAACCACTTTAAAAACGGCGTAATCTCTGGTTTGCATTTCTTATTGTCATTTACATTACTGCAAATCTTCTTACTTGCTTTGTTTCATCATTACCTTTGCTGCGCAACTTTAAGAATACGCTTTCAAGTTAAGCTTTTCAAGTTCCGTTCTTATCGTACGAAAAATTTGTCGAAATCAACGTTTTAATCCGCTGCACTAATTCACCCCCCCCTCTTAGTGCCACTCCGATCCTAACATGTTCATCCTGAAATTATTGTATAACTGAAATTTATTATGTAATGCTTTGTTTGCATTTCCTTGTTTGATAAAGGCACATGCATATCTTCGTTGTTCCGCATGTGCTTCTGATATGTGTCAATGTTATTGTTCTTACTACCCTTTTTGTACTCTGGTGTCTTGTGGGATATTGTGAACCTTTGCCAGAAATGGTAAAGGGAGTTATGCTTAGAGCCCGCGTTTGCTCTGCCGGCCCCATTGACTTCACTTAGACATGGGTGGATGGAGCTCCCAGACGTGGGAGACTTATGCTTGGTGGTCATCTAGAAATGGATATACCATATTATGTTATGATCCCACTTCATCTTCTATTTATTTGATGTAAAATTCAGAGCCGACCTAGCACTTGGGCAGGGTGAGAGGGCTCGAGTAGGAAAGGGCTACCCGTGGATGGAGTCGAGAACTCATCACGGCGTGGAGCCACCACTGAGTTAATCCTCACATGCACTATGCTAGAGTACGATGTTTGAGCTTCTATTTCATATTTGTTCTTTGATATGTTCTAAAATGCTTCTTATGCTTCCGAAATATTTCCATATGCCATTGATACGTTCTGAAGTATTTCATTCACCATTGATATGTTCCGAACTGTTTCATATGCCATAGATATCCAAAATGCTCCTTACATCTTTGTTATGCCTTGAAATTATCATATGTCATCGATATGCTCCTTATGCCAATGATATGCTCCAATTTCCTTTCTCCTATTGTTATGTCTAATGCCTGTTTTTGAACGAGGTAAACCTTTGTGATTTTATATCAAATGAGATGACTTCAAATGAACACTTGTATTTCTGTTTTTGTTATCTTGATACTAAGTCTGCTTGAACTTCTCCTATCGCCATGGATATGTTAGTCGCTTGCTGAGCTCTTTATGCTCACCCCGTTGCTATATAAATTTTTCAGGGTAGCTTGTTATGCACTGAAAAGCTAGAATTGGGTTAAGGCAGTGGAAAGCTAGAAGGTTTTGGGGCAAATCTTTCGTAATTAATAAGTTGATATTGTATAAGTTCTTTTGTGTGTATCAACGACAAATCTAGATTGATGTATCTTGTAAATATTTGGAAAGTACCTCTTGCGTTGGGATTTTGGGAATGTTAAAGTTTAAACTGTGTAATGATATAAACATGTAATACATGTTGGTTTTGTGATTGTATAGATTGCTACGCTTATGGATTTATGATGTGGTTATGGTTTAGTTGAGTTAGCTTTGGATTTTGTGAATCATTAAGTGATATTATAGTATGATTATAAACTGCACAGGTTTTATGAATTGGAAAATTATAGATATGAATGACCTGAATGTTTTCTCAGTATCCTCAAATGTGTGAACAGATCCTGGAATGAATTGTTGTTGAATTATAATACAAAAAAAAAAAAAATTCAGCGGGGTGTGACAGATATGGTATCAGAGCATGGTTTGAGGATCACTGAAATATTTGATACGTTGACGTGCAAAATATATTGAGGTCTGGCGAACTATAGTGATTGGTGAAAATTTTCGTTGATGCATTTTAGGAATCTAGGATGACGAAGACATTTAGTCCTCCTACTTCATCTACTTTTGATTAATTAAGTGCGATAAAAGAGTTGATCGGGGATATTAAATCAGAGTGGCTCAATAGAAGCATGGTGAACCTAATACATTGGTAGCAAAAAAAAAAAAAAAAAAATAGATGATGCGATTGGAGAAAATATTTGATGTACGAAATTGTTCTGATGATCAAAATAATTTTTAGAGATCAAAGATAAGAATAGCAAGGACAAGTTAAAAAAAAAAAATAGAAAAGATCTTGCGGAATCGGGTTATCCCTCTAGTTAAAGTGATCTGGAGATATCATTTTGGAGAGGAAATGACTTGGGAGCTTGAGGAAGAAATGATGAAAGCTTATCCTCATCTTTTCGTTTTCGTTGAATGAGGTATGATAAATTTAGAGGACTAAATTTTTCTTTAAGGAGGGGAGAGTGTAACATCCCCCATTTTTGAAAATTTAGTAAAAGGTTTGTTTGTAAAAAAATAAGGATTATTTAATAATTATTTTATATTAAATGATTAAATATTTATGGCTAGGGACCTAAGAGTAAATATTAGAAGTTTGATATAATTTATTTAAGATTCAGATTTAAGTTAAAAAAAAAAATTAGTGGACATGTGTCACTAGCTAACCTAATGGTGCCAACTAAATTTGCTCTAAGGATGACACCTAGCATTTTTCATGCATGCTTGCCACCTTGCAACTTTGCAACCCTTGTGTTAACCAAAAGTAATTAAATAAGAGATTAAAGGAGAAACTAAATGTTACCTTCAAATACTACAGCAAATGTGAGTTTAAGAAGAGAAGAGAAGGGAAGAAGAAGAAGAGGAATTGAAGAAGCTTTGATTGAGGTTTTGCATCAACTCCCCCCATTTGGGAATCAAATTTGCTTAAGGCAAGTGTTCTAACCTCTTCCTACAGAATTCCTAATCTTTGTTTTCCTTTTAATTCTTCATAATGCAAAAGATTTCAACTTAGTACCAAACCGTTCTTTCCTTTTGATACAAAGCCATGAATCTGAAATTTTTCGGTAATCTGACTTCTATACATTGTTTTGGATCTAACTTTTAGCACTAAACTCTGATTTAGGCAAAACCTATTCCATTTAAAAGTAGACTCAAATATCTTTATTTTGACACTAAGATTGAATGATTTGGAGTTTAAATGCCTACTAAGACTTCTGTTTCAATTAACCCTACAGATTCTGCAAAATAGGGACTGAAATTTCTGACCTTCTGTTACTAAATTGCTCATAACTCTCTAGAGAAAATTCTGAATTATACAAAGCTTAGTTCTTTGGAAACTAGATTCACATAACTTTCTTTGACACCTAGTTGAAAATTTTGAAGTATGTTTGCCTTCTGAAACTTCTGTTTAAAGCGATTCTATCAAGTCTGCAAAACAGGGATGATCAATTCTGACCTTCCTTTACTCTATTTGTTGTAACTTCCTGTTAAGAACTCAAAAAATTATAAATCTAAGTTCATCTGAAAATAGATTGAAACAGCTTTCTAATGACACCTATTTTTATTGATTTGGAGTATGCTTGGTCACTCAAACAATTTAGAAAATGTACCATTCAAATTCTGTCATAATTGAAAACTTTGTTGGGCTTTGCCTATTCAATTTTCATCCTATTGGAAATATGATTTCTGCTAAATTCTTCTTCAATTGAGCTTTATATTAGTCCTTTGAAGTTCTTGTATTATTCATCCTAAAATTATTGCATAACTGAAATTTATTATGTAATGCTTTGTTTGCATTTCCTTGTTTGATAAAGGCACATGCATATCTTCGTTGTTCCGCATGTGCTTCTGATATGTGTCAATATTATTGTTCTTACTACCCTTTTTGTACTCTGGTGTCTTATGGGATATTGTGAACCTTTGCCAGAAATGGTAAAGGGAGTTATGCTTAGAGCCCGCGTTTGCTCTACCGGCCCCATTGACTTCACTCAGACGTGGGTGGATGGAGCTCCCAGACGTGGGAGACTTATGCTTGGTGGTCATCTAGAAATGGATAGACCATATTATGTTATAATCCCACTTCACCTTCTATCTATTTGATATAAAATTCAGAGCCGACCTAGCACTTGGGCAGGGTGAGAGGGCTCGAGTAGGAAAGGGCTACCCGTGGATGGAGTCGAGAACTCATCACGGCGTGGAGCCACCACTGAGTTAATCCTCACATGCACTATGCTAGAGTACGATGTTTGAGCTTCTATTTCATATTTGTTCTTTGATATGTTCTGAAATGCTTCTTATGCTTCCGAAATATTTCCATATGCTATTGATACGTTCTGAAGCATTTCATTCACCATTGATATGTTCCGAACTGTTTCATATGCCATAGATATCCAAAATGCTCCTTACATCTATGTTATGCCTTGAAATTATCATATGTCATCGATATGCTCCTTATGCCAATGATATGCTCCAATTTCCTTTCTCCTATTGTTATGTCTAATGCCTGTTTTTGAACGAGGTAAACCTTTGTGATTTTATATCAAATGAGATGACTTCAAATGAACACTTGTATTTCTGCTTTTGTTATCTTGATACTAAGTCTGCTTGAACTTCTCCTATCGCCATGGATATGTTAGTCGCTTGCTGAGCTCTTGATGCTCACCCCGTTGCTATATAAATTTTTCAGGGTAGCTTGTTATGCACTGAAAAGCTAGAATTGGGTTGAGGCAGTGGAAAGCTAGAAGGTTTTGGGGCAAATCTTTCATAATTAATAAGTTGATATTGTATAAGTTCTTTTGTATGTATCAATGACAAATCTAGATTGATGTATCTTGTAAATATTTGGAAAGTACCTCTTGCGTTGGGATTTTGGGAATGTTAAAGTTTAAATTGTGTAATGATATAAACATGTAATACATGTTGGTTTTGTGATTGTATAGATTGCTACGCTTATGGATTTATGATGTGGTTATGGTTTAGTTGAGTTGGCTTTGGATTTTGTGAATCATTAAGTGATATTATAGTATGATTATAAACTGCATAGGTTTTATGAATTGGAAAATTATAGATATGAATGACCTGAATGTTTTCTCAGTATCCTCAAATGTGTGAACGGATCCTGGAATGAATTGTTGTTGAATTATAATACAAAAAAAAAAAAAAATTAGCGGGGCGTGACATTAACTAGCAACACATCATTAATTGAAAATTTTGATTTGTTACCTATGGTTCCCTTGCCAATGATTTTACCTTTGTTGTTGTCTCCGAAGGTGACATACCCTTCTTCATTGCTAGTGAGCATGGAGAAATGAGATGGATCTCCGGTCACGTGCCTTGAGCATCCACTATCAAGATATCATCTCTTGTTCCTAGCTTGTGAGTTTGTCTACAAAAGAGGATGGTTTTTAGGTACCCATTTGATTTTGAGTGCCTCAAAAATTGATCTACTAATTTTGTCATTTATCATTAAATTATTTATAGTTCCTTTAGGAACCTATATCAACTTATGTGGGCTAATTCTCTTAAATGGACATTTGTAAATAACATGTCCAGATTTACAACAAATGTTACATTTCAAATGAGGTGAAAAATATAATGTAGGTCCTTTAATGAAGGTGGTAGGATTTTAGTGAGATCCTATCACAAAACCAATTCCTCTTCTATTTGCGACGTGAACCTTATTTGCAAGGACCATGTCCAAGCCTTTGCTACCAACCTTAAACTTGTTTAAGGTCCCTTTATGTAGCAAATTCTTATTTTTTATTGCTTCTAAGTGTTCACACTTAGAGCATGGAGGAGTTTGAAGACTATCAAGCTTATTTTATAGTAAGGCATGCTCTTTCTTTAATAGATTGAACTTTTTACTAATAGTTCTACACTCATCAAATAATTAATGAAAAGCGATAGAAAGTTCATCGAAAGATAAATCTTCATTAATTAAATCACATACCTCTCCTCCTAAAGCCATTAGCGCAAAGTTTGCCTCTTTGTTGCTAGCTTCTTCATTCTCGGAATCACTTGAGTCTTCCCAAGTTACTTTTAAAACTTTCTTCTTCTTCAGTTGCTTCTTCTTAGCTTGGGGGCATTCATTTTTGAAGTACCTCGACTTCTTGGTCCTTTTTATGTTCAAGTTTGTTTTTGGTGTTATTTTCAAATTTATTCTTTCTTATAAATTTTTTAAAATTTTGAGTTAAAAGTGCAATGTCATCGTCACTATCCTCATCACTTGATGTTCCTTTCAAGTGGTCTTCTTATATTCTAAGTGTCATATCCTTACTGTTCTTTGGAAGGGGGATCTAGAGCTCTTCATGAGCATGGTACGTCATTTCGTAGGTCATTAGAGACCCAATAAGTTCTTCAAGAGGAAATGTTTTAAGGTCCTTGGCCTCTTGAATGGTCGTAACTTTTGGATCCCAACTCTTTGGAAGGGATCTTAAAATTTTAGTTACTAGTTCAAAGTTAGAAAAATCTTTACTAAGAGCTTTGAGTCCATTGATGACATTTGTGAAACGGGTGTACATGTCTCCGATGGACTCACTTGGTTTCATCCAGAAAAGTTCATAAGAATGCATAAGAATGTTGATTTTGAACTCTTTCACTCGGCTACTGCCTTCATGAGTGACCTCAAGAGTTCTCCAAATGTCAAAAGCCGAATCGCAAATCGAAATGCGATTAAATTTATTTTTGTCAAGTGCACAAAACAAAGCATTTAAAGCCTTTGCGTTTAAAACAAAAACCTTCTTCTCCAATTCATCCCATTCGCTCATCGGAAGAGAAGATTTTTGAACTTCATTTTCGACAATATTCCAAAGCTCAAAATCCATGGAAATAAGGAAGATCCTTATACGAGTCTTCCAATACATATAATCCGACCCATTAAACATAGGCAGACGTGTAATAGAGTGACCCTCTTGCATGCTGGAGTAAACCATCTCTCTTGGGTATTAAACCAAATATAAGAGTAAGCCTTGCTCTGATACCAATTGTTAGGATCAGAGCGACACTAAGAGGGGGGGTGAATTAATGCAGTGGATTAAAACTCATAAGTTTAAAATCGATTTCGTAAATATGTAAAGATTTCGATTCGATGAAGGATGACTTAGCTAAAATAGCTCGAGTAAAGGAAGTCAAAAGTAGGGAGAAGAAAACTGAACAGTTTGCTGCTAAGAAGATAAGTGGTTCAGAAAATTAAACATTCACACATTCAAGGAACACCACAATACAAAGTGGTTCGATCAAATGACCTACATCCACTTGCGAAGCCTTCTTCGATGAGGCTCCCAACTTCTACTAGCAAATTACTTTGAAGGGGAAGGACCAAATACCCCTCTTATAACCTTTTTATAAGTGGTTCATACTCTTACAGATTTTTCAAAGAGAAAGAGGGAGCTAAACACTTTAGCTATTGAAAACAAGACTTTGCTAAAGCTTTTTCTCAATTTCTAACTTCTCAAAAAGGTATATTCTTTGTAAAGAATTGAGGGGTATTTATAGACCCCAAGAGGATTCAAATTTAGGCTCTAAATTTGAATTACTTTTGGGTTCCCGGTGTTGGCGGTGCCACCGCCTGTCAATTTCATATTGATAGTGTACTGGCGGTGCCACCGCTAGAACTCTCGGGTTCTGGGCGGTGCCACCACCCAACCTTTCGGGTTCTGGGCGATGCCACCACCTATTCCAGTGGTGCCACCGCTTGGACTATTTCAGCTCACTGATTGGGCTCCAAACTTGGCCCAAACCAGTCTAAATTCGGGCCCAATTGGCCCCTAACCGGGTTATAGGATTAATCCTTAATCCTAACCCTAATTACATGCAAACTATGAAATTAAGACATAGTCCTAAGCAAATTTCTAAGTGGCAATGTCGAGTTTCCTTCCAGCGAGCTTTCCAGTGAACTTCCGGCGGACTTCCGATACACCCTTGGATTTCTTCCGACGGACTCCCAACAGGCTCCCGGTCTTGTGGCGAGTTCAACAAGTCTTTGGCAAGTATCCGAACCTTCTTGGTGAGCTTTGCGAACCTTTAACGATCTTTCCGACGAACTTCTGAAAACTTCGGCTAGTCCCCGATTCTTTCTCGGTTGGTCCCGGTAGCACGTCCGACGATTCTTCGAACTTTCAGCGGACTCTCGAACACCCATCGAACTTGACTCTGGTAAACTTGTTTTATGTCTTTAAGCTATCGTAGTTAATCTTGCACACTTGACTCAATAATATGGATTAGATCAATTAACCTATAAATTGACTTCATCATCAAAATCCAAGATTCAACAAATCTAATTGCCTCATGTTTACCGACTTAATATTATAAAGAGAGGGGATTTTTTATTTGGTCTCCCGATATGATGCATCATACACATGCATATTTAATAATATATCTATATCGCATACAAATATATATACATATCTAGTAGATGTACAAATAATCACACATCACATGAGTAATCACACCAGATGATCATGGACCACAATCTAATATGATTTGGCCCAAGTCGATGGGCTTAATCACTCATATCAAGATCTATGTGTGCAGCGGTGCATCTTCATTCCCTGTGATTGTCCATCTTATCCTCGTCATTTCTATCGACATCTCGACGCATCTCCATACATTGCAAACGTCTATCTCGTGGGTCCCTTTATCGCTTCCACGCTCCCGCTGCTCCTCCCCTTGTGATTACAACTTAGTTATAGGCATGTAAGCCCGACAATAAATGAGAAATAAAATAGAGGCTCATAGGCCCCAATAATATGATAGAACCCTTGTAGATTCTAAGTCCCAACTATAATGAGCCACGGAGCTTGGTGCTTCCTCCAATTTTTTTATGATCTTACTGGTCTCCGGGTCTTCCTGCATTCTTCCCGAATGTCCTTATGGAAGCTGGTGGTAGGAAGGGAGTGTTAGGATCAAGAGCACACTAAAAGGGGGGGGGGGGGGGAGTGGTGAATAAGTGTAGCGGTAAAAATCACGTCTTCAAAATATTTCATTACGATAAAACCGTTTCCGATGAAAAATCGATTTCGAAAACTTAACTTGAAAGCGTACATAATGAATTGAAGGCAGTAAGCACTTAAGGAAGTTTGTAGTAAGGTAATAGCAAGAATGAAATGCAAACCAGAGAACACGATAGTTTATAGTGGTTCGGTCATCGTGACCTACATCCACTCCTCTGATTCCTCTTCCGTCGAGGCCACTAGCATCCACTAACGGTCTTCCTTCAATAGGTGAAGACCAACCACCTTTTACACCCCTCTTCTCCTTTTACCGGGTTTAGGAGATAACCCTTACAAGCACTCACTCTCCTCTCTTAAAAAGAATTCTAACACTTAGACTTAGAGGAGGGAATTTCTAAAGAAATTACAGCAGTGTTTCTTTGCTTTTAAACTCTCTGTGCTTGTATGCTTTAACTAGGGATGAGAGGGGTATTTATAGGCTTCAAGTTGATTCAAACTTGGAGCCTAAAACTTTCCTATCCCGGGTTCCCTAGGCACGGGCGGTACCACCGCCCAGTGTCAGTCGACACTGACATTGTCCTAGGCGGTACCACCTGGGGGGCAGTGCTAGGCGGTACCACTACTCAGACTAGCGGTACCACCACCTGGCACCCTGCCAGTGGTGGTACAATTGCCCAGACTGGCAATACTACCGCCTGACATAATCTCGAAAACTATGCCACGACGGTGAGACTTCTTGGGGCACTGTTTGTGCCTCTCATTGGGCCCAACATAGTCTTTACATGGGCGTAGCTAGCCCCTAATTGGGTTGGCCTAAATCCAAACCTAATTACATGCTAACTACAAAATCTAAGACATAATCTGAGCTAAACAAGTCCGTAAGTCTATTCTTCCGGCGAGCTTCTAGCGATCTTCCGGCGAACATCCAACGATCTCTCAGTAATGTTCCAACGGATTCCCAGCAAGCTCCTGGACTTCACGACAATCTTCTTAGTGAGTTCTGACAAGCTTTTCTAGCAAGCTCCGAGACTTCTCGGCTGGTTCCGCCAGAACTTCTGACGAATGTCCGAACTTTTGACGAACTCTTGAACTCCCAACGAAGTCACTTCCTTAACTCTGGGACTTCATTTTGCTCTATGCTTTACTATCATAGTTAATCCTGCACATATAAAAACATACTTTGATCTAGATAATTAATATTAAGCATTAATCATGTTGTCCGGCATATCATTGCTCCCTCGACGCTTCGTTCGATTCTTCGGCATATCGTCCTCTCTTGCGGCCTATTACCCAATCGGCCAGTTGACTCCGCAACTCTGATATCCTTAGTGCAATATCTGCTTTTCTTGGCCCGATGCCTGAATCCATGGCCCGAAGCCTTCTGTCGATACGTCGATCGATCCACCAGTTCAACATCCAATCTTCTGACATATTTTTCTCTAGCACAACATGATTCTTCCTGCTTTAATTGTCTCATCCTGATCGAAGCATCCTACATCACTCAAAACGTAGATTAAAATCATAAACAATTATCAATTGGTTTCATCATCAAAATCCGAGATTCAATAGGGAGACAGCTGAAAACTTAGCTTGCTCAAGTAGCCATGAGAGTGCATCTACAACAACATTTTCTTTCCCATTTTTGTAAATAGTTTCATAATTAAATCCAAAAAGTTTGGTTACCTATTTTTGCTGCTCAGGGGATGATATCTTTTGCTCCAAAAAGTACTTGAGGCTTCTATGGTCAGTTTTAATTTGAAATCGCCAACCGATTAAGTAGGGCCTCCACCTCGTTACTGCGTGCACAATGGCGAGCATCTCCTTATCATATATTGACATATTTTGATAGGAGGGAGATAATGCCTTACTGGTGTATGCAAGTGGTCAACCATCTTGCATGAGAACGGCTCCAATTTTGACTCCAGATGCGTCAGCCTCAATGATGAAGAGTCGGTTGAAATCTGGTAGCGCTAGCACCGGCGTCGTCATCATGGCTGCCTTAAGTTTGTCGAATGTAGCAGAGGCTTTGTCCAACCATTGGAAGGTATCTTTTTTTAGTAGAGAAGTGAGGGGTGTATGGATATTCCCATAGTCCTTAACAAATTTTCAATAGTAGCTTGTTAGTCCAAGGAACCCGCGTAGTAATTTCACGTTTCTAGGTTTCGGCCAGCCTTGCATTACTTCAATTTTTGTTGGGTCTACTGTCACTCCTGATATTATGTGCCCAAGGTATTCTACTTTTTGTTGGAGAAAACTGTACTTTGACTGCTTAACAAAAAGAGTATTCTCCCGAAGGATCGGCAAAATAATCCGTAAATGCTGAAAGTGAGTCTCAAGAGAAGGGTTGTAAATGAATATATCATCAAAAAATACCAACACAAATTTGTGAAAAAGCTCCAAAAAATATCGTTTATGAGACTTTGGAAGGTTGAAGGAGCATTAGTGAGTCCAAAAGGCATTACCAAGAATTTATAATGGCTGTTGTGTGCGGAATGTAATTTTTGGAATATCGTCTTCACATACCCGAATTTGGTGGTAACCGGATCGAAGGTCTAACTTCGTGAAGACTCGAGCTCCTTTTAACTTATCAAGAAGTTCATCCATTACTGGTATTGGGTACTTGTTCTTGACAGTGATGTTATTTAAAGCTCGGTAGTCGATGCACATCTGCCAAGTTTCATCCTTCTTGCGTACAAGTAGCACCGGTGAAAAATAGGGGCTACACTTTGGTCAAATCACCCCTGTTTCAAAATCTCCTTTATGATCTTTTCAATTTCATCCTTATGGAGGTGAGGATATTGGTACGGCCAATTGTTCGCAAGTGGCTTGCCCGGAAGGATTGGAATCTGATGGTTATGTTGCCGAGAAGGAGGAAGATGGTGCGGCTCAACAAAAATATCGGCAAATTCAGCAAGCAATTAGGCGAGATTTTGATATTCAATTTTCTTCCCCTCTGGTTGCTACTAGAGATGCATCAAAAAGCCACCATTTACCTTGTGCAAAACTTTCTCTATTCGTTAGGTCGAAATGGTGATTATGTTGCTTCCGTGCTTCCCATATAGGATAATCTGTTTGCCTTTGTAGTAGAATTTCATAATTAATTTAGAGAAGTTCTAAGAGATATCACCTAGCATCATTAGCCATTCTATGCCAAGCATGGCCTCATTGTTATAAATTGGTAGGAGGAAGAAGTCGATGATAATTTCTTGGTCTTGCAGTAATAGTTTCACCTGTGGACATCTTTGGTTGCACTTTAGGATTCTTCCGTTGGCAACCTTTACATCGAACTTACTGCAACCTTCGATGTGGAGCATCATCCGAGCAGCAACCTTACTGTTTAGGAAGTTATTAGTGCTGCCCATGTAGATAAGAATAGAGATCAATTGTTGTTTGAGAAGGCCTCCAACTTTCACCATTTGCAGGTTTAAGTAGTCGGCTAATGCATGTACCGTAAAGTTGGTCAGTTGTGGCTCTTCTTCTTCATATTCAAGGCTCTCTTCTGGAGTTTCAATGACCTCGTCTTCTACTGGTTCAATCACAAGAAGTCTCCCCTTTTTACAGTGATTCGTGCGGCTCCATGGCTCATTGCAGTGCTAAAATAACCCTTTCGCAGATCACTCCCGAAGCTCTTCTCTTATCAACCTTTTTGGTGTAGGGGCTTGGTTGATAGTAGGGGGGGTTGAGGGCTTCAGTATTGCTGGTCGAGGAGTGACTCAAGTCCTCCGGGCTTCATGGTTTAATCGCTCCTCTTGAAGTCCTGCGAAAGAGATGGCTGTCATAAGCATGTACGGTTATCGTGCTTTAACTTCTCCCCGGATCTCTGGCTTCAAGCTCTCAATGAAGGTCCCTAATAGTTGCTTTTCAGACCAATCACAAGTTTGATTAGATATCCTTTCAAACCTGGTTTGGTACTCCTGAATGGTGGAGGTTTGTCGGATCTTTGCTAGTTGTCCGTCAATGTTCTCGTAATCGGTCGGTTCGAAGTAGATCAGTAGTCCTTCTTTGAAATGTCACCATGAGAGGACTCCATGAGTGTGTTAAAACTAGTCAAACTACTATATGGCATCCCTTTTAAGATGTATAGCTATAATTTCCACCATAGATGCATCTGCAGTTTTGTGGTACCGAAAATATCGCTCTGAGCACAAGATCCAACCAATCGGGTCTCTTTCTTCCCATCTATGGAAGTCCACCCTCATGCGTGGATAGTTGGGATCGGTCATAGAGCCTCCCCTCTCATGGAAGTTATCTCTTCAGGCTTGGTGTGGTTGGTCAGAGCTCTCTCCTTGATGTGATTTCTTCGGGCTTAGTGATCGGCCCAAACTAAGTTCAATAAAGAGAGTTTGAATCTTATCCTCCATTCGCACCTCGAAGGCTTCGAATTTAGTATTGATTGCCACCTTAAATACCATAGTATATGCCTCCAAATCTGTAATGTTAATATCTTTCTTTTGTTGTCGGGTTAAAGGCATGTATAGGTTGAGAGAAGTGGTGGTCGAAAGGGTTGGTTGATTGGTGGATGTAAGCAGCGGTTTAGGCTTATTTTGTAGCTATTTTGGGTGCAGTTTGAGGGTGTGGTTTGGTGGAGTTTTAGGGCTATGATGGTAGTGGTTGCTACAGATTTATGATATCTTGAAGAGCAGAATTGTCGTCGAAGAAACAACGGTTTCTCGAAGAAATTTCTAGCAAAAAATCGAGAGATTTGAGGAGGGAATTTGATAGCAAAATCTCAGTTTATATAATAGCAAGGATGACTAATTTAATCGAGAAAATTTCAGTGGTATAACAGCAAGGAAATTGGTGCAAGTTATGATAGCAGAATTTCTGTTCAAAAATTTTAGTGATTTACGATGAAAATTTGCAGCAACACAAGAACAGGTTTAGAGATGAATTCCTCAATAGATCAATCTTACTTGGAAGCCAAGATGATCTATGAAGCATATAAGAAATTTTATTCAAAAAGGATTGCAAAATAAATCAGTTAAGGCAACAATATGCGGCTGAAATTTTCTGCAGCAATCCTTCGTTTGCAGAGATGATAACTTTTGCGACGAAAGGAATTCGCAGGAATATAGGAACAATTTTTTTAGATTTTCAAATAAAAATAACTAAATTACAGCAGCAGTAAGGTAGGAAACCAGAACCTATTGCAATTCACAGGGAGATTAAAAGATGATCCACGGTGGTGGAGATGACAGTGAAATTCGGCGATGATCTTTTAAGCGATTGTGGGATTTGCTTTGGGCGGCTGTGGAGAGCTAATGGATGGCTGTGAAAGGGTAGTGAGATACCAAGAATACTGCTCTAATACCAGATAATAGAACCCTTGAAGATTCTAAGCTTGGGGTTGATCTCTTTAAGGGATCAACCTCCTTAGAACTCTATAGGGGTTCCTTCCTCCAAATTACTGTTCAAAGGCTATAGTAAAAATTTATTAATTGTTTGTTAAAAGAGGATGAATACATGGCTATTTATAGGGCTTCTAAACCCTAACTCCTAATAGGACTCCTACTCAAGACTCCTATTCCTTTACAACTCCTAATGCTTCTCTAAGAAATAACCTCCTAACCCTAACCGGCCTCTTCACCTCTTTAATAGAGGTCGGCTATGTAGGTTAATATGAATGCCCCTCTTAATTAGGACTCTCCTAGCTAGAGTACTAACATAATAATATTAATCACAAGTATACACACATCACACGGTCCATGATCATCTGTCCACATCATACATCACATGTACTCATCATCATCGTGTAGGACTATTAGATAATAATAATAATAATTAATTATTTTTTAATTAACTAAGATTTTTGAAATTAGGAACATACAAGAAATTTCTTGAATTATGAAGGGTATTTTGGTAATTTAGAAAAAAAAAAGGTGCCGTAGGTGCCGCCCATGCGGGTAGTTGCCCCTACGGGCACCGCTATAGGCAGGAGGCGCCCCTTATCACGACCCGAGTCTGATAAGCCAACTAGCCAATAACTCTATTTTGGTCCTTCAACTACGGACCAAAATGCTTAAGCGGGAGTTAACATAGTACACTCATCAGACCCAATATAAGCCAATCATACACATTGCCCACTTCCGATGTGGGACTAATGGGATGTTACAATATCCCCAAGTCAATTAGCTTGACGTCTTCGTCAAGGCCCAACATAACCTAGATCGAATCCTAGCATAGTGCATGCGAGGTTTAACTCAATGGTGGCTCCATGCCGTGATGAGTTCTCCACTCCATCCACGGGTAGCCCTTTCCTACTCGAGCCCTCTCACCCTGCCCAAATGCTCGGTCGGCTCTGATACCACCTCTATCACGCCCCTCAAAAATATCGATGATATTAAAATTTTCATCACAAATCCATCTAGGATCCAAACTAACATTTGAGAATACTAAAAACATCCAAACATCTAATAATCCATAAAACCTGTGCAATTTATAACTATACAACACATCTTATGACTACCTAGATAAGGTGTATATGATACAACCCGAGGGATCTGTGCCCAAGGACTATCCAAATAAGGTGTGCAGGTTGCTTAGATCCATTTATGGACTAAAGCAAGCTTCCCAAAGTTGGAACATAAGATTTTATGAGGCAATCAGATCTTATGACTTCATTAAGAACGAAGATGAGCCTTGTGTATACAGGAAGGTTAGAGAGAGCGCTATCACCTTCTTGGTGTTATATGTGCTAGTCATAGGTGCCCAACAAGCTAATCACATGAGCGATGGCACATGTGCAATGGGAATCGGATCATGATGAGATCACGATAATGAGATCAATTCACTTGTAAATACAAATCCTAAATAATCCCGATCATAGGTCACTCGAGAGAGACATCATGATACCCGAACAAACTGGTATGTTGTATACCCGTCCATATGATGGATGTAGCTAGTCTCATAGCTGCTCGTGTAGGGACACTAGGGATAAGTACAAGTGCTCATTGGAGAATGAGTTAACTGATTGATCCACTTATAGAATGTTGGATGGTTGATGATGTCTTATTATCAGATAGCGATTCCATAGTCCTAGTGGTGTATCTGGTCCTTAGACTTAAGACACCAATGATGTCCTATATGAGTGCTCTACTCTTTAGTACTAGACTTATAGGTTTAAATGTCCCAGATCTACTACAGCTAGTCATTGGGAGTGGCACTCGAACTTACGAGGGCTATTGAGTGTTGATAGAGGATCATCCACTCTTGATATCATGAGAGGAATATCTCATGTGTTCTTGCTCAAACAAATCACTAGCTAGGGTCATTCGGATTGAGAGAGAAAGAGTTCTCCAAGAGAATCCGATTAGAGCGAGACTCGAGAAGAAACTGTATGGGTCTGACAACACCATGCCCAATATACGGTCTATGGGATATTAGATGGATGAGGGACTATAGGTATATGGTAAATGAGGACAAATAGGTCCAATGGATTGGATTCCCCTGTATCGTCTAGGGACTACGACGTAGTGGCCTAATACGTCCGTAGTCGATGAGTCGAGTGAATTATTATAGAGATAATAATTCACTCAATTAGAAGGAGTTATGACAGGTATGACTCACGACTAGCTCGATATTGGGCCTAGAGGGTCACACACATATGGTCGGCATTGTGATGAGTAGAGGTTCGGATATGAGATATCCACCGGAGCCCCTATCTTATTGGATATCCAATAAGCCCCTGAATTATTAGATCCCATGGAAGAGATCCAATAAGAGCCCATAAGAGATTATTGGATAGAGATCCACTAATCTAAAAGGCTTGAGAAATTGGATGCAGATCCAATACCCACTAGGGGAGGATCCATTAGAGTTTGACAGGGGACCTCTATAAATAGGAGGGATTCAATGGTTTTTAGGCTAGAGCTTTTGCTTACCTCTCCTATTCTCCTCCCCCTCTCCACCTCAGAGCAAGCCTAGAGTTTTGAGGAGCGTCGTCGTAGACCTGCTGTGTTGATTATCCCTAGAGAGGAGGACGTTTGACCTCCTTCACTCTCTCCTAGAGATCTACAAGGAAACAAGGATATATGATCTCCCAAGGTAACATAATCTATTATATACATAGTTTGTTTCGTAGATTTTTTTTGCACGTCAATCTTCGCACGACGACGATTATCTTTTTAGAAAATTGAGAATTTTGTTTTCTTGTTCTTCCGCTATGCATGTGATGTCATCCCAAGATTTCCCAATAATATATGGATGATATCCTAATCATTAGGAATGATGTAGAAATGCTATCCACAGTAAAGACTTGGTTATCTAGACACATCTTAATGAAGGACTTAGGGGAAGCATCCTATATCTTGGGGATTTAGATCTATAAAGATAGATCTAAGAGGATGCTTGGCTTGTCCCAGTCTAGGTACATAGACACCATTGTCAAAAGGTTTGGCATAAAAAAATCCAAGAGATGTCTCATACCGATGAGACATAGGATATCGCTTTTTGGGAGTATGTCCCCAAAGACTCCTAAAGAAAGAGCGAACATGGTTAGGATACCCGAAGCCTCAGCAATAGGGTCTATCATGTATGTCATGCTATGTACTAGGCCTGATATAGTACATGCTTTGAGTGTATCCTTAAGTACTTGAGAAGGACTAATGATCTTTTACTAGTATATGGAGGTAGTAGCCTTAGGGTTGAAGGCTACACGAACTCGAGTTTTCAGTCAGATGTCAATGATGGCAAGTCCAATTCAAGGTATGTGTACACCTTGAATAGAGGAGCAGTGTGCTAGAAGAGTTTCAAGCAAGATACTACTACTGACTCGACCATAGAGGCAGAGTACATTGTTGGAGTAAAGGCAATAAAAGAGAGAGTTTGGATAAAGAAGTTCATCACAGATCTAGGAGTCATGCCTGGCACGAGGAGCTGATTCCCTTATATTGCGACAACAACGGGGCGATTGCTTAAGCGAAGGAACCTAGGTTCCAACTTATTAGAGAAATCGTGACCTAATGAGCTATAGCAGTGGAAAGAGTTTCATCCAAAGATAACATTGTAAATCCACTAACAAAGTCATTGTCTCATATTGTCTTTTAGCATCACAAGGGTCTGATGGGGATCAGACAAATAGGCGATTAGCTTTAGGTGAAGTGGGAGATTGCTAGTCATAGGTGCCCTGCAAGCCAATCACGTGAGTGATGGCATGTATGAGTTAACACGCAGTCTTTTTGCTTATTATATTTTGACATTTATCACTTTATATTACTTGTTGCATATATGCATATATATATATATATATATATATATATTGTGATGTCATTGGATTTGTGCAATAGGAATCCGATCGTGATGAGATCATGATAATGAGACCAATTTGCCTTTAAACACAGATCCTAAATAATCCCGGTCATAGGTTACTCGAGAGGGACATCGAGATAACCGGATAGACTGGTATGTGGTATGCTCGTCCATATGATGGATGCAGCTAGTCTCATAGCTGCTCATGGAGGGACACTAGGGATACAATACATGTGCTAATTGGGGAATGAGTTCACTAATAGATCCGCTTACGGGATGCTGAATGGTTAATGATGCCTTATTGTCAGATAATGATTCTGTAGTCTCAGTGGTGTATCTAGTCCTTAGAATTGAGATACCAAGGATGTCCTGTATGAGTGCTCCACTCTTTGATATCGGACATATAGGTTTAGATGTCCCAAATCTAGCACAACCGGTCATCAAGAGTGGTAGTCAACCTTACAAAGGATATTGACTGTCGATAGAGGATCATCTACTCTCGGTGTCATGAGTGGAATCTCCCATGTGTTCTTGCTTAGACGTGTTGAATCTCGGATTTTAATGATAAAATCAATTGATGGGTTATTTGATCTAATCCATATTATTGAGTTAAGTGTGCAGGATTAACTACGATAACCAGAAAACACAAAGCGAGAATACCGGAGTCAAGTTCGATGGACGTTTAAGAGTCCGAAGAATCGTCGGAGATGCTGCCAGAACCAACCGAGAAGAAATCGGGAACCTGTCGAAATTTTCGAAAGTTCGCCGAAGAGATCGTCGGAGGTTCACGGAGATCACCGAGAAGGCTCGGCTACTCATTAAAGTCATCACAAGTTCGGGAGCTTGCTAGAAGCCCGTCGGCAGAAAGTTCGTCGAAAAGCTCGCCAGAACAAGACTCGACGTTCGCGGTTGAAAATTTGCTTAGGATGTGTTTTGGTTATGTAGTCCACTTGTAATTAGGATTAGGATTAAGAGATAATCCTATATCCTGGTTAGGGGCCAATTGGGCCCAAAGTCAGAGTTGGTTTAGGCTAAAAATTAAGCTAAACCAGCGAACTAGAGAGCCAAGATTGAAGCCCAACTAGTGGCTGAAAACACTGTAGTCGGGCTGAAAACACTGTAGGCGGTGGCACCGCCTAGCTGGGCGGTGACACCTCCTTGGCTGGGCGGTTGCACCGTCTAGCACCCGAGCGCTGGGCGGTGGCACCGCCTGGCTGGGCGGTGGAACCGCCAGCACCGGGAACCCTAAGAGAATTCAAATTTTGGAGCCCAAAATTTGAATCCTCTTGAGGCCTATAAATACCCCTCAAATCTCAGCTGAGGTTACAACTTTTGATAAGCATTTTGATTGAGAGAAAAGTAGTAGAAAGTCTTAGCAAGTCTTGTTTTCAATTCGCTAGAGAGTTCTCCTCCTTCTTTCTTATTGAAAATTTGTAAGAGGTTGAGCTGCTTGTAAAAGGTTGTAAGAGGGGTGTTTACCCTTCCATTTCAAGAGACTTGCTAGTGGAAGGTGGGAGCCTCATCGAAGAGGGGCCTCGCAAGTGGAGTAGGTCATTTGACCGAACCACTCTAAAAATCGGCGTAATCTCTGGTTTGCTTTTTATTATTGTCATTTACATTACTGCAAATCTTCTTACTGCTTTAGTTCCTTATTACTCTTGCTGCGCAACTTTAAGAATACGCCTTCAAGTTAAATTTCTCAAGTTTCGTTCTTAACGTACGAAAGATTTTGTTAAAATCGAAGTTTTAATCCGCTGCACTAATTCACCCCCCCCCCTCTTAGTGCCGCTCCGATCCTAACAAGTGGTATCAGAGCAAGGTTATCTCTCATATTTGGTTTAATACTCAAGAGAGATGGCTTACTCCGGCATGCAAGAGGGCCATTCTATTGCACGACCACCTTTGTTTAATGGGTCGGATTACACATATTGGAAGACTCGCATGAGAATCTTCCTCATTTCTATGGACTTTGAGCTTTGGTCTATTGTCGAGAATGGATTTCAAAAATCTTCTCTTTCGATGAGCGAATGGAATGAATCGGAGAAGAAGGTTTTTGCTTTAAATGCAAAGGCTATGAATGCCTTGTTTTGTGCATTAGACAAAAACGAATTTAATCGTGTTTCAATGTGTGATTCGGCTTTTGATATTTGGAGAACTCTTGAGGTCACTCATGAAGGCACTAGCCGAGTGAAAGAGTCCAAAATCAACATCCTTGTGCACTCTTATGAACTTTTCCGAATGAAACCAAGTGAGTCCATCGGAGACATGTACACCCGGTTTACGGATGTCATCAATGGACTCAAAGCTCTTGGTAAAGATTTTACTAACTTTGAACTAGTAACTAAAATCTTAAGATCCCTCCCTAAAAGTTGGGATCCAAAAGTTACGGCCATTCAAGAGGCCAAAGACCTTAAAGCATTCCCTCTTGAAGAACTCATTGGGTCTCTAATGACCTACGAAATGACATGTCAAGCTCATGACGAGCTCGAGAACCCCCTTCCAAAGAACAGGAAGGATATTGCACTCAAATCACAAGAAGACCACTTGAAAGGAACATCAAGTGATGAGGACAGTGACAATGACATTGCACTTTTGACTCAAAAATTTAAAAAATATTTAAGAAAGAACAAACTTAAAAATAATGTAAAAAATAAATTTGAACAAAAAAAG
Organism: Musa acuminata AAA Group; assembly: GCF_036884655.1. Taxonomy (NCBI): domain Eukaryota; kingdom Viridiplantae; phylum Streptophyta; class Magnoliopsida; order Zingiberales; family Musaceae; genus Musa; species Musa acuminata. The sequence continues at coordinate 23,277,532 of NC_088343.1, read as the reverse complement.
GACCAAGTGATTTGCTATGAATGCAAAAAACCGGGACACTACAAGAACGATTGTCCTCAAGCCAAAAAGAGGACATCAAAGAAGAAGGCGTTCAAGGCAACGTGGGATGATTCAAGCGCATCCGAAGAAGAGGAGTCCAACACCGAGCAAGTTGCTCATTACGCGCTAATGGTGTTAGGAGAAGAGGTATGTGATTTATTTAATGAAGATTTATCTTTTGAAGAACTATCTATCGCTTTTCATGAATTATTTGATGAATGTAGAACTGTTAGCAAGAAGTTAAGTATCTTAAAGAAAGAGCATGCTTTGCTACAAGATAAGTTTGATAGTCTTCAAACTCATCCATGCTCTAAGTGTGAGCACTTAGAAGTAATAAAAAATGAAAACTTGCTTCTTAAGGAAACCTTAAACAAGTTTAAGGTTGGTAGCAAAGGATTAGATATGATCCTTGCACACAAGGGTCACATCGCAAATAGAAATGGAATTGGATTTGTAAAAGGATTACATCAAAATCCTACCACTTTCATAAAAGGACCTACATTACATGTTTCCTCTTATATGAAATGCAACTTTTGTTGCAAATCCGGACATATTGCCTACAAATGCCCATTTAGGAAAATTAGTTCACAAAAATTAATATGGGTTCCTAAAGGAACTATAAAGAATTCAATAATAAATAACAAAGTTAGTGGGTCAATTTTTGAGGCACCCAAAATCAAATGGGTACCTAAAAATCATGCTCTTTTGTAGACAAACCCACAAGCTAGGAGCAAGAGATGGTATCTCGATAGTGGATGCTCAAGACATATGACTGGAGATCCATCTCATTTCTCTATGCTCACTAGCAAAGAAGAAAGGTACGTTACCTTCGGAGACAACAACAAGGGCAAAATCATTGGCAAAGGAACTATTGGTAACAAATTTAATTTTTCCATTGATGATGTCTTACTAGTTGATGGATTGAAACATAATCTCTTGAGTATTAGTCAACTATGCGATAAAGGTTACATCGTTAGATTTGAATCAAATATGTGCATTATTGAAAAACCAAATCATAACATGACTATGATTGCTTTAAAATAAAATAATGTCTATACCATCAATCTTGATGAACTAAGTAATGAAATGTGCTTCTCCGCCGTAAATGATGATGCTTGGCTTTGGCATAGGAGATTAGGCCATGCAAGCATGAAAACAATATCTAAGATCTCATCTCAAGAATTAGTACGAGGAATTCCAAATATAAAGTTTATTAAGGACAAAGTATGCGATGCATGTCAACTAGGCAAACAAATAAAAACAAGCTTCAAACCAAAAAATCAAATTAGCACTACTAGACCATTACAATTGATCCATTTGGACTTATTTGGACCAATTGATACAACAAGTCTAGGTGGAAGCAAATATGCCTTTGTGATTGTGGATGACTACTCTAGATACACTTGGACCTATTTCTTAGCTCACAAAAGTGATTGCTTCAAGTGTTTCTCTAAATTTTGTAAACTCACTCAAAACGAAAAAGGCTTCATGATTTCATCAATTCGGAGTGATCACGGTGGTGAATTCCAAAACCGTGACTTTCAAAATTTTTGCGAAAGTAATGGGTACAATAACAACTTCTCAACTCCAAGAAATCCTCAACAAAATGGAGTAGTTGAAAGGAAAAATAGAAACCTACAAGAAATGGCAAGAACTATGTTGAATGAACATAGTTTACCTAAGTACTTTTGGGCCGAAGCCGTAAATACGGCTTGCTACATCATGAATAGAGTCCTAATAAGACCATCCTTATCCAAAACTCCCTATGAATTATGGAATAACAAAAAACCAAACATCTCCTATTTTAAAGTTTTTGGTTGTAAATGCTTTATTTTAAATGAAAGGGATGCTTTAGGAAAATTTGATGCTAAATCCGATGAAGGCATCTTTCTTGGTTACTCTTCCGTTTCTAAAGCTTTTCGGGTTTTTAATAAAAGAACTTTAGTAATTGAAGAGTCTATTCATGTAGTTTTTAATGAAATTTCCGATTTAAAGAAAAATAATTTTGATGATGATCTTGGTTTTGATAATTTGAATTTAAATGAACCCTCTCCTCAAAATAGCCTTTTGAATGCATCTTCTTCCGAAATTTCTTTACCAAAAGAATGGAAGTATGTAGATGCTCATCCAAAAGAGCAAATTATAGGAGATACATCAAAAGGGGTTCAAACTCGTTCTTCTTTCAAAAATTTATGTGCTAACGCCGCTTTCCTTTCTCAAATTAAACCTAAATGCATTGACGAAGCCTTAAAAGATAATTTTTGGATCATTGCAATGCAAGAAGAATTGAACCAATTTGAGAGGAATGAGGTATGGAAGCTTGTTCCTAGACCAAGTGACCACTTAGTCATAGGTACTAAGTGGGTCTTTAGAAACAAGCAAGACAAAAATGGTATCGTGGTTAGAAACAAGGCTAGATTAGTGGCCAAAGGTTTCAACCAAGAAGAAGGTATCGATTACGAAGAAACCTTCGCTCCCGTGGCTCGATTAGAAGCCATAAGGATGCTCCTTGCCTATGCTAGTAGTAATAATTTTAAACTATTTCAAATGGATGTTAAAAGTGCTTTCTTGAATGGTTTTATTTCCGAAGAAGTATTTGTCGAACAACCTCCCAGATTTGAAAATTCTCTTCTTCCTAATCATGTATTCAAATTGACTAAAGCTCTCTATGGCTTAAAACAAGCTCCTAGAGCTTGGTATGAAAGGCTTAGTTCCTTTCTTATTTTAAATAATTTTACCAAAGGCAAGGTTGATACTACATTGTTTATTAAACATTTTGAAAATAATTTTCTTATTGTGCAAATTTATGTTGACGATATTGTGTTTGGCTCTTCGGATGAATCACTATGTGAATCATTTGCCAAATGTATGAGTCTTGAATTTGAAATGAGTTTAATGGGTGAATTAACTTTCTTTTTGGGATTACAAATCAAACAACTTAGTGATGGTATATTTCTTAACCAATCCAAATATACATTAGAATTGTTAAAACGATTTAACATGGATAATTCAAAAGCAATAAACACCCCTATAAATACTGCGACTAAGTTAGATATGGATGAAAATGGTGAAAGTTTCGATCAAAAAACATATAGGGGAATGATAGGTAGTCTACTCTACCTCACTGCGACTAGACCGGATATTATGTTTAGTGTAGGACTTTGCGCTAGGTTTCAATCTAATCCTAAATTATCTCATCTTAAGAGTGTTAAAAGAATATTTAGGTATCTTAAAGGAACTCCAAATTTAGGATTGTGGTATCCAAAATCTGAAAAATTCGATCTAATAGCTTATACAGATGCCGATTTTGGCGGATGCAGGATAGATAGAAAAAGTACTTCCGGAACATGCCAATTTTTAGGACATGCACTTATTTCTTGGACTTCCAAGAAACAAAATTCAGTTGCACTATCTACGGCGGAAGCCGAATACATTGCTGCAAGTGCATGTTGTGCACAAGTCATTTGGATGAAAAATACATTAGAAGACTATGGAATTCACTTTAAAAATATTCCCATAAAATGTGATAATACTAGTGCCATATGTCTTACTAAAAATCCAATTCAGCATTCTAGAACTAAGCACATCGACGTTAGGCATCATTTCATACGCGATCATGTCCTTAACAATAATGTTGTTCTAGAATTCATTGACACAAAGCATCAATTAGCAGATATATTTACAAAAGCCTTGAATGAAGACCAATTTGAATTCATACGAAGGGAATTAGGCATGTTAAATTGTCCCTAAACAATAAACTTGTTTGATTGGATTTTCCGTAAAGTTTTTCATCTTCTTTCCGTCTCTCATTCTCCTTCAAATTTCATATGACATGTTGTGAAATCTCGAAATCGACTTTGATGACTTGATTATGAATTTCAAGTTAGCGATTTGATTTAAATAAGTTTTATCTAAATCATAATCTTGATCTTGCAAAATTGGAATCAAAAATAATATCTTTTGGCATTCATGAATTGATACTTACAAATATGAAAGTATTGGCATTCATGACTTGAATTTGATTGAAACATTGTATGCTTAAATTAATCATTCTCCTATGTTTCAAAAATTCTTTAAATGCCTTATGTGATGATTAAAAAGTAATGTTGAGATTTTATTAATTTGACGATTTGAATGAGTTTGTATTCGAATTATGATCTTGACTTCGTGAAATTACTACTTGAATTTTTTTTATCCCAATCTCTCTCTTATATACATCTACAATTTCTGTTATTCATAGAAAGAAGAGATTAGATAATATGAATGCATGCTGAATTTTCCTCTAAAATGAACTCTGCGTAAATATTTTTGCATACTTAATTTTCAATGATAAAATCGTTGTATGACAAAATATGTGCTTCAAGTCTCATTTTCCTTTTTGTTGATGACAAAGGGGGAGAAAAGTGATGACTTATATCATTCTTAATAGCATGACAAAATATGAATTGCAAAATCCTTGAGAAAAGTGATCGATCGATGATTATCTTATATGCCTTGCAAAATCCTTGAAAATATCGTAAGATTGATTGATCATATTGAATGCATGTCTAAAATGTATAATCATGCAATTCAAGTTGAAAATCTTTATCTCTTATCATAGTAAAATTTGTCTCTTATCTTTCGACTTGAAAAAGATTTTCATCAAAGTTTCGCATTTACATTATGCTTAATGAGAATAACGATAAGTTCTACGGTTAGAGCTTATCGGTTTATACTTGAATTCAATGATGAAATTCATGTGTTTTATCTTCTCATAATATGGCATATAGATAGGGGGAGTTACGTTTAACTCCGTCATCAATTGATTGTCATCATCAAAAAGGGGGAGATTGTTGAATCTCGGATTTTGATGATAAAATCAATTGATGGGTTATTTGATCTAATCCATATTATTGAGTTAAGTGTGCAGGATTAACTACGATAACCAGAAAACACAAAGCGAGAATACCGGAGTCAAGTTCGATGGACGTTTAAGAGTCCGAAGAATCGTCGGAGATGCTGCCAGAACCAACCGAGAAGAAATCGGGAACCTGTCAAAATTTTCGGAAGTTCGCTGAAGAGATCGTCGGAGGTTCACGGAGATCACCGAGAAGGCTCGGCTACTCATTAAAGTCATCACAAGTTCGGGAGCTTGCTAGAAGCCCGTCGGCAGAAAGTTCGTCGGAAAGCTCGCCAGAACAAGACTCGACGTTCGCGGTTGAAAATTTGCTTAGGATGTGTTTTGGTTATGTAGTCCACTTGTAATTAGGATTAGGATTAAGAGATAATCCTATATCCTGGTTAGGGGCCAACTGGGCCCAAAGTCAGAGTTGGTTTAGGCTAAAAATTAAGCTAAACCAGCGAACTAGAGAGCCAAGATTGAAGCCCAACTAGTGGCTGAAAACACTGTAGTCGGGCTGAAAACACTGTAGGCGGTGCCACCGCCTAGCTGGGCGGTGGCACCGCCCAGCACCCGAGTGCTGGGCGGTGACACCTCCTTGGCTGGGCGGTTGCACCGTCTAGCACCCGAGCGCTGGGCGGTGGCACCGCCTGGCTGGGCGGTGGAACCGCCAGCACCGGGAACCCTAAGAGAATTCAAATTTTGGAGCCCAAAATTTGAATCCTCTTGAGGCCTATAAATACCCCTCAAATCTCAGCTGAGGTTACAACTTTTGAGAAGCATTTTGATTGAGAGAAAAGTAGTAGAAAGTCTTAGCAAGTCTTGTTTTCAATTTGCTAGAGAGTTCTCCTCCTTCTTTCTTATTGAAAATTTGTAAGAGGTTGAGCTGCTTGTAAAAGGTTGTAAGAGGGGTGTTTACCCTTCCATTTCAAGAGACTTGCTAGTGGAAGGTGGGAGCCTCATCGAAGAGGGGCCTCGCAAGTGGAGTAGGTCATTTGATCGAACCACTCTAAAAATCGGCGTAATCTCTGGTTTGCTTTTTATTATTGTCATTTACATTACTGCAAATCTTCTTACTGCTTTAGTTCCTTATTACTCTTGCTGCGCAACTTTAAGAATACGCCTTCAAGTTAAATTTCTCAAGTTTCATTCTTAACGTACGAAAGATTTTGTTAAAATCGAAGTTTTAATCGGCTGCACTAATTCACCCCCCCCCTCTTAGTGCCGCTCCGATCCTAACAAGACGAATCCCTAGCCAGGGTCATTCGAATTGAGAGAGAAAGAGTTCTCCGGGAGAATCCGATTAGAGTGACACTCAAGTAGAAACCATATGGGTCTGATAGCACCATGCCCGGTATACGATCTTTGGGATATTAGATAGATGAGGGACTATAGGTATACTATAACTAAGGACAGACATGTCCAATGGATTGGATTCCCCTGTATCGTTTGGGGACTATGATATAGTGGCCTAGTATGTCCGTAGTCGATGAGTCGAGTGAATTATTATGGAGATAATAATTCACTGAGCCAGAATGAGTTCTAACAGGTATGACTTACGGCCAGCTCGATATTGGGCCTAGAGGGTCATACACATATGATAGGCATTGCGATGAGTAGAGGTTCAGATATGAGATATCCGTTGGAGCCCCTATTTTATTGGATATCCAATAAGCCCCTGAATTATTGGATCCAATGGATGAGATCCAATAAGAGCTCATGAGAGATTATTGGATAGAGATCCACTAATCTAAGAGGCTTGGATATTTGGATGGAGATCCAATACCTAATAGGGGAGGATATATTATGGTTAAGTTGACAGAGGACCTCTATAAATAGGACAGTTTCAATAGTTTATAGGCGAGAGCTTTTTGCTTCTTCTTATATTCTCCTACCCTTCTTCACCTCAAAGCAAGCCTGGAGTTTTGAGGAGCGTCATGGTAGCCATATTATATGGATCACCCTAGAGAGGAGGGCACTTGACCTCCTTCACTCTCTCCTAGAGATCTGTAGAAATTCAAGGATATACGATCTCCCTCGGTAACATAATCTATCTCATATGTGATTTTCTGTTTTGCATATTTTTATGCACTAATCTTCACACGACGACGAACATATCTTTGGGAATTGGAGATTTTATTTTCTGTTCTTCCGCTGTGCATGTGATATTGCCCCCAAGATTTTCCAATAACATCTCTATGTCATAGGCAAGATAGTGAATCGCGATATAGGTGAGCCTCGAGAGACTCGATCAACTCAACCTACAACGGGAATCGGTCCCTACCTATAACGATGGAAGGCCACATGGGTCAATATAATTATCTTATGTTTACCAACTTAATATTATCGAGAGAGGAGATTTTGATTTTTGGCTCTTAATATAACATATCACATATATATATATATAATATATCTACATCGTATGCAAATATATATACATAATAGGTGTACCAGCAATCACACATCACATGAGCAATTACATTGGATGATCATAGACCATAGCCTAATGTGATCAGGCCCAAGCCAATGGGCCTAGTCACTCATATCAAGATCTATGTGTACAGTGGTGCATCTTCATGCCCTATGATCATCGATCTCGTCCTCCTCGGTTCTGTCAGCATGTTAGGACTCTAGCTAGGAGAGTCCTAATTGAGAGGGACATTCATGTAAAACCTACTTAAGCCGACCCCTATTAAAGAGGTGAAGTGACCGGCTAGGGTTAGGAGGTTATTTCTTAGAGAAGAATAAGGAGTTGTAAAGGAATAGGAGTCTTGAGTAGGAGTCCTATTAGGAGTTGGTTAGAAGAAGGAGTCTTGAGTAGGATCCTATTAGGAGTTGGTTAGAAGTAGGAGTCTTAAGTAAGAGTCCTATTAGGAGCTAGGGTTTAGAAGCCCTATAAATAGTCATGTATTCCACCTCTTTTCATAAGCAATAGATGAATCTTTTCTACAGCCTTTGAGCAGCAACTTGGAGGGAGGAACCCCTATAGAGTTCCAAGGAGGCCGATCCCCTAAAGAGATCAACCACAAGTTTAGAATCTGCAAGGGTTCTATCACCTGGTATCAGAGCAGTGTTCTTGGCGTCTCGCTGCCCTTCCATAGCTATCCATCAACCCTCCACAACCATCCAAAGCAATTCCCACAATTGCTTAAAAGATCATCGCCGAATTCCGCCATCATCTCCACCACCGTGGATCATCCTTTGATCTCCCCGTGAATTGCAATAGGTTCTGGTTTCCTAACTTACTGCTACTGCAATTTAGTTATCCTTATTCGAAAATCCAAAAAAAAAAAAACTGTTCCTATATTGCTGCATAAACTTTCGTCACAAAGTTTTCATCTCTACGACGAAAGATACATTGTAAAATTCCAGCCGCAGAGCACCATCTGTTTGATCTTGCTACTATGCTTTTTCTATCCAAATTTCTATGAAATTTTTATGACATCTTTGACACTTCCTAACATCAGATTTCCCTTTGGTTTTTTCAAAAAATTCTCAATATAAACCATTGATTTTTTACGTCTAATCTGTTATACTTGAAAATCTGCACTGTAAAATTTCAGTCGCATAGCACTGTTTGTTTGATCTTGATACTATATTGTTTCTATCCAAATCTCTACAAAATTTTTATGATAGCTTTGACACTTCCTAATAGTAGATTAAAATTCTCAATATAAACCTCTGAGCTTTTACGTCCAATCTGCTATACTTAAAAATCTGTGCTGCAGAAAATTTCAGCGGCATATTGTTGCCTTAACCCATCTATTTGTAATCTTTTTTGAATGAAATTTCTTATACACTTCATAGATCATCTTGGCTTCCACCTAAGATTGATATATTAAGGAATTCATCTCTAAAAATGATTTTGTGTTGCTGCAAATTTTTATCGTAACCCGCTGAAATTTTTTGACGACAATTCTGCTATCGCAACTTGCACCAATTTTCTTGCTGTTATACTGCCAAAATTCTCTTGATTAAATTAGACATCCTTGCTGTCATATAATCTATGATTTTGCTATCAATTCCCTTCTCAATTCTCATAAGTTTTTGGTAGAAATTACATCGAGAAACCATTGTTTCTTCGACAACAATTCTACTCTTACAAGACAGCACATACTTGCTGCAACTTTCACTGATTTCTATCAAACCTTTGCTGCCATCTACCATAGATCCAAAACTTTCATCCATAGCCCTAAAACTCCACTAAACCACACCCTAAAACTGCACCCAAAACTGCCACAAAACAAGCCTAAATCGTAGCCTACATCCACCGATCCACCAACCCTTTCGACCATCACTTCTCTCAACCTATACATGCCTTTAACCTAACAACAAAAGAGAGATCTTAACATCATAGATTTGGAGGCATATGCTATGGAATCTAAGGAGGCAATCATTGCTAAATTCGAAGCCTTGGAGGTGCGAATGGAGGATAAGATTTGGATGCTCTTTACCGAACTCAGATTGGGCCGACCACTAAGCCCGAAGAAATCACATCAAGGAGAGAGCTTTGCCCAATCACACCAAGCCCAAAGATATGACTTCCAAGATAGGGGAAGCTCTATGACCAACCCCAACTATCCATGCATGAGAGTGGACTTCCCTAGATGGGAAGAAGGAGACCCAATTGGTTGGATCTCGTGCGCGGAGCGATATTTTCGGTACCATAAAATCGCGGATGCATCTATGGTGAAAATTGCAACTATATATCTTGAAGGGGATGCTATATAGTGGTTTGACTGGTTTAAACATACTTATGGAGTCTTTTCATGGGGACAATTCAAAGAAGGACTATTGATCCGCTTCAAATCAATCGATTACGAGAATATTGACGGACAACTAGCAAAGATCCGACAAACCTCTACCATTCAGGAGTACCAAACCAGGTTTGAAAGGTTATCTAATAAAACTCATGATTGGTCTCAAAAATAGCTATTGAAGACCTTTATTGAGGGCTTGAAGTCGGAGATCTGAGGAGAAGTTAAAGCGCGACAACCGTATACGCTTATGGCAGCCATCTCTTTCGCACGACATCAAGAGGAGCAATTGAACCATGAAGCTCGGAGGGCTAGGGTCACTCCTCAACCAGTAATATTGAAGCCCTTAGCCCCCCCTACTGTCGACCAAGTCCTTACACCAAAGAGGTTAACAAGAGAAGAGCTTCGGGAGCCATATGCGAAGGGGTTATGTTGGCATTGTGACGAGCCGTGGAGCCGTGAGCATCGCTGTAGTAAAGGGGGACTTCTTATGATTGAACCGAAAGAAGAAGAGGTCATTGAACATCTAAAAGAGAGCCTTGAACATGAAGAAGAAGATGCAGAAGAAGAGCCACAACCGACCGAAGTTACGGTACATACACTAGCTAGCTACTCAAACCCATAAACGATGAAAGTTGGAGGCCTTCTGAAACAACAACTGATCTCTATTCTCATCGACACGGGCAGCTCTAATAACTTCCTAAACAGTAAGGTTGCTGTCCATATGAACTTACCTATTGAGAATTACAGCAGGTTTGTCGTTAAGGTCGCCAACGGACGGATTTTGAAGTGTGATCATAGGTGCCCGTAGGTGAAACTATTGCTGCAGGACCAAGAGATAATTGCATATTTCTTCTTCCTCCCTCTTGATGATCATGAGGCCATACTCAGAATTAAATGGTTGATGACATTAGGTCATATTTCTTGGAATTTTATGCAACTAATTATAAAATTTTACAGTAAGGAGAAACAGGTGATACTGCACGGGAAACGTGAGGGTGACGTAACGACGATTTGCACATAACAAATGGAGAAGGTTTTGCATAAAGCATGTAGCGGCTTTTTGGTACAACTTGAGTAGCAAACTAAGGGAGAGCCAACAAAATTTGAGGATCCAAATCTACTTCCTTTGCTTGCTGAATTTTCAGATATATTTGACGAACCGCGCAACCTACCTCTTACCCGTCGGCATGATCATTGTATAACGATTCTTCCAGGCAAATCTCCAGCAAATGCTCAGCCATATCAGTATCCACATCTCTAGAAGGATGAAATAGAAAGGATTGTAAAAGAGATGCTCAAAACAGGAGTTATTCGGCCATGTTGCAGCCCCTACTCTTCACCTGTGCTCCTCATACGAAAGAAGGATGGAATATGGCGATTATGTGTTGATTATCGAGCTCTCAATGGCATAACCATCAAGGATAAATACCCTATTCTAGTAGTAGATGAGTTGCTAAGGGAGCACAAATCTTCACAAAGTTGGACCTTCGATCCGGATATCATCAAATACGAGTATGCGAAGAAGACATACCGAAAACCACCTTTTGAACACACAACAACCACTATGAATTTTTGCTTTCTTCAAAAGAAGGTGGAATATCTTGGGCATATTATATCAGAGGAAGGTGTGACAGTAGACCCCTTCAAAATTGGAGCAATGCAAAACTGGCTGACCCCGAGGAACATAAAATTACTACATGGCTTTCTGGATTTACAAGCTACTACTATAAGTTCGTGAAAAACTATGGAGAGATTAGTGCACCACTTACTTCCTTACTGAAAAAAGATGTCTTCCAATGGTCGGACAGAGCCTCCACTGCCTTCGACAAACTTAAGGTAGCCATGACGACGACGCCGGTGCTAACACTATCATATTTCAACCGACCCTTCATTATTGAGGCCGACGCATCTGGAGTCAGAATTGGAGCCATTCTCATGCAAGATGGTCAACCACTCACATACACTAGCAAGGCATTATCTCCCTCCCATCAAAATAAGTCAACATATGATAAGGAGATGCTTGCCATTGTGCGCACAACAACGAGGTGGAGACCCTACTTGATTGGTCGACGATTTCAAATTAAAACCGACCATAAAAGCCTCAAGTACTTTTTGGAGCGAAAGATATCATCCCCTGTGCAGCAAAAATGGGTAACAAAACTTCTTAGATTTGATTATGAAATAACTTACAAAAAGGGGAAAGAGAATGTTCTTGCAGATGCACTTTCGCAACTACCCGAGCAAGTTGAAGTTTCAGCTGTTTCACTTCCGACCAGCGACTTTCTTAAGGATATTAAAATGGAATGGCAGGAAGATTCAGAGACTAGTAAGATTATAAAAAAAATTGGAGGAAGCACCAAGCCCCATGGCTCATTACAATTGGGACTCAAAAGAATTACACTATAAGGGATGGATTGTGCTTATGATAAATTCTACTTGTATCTTCACGAGCAGATTTTGGACAAAGTTATTTCATATGCAGGGTACTAAATTGAAAAGGAGTATGGTATATCACCCACAAACCGACGGCTAGATGAAAGTTGTAAATAGGTGCTTGGAGACAGCCCAAAGCCACCCACCAAATATGACTACCCAAGGAGAACTTCAGACTCAGACAAGTGTCATTATTGATCAACGGATCGTGACTCGACGACGACGATCCACTACTGAATTGCTAATATAGTGGGCAAACCTACTAACAGAAGATGCCACTTGGGAGAACTATGATGACTTGAAGATCAAATTCCCAAAATTCATGAATCGTCAGCCTCGAGGACAAGGCTGATTTGAAGAGGGCGGGTTTGTTAGGACTCTAGCTAGGAGAGTCCTAATTGAGAGGAACATTCATGTAAAACCTACCTAAGCCGACCCCTATTAAAGAGGTGAAGTGACCGGCTAGGGTTAGGAGGTTATTTCTTAGAGAAGAATAAGGAGTTGTAAAGGAATAGGAGTCTTGAGTAGGAGTCCTATTAGGAGTTGGTTAGAAGAAGGAGTCTTGAGTAGAATCCTATTAGGAGTTGGTTAGAAGTAGGAGTCTTAAGTAAGAGTTCTATTAGGAATTAGGGTTTAGAAGCCCTATAAATAGTCATGTATTCCACCTCTTTTCATAAGCAATAGATGAATCTTTTCTGCAGCCTTTGAGCAGCAACTTGGAGGGAGGAACCCCTATAGAGTTCCAATGAGGCCGATCCCCTAAAGAGATCAACCCCAAGTTTAGAATCTGCAAGGGTTCTATCACAGCATCTCAACGCATCTCCATACATCATGATCGTTCGTCTCAGTCTTATGGGTCCTGCTATCGCTTCCACGCTCCCATTACATCTCCTTGTGTAATTCTAACTTAATCATAGGCCCGCAGGCCCAACAATAAACATGAATAAAATTGGAGACTCGTAGGCCCCAATAATAATAATCATATCACATGTTCACACATATCACACAGTTCCATTTGTCCACATCATACATCACATGTACATATCATAATATAGGACTACTAAATAATATAATAATTAATTAAACTATTTTATTAACTAATATTTTTTGAAATTTAGGACATGTAGGAAATTTTTTGAATTATGAAGGATATTTTGGTAATTTAGATTAAAAAAATGACAAAGCTTAAATTTTTAAAAATTCTAAGGGGTCAAATTATCTTTTGCCCAAAAAACCCTAATCTCTTCTCCTTCTCCCTTATTGTGTTGCGATCATCGCCACCCTACTGACGGCGACCACTACGCCTAGGGGAGTGGCACCACCTCTACCCACGGGCGGGCACCGCCCCTTCAGCTGTAATGCCCGAAGCGATGCTTGCAACGACTCGATGTCGCTCCAAGGGTGGAACCCCCGCAGGCACAGTGCACGCAAGCGCCGCCGCTGTGATGGTCGCCTTTACCAATGAGCCTCAACCACAAGGGGGCTCGCCCGAGGGCCCAGTGCTCGCAGGTGCCACTATTACGAGTGGGTGCATTGCTCATGCGCAAGCGGCCCTGCCTGCGGGCAACCTGCCTGAGAGCAGACAGTCGTTGCCCATCGGTCGATTGTGGCCCCTACATGTAGGTGGCCTGCTGCAGGTGGCCGAGACGTCCCTTGGAGCCATCGGCCAAGGTTGCAAGTAGCCTTTGGCCAACCTATGAGGGCAGCAATAGTTGTTTCCCTTTCTCTCCTTTTTCATCAATGATTTTGATATTAAAAGCTTTTCTAAAACACAACACATGTAGTTCAAAACCAATCTTTCGCACGAACTACCTGTCTCTGATACCACTATAGGAAAATCTACGGGTGACATCACATGCGTAATGGAAGAACATAAAATAAAAACCCCAAATTTCTCAAAAATGTGTTCGTCGTCGTGCGAAGATTGGCGCATAAAAACCCATGAAACTTAAATTCACATATGAGATAGTTGTGTTTTACCTAGAGAGATCATATATCCGTGAATCCCTACAGATCTGTAGGAGATTATGAAGGAGGTCAAGCGTCCTCCTCTTTGTTGGTGATCCACACAGTAGGGATGCGACGAAGCTCCTCAAATCACTACCTAAATCTCCACACCTACTACCTACTAAGGAGAAGGGGAGAGGAGAATAGGAGGTGACAACCAAGAAGTCTCTAGCCTATAAGTCTTTGGTTTCCTCCCATTTATAGAGGTCCCTTGTCTACTTAACCCTAATGGACCCTACTCTATTAGGTATTGGATCTTTATCCAACTACCCAAGCCTCTTAGATTAGTGGATCTCTATCCAATAATCTCTTATTAGTTCTTATTGGATCTCATTCATAGGATCCAATAATTCAGGAGCTTATTGGATATCCAATAGAAAGGGGCTTCGGTATATATCTCATATTTGAACCTCTACTCGTCGCAACGCCTACCATATGTGTGTGACCCTCTAGGTCCAATATCGAGCTAGCCATAAGTCATACCTTTCATAACTCCTTTTGGCTCAATGAATTATTATCTTTATAATAATTCACTCGACTCATCAATTGCGAATGTACTATGCCACTATGTCGTAGCTCCTAAACAATATAGGGGAATCCAATCATTTGGACTTATTTATCCTTAGTTATAGTGTACCTATAGTCCCTCATAAATCTAATATCCCAAAGACCGTATACCGAGCATTGGTACTGTCAAACCCATATGGTTTCTACTCGAGTCTCGCTCTAATCAGATTCTCTCGAAGAACTCTTTCTCTCTCAATCTAAATGACCCTAGCTATGGATTTATCTAAGCAAGAATACATAAGATATTCCTCTTATGACTCTAAGAGTGAATGCTCCTCTATAGAGACTCAATAGCCCTCGTAAGGTTGACTGCCACTCCTAATGATCGGTTGTGCTAGATTTGAAACTTTCAAACCTATAAGTCTAGTATCAAAGATTGGAGTATTTATATAGGACATCCTTGGTATTTTAAATCTAAGGATCAAGTATACCATTGAGATAACGGAATCACTATCTGACTATAAGGTATCATTAACCATCTAGCATTCCATGAACGGATCAATCGGTGAACTCATTCTCTAATGAGCACCTACATTGTAGCCCTAGTGTCCCCACACGAGCAGCTTTGAGACTAGCTGTCTCCATCATATGAACTGATATACAACACACTAGTATGTCTGGTTATCTCGATGTCCCTCTTGAATACTCTATGACCAAGATTATTTAGGGTCTATGTTTAAAGATAAATTAGTCTCATTATTGTGATCTCATCATGATCTGATTCCCATTGCATAGATCTATGTACATCATAATATATATATATGCATATATGCAACAAGCAATATAAAGTGATAAAATGTCAAATAATATAATAAGTAACAAGAATGCGTATCATGTTACACATGTCATCACTCACGTGATTGGCTTGTAGGGCACCTATAACGAGCAATAGGTGATTGACTTTAGGTCAAGTAGGAGATTGCTAGTCATAGGTGCCCTACAAGCCAATTATGTGAGTGATGACATATGTGATATGATATGCAGTCTTTTTTCTTATTATTATTATGATATTTTTCTCACTTTATATTGCTTATTGCATGAATATATTATGATGTATATTGATTTATGCAATGAGAATCCGATCATGATGAGATCATGATAATGAGACTGATTCACCTTTAAACATAGACCCTAAATAAACCTGGTCATAGATTACTCGAGAGGGACATCGAAATAACTGGACAGAATGATGTGTTGTATACCCATTCATATGATGGAGGAGGCTGGTCTTATAGCTGCTCGTGTGGGGACACTAGGGTTATAGTGTAAGTGCTCATTTGAGAATGAGTTCATTGATTGATCCACTCATGAAATGCTAGATGGTTGATGATATCTCATTGTTAGATAATGATTCTGTCGTCTCATCCTAGTGGTGTACTTGGTTCTTAGACATGAGACACCAAGGATGTCTTGTATAAGTACTCACTCATTGATACCAGACTTAAAGATTTGGAAGTTACAGATCTAGTACAACTAGCCATTGGGAGTGGTAGCCAACCTTACGAGGACTATTAGTATCGATGGAGGATCATCCACTCTCAATATCATAAGAGGAATATCTCATATGTTCTTGCTTAGATAAATTATTGGCCAAGGTTATTTTGATTGAGAGAGAAAGAGTTCTCCGAGAGAATCTGATTAGAGCAAGACTCAAGAAGAAACCATATGGGCTTGATAGTGCTATGCTTGGTATATGATATCTAGGAGATTAGATGGATGAGCGACTATAGGTACATGGTAACTAATGACAAATAGGTCCAAAGGATTGGATTCCCCTATATCGTCTATAGACTATAGCATAATGGCCTAGTACGTCCGTAGTTAATGAATCGAGTGAATTATTATGGAGATAATAATTCACTAAGCCAGAAGGAGTTCTAACAAGTATGACTTATGGTCAACTCGATATTGGGCCTAGAGAGTCACACATATATGGTAAGTGTTGCAATGAGTAGAGGTTCGGATATGATATATCCGTCAGACCCATATCTTATTGGATATCCAATAAGCCCCTAAATTATTGGATCCTATTGATAAGATCCAATAAGAGCTAATAAGAGATTATTAGATAGAGATCCACTAATATAAGTGGCTTGGGTAGTTAGATGGAGATCCAGTATCCAATATGGTATATCCATTAGGGTTAAGTTGATGGGGGAACTATATAAATAGGAGAGAACCAAATGCACATAAGCTAGAGGCTTCTTGGTTGCCACCTCCTATTCTCCTCTCCCCTTCTCCTTCTTAGATAATAGGTGTGGAGATTTGGGCAGCGATTTAAAGAGCGTCTTCATAGCCTTGTCATGTGGATCATTGCTAGAGAGGAGGAAACTTGACCTCTTTCATCTTCTCCTATAGATCTGTAGGAATTCAGGGATATATGTTCTCCCTAGGTAAAAATACTCTTTCACATGTGAATTTAAGTTTTACGATTTTTGCACACCAACTTCGCACGATGATAAACACCTTTTTGGGAAATTTGAGATTTTTTATTTTTTGTTCTTCCACTATGCATGTAATGTTCCCCGTAGATTTCCCTACACCTGACCTACGTCCACTCCTGATTCTTCTGTCATCGAGGCTACCGGCATTCACTAACGATATTCTTTCAATGGATGAAGACTAACTACCTCTTATAATTCTTTCTCCTTTTCACAAGCTGAAGAGAAAACTTTTACACCTCTCTCTTTTACACTTAGACCTCACTTCTCCCTTTTAAAGAATTTCTAAACACTAGGAGGAAGTGACTCTATACTTCATTCACAAGAATTCTTTCCCCTTTTCTACTCTTTTTCTTGCTTACCCAAGCAGGAATTAGTGGGGTATTTAGAACCCAAATTACTTCAACAAATAGAGCCAAAATTTAAATCCCTAAGATTTTGGGGTACTGGCGGTACCACTGCCTTCAACACTAACACTTGGCAATACCACCTCCCAGTTTGAGTGATATCACTACTAAAAACACTAGCGGTACCACCGTCGGGTCTTTTGGAAGAAGTACATTTCATACTTTTCCAACTCATAGGTGGTTCCACTGCTTGTTTTGGTGGTGCCACCGCTTGACCCATCTATGGGTCACTAAATGGGCCTCCCAATGAGTTTAACTCAGCCTTAGATTAAGCCCAATGGGTCCCTAATTGAGTTAGCATGGTTATACTCAAAACTAACTCAATTACGACCTAACCTACTTCGATTAAGACACGACGATTATAGACATGAATCCTATGTTGTCCGGCATGTCATTGGATCATCTGGCGCTTTGTCCAATCCTTCGACGCTTCATCCAATCCTTCGACATATCGTCCTCTCCTTTGGTGTATTGCTCAATTCATTGTCATATTGACCTCCCGCAACATCCAATCTTCTTGGTGCAATGTCTGATCCTTCTAGCTTGATGCCCAAACTCATGGCACAAAGTCCTTCTGTCGTCACGTCAACCGATCCTTTAGCTCGACATCTAATCTTCTAATATGTTCTACTCCGGTCCAACATTTGATTCTTCTTACCTCAATTGATTTACCTTTTCATGATCGAAGTTAGTCCCATGTCACTTAAACGTTGATTAGATCATAACTTCATCAATTAATTTCATCATCAAAATCTGAGATTCAATACTTACAATATCTAAATCATCGATATATGCCTCCCATTAACATGCTATGACTTTGGTCACCATTGGATTTGTTTAAAAAATAATTATTTAAATAGCTAAAATATCACAAACAAAGATAAACCAATTATATGTTTGGTTACTTTTGTCATATGAAACTGAATGAGTTACCACAATGCTTACTTTATATATGAACTATAAAGTTAATTCAGTAAGCTAGTTTAAATCTTTGTTGTGTTAGGAATGAGTTGGCACTAAGAGGGGGGGGGGAGGGTTGAATTAGTGCAGCGATAAAAATTATGTCGGTTCAAAATCTCATTACGATTAAACCCATTTTGCAAGATGTTAACTTGAAATCATATGGAAGAGTGTAGTGGATGTAAAGCAAGTAAAAAAGGGCTATTTGCAGTAAATATAAATTGCAAGAGATAAATACAAACCAAGTTATAGTGGTTCGGTCGTCGTGACCTACATCCACTCCACCGATTCCTCTTCCGTCGAGGCCACCAGCATCCACTAATGATCTTCCTTTAATAGGCGAAGATCAACCTCCTTATTACAACTCTATTCTCCTTTTGTAAGCTTAGGAGAGAACCTTTACACCCCCACTTACTCCTCTCAAGTTATACTAACACTTAGATCTTTGAGAGGAGTTCACATAAGATTACAGCATCGTTTTCTTTCTTTTTCACTCTCAATTCTTATATATTTTAACCTAGGATGAGAGGAGTATTTATAGGCCTCAAGTTGATTCAAATTTAGAGCCTAAAATTATCTCATCCTGGGTCTCCCAGGTACGGGCGGTACCACTACCTACAGCACTGACGCAGAGGAGGTTGGGCAAGCTTGTTGACAGTGTTTTCAGTCTTTTCATTAGAATAGTATTTAAAGTGAATTTATATGATGTAGTAGAAGCCTACGACCCGAACACAATAACAAAGCCTTACTACAACAACAAACCAAGCCTTACACCACACCCCCAGATGCCAAGCCTTATTGCTTAGCCCCGTTCTTATTGACTCACCTTAAAGACTACCACTCCTTATAGTCATTCTGTCCCCTACGCACATAAAAAGTGGTAGTCTTCCTTTCCTTTAACAAAATCTTACTTTCCTTGCTTTCATTCCCGAGCCCTGTCTTCTAGCGGTAGAGCCAAGCAACTACATAAGTTGCACGGCAGCAACTGTTCCCAACTTTTTTCTATTCATAGCCTCTTATTTGTAGTATTATACTAGTCTCTTCTTCTTAGTATCCTTAGCTTATTAGTATTAGTCTTTTCACTCTACTATTAGCCTTGCCCCTAACTACTAGTATCCTTCTAAGTCTCCTTCTTTACCAACCCTAGTTCTGTATTTGTCATTTCCAACCTTAGTTGAAAAACCTATCGTTACTGTCTCTCAGGCTTCCTTTCATTTATCTTAGTATCTCACTGCTTGCTATTCGCCTTGCTTTACTATCTCTGAAATTGCATCTATGCTTTCAACCTATCCTTCCATATTCTAACCCTTGCTGTTTCAAGCTCATATACTACCTAATGCTCTAGTGACAACTTCAACTCGAACTGCAATTCAAGATAACAAGTTCTACATCATGCAAGCTAGTAATTTTTTACATCATTAAAAAAATATTAGCTAGCATTATTTAAGATGTTCAAGAAAATAACTTTTGCCTCTTGAAATATATAAGTTAGCCATCTTTGTTTCCCTTTTGAAATGAGCAAGCTAGCATGCTTTTGCATTTCTTGAATTGTGCAAGCTAGCAAATCTTTCTCTTTTAAGATGTGCACACTAGCAAATCTTTCTCCCCCTTTGTCATTAGCAAAAAGAGGGGAATAATAAAACAATGGTGTAATTTATTTCCCTTTATATCAATTTTCAAATTATGACAAAGATAAAGTGTCATTCTTATTGCAATATATTATAATTGAGATAAACCTTGAATTCAAGTCAAAGCAATTTTAATCATGATTCACATCATATGCAATATATCATATCATCATAACAAAATCATAAGTATTGTCTGCATCATTCCAAATCATAAATATTTCACATTATGATGGTATCAAATATCGAGAAATAAAGATGATGATTTATATAAGAAATATCACAAGTTATAATCAAGAAAAAAATCATCATTCATTTTCAACTCATTCAATTTGTCAAATTAACATTTCCTTGGGTATGCATGAAACAAAAACATGGTTTCAAATCTTCAACATATAACATGCATAATTTTAAAAATTAAAAGGGGAAGGGAAGAATTCAAAGGTGCAAAGATTTCAATCATCTCATAAACAAATGAAATATCAAGTCATGAATCCAAAATTTCATGAATCATTTCGACAAATCTCCTTTTAAATAATCAAAATGATCATCAAAATCACTTTTCGAAAAATTCAATGAAGGCAACGTAGATAGATTCACACGAGAACTTGATTTATGCATAATGTCTCAATTTTTTATAAATCATAAAAAATTTAGAGTATTAAGTGAAGGAGTCATGATTCGTGTGACAAAAAAAATTGATGATTCATGCATTCAAACTATTATTACTTCAACTTATCATGTATATTTTAAAAAATATAAAATCATCAAATATAATACAAACATTTATTTTTAAAATACATTCCCTTTTAGTTGTTTCATTTTAAGTGGTTTGTTTTATATAAGCATGTATTTTGTCCTTTTATGCCAAAACCATACATCAAGTTTAAAATCGAAAACCAAAGACAAGGTTCATCACAAAAATCATCAAGCCTTCCATACAAAAGCCATGCATCATTATCGAAAAGCAATATAGAAATCATCAAGATACTCATTATTGCTTCTTTAAAACATATTCATAAGATTAATCTTACTAGGTGTACAAGCATTAGATTAACATTTTGTTGTGTTTTTATAAAACATATAATTATCACAATCATTTTTCAAAATAGCTAGAAAAAAAAAGCATGATCCACTTTTATTTATTTATTTATTTATTTATTTTTTATATTTTATATACTAATTTAAAAACAACATATGAAATGCATTAAGTAATTTCAAAATAAAGCAATGGGGTTTTGGTTACCTCGTTGTCGAAAGTCGTTGAGGCATATAGTTTGCCACCTTGCCGTTGTTGGTTTATTCTTCATCTTCGGATAAACTTGATCTGTCTCAAGCCACTTTGAGTATTTTCTTCCTTTTTGGCAACTTCTTCTTTTTAAGTTTATTTTTATTATTTAATTATTATTTTAAGAATTTCTTAAGCTTTAATGATAAGAGTTCAAAGTCATCATCACTTGAGCATTCACTCGAGTGGTCTTTATTTGTTCTAAGTGTCAAATCCTTCCTGTTCTTTGGAAGGTGGTTCTCATGTTCGTTAAGTGCATCATGAGTCATTTCATAGGTCATCAAGGATCCGATAAGTTCTTCAAGTGAAAATTTATTTAAATCCTTTGTCTTTTGTATTGACGTTACTTTTGATTACCAATTTTTAGAAAGAGATCTTAAGATCTTGTTAACGAGTTCAAAATTAGAAAAGCATTTGTCAAGAGCTTTTAAACCATTGACGACATCCATAAAATAGGTGTACATGTCAACAACGGTTTCACTTGGCTTCATTCGAAAAAGTTTAAAATCATGCATTAAAAGATTGACTTTAGACTCTTTAACTCTATTCGTGCCTTCATGTGTGATTTCAAGAGTGTGCCAAATATCGAAAGCCGTTTCACAAGTAGAAACCCAATTGAATTCATTTTTATTCAAGGCGCAAAATAAGACATTCATAGCCCTTGCATTTAAAGAGAAAGTCTTCTTCTCTAACTCATTCCAATCGTTCATGGGAAGAGAAGACTTATGAAAACCAAATTCGATTATATTCCATAACTCGAGATTCAATGTAAGCAAAAAAACTCGCATTCGAGTTTTTCAATATGTGTAGTCCGTCCCATTGAACATGGGAGAATGAATAAGAGAGTGATCCACTTGAAAGTCGAAAAGAGTTATTTCTCTTTGGGTGTTAAACCAAATGAGAAAAATATGGCTCTGATACCAACTGTTAGGAACGAGTCGACACTAAGAGGGGGGGGTGAATTAGTGCAGCGGTAAAAATTATGTCGGTTCAAAATCTCGTTACGATTAAACTTGTTTCGGAAGATGTTAACTTGAAAGCATACAGAAGAGTGTATTGGATGTAGAGCAAGTAAAGAAGGACAGTTTGCAGTAAATGTAAATTGTAAGAGCAAACCGAGTTATAGTGGTTCAGTCATCGTGAACTACATCCACTCCACCGATTCCTCTTCCATCATGGCCACCGGCATCCACTAACATTCTTCCTTTAATAGCCGAAGATCAACCTCCTTCTTACAACTCTATTCTCCTTTTGTAGGCTTAGGAGAGAACCTTTATACCCCCACTTACTCCTCTCTTAAACTATACTAACTCTTAGATCTTTGAGAGTAGTTCACACAAGATTATAGCACCGTTTTCTTTCTTTTTCACTCTCAATTCTTGTATATTTTAACTTGGGATGAGAGGGGTATTTATAAGCCTCAAGTTGATTCAAACTTGGAACCTAAAAATGTCTTATCTCTGGTCTCCCGGGTACAGGTGGTACCATCGCCTATGCTGGGCGATACCACCGCCTACAGCACTAACACTGGGTGGTACCAGCGCCCAGTTTGGTGGTACCACCGCTTGACACCTTGACACTTATTAGTATCATCATCCAGCCTAGCAATACCACCGCTTGATAGTCTCTCGGAGACTGTGCCATGACGGTTTCACCTGTTTGGTCTTGAAGAGAGTCTCGGGAAACCTGGGATAAAACCGTCATGGCATAGTCTCTGAGACTATGTCAAGCGATGGTACCGCTCAAACATAGTCTCCAAGAGACTGTCAAAAGGTGGTACTATCAAACTGGGTAGTGGTATCACCTAGTGTCAAGTTGTCAAGCGGTGGTACAACCAAACTGGACGATGGTACCACCTAGCACAAGCGATGGTACCACTTGTACCCGAGAAACTTGGGATGAGACATTTTTAGGCTCCAAGTTTGAATCAACTTGAAGCCTATAAATACCCCTCTCATCATAAGTTAACATACACAAGAATTGAGAGTGAAAAAGAAAGAACTATAATCTTGTGTAAACTCATCTCAAAGATCTAAGTGTTAGTATAGTTTGAGAGAAGAGTAAGTGGGGGTGTAAAGGTTCTCTCCTAAGCCTGCAAAAGGAGAATAGAGTTGTAAGAAGGAGGTTAATCTTCGCTTATTAAAGGAAGATCGTTAGTGGATGCCAATGTCCTTGATGAAAGAAGAATCGGTGGAGTGGATATAGGTTATGACGGTTGTACCACTATAACTTGGTTTGCATTTACTTCTTGCAATTTACATTTACTGCAAACTACCCTTCTTTACTCTCACTGCTCTACTTCCTTATTACATGCTTACGTAATGTTAGGATCAAGAGCACTAAGAGGGAGTGGGGGGGGGTGGGTGGGGGGGCGGGAGTGGGGGAGGGGGGGTGAATTAGTGCAGCGAAAAACTTTCAACGATTAAAACTGCATTCGTACATTGAAATATGATTCCAACGTAAAAGTCATTTCGTGTAGATAATAACTTGAAAGCTTACGGAAATGTATTTGAAGTAAAGTAAGAAAGGTAGTTTGCAGTTAAGATAAAAATCAGAATGTAAGCGCAAACTGAAATATGGTGTTCGTACGATAAAACCGATTTCCGTCTTAATGCCGACTCAAAAAATACTTAACTAAGAAACACATTTGTAAATGAGCAGAAGGCAGTAAGCTACTGAGGAGGTTTGCAGTAAAGATAAGATGCTCAAAGTAAATGCAAACCGAGATTTAGAGTGGTTCGGTCAATCTTGACCTACATCCACTTTTGGCTTCCTCCACCAACGAGGTCATCGACGTCCACTAGAGGCCTTCCTTCAATAGGCAAAGGCTAACCACCCTTTTACAGTTTCACTCCTTTTGATGGGCTTAGGAGACAACCCTTACAAACTTTTTTCTCCTCTCTTGAAAGATCAAAACTTGGAAGAAAAGAAGGAGGAGAACTTCTAGACTTTACAACAATTTTGAGCTCTAAAATCACATAGTAAGATCAAGCTTTCGGTACCCTTTCATGCAGGAAAGTGTGGGGTATATATAGGCCCCAAACTAGTTTGAATTTGGAGCTCAAAAATATCTTTTCCCAGATTTTCAGGGTCCTGGCGGTACCACCTCCTGACTGGGGTGGTACAACCGCCTGGCAGCTCAGAGACTGAGCCTTTGGGCGGTGCCACCGCTTGACAGGGGTAGTTGCACTACCTAGTCTTGCTCGGAGACTGAGCCCTAGTAGTGCCACCGCTTGACTAGGGCGGTTGCACCGCTTGGCAGAGCTCGGAGACTGAGCTCAAGCAATTCTACCGCTTGTCAGGGATGATTGCACTACCCAGTCTTGCTCGGAGACTGAGCCCAGGCGGTGCCACCGCCTGCCTGGGGTGGTTGCACCACCCAACTTTCCTGGGAGACCCTCTCCTAAGCGGTGCCACCGCTTGACAGGGGCGGTTACACCGCACAATCTCGCTCGGAGACTAAGCCCTGGTGGTGCCACCGCCTGACTGGGGTGGTTGCACCGCCTGGAAGAGCTCGGAGACCGAGCTCAGATGGTTCCACCGCCTATCAGGGGCGGTTGCACCGCCTAGTCCCGCTCGGAGACTGAGCTCAGGCGGTGCCACCGCTTGCCTGGGGCAGTTGCACCGCCCAGCTTTCCTGGGAGGCCCTCTCCTAGGCGGTGCCACTGCCGACCCTAGCGGTGCCACCGCCTAGTAGGAATTCTGGTCCGAATGGGTTGATCCATTCAGCCCAATTTGGGTCTGTCAATGGCCCAATTGCCCCCAAATTAAGTTAATAGGATCACCTCCCATTCCTAACTTAATCTACATGATAACTATAACATTTCTTAAGACATTTACTACAACTTACTCCGGTGCGTCAATCGCTTCTTCCGGCGAGCTTCCGGCGAACTTTCGGCGAACATCCGATGAACCTTCAGCAATGCTCCGATGGACTTCCGGCAAACTCCTGGACTTGCGACGATCCACTTGGCGAGTTCTGATGAGCTTCTTTTGGCAAGCTCCTTGACTTCTTGGATTTGTTCCCGCAGAATCTCCGACGATCGTCTGGACTTCCATCGAACTCTCGAACTCTCAACGTGATCATAGTCTTGTTAGGATCAAGAGCACTAAGAGGGGGGGGGGTGAATTAGTGCAGCAGAAAACCTTCTACGAAAAATAAAAACTGCGTTCGTTCGTTAAAAGTGATTTTGGTAAGAAAGCCGATTCGTAAATCACTTTAACTTTTGTTTAAGCGAGATGCAGCAAAGATATAAATGCAGTTTGCAGTTATGATTCTAATCAGATAGTAGGTGCAAACTGAAATATGATATTCGTACGAAAAAATTGATTTACGTCTAAATGCTGATTCGTAAATCACTTGATTAAGCAAGATGCAGTTTAAGCAAGGATATAAAGGCAGTTTGCAGTTATGATAGAAATCAAAACGTAAACGCAAACAGAAATATGATGATCGTACGATGAAACTGTTTTATGTTTAAACGCCGATTCGGAAAGTGTAAAGCTTGAAACCCGATCGTATATGTGCAGAAAGCAGTATGCTTTAGAGGATGTTTGCAGTAAAGATAATATGCTTAAAGTAAATGTAAACCGAGATTTAGAGTGGTTCGATCAATCTTGACCTACTCCACTTTTGGCTTCCTCCACCGACGAGGTCACCGACGTCAACTAGAGGCCTTCCTTCAATAGGCGAAGGCCAACCACCCTTTTATAGTTTCACTCCTTTTGACGGGCTTAGGAGACAACCCTTATAGAATTTTCTCTCCTCTTTAAAGCCCAGAACTTGGAAGAAAAGAGGGAGAAGAACTTTTGGCCTTTACAACAATTTTGTGCTATAAAAATCACAGAACAAGATCATGATTTCGGTGTATATTCAGTGCTCTTTCAGTGCTGAATGGGTGGGGTATTTATAGGCCCCAACCTAGTTTGAATTTGGAGCTCAAAACTATCAATTCCCGAAATTCTGGGATCTGGCGGTTGCACCTCCTGACTGGAGCGGTTGCACCGCATGGCAGAGCTCGAAGACTAAGCCTCTGGGCGGTGCCACCTCCTGTCAGGGGCGGTTGCACCTCCTGCCAGAGCTCGAAGACTGAGCTCAGGCGGTGCCACCTCCTGACTGAGGTGGTTGCACCGCTCAGCCAGAGCTCGGAGACCGAGCCTAGGCGGTCCCACCTTTGTCAAGGGAGGTTGCACCACCTAGTCTCGCTCGGAGACTGAGCCCAGGCGGTGCCACCTCCTGGCTGGGGCGGTTGCACCGCCCAGTCTCGCTCGGAGACTTAGCCCAGGCGGTGCCACCTCTTGGCTTGGGTGGTTCAACCACCTAGCAGAAATTAGGGTCCGAATGGGTTGATCCATTCGGCCCAATTTGGATTTTTCAGGGGCCCAATTGCCCCAAGATTAAGTTAATGGGATCACCTCCCATTTTCAACTTAATCATTGTGCTAACTACAATATTTCCTAAGACATTTACTGTAACTTGCTCTGGTGCGTCAATCGCTTCTTCCAGCGAGCTTACGGTGAACTTCCACCGATCATCCGATGAACCCTCGGTGATGCTCCTGCGGACTTCCGGAAAACTCCTAGACTTGCAACGATCCACTTGGCGAGTTCCGACGAGCTTCTTTGGCAAGCTCATGGACTTCTCGGATTTGTTCCCGTAGAACCTCCGACGACTGTCCAAACTTCCGTCGAACTCTCGAACTCCCAACGTGATCATTGTCTTGACTCCGGCGCAACTCCTGTTGCATATCTTATTTTCATTGTAGTTAATCCTGCATATGTAAAACAAAACTTCGATTGAGACAATTAATCCTAAGCAATTAACCAAGTTGTCCGGCTTGTCATTGGTCCCTCGACGCTTCGTCCGATTCTTCGGCGCATCGTCCTCTCCTGCGGCCTATTGCCCAATCGGCCAGTTGACTCCGCAACTTCGATATCCTTGGCACAATACCCGCTCTTCTTGGCTCGATGCCCGAGTCCATGACCCGAAGCCTTCTATCGATACATTGACCGATCCACCGGCTCGACGTCCAATCTTCTGACATGTTCCTCCAGCACAACATGATTTTTCCTGTTTTAATTATCTCATCCTGATCGAAGCAGCCTGCGTCACTCAAAACGCATATTAAATCATAAACATATATCAAGTTGTTTCATCATCAAAATACGAGATTCAACAATCTCCCCCTTTTTTATGATGACAACTACTTGATGACGGAGTTAACCTTAACTCCCGGAGTTTAAACAAACTCTCCCTATCAATATGCCATATTGATAGAAACTCTTGGATTCAAAAGTCCAAGCAACATGTCATCATAAACTTATGCATAAACTTATGCATAACATGTCATGTCATCAACATACTTCTCCCCCTTTGTCATCAACAAAAAGGAGAAGTACCACAATCAAGTGTTTGTGATATTGGTTCAACTCATTGCATGAAAAACATAATATCAAGTTTTATCATCATGCAAGTTTGCTATTATTAAATATCAACATTAAAATTACGATGTAAGCTTTTGATATCATAACGCAAACATTTCAAGTGTTTATCAATTGTAGCATTTCATCATATGGTAAGATATCAACGCGTAAAATTACGATACAAGTTCTTGATATCTTAACGCATGATGCAAATATGGCATAATGCAAATTTGGCAATCATAGCATCAATTCATATATCTCTTGATGATGTAAGCATTGCAAATATGACAATCATGTCAATTCATATATCTCTTGATGATGCAAGCATGGCATAATCATAGCATCAGTGTTCATAGCATCAATTCATATATTTCTTCCCCTTTGTCATCAACAAAAAGGAGAACGATATAAGTAAATTTTAAGCATAAGTACTTATAATTATTCATGTCATAACTAGGTTCATGTCATTTTCCAACAGTGAGTGATTGGATATCAATTATACAAACATCTCAAGGAAAACATGACATGGAGATAGCTTTGAAAACTTCTTCCTTTTTTTTTATCTGTTATTATCTTTTTGCATGAAGGAGGAAGACTATTTGTGATACATGTTATTTGTGAGTTTACTTCGAGTGAAGTTAAAATCGATGAGAGATTAAATCATGCTTCATTTTTACAAGGATCAAGATATGTATGTGAAACAAATCCTTGCAAGTAAAAACACTTTCATCCAGATTCATCAAATCCATTTCTCAAAAAAATATTTTTCACATGATATGTGTATGAGAGATGTATTTGCTAGTTGATTACATATGTCAATAATCAATGATATGAACTAAACTTGATATGACATATGCTTGTTAAGTTCGGAAGAGAGTAATGTATTGAGAAAATCTGATTGTTAGGATCAAGAGAATCCGAAAATGAAATTTGACTCTTTCTTGCATTCGGACAAGGTTTTGCTATAGATATTCAATTACAATCATGAAGGTAAAGCATGCTTGTTATCATGAAAGTTTTGTATTCAAGCACATAATTTCCAACATGTAATTGTGTAAAATCATTATTGCAATCAAGTGATTTGATCATTCAATCAAGAAAGTTCAAAAAATAATTTTAGCACGTTCAATCATTCGGATGTATTTTTTCCATAGTTTTTCAAATACAATCATGAAGATAAGGCATGCTCATTATCATGGTAGTATGATGGCAAGTTTACAATTTTAAGACACGCAAGCTAGTAATTTTGAGATGTTCAAGAAAGCAACTCTTGCTTCTTGAAATATAAGTTTTGCTAGATGTGCAAGTTAACTTTTTGCTTCTGCAAGATATCATTCCTTGGTGATGTTCAATACAACAAGTTCTACATCATGCAAGCTAGTGAATCTTATAACATTTTAGAACATGCATAATCACTAAAGCATCATAAATTTTAATGATGTGCAAAATTACAAATTTTGCATGTTTGCATTTGTGCATCTTGAGATTTGCAAGATAGCACTTCTTGGTGATGTTCAAGATAGCAATTCCTTTTCTTTTGAGAAGTGTAATTATTTTCTTTCTCCTTTTTTTTTTAATTATATGAGCTAGCAAATTAGCTTTCAAGCATGTTTTGCTTCTCCTTTGTCATTGTCAAAAAGAATGGAAGACCCTTTACGTTAATTTCTAAATTATGACAAAGGTAAATAGCATTGATGAAAATTCAAGTCTTGAATGTCAAAACAATTATTTTATCATGAATATTTCATCATTGCATGCATCATTATCATCATATATTTTTAAAACATATAAACTCATTATTATATGATTCCAAATCATCATTCCTATTATTTCAATCATTGTTTCAATCATCTTTATAGCTTATCATGCACAATATGTCAAACCATCTAACATGATACAAACATTTATTTTCAAAGTATTTATCACTATTTTCATGTATGATAATAAAGTGTTCATGATACCGAACATTAAATCAATATTTTTTAAGTATTTATCACTTCATTTTGATCATGATACCAAACATTCATCATTTAGAGCATTCATGACATTAAATCAACATTTATAATACTTCATTTTAGCAACAACTCATAGCATTCATAATTCACATCATATGCAATACATCACATCATAATTAAAAAGCTCAAGTATTGCGTGCATCATTGCAAATCATAAATGTTTCATATCATGATGGTATCAATTTTGTTAAATTATATCCTACCATGCATGATCATAACTTTTCATTTGTATACATCAAAATAAATTAATGAATATTTCATGTATTCATATCATCACATAAAGAATACCAAGAAGAAAATAATTGGGTGATGAGATAAACCTTTCATGAATACAAAGAATTGCATAAAAATCATATCATGAATACAAGGAATACAGGTCACAATCATTCAAGAGAAAAATCATCAGTCATTTTCAATTCATTTAATTTGACAAATCATGATCATGATTTTGATAAAACTCATTTCAAATTTAAATCATCAAAATCATTTTTATGGCTCACAAAATTTATAACATAAATAGATTCACGATTTCATTGATAATATATTTTTCCCCCTTTTTTTAAGTGTTTCATCTTAAGTGATCGATTTTATGTTAGCATGCCTTTTCATTTATGTCAAATGAAAACATGCATCAACGTTTAGGATCGTAAAATGAATTTCATCATAAAACCATCAAGACCAATAAGTCACAAAAATCATCATGTATAACTTTAAAATTTCATGCATAAAATCATAAATCATGGTATCCAAACATTTAGTGTTTTTATTATATCATTATGCATCATTGAGTATGCAATCGTCAAGCATGACACTTACACTATTTCATATAACCATGCCTACTTCATTTATGTCAAATCAAAACATGCATCAATTTTTAAAGCCACTGTTATTATCATGAAAATCGATAATCCATAATTATCAAGAATCATCATACATAATTTCAAAAATATATACTCATTAATCATAACTTCAAATTAAACATGATTTAATATACTCAAAATCGAGAAATAACAATGGACATCAACATGATACACATTATTACTTCTTAACCATGATTTCATATTTTCAATCAAAATCATTTTGTTTGTTTATCATAAAATATGCAATATTATCATTTTTGAAATTACTAGCATGATCATAATTTTTTTTTCTTAAACATTAATTCTAAACTAAAAAAGAAAATACATCATGAAAGCATCAAGTAATTTCAAAATAAATTAGGGGGATTTCGATTACCTCATCATTGAAAGCGGTTAAGGCGTAGTTTGCCACCTCGCCTTTCTTGATTTTCTCCTCGTCTTCGGAGGAGCTCGATTCATCCCACTTTGTGTTCTTCTTCTTTGGCCTCTTCTTTCGTTCAAGTTTATTATTTATTTTAGATTTTTGTTTAATAAACTTATTAAGATTTAGTGTTCGAAGTTCAAGTTCATCATTGTTCTCATCACTTGAGTCATCGCTCAAATGGTATTCATTTGTCCGGAGTTCCAAATCCTTCCTGTTCTTTGGAAGGTGATTTTGTTCATCATGTTCATCATGTGCATTGTGCACCATTTCATATGTCATCAACGAACCAATTAGTTCTTCAAGTGGTAAGTTGTTTAGGCTTTTTGCTTCTTGTATTGCAGTTACTTTTGAATCCCACTTCTTAGAAAGAGAACGTAAAATCTTGTTTGCGAGTTCAAAATCCGAAAAATATTTTCCAAGAGCTCTTAAACTATTGATGACATCCGTGAAATGGGTGTACATGTCGCCTATAGTCTCGCTTGGTTGCATTCGAAAAAGCTCAAAATCATGCAATAAAATGTTAACTTTCGAGTTTTTGACTCTACTAGTTCCCTTGTGCGTGATTTTAAGTGCTCGCCAAATGTCAAAAGTCGTTTCGCACATAGAAATCTGATTGAACTCATTTTTGTCCAAAGCGCAAAATAAGGCATTCACGACCTTTGCGTTTAAAGAAAAATACTTTTTCTCCAAATCCGACCATTCGTTCATCGGTTTAGAGGGAAGTTGAAAATTGTTTTCAATAATATTCCATAAGTCCAAATTTATAGAAATCAAGAAAACTCTCATTCGAGTTTTCCAATAAGTGTAGTCCAATCCGTTAAACAACTGTGGACGAACAACCGAAAAGCCCTCTTGAAAGCTATGAAGAGCTATTTCTCTAGGGTGTAAATCCGAAATGAGAAATACCGAGCTCTGATACCAATTGTTAGGATCAAGAGCACTAAGAGGAGGGGTGAATTAGTGCAGCGGAAAACCTTCTACGAAAAATAAAAACTGCGTTCGTTCGTTAAAAGTGATTTTGGTAAGAAAGTCGATTCATAAATCACTTTAACTTTTGTTTAAGCGAGATGCAGCAAAGATATAAATGCAGTTTGCAGTTATGATTCTAATCAGATAGTAGGCGCAAACTGAAATATGATAATCGTAGGAAAAATTTGATTTACGTCTAAACGCTGATTCGTAAATCACTTGATTAAGCGAGATGCAGTTTAAGCAAGGATACAAAGGCAGCTTGCAGTTATGATAGAAATCAAAATGTAAACACAAACAGAAATATGATGATCGTACGATGAAACTGTTTTACGTCTAAACGCCAATTCGGAAAGTGCAAAGCTTGAAACCCGATCGAATATGTGTAGAAAGCAGTAAGCTTTAGAGGAGGTTTGCAGTAAAGATAATATGCTCAAAGTAAATGTAAACCAAGATTTAGAGTGGTTCAGTCAATCTTGACCTACTCCACTTTTGGCTTCCTCCACCAACGAGGTCACCGACGTCAACTAGAGGCCTTCCTTCAATAGGCGAAGGCCAACCACCCTTTTACAGTTTCACTCCTTTTGACGGGCTTAGGAGACAACCCTTATAGAATTTTCTCTCCCCTCTTTAAAGCTCAGAACTTGGAAGAAAAGAGGGAGAAGAACTTTTGGCCTTTACAACAATTTTGAGCTCGAAAAGTCACAGAACAATATCAGGATTTCGGTGTATATTCAGTGCCCTTTCAGTGCTGAATGGGTGGGGTATTTATAGGCCCCAACCCAGTTTGAATTTGGAGCTCAAAATCGTCAATTCCCAGAATTCCAGGATCTGGCGGTTGCACCTCCTGACTGGAGCGGTTGCACCGCATGGCAGAGCTTGAAGACTGAGCCTCTGGGCGGTGCCACCTCCTGTCAGGGGCGGTTGAACCTCCTACCAGAGCTCGAAGACCGAGCTCAGGCGGTGCCACCTCCTAACTGAGGCGGTTGCACTGCTCAGTCAGAGCTCGGAGACCGAGCCCAAGCGGTGCCACCTTTGTCAGGGGAGGTTGCACCGCCCAATCTCGCTCGGAGACTGAGCCCAGGCGGTGCCACCTCCTGGCTGGGGCGGTTGCACTGCCCAATCTCACTCGGAGACTTAGCCCAGGCGGTGCCACCTCCTAGCTTGGGCGGTTCTGTTAGGATCGGAGTGGCACTAAGAGGGGGGGTGAATTAGTGCAGCGGATTAAAACTTCGATTTTAACAAAATCTTTCGTACGTTAAGAACGAAACTTGAGAAATTTAACTTGAAGGCGTGTTCTTAAAGTTGCGCAGCAAGAGTAATAAGGAACTAAAGCAGTAAGAAGATTTGCAGTAATGTAAATGACAATAATAAAAAGCAAACCAGAGATTACGTCGATTTTTAGAGTGGTTCGGTCAAATGACCTACTCCACTTGCGAGGCCCCTCTTCGATGAGGCTCCCACCTTCCACTAGCAAGTCTCTTGAAATGGAAGGGTAAACACCCCTCTTACAACCTTTTACAAGCAGCTCAACCTCTTACAAATTTTCAATAAGAAAGAAGGAGGAGAACTCTCTAGCAAATTGAAAACAAGACTTGCTAAGACTTTCTAAGACTTTTCTCTCAATCAAAATGCTTCTCAAAAGTTGTAACCTCAGCTGAGATTTGAGGGGTATTTATAGGCCTCAAGAGGATTTAAATTTTGGGCTCCAAAATTTGAATTCTCTTAGGGTTCCCGGTGCTGGCGATTCCACCGCCCAGCGCTCGGGTGCTGGACGGTGCAACCGCCCAGCTAAGGAGGTGTCACCGCCCAGCACTCGGGTGCTGGGCGGTTTCACCGCCCAGCCAGGCGGTGCCACCGCCTGGCTCTCCAATTCATTTGTTTGGCTTAATTTTAGCCCAAACCAAATCTGACTTTGGGCCCAGTTGGCCCCTAACCAGGATATAGGATTATTTCTTAATCCTAATCCTAATTACAGGTGAACTACATAACACAAAAAAAACATCCTAAGCAAGTTTTTTTAACCGCGAACGTCGAGTCTTGTTCCAGCGAGCTTTCCGACGAACTTCTTCCGACGGACTCCCTGCAAGCTCCCAATCTTTGTGATGACTTTAACGAGTAGCCGAGCCTTCTTGGTGATCTCCGCGAGCCTCCGACGATTTCTTCGGCGAACTTCCGACACGTTCCCGATTTCTTCTCGGATGGTTCCGGCAGCATCTCCGATGATTCTTCGGTCTCTTAAACGTCCATCGAGCTCGACTCCGGTATCCTTGCTTTATGTTTTCTGGTTATCGTAGTTAATCCTGCACACTTAACTCAATAATATAGATTAGATCAATTAACCCACCAATTGATTATATCATCAAAATCCGAGTTTCAACAATCTCCCCCTTTTTGATGATGACAATCAATTGATGACGGAGTTAAACATAACTCCCCCTATCTATATGCCATATTATGATAAGATAAAAAACACTTGAATTCCATCCCATTGGATTCAAGCATAACCCGATAAGTTCTAATCGTAGAACTTATCGTTATCCTCATTAAACAATAGTAAGTACGAAACTTCGATGAAAATCATAAGTTAAATGATACGGGACGAATTTTGCTACGACAGAAGATAAAGATTTTCAATATAAATTTCATGATATCAATCTTGTGATATTTTCAAGGATTTGCAAGTCATATAAGACATTCATATCACACAAGTTTTTGTAATTCATATTAGTCATGCTATCGTTCTGGTGTAAGTCATCACTTCTCCCCCTTTGTCATCAACAAAAAGGTACAAGCCAGCTAATTGATGATCATAGAAAAAGGTTTAGCATTTATCAAATATCATCATTCAAATTTGCCAGAAATAGTTTATTCAAAAGACATCATCATCTATGCAGATTAAGACAGTAGTTATCTAAAGGAAAGATCAGTTATCGTACAATCGATGACAAACATGAACTTGTTTTTAAAAGCAAACAGAACAGAATAAAAAGATACATCAATTTAATCCTTAGGAGGTAATCCACAGTGCTGATACATGATATCTATTTTTTCATTCATCTGTCGTAGTGTCTTCAAAATTTCAACTTGTTGATTCTGAATTTGTTCTTGCTGTGATTTGATCTGAGATAGCTCCGCCATAATGATATCTTCAGTGGAGGAAACAGGAGCTGAAGGTGCTGCTCCAAAGGGACTAGGAGGAGGAGATTCATTTCCCATAAGAATTGGTGTTTCGGGTTGTTCTATTTGTGTAGGAATTGGATCCGTCCTTCTAGGCTGCCTAACCCATATGCCATTGCTAAAAGTGCACCTAAGTTTTTTTAGCAGGTTTTTATTTATTATGTTATATCGATCATTTTGAATAGATTCTTCATCGGGTGGAATGCAAATGTCATAGGCATGAAGAATTCTAGTGATTAACCTCCCATATGGTAATATAGTATCTTTAGTCATAATTTCCTGCATGTGTTGGCGAATCAAGTACCCAAAACAATTATGCTGACCGGTCATAATCCAATACATGGTTCCTATCTCTAGTTGACTTACTTCATCAAGATGAAATTGTTTGGGGAATATGATGCTTGTGATAATGTGATGAAGAATTTTAGAGTTGAAAGGCATTAAGTGTTCACAGCTCTTGGGTAGGAAGTCAAGGTTTGGATTTGCAAAAATTGTTTTCACGGCTTCGGAATAGGTTGCTCCTATTTTTTTGACGTCCCATTTACCTTTAAAATAACATCCCCTATCTTTTTCAGTTATGTCAATTAGCTCACAAATGGTGCTGTCAAGTATTCTAATGGGTGTTCCTAGAATGTAAGTGCTTAGGCTATCATTGTCTTCATATAGGTTGGCATAGAACAATCTCACTAACTGTGGATAGATTGGTTCATCTATTTGTAGTAGAGGTAGAGCTTCTAGGTGTGCAAACCACCTAATGGGTTCTAAGTCCTCTAGTTCATCCAAATCAACGTATTTTCCCTTATGGACACATCGTGTTTCAAATTTTGGAAAGCTAAGGGCTACCTCTTTTGATCTAAAAAGGTCATGGTTATATGAATCTCCTTCAATCCTTATTCCTTTTGATCTCTTAGGAGCCATTTTCTAGACAACATGATGATGAAATTGTGAAAAATAAGCAAGAGAAAGAGAAAAGAAAAGAGGGATTTCAAGTGTTACCTCGTGGAGATTATGTTGAGAGATGGAAAGCTTGGACCACCAAGAATCCTTCTCCAATGTTTCTAAGAATTAGAATGAGGTTTAGAGGGAATGGGAGAGGGTTTTGAGAGGTCTTTCTTCGGGTTGGGGGCGGTGTCACCGCCTGCCCTAACCCCTCGGGTTAAAAGGGTGACTCGGTCGGTGTCA
Source organism: Musa acuminata AAA Group (assembly GCF_036884655.1). NCBI lineage: Eukaryota > Viridiplantae > Streptophyta > Magnoliopsida > Zingiberales > Musaceae > Musa > Musa acuminata. Next base: position 23,241,073 of record NC_088343.1, on the reverse strand, counting down.
CCGCCAAACTGGTCGGTGTCACCGCCTGGCGCCCGAGCGTCAGTCGGTGCAACCGCCGGATTTGGCGGTGCCACCGCTGGCATCACGCGGAGGAAAGAAAGAAAGAAAAAAAATTTCTTCCTTCCTTTTGTTTAGCTTCTTCCCTCAAGATCATAATTTATACTTTAATGGATCATTTTGAATTGAAGAAGGAAGAATTCAAATTCATAAACGAAGGGAAAAGAACGAGTCCTTTTTGTGAAGTTCATTTTAGGGACAATTTAGCATGCCTAATTCCCTTCGTATGAATTCAAATTGGTCTTCATTCAAGGCTTTTGTAAATATATCTGCTAATTGATGCTTTGTGTCAATGAATTCTAGAACAACCTCATTGTTAAGAACATGATTGCGTATGAAATGAGGCCTAACGTCGATGTGCTTAGTTCTAGAGTGCTGAATTGGATTTTTTAGTAAGGCATATGGCACTAGTATTATCGCATTTTATGGGAATATTTTTAAGGTGAATTCCATAGTCTTCTAATGTATTTTTCATCCAAATGACTTGTGCACAACATGCACTTGCAGCAATGTATTCGGCTTCCGCCGTAGATAGTGCGACTGAATTTTGTTTCTTGGAAGTCCAAGAAACAAGTGCATGTCCTAAAAATTGGCATGTTCCAGATGTACTTTTTCTATCTATCCTGCATCCGCCAAAATCGGCATCTACATAAGCTATTAGATCGAATTTTTCAGATTTTGGATACCACAATCCTAAATTTGGAGTTCCTTTAAGATATCTAAATATTCTTTTAACACTCTTAAGATGACATAATTTAGGATTAGATTGAAACCTAGCGCAAAGTCCTACACTAAACATAATATCCGGTCTAGTCGCAGTGAGGTAGAGTAGACTACCTATCATTTCCCTATATGTTTTTTGATCGAAACTTTCACCATTTTCATCCATATCTAACTTAGTCGCAGTACTCATAGGGGTGTTTATTGCTTTTGAACTATCCATGTTAAATCGTTTTAACAATTCTAATGTATATTTGGATTGGTTAAGAAATATACCATCACTAAGTTGTTTGATTTGTAATCCCAAAAAGAAAGTTAATTCACCCATTAAACTCATTTCAAATTCAAGACTCATACATTTGGCAAATGATTCACATAGTGATTCATCCGAAGAGCCAAACACAATATCGTCAACATAAATTTGCACAATAAGAAAATTATTTTCAAAATGTTTAATAAATAATGTAGTATCAACCTTGCCTTTGGTAAAATTATTTAAAATAAGAAAGGAACTAAGCCTTTCATACCAAGCTCTAGGAGCTTGTTTTAAGCCATAGAGAGCTTTAATCAATTTGAATACATGATTAGGAAGAAGAGAATTTTCAAATCCAGGAGGTTGTTCGACAAATACTTCTTCGGAAATAAAGCCATTCAAGAAAGCACTTTTAACATCCATTTGAAATAGTTTAAAATTATTACTACTAGCATAGGCAAGGAGCATCCTTATGGCTTCTAATCGAGCCACGGGAGCGAAGGTTTCTTCGTAATCGATACCTTCTTCTTGGTTGAAACCTTTGGCCACTAATCTAGCCTTGTTTCTAACCACGATACCATTTTCGTCTTGCTTGTTTCTAAAGACCCACTTAGTACCTATGACTAAGTGGTCACTTGGTCTAGGAACAAGCTTCCATACCTCATTCCTCTCAAATTGGTTCAATTCTTCTTGCATTGCAATGATCCAAAAATCATCCTTTAAGGCTTCGTCAATGCATTTAGGTTCAATTTGAGAAAGGAAAGCGGCGTTAGCACATAAATTTTTGAAAGAAGAACGAGTTTGAACCCCTTTTGATGTATCTCCTATAATTTGCTCTTTTGGATGAGCATCTACATACTTCCATTCTTTTGGTAAAGAAATTTCGGAAGAAGATGCATTCAAAAGGCTATTTTGAGGAGAGGGTTCATTTAAATTCAAATTATCAAAACCAAGATCATCATCAAAATCATTTTTCTTTAAATCGAAAATTTCATTAAAAACTACATGAATAGACTCTTCAATTACTAAAGTTCTTTTATTAAAAACCCGAAAAGCTTTAGAAACGGAAGAGTAACCAAGAAAGATGCCTTCATCGGATTTAGCATCAAATTTTCCTAAAGCATCCCTTTCATTTAAAATAAAGCATTTACAACCAAAAACTTAAAAATAGGAGATGTTTGGTTTTTTGTTATTCCATAATTCATAGGGAGTTTTGGATAAGGATGGTCTTATTAGAACTCTATTCATGATGTAGCAAGCCGTATTTACGGCTTCGGCCCAAAAATACTTAGGTAAACTATGTTCATTCAACATAGTTCTTGTCATTTCTTGTAGGTTTCTATTTTTCCTTTCAACTACTCCATTTTGTTGAGGATTTCTTGGAGTTGAGAAGTTGTGATTGTACCCATTACTTTCGCAAAAATTTTGAAAGTCACGATTTTGGAATTCACCACCGTGATCACTCCGAATTGATGAAATCATGAAGCCTTTTTCGTTTTGAGTGAGTTTACAAAATTTAGAGAAACACTTGAAGCAATCACTTTTGTGAGCTAAGAAATAGGTCCAAGTGTATCTAGAGTAGTCATCCACAATCACAAAAGCATATTTGCTTCCACCTAGACTTGTTGTATCAATTGGTCCAAATAAGTCCAAATGGATCAATTGTAATGGTCTAGTAGTGCTAATTTGATTTTTTGGTTTGAAGCTTGTTTTTATTTGTTTGCCTAGTTGACATGCATCGCATACTTTGTCCTTAATAAACTTTATATTTGGAATTACTCGTACTAATTCTTGAGATGAGATCTTAGATATTGTTTTCATGCTTGCATGGCCTAATCTCCTATGCCAAAGCCAAGCATCATCATTTACAGCGGAGAAGCACATTTCATTACTTAGTTCATCAAGATTGATGGTATAGACATTATTTTGTTTTAAAGCAATCATAGTCATGTTATGATTTGGTTTTTCAATAATGCACATATTTGATTCAAATCTAACGATGTAACCTTTATCGCATAGTTGACTAATACTCAAGAGATTATGTTTCAATCCATCAACTAGTAAGACATCATCAATGGAAAAATTAAATTTGTTACCAATAGTTCCCTTGCCAATGATTTTGCCCTTGTTATTGTCTCCGAAGGTAACGTACCCTTCTTCTTTGCTAGTGAGCATAGAGAAATGAGATGGATCTCCAGTCATATGTCTTGAGCATCCACTATCGAGATACCATCTCTTGCTCCTAGCTTGTGGGTTTGTCTACAAAAGAGGATGATTTTTAGGTACCCATTTGATTTTGGGTGCCTCAAAAATTGACCCACTAACTTTGTTATTTATGATTGAATTCTTTATAGTTCCTTTAGGAACCCATATTAATTTTTGTGAACTAATTTTCTTAAATGGGCATTTGTAGGCAATGTGTCCGGATTTGCAACAAAAGTTGCATTTCATATAAGAGGAAACATGTAATGTAGGTCCTTTTATGAAAGTGGTAGGATTTTGATGTAATCCTTTTACAAATCCAATTCCATTTCTATTTGCGATGTGACCCTTGTGTGCAAGGATCATATCTAATCCTTTGCTACCAACCTTAAACTTGTTTAAGGTTTCCTTAAGAAGCAAATTTTCATTTTTTATTACTTCTAAGTGCTCACACTTAGATCATAGAGGAGTTTGAAGACTATCAAACTTATCTTGTAGCAAAGTATGCTCTTTCTTTAAGATACTTAACTTCTTGCTAACAGTTCTACATTCATCAAATAATTCATGAAAAGCGATAGATAGTTCTTCAAAAGATAAGTCTTCATTAAATAAATCACATACCTCTTCTCCTAACGCCATTAGCGCGTAATGAGCAACTTGCTCGGTGTTGGACTCCTCTTCTTCGGATGCGCTTGAATCATCCCACGTTGCCTTGAATGCCTTCTTCTTTGATGTTCTTTTTTTGGCTTGAGGACAATCGTTCTTATAGTGTCCCGGTTTTTTGCATTCATAGCAAATCACTTGGTCCTTCTTTTGTTCAAATTTATTTTTTGTATTATTTTTAAATCTGTTCTTTCTTAAATATTTTTTAAACTTTTGAGTCAAAAGTGTAATGTCATTGTCACTGTCCTCATCACTTGATGTTCCTTTCAAGTGGTCTTCTTGTGATTTGAGTGCCATATCCTTCCTGTTCTTTGGAAGGGGGTTCTCGAGTTCGTCATGAGCTTGACATGTCATTTCGTAGGTCATTAGAGACCCAATGAGTTCTTCAAGAGGGAATGCTTTAAGGTCTTTGGCCTCTTGAATGGCCGTAACTTTTGGATCCCAACTTTTAGGGAGGGATCTTAAGATTTTAGTTACTAGTTCAAAGTTAGTAAAATCTTTACCAAGAGCTTTGAGTCCATTGATGACATCCGTAAACCGGGTGTACATGTCTCCGATGGACTCACTTGGTTTCATTCGGAAAAGTTCGTAAGAGTGCACAAGGATGTTGATTTTGGACTCTTTCACTCGGCTAGTGCCTTCATGAGTGACCTCAAGAGTTCTCCAAATATCAAAATCCGAATCACACATTGAAACACGATTAAATTCGTTTTTGTCTAGTGCACAAAACAAGGCATTCATAGCCTTTGCATTTAAAGCAAAAACCTTCTTCTCCGATTCATCCCATTCGCTCATCGGAAGAGAAGATTTTTGAAATCCATTCTCGACAATAGACCAAAGCTCAAAGTCCATAGAAATGAGGAAGATTCTCATGTGAGTCTTTCAATATGTGTAATCCGACCCATTAAACAAAGGTGGTCGTGCAATAGAATGGCCCTCTTGCATGCCGGAGTAAGCCATCTCTCTTGGGTATTAAACCAAATATGAGAGATAACCTTGCTCTGATACCACTTGTTAGGATCGGAGCGGCACTAAGAGGGGGGGGTGAATTAGTGCAACGGATTAAAACTTCGATTTTAACAAAATCTTTCGTACGTTAAGAACGAAACTTGAGAAATTTAACTTGAAGGCGTGTTCTTAAAGTTGCGCAACAAGAGTAATAAGGAACTAAAGCAGTAAGAAGATTTGCAGTAATGTAAATGACAATAATAAAAAGCAAACCAGAGATTACGCCGATTTTTAGAGTGGTTCGGTCAAATGACCTACTCCACTTGCGAGGCCCCTCTTCGATGAGGCTCCCACCTTCCACTAGCAAGTCTCTTGAAATGGAAGGGTAAACACCCCTCTTACAACCTTTTACAAGCAGCTCAACCTCTTACAAATTTTCAATAAGAAAGAAGGAGGAGAACTCTCTAGCAAATTGAAAACAAGACTTGCTAAGACTTTCTAAGACTTTTCTCTCAATCAAAATGCTTCTCAAAAGTTGTAACCTCAGCTGAGATTTGAGGGGTATTTATAGGCCTCAAGAGGATTCAAATTTTGGGCTCCAAAATTTGAATTCTCTTAGGGTTCCCGGTGCTGGCGGTTCCACCGCCCAGCCAGGCGGTGCCACCGCCCAGCGCTCGGGTGCTGGACGGTGCAACCGCCCAGCTAAGGAGGTGTCACCGCCCAGCACTCGGGTGCTGGGCGGTTTCACCGCCCAGCCAGGCGGTGCCACCGCTTGGCTCTCCAATTCATTTGTTTGGCTTAATTTTAGCCCAAACCAAATCTGACTTTGGGCCCAGTTGGCCCCTAACCAGGATATAGGATTATTTCTTAATCCTAATCCTAATTACAGGTGAACTACATAACACAAAAAAAACATCCTAAGCAAGTTTTTTTAACCGCGAACGTCGAGTCTTGTTCCGGCGAGCTTTCCGACGAACTTCTTCCGACGGACTCCCTGCAAGCTCCCAATCTTTGTGATGACTTTAACGAGTAGCCGAGCCTTCTTGGTGATCTCCGCGAGCCTCCGACGATTTCTTCGGCGAACTTCCGACACGTTCCCGATTTCTTCTCGGATGGTTCCGGCAGCATCTCCGATGATTCTTCAGTCTCTTAAACGTCCATCGAGCTCGACTTCGGTATCCTTGCTTTATGTTTTCTGGTTATCGTAGTTAATCCTGCACACTTAACTCAATAATATGGATTAGATCAATTAACCCACCAATTGATTATATCATCAAAATCCGAGTTTCAACAGGTTCAACCGCCTGGCAGAAATCAGGGTCCGAATGGGTTGATCCATTCGGCCCAATTTAGGTTTTTCAGGGGCCCAATTGCCCCAAGATTAAGTTAAGGGTCCGAACTTCCGTCAAACTCTAGAACTCCCAATGTGATCATTGTCTTGACTCCGGTGCAACTCCTGTTGCATATCTTATTTTCATCTTAGTTAATCCTGCACATGTAAAACAAAAATTCGATCGAGACAATTAATCCTAAGCAATTAACCAAGTTGTCCGGCATGTCATTGGTCCCTCGACGCTTCATCCGATTCTTCGGCGCATCGTCCTCTCCTATGGCCTATTGCCCAATCGGACAGTTGACTCTGCAACTCCGATATCCTTGGCACAATACTCGCTTTTCTTGGCCTGATGCCCGAGTCCACGACCTGAAGCCTTCTATCGATACGTCGACCGATCCACCGGCCCGACGTCCAATCTTCTGACATGTTCCTCCGGCACAACATGATTTTTCCTCTTTTAATTGTCTCATCCTAATCAAAGCAGCCTGCGTCACTCAAAACGCAGATTAAATCATAAACATATATAAAGTGGTTTCATCATCAAAATACGAGATTCAACAAGTCTTGACTCCGGTGCAACTCCTGCTGCATGTCTTACTTTCATCATAGTTAATCATGCACACTTATCTCAACATATGGATTAGATAACAAATGACAATTAACTTCATCATCAAAATTCGAGATTCAATAATCTCCCCCTTTTTGATGATGACAATCAATTGATAACGGAGTTAACCTTAACTTCCCCTATCTATATGCCATACTTGAGATAAGTTATTCTTGAATTCAAAGCCTTTGAAATCAATAGACTTATTGATAAGTTAAGAACTCTTAACTTTATCAATTACTCCCATCATGATTCCTATCATGATATATCTTACTAAAAATGATGTCAAGACTTGACATCCATTCTCAAGTTTTACATTTTAAATATGAATGATGGTAGCATTTCAACCTAAGATATCAACATGTAAATTTACAATTTAAGCTTTTGATATCTTAATGTAAAGCAACCATTTCAAGTGTTTAGTAATCATAGCATTTCATCACATGGTAAGATATCAACACGTAAAATTACAATGCAAGTTCTTGATATCGTAACATGATGCAAACATGGCATAATGCAAATATAGCAATCATAGTTATCATTAATTCATATATTTTCGATGACATAATCATAGCATCAATACTCATAGTATCAATTCATATATCTCTCTCCCTTTGTCATCAACAAAAAGGAGAACGATATAAATAAATTTTAAGCATAAGTGCGGTATTTATTCATGTCATAACTAGGTTTATGTCATTTTCCAACAGTGAGTGATAGGATACCAATTATGCAAACATCTCAAGGAAAACATGACATGGAGATAACTTTGAATACTTCTTCCTTTTTATTTGTTATTATCTTTTTGCATGAAGGAGGAAAGTTATTTGTGATACCAGCTATTTGTGAGTTTACTTTGAATAAAGTTATGGAATCATTTTAGCAAATCCATTTCTCAAAAAATATTTTTCACATGATAAGTATATGAGAGATGTTTTTGCTAGTTGATTCCAAATGTCAAAAATCAATGATGAGAATCAAACTCGATATCACATATGCTTATTAAGTTTGGAAAAGGATAATGTATCAAGAAAATTTGATTGTTAGGATACCACTAGTTAAGAGAATCTGAAAATGAAATTAATACTTTCATGCATTCGGACAAGACTATACTATAGATTTTCAAATACAATCATGAAGACAAAACATGCTCATTGTTATAGAAATTTTTATATCCAAAACACATAATTTCCAACATGTAATTTTAGGCATGTAATGGCAATCAAATGATTTGATCATTCAATCGATAAAGTCCGAAAAATGATTTTAACAAGTTTATGCATTCGGACACATCAAATTGTTCTTCACTTAGAGGTTTTATAAAAATATTAGCTAGTTGATGTTTAGTATTATGGCAATATAATGACACATTAACATCATGGCAATACATCAACATCATAGTATGACACATTAACATCATGGAAATGACACATCAATTTCATGGCTATATTACTTTCTCAAATCATATTTATCATGGAAACTAAGACATAAGGTTTTCAAAGTAGGCATTATAGAAACATTTAATTTCAACATGAAATCCGACAATGAGTAATGAGATTAAGCAACGTAACCCTGCATATTCTCACTAATTAATACATCAAGTAACCATATCAAAGATTAGTAGTCATCAAGGCATTGTGATCAAGGTGAGTAACATAAAGAGTTTACAATAACATAATGGTTACAACAAGAGGTGATTGTGTCCACATATACAAGCTTATTTAGGAGGTGAAAAATTAAAATGCCTAAATAAAGAGTCAAATTATCGATGAATTTGTTGCAGCTCATATATGATTTAATCTTGTCGATGTTCAAGCCAATATTGTCTTTCTTCAAATCGGTTCATCCAAATCCCAATGTCTTCGATAGATGATGTAAGAGCTTACTCAAATGGATGTGTTTCCTCAAAGGGACAGATCGGAGGAGATTGAGTATCCCTAAAGACTGGTGTTTCGGGTTCTAGTTCAGGTTGAGGGGGATCGGTTCTTCTAAGCATTCTAACCCAATTACTATTTCTATAAAAACATCTCAATCGGTGAAGTAGATTTTTATTTATTATGCTAAACCTGTCTACTTTCATCACTTCTTCATCGGGTGGTATTGGAATATTGTAGGCTTTAAGTATTCTAGTGATTATACCACCATATGGAAGCATCATGTCTTTCTTAGATAGTTCTATCATGTTTTGTTGGATAAGGTAACCAAAACATATGTTATGTCCTTTCATGATCCAATACATGGTTCCTAATTCCATTTAACTTACTTCATCATGATGGTATTGTTTAGGGAGAATGATGCTAGTTATGATATGATGAAGTACCTTAGTGTTTAGTGGTAATAGATGTTCACAGCTTTTAGGAACTATCACTAAGTTGGGATTACCGAAAATTATTCCTAAGGCTTCAACATATGTTGTGTCAACTGTTTCATTATCCCACGAACCTCTAAAATAAAGACCTCTATTTTTTACGGGAATGCCTATCATGTTGTAAATGAATCTATCCATAATGGAGATGTGTTATCCTAAGAGATAGGTAGACACTCTTTCTTCTTCATCTACTTGTAGATTGTTGTAAAATAATCTAACAAGTCTTGGATAGGTGGGTTCACTAATTTGTAAAATTGGGAGTAGATCTAAGTTTGTAAACTATTGGATTGTCTCTAAGTCTCTTAGTTCATCTAGATCTACATATTTTCCCTTATTGACACTTCTAAATTCGAAGGAAGAAAATTTTTCAGCATGATATTTTGAATCGAAAAGGGTAAGATCATAGTCTTCTTCTAATCTCCTCTTCCCTTTGTCCCTAGAGGATCTTCTAGAGCCTATAATTACTGCTATTTAAGAAGATAGTAATGAGCAAGAGTAAATGACTCAAAAATAGAATTTAAAGTCTTCTTAGAGAATACCTTAAGTGAGATCCTTAGGAGGAGAGATTGCTGATCTTTTGCTTTGAAATGAGGAGTATTTGAGATGCTAAGATGGGAGAAAATGAGGTGGAGAAGCTTTGGTGGTGTAAAGAGGGGAAGGGAGTGAGTTGGGGTCGGTTCCACCGCCGGCCCTAGCTCGGTTTAAAAGGGGGCAAGATTGCGGGCGGTTGCATTACTGGTTGGGGCGGTGCAACCGCTTGCAACCCGTGACAGCTGGCGGCGCTACCGCCAGCTGGGCGGTGCCACTGCCTATAGGCGGTGAGCACTTGTTTGGGGGTTGTACAAGCTGATTTGGATGTTTTCAACTTGATGAGAGTTTTCATTTGTGGAGCAATCAACTTTACTTTCGTAATTACGTAAGAGTTTCCATTTCAAGATGAGAAATTTCGTACGTTCAAGATAGATCTTGTGATGCGTATATTCTACTTTAAATGTCGTATACAATTTTAGACATGTTCATAACTTATTATCTAAGTTGGTAAGCTTCACAAGTTTATAACAAACTTTGCTTGCAAGACGTAAGTTCATAATATAGTTGGATCCGAAGGTAAAGAAGAAATCAATTCGATGAGTTCAGAAATCTGGAGGGTATGTGAAGGGAGAATTATGAGTTTCAAAATCTGAGGGATTAAACAGGATTGTATTAGTATCACTCTATAATATTAATTTTCTAATCCTCTTTTTACTATTTAGGCTAGAGAGCATTACGTGTTCTTTTGGATCTCGAGCTATGAATATCGAGTACCCAAAAAGCAAGATATTATCTCTTGCTCCTAGCTTTTGATGGTGTATGTTTCTACAAGAAGGGGTGATTTTTAGGTACCCATTTACTTTTGGGTGCCTCAAAAACTGATCTACATTGTTTATCATGTTGCATAGAGTTTATCATGGTTCCTTTAGGAACCCAAATTAATTTGTTCGAACTAATTTTCTTGAATGGACACTGATACGTTTTGTGTTCATATTTGCAACAAAAGTTGCATTTGCTTTGGTGTCGAACATATAAGATGAGGCCTTTTATGAAGGTGGTTAGATTTTAGCGAGGACTTCTCACAAATCTGTCACGCCCCTCAAAATATCGATAATATTAAAATTTAAGAAAACAAATCAATCCAGGATCCAAACTAACATTTGAGGTCACTAAGAAAACATTCATATCAAAATTTCACCTCTATAATCTATAAATTTATAAACCCTGTGTAGTTCATAAACATACAATACATCGCTCGATGATTCATAAAATCTGAACCCAACTCACCAAAATAATAACCACAACATAAATTCACAAATTTATAAACCCTGTGCAGTTCATAAACATATAACACATCATTCGATGATTCATAAAATCTGAACCCAACTCACCAAAATAATAACCACAACATAAATTCACAAGTGTGGGAGTTTGTACAATCATAAAACCAACGTTTACCATAAGTTCATATCGTTACACGAATAAAACTTAACATTCCAGAATCTTAAACATGAGAGGTCCTTTAAACTTTTACAAAATCCACAAGTTTAGATTCATCGTCAACATTTCATTAGATGCAGCGTGTGCTTATACAAGAAAAACATATATACTAATAAAGATCTGCCCAAAATCTTTTAGCTTTCCACTGCCTCAGCCCAATCTTAACATTTAAGCAAGCGACAAGCTATCCTGAAAAATTTATACAACAACGGGGTGAGCTAAAAACAGTTCAGCAAGTGACAAAGCATATTCAAAACAAAAGAAACGGTTTCAAACAAGTAAGATATCATAATGAAAGGCAGAATACAAGATTTCTCAAGGATACCATCTCATTAGATATAAAATCATATGTGTCATGTCATTCAAAACATATTTGGTTCATAACAAATGGAGTATAGAGTAATTGGAGCATATCAATAGCGTACAAGATGTTCCGGAGCATATCAATGGCAAATAGGACATTTAAGAACATATCAGGTCATAGCAAATGGAGAATAGAGTAATTGAAGCATATCAATAGCATACGAGATGTTCCGGAGCATATCAATGGCAAATAGGACATTTCAGAACATATCAGTTTATAGCAAATGGAGCATAGAGTAATTGGAGCATATTAATAGTGTATCAAATGTTCCGGAGCATATCAATGATATATGGAACATTTCGAAGCGTAACAATAATAGAATAAACATTTCGGAGCATATCAATGACATATGAAACATTTCGGAGCATATCAATAACAAATGAAACGTTTCGGAGCTTATCAATGGCGTATGAAATGTTTTCGAAGCATATGAACGGCGTATGGAACATTTCGAAGTGTAACAATAACAGATGAAACATTTCGGAGCATATCAACAACGAATGAAATGTTTCGGAGCATATCAATAACGAATGAAATGTTTCGGAGCTCATCAATGGCGTATGAAATGTTCCGGAGCATATCAACGACGTATAGAACATTTCAAAGCGTAACAATAACAGATGAAATATTTCGAAGCATATCAACAACGAATGAAATGTTTTGGAGCATATCAATAACGAATGAAACATTTTGGAGCTCATCAATGGCGTATGAAATGTTCCGGAGCATATCAATGGCGTATGGAACATTTCGAAGTGTAACAATAACAGATGAAACATTTCGGAGTATATTAAAAAACGAATACGAAACAGAAGTTCAGATGTCGTACCTAAGCATAGTACATGTGAGGTTTAACTCAGTGGTGGCTCCACGCCGTGATGAGTTCTCGACTACATCCACGGGTAGGCCTTTCCTACTCGAGCCCTCTCACCCTGCCCAAGTGCTAGGTCGGCTCTGAATTTCATATCAAACAGATAGAAGGTGAAGTGGGATTCCAAACATAATATGGTCCATCTATTTCTGAATGACCACCAAACATAATCTAGAGCATCGCGGGCTCTAAGCACATACCCTTTACCATTTCTAGCAAAGGTCTAAATAATCCCACAAACACCAGAGTACAAAAGGGTATTGTGAACAATAAATTGGGATATATTGGAAGCACATGCGGAACAATGAAATGTACATATGCCTTTATGAGTCAATACGATGCAAATCAATTTCCAAAAGAATGAAACCAGAATATGTGAAATCGACCAAAACTCGATTTCTAGTAGAATTCAAGAGGCACATTGATCAAATGATTCAAACTATCAATTGTGCTCCAATATACTCAAGAAAGCTATCAAAAGAAAGGTTTATGAGTCTATATTCTGATCAAATAAGTTTTGTCCAAATCAGAGGTCAATACATGAAGTAATAACCATAACAAGGTAGAAAGGTCAGAATCTCGAAAGTTGCATAGATACGAATCGTTACGTCTAAACAGAAGATATATCAAATACAAGGCTAGAACAATTCAAAGTTCATCATTTTCAAAGCAATGTAGAGATAAAATTGCAGTAAGGAAAGATCATGACACTTGCAATAGGAAATATTAGAACAATAACAGGAGAAACGATCGGGAAACTTGCCTTTTGAAGGTTTTGGTCCAAAGATTCGAAGAAGGTGTACGCTCGAATCCTTTTTCTACTTTTCCTCCATCCCCTCCTTGTTTCGTTTTGTGCACTCGTTTTCTTTCTTTCTCTTTCCCAAAAGCAGCTGCTGCAGCCACCACCGCTGCCGCAGCTACCACAGCTACCGCAGCAAACGTCGCAGCCGCAGCCGCAGTCGCAGCCACGGCCGCAGCCACCACACCCGCAGCCTCTTCTTCCTCCCCTGCTCTGTTTCCTCTCCTTCTCTTCCAGCTGTAGCTGCCACTGCCGCAGCTGCCTCCCCTTCTCCTCTTCCTCTCTTCTTCCCTTTTCCTTTCTCTTCTTCTTCCTTTCCTTCTCTTCTTTCCCAGCTGCACTGCTGCAGTCGCAGCCTCAACCACGGCCATAGCCTCTTCTTCCTCCCCTGCTCATCTTCCTCTTCTTCTTCTCTTCCAACTGTAACTGCCATCGCTGCAACCGCAGCCCCTTCTTCCTTTCTCTTCCTCTTTCCCTGCCACAGCTATAGCTGCCACAGTCGCAGCCGCAGCTACTTCTTTCCCTTCTCCTCTTCCTTCTCCTTCCTTTCTTCTTCTTCTCTTCTCTCTTCTTCTCCTTCCTCCCCTTCTTCTCCCCGACGAACAGCACCTCCTTTCCTCTGTTTCCTCTTGCAGGAAGCAGAGGTGCTGCCTCTTCACCCGCTTCTACTTCTTCTCTTCTTCCTCACCATCTCTTCCTCTCCTTCTCTTCCAGCTGCAGCTTCCACCGCCGCAGCCGCAGCTCCTCCTTTCCCTTCTCTTCTTCTTCTCCTCTTCTTCTTCCCTCCTCCTCCTCGGCGTCACACACACCCTCTCCTCTGTTTCCTCTGCAGGAAACAGAGGTATCACAACCTCTTCTCCTACTTCCTCTTCCTCTTCTCTTCCTCTTCTTCTTCTTCTCCTCTTCGAACGCCCCACACCTTTCCTCTGTTTCCACCTGCAGGAAACAGAGGTGCTGCAGCCCTAGCTGCTGCCACCTCTCGCTCCTCTCCTTCTTCCCTCTCTTTTCCCTCTTCTTCTCCTCTTCCCGTTTCCTCCCTAACGCCACACACCTCCTCGCTGCAGCCTTGCCACAACTATCCTCCTCTCTTCTTCTTCTTCTTCTTCCTCTTCCCTTCTCCTCCCCAACGCCCCACACATCCTCTCCTCTGTTTCCACCTGCGGGAAACAGAGGTGCTGCAGCCTTAGCTGCAGTTGCTGCCTCTCTCTCTCTCCTCTCCATCTTCCCCCTCTTCTTCTTCTTCTTCTTTTCTTCTCTTCTCCCTCTTCTTCCTAATCTCTTCTTTTCCCTCTTCTTCTTCTCTTCTCCCTCAACTTCTCTTCTTCTTCTCCCCACGCCCCACCGCTCCTCTCTCTGTTTCTCGAAGAAACAGAGAGAGCGTGGGAGGCGGTGGGATAAAACTGAAATTTTGTTTTCTTTATTTTTTTTCTTTTTGCAACTTAATAGTTTAGTCCTTAAAATTTTTATATTTACATATAGGTCCTCCAATTTACATATAAATCTTTATTAATAATTTTCAAAAGTGAGGGATATTACAAAATCTGATTCCACTTCTTTTGGGAACGTGACCCTTGTTTGCAAGGATAATGTTCAAAGACTTGCTACCAACCGCAAATTTCTTAAAGGTGTCCTTAAGTAGCAAGTTTTCCTTTTGTAAAATTTCTAGATCATGACATTTTTCACATTGAGCTAAACTATCATGATATTCAGTTTTTAATTTATCAAAATTGCTAATAAGATTATCATACTTATTTTTTAACAATTTATATTTTCTACGAATTATTTTACATTCATTAAATAAGTTATGGGAGGCATTTAATAATTCATCAAATGATAAATCTACATCAATTAAATTTGTTACGTCTTCTCCGATTGCTATTAAGGCATAATGAGCAACTTGCTCGGTGTTGGACTCCTCTTCTTCGAACGCGCTCGAGTCATCCCATGTTGCTTTGAGCGCCTTTTTCTTTGATGTTCTCTTCTTGGCTTGGAGACAATTACTTTTGTAGTGTCCCGGCTTTTTGTACTCGTAGCAAATAACTTGGTCCTTTTTGTGTTCAAGTTTATTTTTTATGTCACTTTTAAACTTGTTTCTCTTAATGAATTTTTTGAATTTCCTTGTTAGAAGTGCCAAGTCATCGTCATCGTCACAGTCCTTATCACTTGAGTTTTCTCTCAAGTGGTCATCTAAAGTTTTAAGTGTCATATCCTTCCTGTTCTTTGGAAGTATGTCTTCTTGCTCTTCATGAGCCTTGCAAGTCATTTTATAGGTCATTAATGACCCAATTAGTTCTTCAAGAGGGAGGTTGTTTAAATCTTTAGCCTCTTGAATAGCAGTGACTTTAGGGTCCCAACTTTTAGGAAGGGATCTTAGAATCTTATTTATGAGCTCAAAATCCGAAAAACTTTTGCCGAGTCCTTTTAGACCATTGACGATATCCGTGAAACGGGTGTACATGTCGCCAATAGTTTGGCTCGGTTTCATTCGGAAAAGTTTAAAAGAATGTATCAAATGATTGATTTTTGACTCTTTCACTCTACTTGTGCCTTCGTGAGTCACTTCGAGTATATGCCAAATATCAAACGCGGTTTCACAAACCGAAACACGATTGAACTCATTTTTCTCAAGCGCACAAAATAAGGCATTCATAGCCTTTGCTTTAAGAGCGAAAGTCTTCTTCTCCAATTCATTCCAATCGATCATTGGAAGAGAAGACTTCGAAAATCCATTTTCGACAATATTCCAAAGTTCAAAATCCATTGAAATAAGGAAGATCCTCATTCGGGTCTTCCAATAGGTGTAGTCCGTCCCATTGAACATGGGTGGACATGTAATAGAGTAGCCCTCTTGGTTTCCGATGTATGCCACCTCTCTTGGGTTTTAATCCATTTGAGAGTTAACCCCACTCTAATACCAATTGTTAGGATCAAGAGCACTAAGAGGGAGGGGGGGGTGAATTAGTGTAGCGGAAAACTTTCGACGATTAAAACTGCGTTCATACGTTAAAATCCGATTCCGACGTAAAAGTCGTTTCGTGCAGATAATAACTTGAAAGCTTAAGGAAACGTATTTGAAGTAAAGTAAGGAAGGTAGTTTGCAGTTAAGATAGAAATCAGAATGTAAGCGCAAACTAAAATATAGTGTTCGTACAATAAAACTGATTTTTGTCTTAACGTCGATTCAGAAAATACTTAACTAAGAAACACGTTTGTAAATGAGCAGAAGGCAGTAAGCTACTGAGGAGGTTTGTAGTAAAGATAAGATGCTCAAAGTAAATGCAAACCGAGATTTAGAGTGGTTCGGTCAATCTTGACCTACATCCACTTTTGGCTTCCTTCACCAAGGAGGTCACCGACGTCCACTAGAGACCTTCCTTCAATAGGCGAAGGCCAACCACCCTTTTACAGTTTCACTCCTTTTGACGGGCTTAGGAGACAACCCTTACAAACTTTTCTCTCCTCTTTTGAAAGATCAAAACCTGGAAGAAAATAGAGAGGAGAACTTCTAGATTTTACAACACTTTTGAGCTCTAAAATCACAGAATAAGATCAAGCTTTCAGTGCCCTTTCATGCACTAAAGGGTGGGGTATATATAGGCCCCAAACTAGTTTAAATTTGGAGCTCAAAAATATCTTTTTCTGGATTTCAAGGTCCTAGCGGTACCACCTCTTGACTGGGGTGGTACAACTACCTGACAGCTTGGAGTCTGAGCCTCTGGGCGGTGCCACCGCCTAGTCTCGCTCGGATACTGAGCCCTAGCAATGCCACCGCCTAACTAGGGCGGTTGCACTGCCTGGCAGAGCTCGGAGACCGAGCTCAGGCGGTTCCACCGCTTGTTAGGGGCAGTTGCACTACCCAGTCTCGCTTGGAGACTGAGCCCAAGCGGTGCCACCGCTTGCCTGGGGCGGTTGCACTGCCCAACTTTCCTGGGAGACCCTCTCTTGGGTGGTGCCACAACCGACCCTAGCGGTGCCACCGCCTAGTAGGAATTCTGGTCCGAATAGGTTGATCTATTCGGCCCAATTTGGGTCTATCAAGGGCCCAATTGCCCCCAGATTAAGTTAATGGGATCACCTCCCATTCCTAACTTAATCTACTTGCTAACTACGATATTTCTTAAGACATTTGCTACAACTTGCTCCGGTGCGTCAATCGCTTCTTCCGGCGAACTTCCGGCGAACATCCAACGAACCTTCGGCGATGCTCCGACGGACTTCCGGCAAACTCCTGGACTTGCGACGATCCACTTGGCGAGTTCCGACGAGCTTCTTTTGGCAAGCTCTTGGACTTCTCGGATTTGTTCCCATAGAACCTCCAACGACCATCCGGACTTCCGTCGAACTCTCAAACTCCCAGCGTGATCATAGTCTTGACTCCGGCGCAACTCCTACTGCATGTCTTACTTTCATCGTAGTTAATCCTGCACACTTATCTCAACATATGGATTAGATAACAAATGACAATTGACTTCATCATCAAAATCCGAGATTCAACACGTAAGTGTTTTTAAGTTAAACATATTTCCGATCGATTTTAATCATGAAGATTTTTCAAACTGACATTTTTACCACTACACTAATTCACCCCTCCTCTTAGTGCCGACTAGTTCCTAACAATATGAAATACTTCAACTAAAATTAATTTTAATAGGCCCTTTAAGTCTCCATAAGCTACTATAAATCTTTACCCATCCGAAATTTAAGGTGACATCATCATGTAATATGTTAACCTCATTCATTAGTAACCGTTTCTTATTAAAACCCTTCCGATTTGTTAATTGAACTATTAGTCTATTGATATTGAGTTACTTATCTAGAATGTCTACGCCAAAATGTATTGTTGGTAGGTCATATAAGTCACTATAAGGTAGTTTAAATCTTTGCCCATTGTTAATTCGAGTGATGTCAATATTTCTTACTAAACCCTTCTTCAATTGGTTAAGTGAACTATTATTAATCTATCGAGATCAAGCCATTGATCTAAGATGTCTAGGTCAAAGTTAATGTTAGTAGGTCTTCTAAGTCGCTATAAGCTAGTTTAAAAGGACACTTGGAACACATGAGCATCGAAGGTCCAAGACACATTTCAAATATAAATTGGTATTTGATAATATTTTTAGGATCACATTTGACTTGAATACAATCCTCAAATTCCAATAATATCTTAACATAGCTTTGCCATTTCATTATTTGTTTGTTGCTAATAAATTTTTTTACAATTTTTAAAGTATTACATGATATTCTCTATAATCACAAGATTATCCAAAGCATCGTATTGTAATCACAAGATTATATTCATTTATTTTTATAATTTATTATATATATTTTTATTTATTAAATTAAATAAAAAATAAGTATACATTTTTGAACAAATATTAAAAATTTTAGAGGGGTAAATTTATTAAATAATATTCAATGAACTTCTGAAAAACATAATTTTACCAAATAACACTTATGTCAATGTATATTTAAAATATAATTTTCATCTATTATTTAAACACTCATATTACATGTATATTCACTGAAATTATTTTCTCTAAATATATATTTAAAATATAAAAATATATTCTAAATACAAAATAAATCTTTGTCCTTTTGAACTTCCAATGTTACAGTAAAATAAAATGTTTTATATCACTTCTCGAACTCCTCCCCTAAACTTGAATTTAAAGAGCACTCGATTGAAGGTCATTAATTATAATAACACATTAGTATGTATGCTAGACTTCAAAGAAAAAACCTGTTTTCGAGAGACATTCGTGTAATTTTACCAAAAGAGGATAAAAATTTTAGGAGTTTACTATTCACAACACCTCTATTATTCATAAACCTTTAAAAAATTTAATAAAATATATTATTATATTTATAACCTTTCTAATTTTATTTTTATCTGTATCTTTTTTTTTGTCTTCTCTACTATTTTTGTTTGTGTATCCTATTATTGTTACTAATCACCACTTCTAGCTTACTCATCATTTTTTTTTTTTTTTGTTATCGATTGTCCCTCCCAAGCTACCCGTATGAACCATGCCCAATTGTCCCTATGAACCATGCCCAATTGTGTACACTATAGACTTTCCTCATCATTCGCTATCATCAACTTGTGCTTCACACTCTCCTTTTATTATTTTGACGTCATCAACATCTATTTTGTTGACTACGGATGTCATTAAAAGAAGATAAAAAAAAAATGAGAAAAAAAAATATAGGTAAATAATAATTTTTTTATTAAAATAAATTATAAATTAAGAATGTATATTTGTTTAAATAATAACTTAAAAATATTTAAACTTTTTAACATAAAATTATAAATAAAATAGTAATCTCCAAAATTTGGGCTTCGTTCCCTATGAACAACATAATTATAACTAACAGAAGTCTGATGTTATTCAAAGCAGTTCAATCTGCTGTCATTTGCATCATTGAACGCCCTTCACAAGAAAGCGGCCCAGAAATTGGCTCGGCCCAAGACCACGTTCTTAAACGGAGGACTGTAGTCGTACCTTTGCCCAAATCCATAGTAGGAGTCGTCTCCTCTCTCTCCTCCCCTGCTCCCCAACGCCTCCCCCGCTGTTCCTCCGATCAGATCGAGCAGATCGACGCCCCCTGTGAGAAATTTCAAGCGCCGGAACTCCAAATCCTGCATCAGCTCACTTCTCCTCGTGCCTCCCGCGAGTGAGTCTGTTCGTCCCTGTCGCCTCTTGGTCGGGTCCCTCCCCCGCCCGGCTCCCATAGATGGGATCTTTGGTCCCTGGAGTCGGCTTGGGACTTTCGCTTTGATGCAATACGATGCAGCTTACTTTTCGAGGATCTGATCTCTGAGGGTGCTTCCTTCGGCCCGCGCGTGCTGTCTCGGCGAGATGGCCTCTTCGCCGGTGAAATTCTTCGCAGTTCTTCTGGTCGTCTCTGCTGTCGGATGGGTCATCTTTGTGTAAGATTTACGAGAACCTGTTTATATTTTGAATTTTGTTTCGTGATCTTCTGTAATCTTACGTTCTTGAGACTTAAGCTCGTTTATTTAGTTGTCGTTTTAATTATTTGGTTTTTTGTATTGTCTCTTTATATGTGGTTTCTGAACACAATTTCCTAAACTATTATTTACAATTTTCGCCGATAATTACCTCGTTTTAAAAAGGATATGGATAACACCAACCATGTCAAGCTTTGAAAAACTGGGAAGGACCAATTTTTGCATGGCAATATACGTGGGTGACCTGTGCAATTAGCAAAGAGTGCTAAATGATAATTTTTCATTATTTTAGTTTCTAATTAAGCATCGAGCATGTGTCGTGCATGAAAATCTAAAAGCTGATTGAGGTGCTTGAACCTGAAGAATATAAGTTAATGCGCTTCTGATGATAAACATTCTTTAACAACAATATCATCACCAAGTGCCATTAACTAAAAGTAGGATTCAAATTTTCTTCCAGGTGCATAAAAATGAGGGAAAAGGAAGTACAGAGTGCAGATTCATTCAAGATATACAGAAATTTATACGTAATTAGGGTTAAGAAGAAACTCTGTTGATGATATAAATCATTCTGAGGCTAAGTCCAGGGTTGAGGTTTAAGATTTGGTTCTATTCTTGTTGATTGGTGGGGACATCAATACTGGAGATGTTATTGTTTGATAGATCAACTTGGGACAGACGAGAGAAGCTTGATAGTAGTTTATAGATAATGCAACTACACAACAAGCTGTACTGACCCAACTATTTGGGAAGTAAAAATAAAAAAGACATTGGATCGTAAAAAAGATGGCCTAATGTGTGAAGCTACTGAACAGTCAGTGTTTGTAGATGTTTAATATGCATAAGCTTAATCTTGTCAAGAGAGAAAAGAGAGAAAGAGAAAGGCTGTTTTCATTATTTGAACCCTTGATACTGAGGTTGCAAGGGATTAACCTTTCCCCCTCCTGTATACAATCAGGCAATGGAAACCATAAACTGTAACTTGGTCTTAGAGAAGGTGGTTATGGTAGGTGAGTGGTCATTGGTGCTAGAGACAATTGGTATAAGGTCGTAATGGGGATTTTTGATTTTCTTGATCTTTATTTTGATCAAGTTTGTACGTGACTGATGTTTGATTATTTGACTTATTTTGACTGATCTCTATTCTATGACTTTTAAATGACCAAAATGAGCCACTAATGTTTCCATATGTTCCTGAGATGTGGATTCCATTGAAGGCTAACCCCAAACCCTGATATATTTTTCTTCAAGATTGGCCATGGTAGATGGTAGTACAATGGTGTTCTAGTAGTGATTGGTAGTAGAAGCGAAGACATACATGGTCAAATAATAATACCACACATACCTTTTTATTTTTCTTTCTCAGACATCATTTTCCTATTGCTCCATTCTAGCTCCTATTTCTCCCTTTTCTTCTTTTATTCCCCCTTCGCCAGTGATTTAATTCTTTTAGTTATGGACGAGTATTTCTCAACTTTTTCCTCTTCCCTCTCTTCTCCACATATCTTCTGTTCTTCAGGCTTCAAAAATTTGGAATCAGTAGGAGCTCTTGAGATTATCTCAAAAAATAATTTAGCTTCCAATGAGGAATTGACTATCGTTGGGTAGTTGAAGATCTAGTTAGTGGTTACTCCCTTCTCAAGGAACCATTTATGAAAATTCTGCATCATATGACTCTATGTTGAGCTTTTGTTGTTTGTTATTGTCATTTGGCCACTATGATATGCTATTCAACCTCACTTGTCAGATATTGAACTTCCTACTTGCTGATCAATAAAACATCTGCCTTTTTCACATACTTTAAGCATAGAAGGGCGAAGATGGAAATCCAACATAAACAATAAATTGCTTATTGAGAGTTTGAGACCCTTACTAGTAGGTTGACTTGGACCAGAAACTGTTAAAGATGAGGTCCAACACATCGGGCAAGTTGAGTATTGAGATTCAGCACTTGATTGACAGCTTTCGTTGAATCTGAAACCTCCATTGGTAGAAAAGAAACACTAGAGAGAAAAGATAATAGTCATATTAATATATGACGAAAAGGAGATCAGTTCATGGTTGAGCTTTATACTGAAAAAGAACAAGAAGAGTAGGAAAGAAGCATGGACCAGCCAGTTCAAGAAGCACCGTGAAAAGAACAGGATAGAGAAAAAAAGGGATTCTGTTTAAAAAACGGATCATTCAAGGAAGGAACTTATTCATCATTGAGTCATTAGGCTTGAGACTTATAGTCTATCTCTTTTCCCACTTAGGTTGTGGGTTTGTTGGGTTAAACAAACACTCAAAACTAAATTGGATATCTGTGCACATATTCGTCCACTTGGGCGACATGAGGAACATACTTGATTACTGGGAATGTTAAATCTATGGCCTCCTCCATCATCATTGGTAGATGGACGACAATTCACCTCCTTGTCACTGAAATTTGATGGAGAAATGTGATCATACTTGAATTATTGTTTACTGATGACATCTAATGGCTTAACTGAGTGCGATGAGCAAACTTTCCCCTTGTTACACTATTAGATAACTGAGATTGACTTGCTGCACCACAACCCATGAAAAATTGACTTTCTGTAGCCTGATCACAACTTATTATCGGACCCTTCTCATAACTATTTTTTTTTAAAGGAAGGCATTTTGTTCATTTGCAAAAGGTAGAGACTCTCTGCTGGCATTATAGAAATAGAGCACACTATCCGAGAAAAGCCCAATATGTGGGGCTTTTTACAAGAAAATCACCTTTATTGTCATCCTCTAATTGTGCTGGTCATCCCTATTAAATAGGGGCTTGTTCGTTCCATTGGGCCTCTGTTCCTTGTAGTGCCAAGCAGGGAAATTTATTATTTAGCTTAGGTCTCATTTCTTTTCTGTCCACATATTTCTTCATTTTTCTAGCCGCCTTCTTCAAATCTTAGAATACATGTTCTTAACCCCACGGATCAAGCAACCTACAAATGGTTGTGACAAACAAAAATTGATTCTCTATATTGGTCTTGGAAAAATAATTTCAAAATATAATATTCTTTGTTAATTGCCTAAGTGCCTTAGGTTTTTTGTCAATTATTGCAAAATGTTATCTTATACTAAAAGGTGATATAGGACAAGTGCATGGAGGGTAAATAAAAAATATTTTTTAGCCATTCAATAGTTGTAGAATAAAAGATAAAAGATTTTACATAAAATAGATAAGAAAGATAATTTGTAGACTCACTATGGTTTAAGGATTAACTCCTAGGAATTATGATCTCACTCTTTAACATGTCGTATGCTGACGATGGAACTAGATTGTTGAAAAAGGGAATGCGGTCTGACACCATTTACACATACATAACATGGGAAAAAACTATTCGTTCATTAATCTATTGACGTTCCAATCACAATTTCCCTCCTTTCCTAGCCCTTTAGGTACAAGAAAAAAATAAAAACTATAAAATAGGAAGAATACAAAAATTGCTAACCTATATGTGTCAGGCTAGCCTATATGGGTGAATACAAAATTATAATGAATAATTAACACAATTCATAAACTTTTAAGTTTTAACATAATACATTAAGAATCAAGAGCAAGGCTAGCCTATACGGGTTAGTATGTAGAGGTGATGGAGAGGAGAGGTGCAACAGCTGGGTCCAAGGGCGATGCTAAGGAGTGGTGGTCATGTCGAGAGGGGAGGCAGTACTAGGAGTGTGATGGGGCTAAGAGCAAGGGCGAAAGGGAAGGTGGTGAGGGGTTGAGAGTAGGGAAAGGTGGGAGAAGAAGGGGGTGGTGGGTGGGTGGTAGGAAAAGATGAGGGGGACTTGGGGAGTGAGGATGGGGGAGGTAGGAGGAGGGGGACTAAGAGTAGGAGTAGGCGGGAGAAGGGGGACAAGGTTGAGAACTGTTGGGAAATCTTGGGGGCGACATCATATGTGCAACGGAAGAACATAAAAACAAAATCCCTAATTTTCCAAAAGTGTGTTAGTCGTCGTGCAAAGATTGATGCGCAAAAATCTGCGAAACATAAAACTGCATATAAGATAGATTGTGTTACTTAGGGAGATCGTATATCCCTAAATTCTTGTAGATCTCTAGGAGAGGGTGAAGGAGGTCAAGCGCCCTCCTCTCTAGCGGTGATCCACACAGTAGGGCTGCGACGATGCTCCTCAAAACTCTAAGCTTGCTCTGAGGAGGAGAGAGAGAGGAGAATAGGAGAGATAACCAAAAAAGCTCTAACCTATGAACCACTAGTTCTCTCCTATTTATAGAGATCCCCTATCAACTTAACTCTAATGGATCCTGCCCTATTGGGTATTGGATCTCTATCCAACTACCAAAGCTTCTTAGATTAGTGGATCTCTATCCAATAATCTCTCATGGGCTCTTATTGGATCTCATCCATATGATCCAATAATTCAGGGGCTTATTGGATATCCAATAAGATAGGGGTTTCGACGGATATCTCATATCCGAACCTTTATTTATCGCAACGCCTACCATATGTGTGTGACCCTCTAGGCTCAACATCGAGCTGACCGTGAGTCATACATATCAAAATTCCTTCTAGCTCAGTGAATTATTATCTCCAAAATAATTTACTCGACTCATCGACTGCGGGCGTACAAGGCCACTACGCCACAGTCCCCAGATGATACAAGGGAATCCAATCCTTTGGACTTGTCTGTCCTTAGTTATCGTGTACCTCTAGTCCCTCATCCATATAATATCTCAGAGACTGTATACCGAGTATGGTGTTGTCAGACCCATACGGTTTCTAATCGAGTCTCGCTCTAATCGGATTCTCCCGGAGAACTCTTTCTCTCTTAATCCGAATGATCTTGGCCAGGGATTTGTTTGAGCAAGAACATATGAGATATTCCTCTCATGACACCGAGAGTGGATGATCCTCTATCGACACTCAATAGTCCTCGTAAGGTTGGCTACCACTCTCGATGACCGGTTGTGCTAGATCTGGAACCTCTAGACCTATAAGTCTGATATCAAAGAATGAAGTGCACATACAGGACATCCTTGGTGTCTCAAGTCTAAGGACCAGATACACCACTGGGACTACGGAATCATTATCTGATAATAAGGCATCATCAACCATCTTGCATTCCGTAAGCGGATCAATTAGTGAACTCATTCTCTAATGGGCACCTGTATTGTATCCCTAGTGTCCCCACATGAGCAGCTATGAGACCAGCTGCATCCATTATATGAACGGGTATACAACACACTAGTCTGTCCGGTTATCTCGATTTCCCTCTCGAGTAACCTATGAATGATATTATTTAGGATCCGTGTTTCAAGACGAATCTGTCTCATTATCGTGATCTCATTACGAGCCGATTCTCATTGCACAGACCCATGTACATCACAATATATTCAAGCAATAGTCAATATAAAGTGATAAAATGCCAAAACTATAATAATAAACAAAAAAATTACGTGTCAAGTTATACGTGCCATCACTCACGTGATTGGCTTGCAAGGCACCGATGATTAACAATCTCTCACTTGACCTAAACCCAATCACCTATGTGTCTGATCCCCATCAGACCCCTGTGATGCTCAAAGACATTACGAGACAACGACTTTGTTAGTAGATTTACAATGTTATCTTCGGATGAAACTCTTTCCACTACTACATCTCCTCGGGTCAAGATCTCTCTAATAGGTTGGAACCTCCTCAGAACACTTCTGATGAGACCCGGGTTCCCTTATTTGAGCAATCGCCCCGTTGTTGTCGCAATATAAGGGTATCGACTCCTCGTTGCCTAGCATGACTCCTATATCTGTGATGAACTTCTTCATCCAGACTCCCTCCTTGGCTGCCTTTGTTGCAGTAATGTACTCTGCCTCTGTGGTCGAGTCAGCAATAGTATTTTGCTTAGAACTCTTCCAGCATACTGCTCCTTCATTCAGGGTGTACACATATCCTGAATTCGACTTGCTATCATCGACATCAGACTGGAAACTCGAGTCTGTGTAGCCTTCAACTGTGAGGCTACCACCTTCATATACCAGTAAAAGATCCTTAGTCATTCTCAAAAACTTAAGGATACATTTTACTGCTTTCCAGTGCTCCAATCCTGGATCCATCTGATACCTGCTCGTGACACTCAGTGCATACGTTATATCAGGCCTGGTACATAG
This sequence comes from Musa acuminata AAA Group, assembly GCF_036884655.1. Lineage (NCBI taxonomy): Eukaryota > Viridiplantae > Streptophyta > Magnoliopsida > Zingiberales > Musaceae > Musa > Musa acuminata. The sequence goes on along the minus strand of NC_088343.1, from coordinate 23,214,745 downwards.
CATGACATACATGATAGACCCTATCGCTGAGGCATAGAGTATCCTATCCATGTTCGCCTTTTCTTCAGGAGTCTTTGAGGATATACTCCTAAAAAGCGATATCTCATGTCTCATCGGTATGAAATCTCTCTTGGAATTTTTCATGTCAAACATTTTGACAACGGTGTCTATATACTTGGATTGGGACAAGCCAAGCATCCTCTTGGATCTATCTTTATAGATCCGAATCCCCAAGATATAGGATGCTTCCCCTAACTCCTTTATGGAGAAGTGTCTAGATAACCAAGTCTTTACTGTCGATAGCATTTCTACATCATTCCTAATGATCATGATGTCATCCACATATAACACCAAGAAGGTGATAGTGCTCCCACTTACCTTCCCATACACACAAGGCTCATCTTTGTTTTTAACGAAGTCATAAGATCTGATTACCTCATCAAATCTTATGTTCCAATTTCGGGAAGCTTGTTTTAGTTCATAAATGGACCTAAGTAAACTACACACCTTATCTGGGTAAACCTTAGACACGAATCTCTCGGGCTATATCATATACACCTCTTCGAGGTTGCCATTGAGGAATGTAGTTTTCACGTCCATTTGCCAGATCTCATAATCATAGTGTGTTGCAATAGCCAATAGAATTCGGATGGATTTTAGTATGGCTACGGGTGAGAAGGTTTCGTCATAGTCAACACCTTGCCTTTGAGGATACCCCTTAGCCACTAGCCTTGCTTTATAGGTCTCTACCTTTCCATCTACTCCGATCTTCTTCTTGAAGATCCACTTGCAACCGATGGATACAATACCCTCGGGTGCATCAACTAGGTTCCAAATCTTGTTGGAGTACATGAAATCCATCTCAAAATTCATGGTTTCTTGCCACTTCCTGGAGTCTATACTCATAATAGCCTCCTCGTAGGTCTGAGGATCAATATCCTCAACATCCTCTTCTCTAATATGTCTCACATTTCTCTCAGAAGGATGAGATATTTTGTCGGACCTACGTAAAGTCGGAACTTGTGTGCTAGGTACCTGAACAGACTCAGTCTGTGGAGTGTTGCTTGAGCTAGGTTCTTCAACCTCGCTTAACTCTATCATGCTCCAATTGTCTCCGTCAAGAATGTGTTCCTTCTCAAGGAACATCGTTCTCTTGGCTACAAAGACCTTTTGATCCTCGGGATGATAGAAATAATAATACCCATAAGTTTCCTTGGGGTATCCCACGAACTTGCACCACTTTGTCCTTGATTCCAACTTATCGGGGTTGTGTCTTTTAACATGGGTAGGGCAGCCCTAAATCTTAACAACCTTAAGATCGGGCTTTTTCTCTTTCTATATCTCATATGGTGTAGACATTATCGACTTAGTTGGAACTCTGTTCAGAAGGTAAGCTGCATTCTCTAGGGCGTATCCCCAGAATGAGATGAGTAGGTCGGCGAAACTTATCATGGACCGCACAATGTCTAATAGCGTACGATTCCTCCTTTCAGATACACCATTGAGCTGAGGTGTATAAAGAAGTGTCCATTGGGATATAATCCCATGGTCCTTGAGGAACTAAGTAAACTCTGTATTTAAGTACTCACCTCCTCGATCTGATCGAAGAGTCTTGATACTCTAACCAGTCTGGTTCTCCACTTCATTCTTATACTCTCTGAATTTCTTAAAGGCCTTGGACTTTTACTTTATTAAGTGCGCATGTTCATAACTTGAAAAATCATTAGTAAAGGTAATAAAGTAGGAGTAACCACCAATGACATGAGTTGACATGGGTCCACATACATCACTATGTATGAGCTCCAGTAGTTCAGTGGTTTTTTCTCCAATTCCACTAAATGGAGAGTTGGTCAGTTTTCCACGAAGGCAAGGCTCGCAGGTTTCATATGACTCATAGACGAATGGATCTAGATATCCATTCTTTAGCAACTTTTGAATCCTTCCCTCATGGATGTGACCTAGCCTACAATGCCACAGGTATGCACTATTCACCTTATCTCGTTTCCTCTTGGACACACTTACATTCATGATATGTGGAGTGGTGTCTAGCATAAACAAATCATTATACAATGTTCCTCTTGTGATGATCTCATCATCTAATAATATTGAACAATCATTGTTCTCAAAAACTAATTTATATCCATTAACTATCAAACATGAAATGAAAATAATGTTTTTGATAATAGAAGGAACAAAATAGCATTCATCCAATGCAATAATAGCTCCACCAGACAAATGTAGGGCGACCTCGCCAACAGCTACTGCAGCAACTTTTGCTTTATTGCCCATCTGGAGGTCCATCTTGTCTCTCGCCAATCTCCTAGGCCTTGCCAGAACCTGCAACAAATTGCAAATATGATAAGCACTACCGATATCCAATACCCATGTGTTATTATAAGAGTCTGACAAATGGAGACTGATCATGAATGTACTTGAAGCTTCTCCAAGCTTCTGTTTCGCCCTTTCTGTAAGGTACTCTTTGTAGTTCCTCTTCCAAGGCACATCTTTTCCGCAGTGGAAGCACTGGCCTTTGTCCTTTGTCGGGTCTTTCTTAGCAACCTTGGCTTTACTTGGTCTGCACTTGCCCTTGCCCTTGCCCTTCTTAAGGGATTTTTCTGCTTTCCTTTTCTTTCTGGTCTCACCAGTATAGAGAACTGGCTTCTCTTTCTTAATAGTGCTCTCTGCTTCCCTCATCAATTGAGGAGCTCCGGGAGAGTCACCTCAAGCTTTTTTATATTAAAATTCATTATGAACTGTGAAAAGGAATCTAGTAGGGACTGAAGCACAAGATCCACACACAGGTTATCCTCTAAGATCACTCATAGACTTGTGAGTTTCTCTATCCACTCGATCATCTTTAGGACATGGTTCTGAACCGATGTCCCCTCAATCATCCTAGAGCGGAAGAGGCTCTTGGATATCTCATATCGCTGAGTCCTTCTTGTTCCTCAAACAGTTTACGGACATATAGGAGAATGGATCTGACATCCATCTTTTCATGCTGTCTTTGTAACTCAGGAGTCATGGAGCCCAACATATAACACTGAGCAAGAGTAGAGTCATCAATGTACTTCACGTAGCGAGCGATCTCATCCTCGCTTGCCCCTTCTTCGGGCGTAGGCATCATTGTATCAAAGACGTACGCGATTTTCTTCGTCGTGAGAACAATTCTCAAGTTGCGGAGCCAATTCGTATAATTTGGACCAGTGAGGTGGTTGACATCAAGTATGCCACGTAAGAGATTTGAAAGTGATATTTTCTGAAAATAAAGATTCGGCAGAAATAAATAACATGCAGATTTTGCAAAAATAAACAATCAAGATATGAACTTCTATCTTAATATGCTCCCACTATTTTACTGGCAAGTCACATGACACCCTCAGCACGTGAAACAGAAGTCACCGGCAGACTTCTATTGGAGATCGGGATCCAATCAGCGTCTTAGTGTAACCTCGAGGGACTCGACCAATCACACTAAGCCCGAAAGGTAGGCAACTCTTGCTGATCATAACTCCTTGTGATTCCCGTCCTATTCGGCCTCCGAATCACCATGGTCTCGAGGGACTCGACCAACCATGATGTTCGGTTAAGTCAACACAATTGTTACAAGATGAGTCTGATTCGATGATATACCATCGAGGGACTCGACCAAGCGTAGCATGTTCTCAGGTTACCGGTGATATCTCTATGTCGTAGGCAAGATAGCGAATCACGATATAGGTGAGCCTCGAGAGACTTGACCAACTCAACCTACACCGAGAATCGGTCCCTACCTATAACGATGAAAGGCCACGTGGGTCAATCTAATTGCCTCACATTTATCGACTTAATATTGTCGAGAGAGGGGTTTATTTGATTTAGTCTCCTAATATGACATTTCACACACATACATATTTAATATATATACATATCTAGTAGGTGTATAAGCAATCATACTTAGATGATCATGAACCACACCCTAATGTGATTAAGCCCGAGCCAATGAGCCTAATCACTCACATCAAGATCTATGTGTGTCGTGGCGCATCTCCATGCCCTGTGATCGTCCATCTCGTCATCGTCGGTTCCGTTGGCATCTTGACGCATCTTCATGTGTCATGATCGTCCATCTCGGTCTCGTGGGTCCTGTTATCGCTTCCATGCTCCCGTTGCACCTCCTCATGTAATTACAACTTAATCACGGGCACACAGACCTGATAATAAACGAAAAATAAATTAGAAGCTTGTAGGCCCCAATAATAATAGTCACAAGCACACATATCACACGGTCCATGATCATCCGTCCATATCTCATACATCACATGTATATATCATCATTATGTAGGACTATTAAATAATAATAATAATAATTAATTAAACCTTTTAATTAATTAATATTTTCTGAAATCAAGGACATGTAGGGAATTTTTTAAATTGTGAGGAGTATTTTCGTAATAGGCGGGGGCCCCGCCCTTGCTTGCGGGTGGCTCGTCCGCGGGAAAGGGCCCTTGCGAGTGCCGTAGCCTCGCGAGCGGAGCCGCTCGCGAGCATAGTGCATGCCGACACCGCTTTCCCGCGGCTCCTCTCGGGGCCCTACCGCCCCTGCAGGCAGTTTTGCCCGTGGGTGTTACGCCCGCAGACGTTGCTCCTTGCCGGGGTAGTGCCCGTAGGAACCGCCCCTTGCGGGCGAGCGCTACCCCAGCAGGCGGGTCGCTCGCAGGTTGCGCTGCCTCTGTGGACGCTGTGTCTGCAGGCAGCGCCCGCGGGTTGTAACCCCCTGCCGGCTGCTGCTGCCGTAGCACCGACGCGTGCGCCGGCGCTGTGCTGCCTGCCTGCGGCCATCGATGTAGGCGGCTGCACATACGCAGATGACAGCAAGCTGCCATTTGCTTGCTGCCCTTTCTCGCTTTTGAGTCAACAATTTTGACGTCAAAAGCTTCTCTAATATACAATACACGCAGTTCAAAACCAATCTTTCGCAGGAACAACTTGGCTCTGATGACACTGCTGGGAAATCTTGGGGGCGACATCACATGCGCAGCGGAAGAACATAAAAAACAAAATCCCTAATTTCCCAAAGATTGGTGCGTAAAAATCCGTGAAACTTAAAATTACGTATAAGATAGATTGTGTTACATAGGGAGATCGTATATCCCTGAATCCCTACGGACCTCGAGGAGAGGGTGAAGGAGGTCAAGCGCCCTCCTCTCTAGCGGTGATCCACACAGCAGGGCTGTGACGAGGAGAGAGGGAGGAGAATAGGAGAGGCAACCAAAAATGCTCTGGCCTATGAACCACTAGTTCTCTCCTATTTATAGGGGTCCCCTGTCAACTTAACCATAATGGATCCTGTCCTATTGGGTATTGGATCTCTATCCAACTACCCAAACCTCTTAGATTAGTGGATCTCTATCCAATAATCTCTCATGGGCTCTTATTGGATCTCATCCATATGATTCAATAATTCAGGGGCTTCTTGGATATTTAATAAGATAGGGGCTTTGGTAGATATCTCATATCTGAACCTCTACTCATCGCAACGCTTACAATATGTGTGTGACTTTCTATGCCCAATATCGAGCTGGTCGTGAGTCATACATGTCAGAACTCCTTCTGGTTCAGTGAATTATTATCTCCATAATAATTCACTCGACTCATCGACTATGGACGTACTAGGCCATTATGCCGCAGTCCCCAAACGATACAAGGGAATCCAATCCTTTGGACTTATCTGTCCTCAATTACCGTGTACCTCTAGTCCCTCATCTATCTAATATCCCAGAGACCGTATATCGGGCATGGTGTTGTCAAACCCATATAGCTTCTAATCGAGTCTCACTTTAATCGAATTCTCCCGGAGAACTCTTTCTCTCTCAATCCGAATGACCCTGGCCAAGGATTTGTCTGAGCAAGAACACAAGGAATATTCCTCTCATGACACCGAGAGTGGATGATCCTCTATCGACATTCAATAGTCCTCGTAAGGTTGACTACTACTCCCGATAACCAGCTGTGCTAGATCTAGAACCTCCAGACTTAAGTCTAGTATCAAAGAATGAAGTACTCATATAGGACATCCTTGGTATCTTAAGTCTAAGGACCAGATACACCATTGAGACTATGAAATTACTGTCTGATAATAAGGCATCATAAACCATCTAGCATTCGTAAGCGGATCAATCAGTGAACTCATTCTCCAATGAGCATCTGTACTGTATCCCTAGTGTCCCCACACGAGCAGCTATGAGACCAACTGCATCTATCATATGGACGGGTATACAGCACACTAGTTTGTCCGGCTATCTCGATGTCCCTCTCGTGTAACCTATGACCGGGATTCTTTAGGATTTGTGTTTAAAGGCGAATCGGTCTTATTATCGTGATCTCATCACGATCTGATTTCCATTGCACAGACCCATAAACATCACAATATATTCAAGCAACAGTCAATATAAAGTGAGAAAATATCAAAATTATAATAATAATAAAAAAACTGCGTGTCAAGTCATACGTGCCATCACTCACGTGATTGGTTTGTAGGGCACATATGATTAGCAAGAACAAGGGGTGCCAAGAATAAGGGTTGGTGGGCAAGGAAGAAGAAGGGGGTTGATAATAGGGGAAGGACAATAGAGTGTAGGCAGTGCTAGAGAGAAGGTGTTGCTTGTGCGCATGATGCGAGGGAGAAAGGCACCATTTGAGGAAAAGGAGGGGGGTGTTGGAGGTGGCATATAAAAGACGGGAGGGGTGTTGTAGCGTGTGGAGAGTGGATGTCATTCATCTAGGAGTGCGAAGCACTATGGCTCGTCTGAGAGAGGGGGAGGACCACTTAGGGGAAGCACTATGTGCGACGAGTAACAATGGAGGTATTTGAGTTGAGGGAAGGGGCATGGGTTATGTAGGGAGGTTGTAAACGGTGGAACAGTTCGTGGCAATGCGATACACACGACTTAGTCCCGGGAGGGACTAGATCATATGGAGGTATGATTGGGAGCTACTAGGAGCTCCACTTCGGTGAACAACACTACGACAAGAAGGGCTATAGATTCAAGGAGTGAAGGCCATGGTACCGCAGAGGCGGGTCTTCCGGGCGTGCATCGAATTTTGCATCGGATGAAAACCTTGGTCATCAGCATATGGGGGCTGTGTTCTACTAAGGGAAAAGTTCGAATGCAAGTACCAGTGAGTTCCATGGGAGGGACTTGATCATGCAGAGGTATGATCGAAGCAGCTGGAGAGTTGGACTGCTCCAGAGCTCATATTCGCTTAAGGGAGCCCGGCAAGTCAGAGGACAAGGCCGAGTAAGCGAACGTTGCTACCAAGGAAGCTAAGGAGAACAGAATCGGTGCAAACCCTACAACGTGATGGCAGAGGCCATGCATGGGAGTTGCAGTCTGTCTTTCCATCGACCAAACGGACTGCTTGGATAACACAGAGGTGTTGAAGTAGGGGGTCGAAAGGGGCGAGGAAGCGACGATGAGTCCAGCGGGACTTAGCTACCCAAAATCAAGCATCAGTCAGAATGGAGGTGGACTCAGAGGAGTGCCACGGAGACATATCTACTGATCGTGAAGAAAAGGGATACAGATGCGAGGAGATGGATAGTAGGGCCATGGGCATGGCAGCGCCATGGTACCGCAGAGGCGGGACTTCCGTGAAAGTCATTGATCCCTTGCTCTCACGGAGGGAGAGCGCTTGGTCGTGAAAGGGGCCGAGGAGGTGGAGCATGCAGAGGCATTCTCCAAGTACCGAGACAAGGCTGAAGGGCAGAGGCCAAGAAACTTCGTAAGACCGGTTCAGTTCAAGGGAATTTGACTCGTGCATGGGAGATATTAAACTTTAATTAATTGATTAAGCCAAACCATTTGGCTCACTTAGGACCATGTCAAATTACTCAGAATTGAACCCAATACGCTTGGGCCACCCGATGCCTACTCCTAAGCGCTCGCCTAGGCGACACTAGTTGTACATGCCTTGCCTTGGTTGATTTGATGCACTCAGGCTTCGCTTGGGTTGACTTGATGCCCTCAGGCCTTGCTTGTAAACTTGACGTGCTTGGACCTTGTCTCGCACAAGCACTTAAATGGGTACTCGTTAAGTGTTTGTGATACTAGATATGATATAGGAAAAAAAGCAAAAATGGGTAAAATATATAATTTTAGGTTTCAATAATTGTAGGACAAAAGAAGAAAAGATTTAGATAAAATGCAAGAATATAACTATCATATTCATTTTGAGTCAAGGAGTAACTCTCAAGAATGATGGCCTTGCATTTCTACACTTCTTCTAAGAGGATAATTGAATATAACAATGAGAAAAGAGAATGACCTGACACTACTTGTACGTTTATATGATGGAAAAATCTATTTCTTTATTCACTGGCCGAAGCTCTGGCTACAATCCTGTTGGTCCTTTATAGGCCTCTAAGTATAAGAAGAAAACAAAAATCTAAAAATAAGATACATTTTTCTTCTTTCTTTTTTGAAAATAAAAAGAAAAACAAAACTATAAAAATAAGTAGAAAACCAAACTACAAAATAAGAAGAAAATAAAACAAAAAATAAAGAAAATAATATTTTATAAATCGAAATATATCAATTATTTCTTCTTTCTTTCTTTGGGGAAGATATATTTTCTATTTTATTTTAGCAAATAATCTTCCTTGTTGATAATATATTTGATTGATAGGCTTTTTTCTTTGTAGATTTTTTAATCAAGAATATTCTTGGTAGGGATCAAAACTTTTGATCAAAACAAGACTTGTCTTTTTCTTTAAGAATCTTTAATCAAACTTAAGATTTTTGTATTAGGCTTTTTTTTTCTTTCCTTGGTCAATATTGGTAACTAATATAGGATTTTAGAAGATTTTGTTATTTGACAACTATCCATTAACATAATTTATTCAATTGAGAAATATACTAAAAATGATCCTGCATCAACAAGCAAAGCAAATAACTCTTTGTGGGCATTTTTCCACGTGTAGGTTAAATTAGATTGCATCAGCTTACACAAATAAGTCTTGAAAAACTTACTCTCATATATGTACTATTGCACTTGTATTAAGGAGACCAAACTCATGTATTTTACATCTTCTATATCTCCCAGCATTAATTTTCTCACTCAAGAATTTAAATCTCAGTTTGATTTTGGCTTGAGTAACCTATCTAACTAATACGCTATCAGTACACAGGACATTACAGGGCACCATTGAATAAAATAATAAAAGTAAAAAATGAATGGTATTATCCCAATGTCGAGCTATATATTCTGATAGTATTACTTGTTTAGATTAGTAAATAATGGTTCCTACTAATTGACACCGTCGATATTTGGAGTCAGACTCTGTTTAAATCATCTGATTATGTATCTGACTCATGACACATGACCATCTGTCTTATTTTATTTGGATGTAAACTAAAAAACCCTTGAAGCTATCTATTTTTCTTGAACCACCATGCATTTTAGACTCGTTCCAAACAAATTTGGGTATATCATCTAACTCTTGCATGATTCTTCATGGTGCATGCTGTCATATTTAAAAATCATTGTTATTGTGTTGCTAAAACCATGATTGTTGTTGCTTGTACATTATCTAAACGGAGAATCTTACTTTCACTGCACTTTTTCTCTTTCAGATTTGCTGCTAGATTGCTGGCCTGGTTTTTGAGCAGGGTATTGGGAGCATCCGTTGGGTTGCGAGTTGCTGGATGCAATTGCTTAAGGGATGTTACCATGAAATTCCAGAAGGTTTTCTGCTATCTGGACTCAAAATTATAGTTGAATTATCCAAATTAACTTTAATTTCTTCTGAACATGTAGTTCAAAACTTGCTTGCAAGAAAATGTAATTAATTTTGCTTCTAAACTGGGATTAATTTTCTTTCTTAGGCATGATTTTCAATCAAGCACATTACTGATCTTCTTTCTCTTTTTAGCTAATTCCTTGTTTGTTTCTTGGTAGATGACATGGAGATTGATTATATTTATTGTAGATTTCTACCATGCAAGAACTCGTTTTGGGATAACATGATTAAAGCTTCCAACACACCTCTTTTCTCAGTGACTAATATTACACCTTATCTCTTCCTATTTTAGACTAATTTCCATATTTGTGCCTTGGAAACCATTGGTACATTGCATAGAAATTTGTAAAAATTATCAAACTATTATTTTTTGCATCAACCTTGAATTAGTGGCAACTTTTTAACGCTGCAAGGAAGTATGAAAATTCCTTGGCTATAGTGGTTTCTAGTTAAATGATGGTTATTATGGCTTTTGTCTTTATCTTTTTTATTTTTTTAATTTAATTGAATGTAGACAATAACATTGATTTTATGATAGGTAATTGATTCAACCTAAATACTAATTTAAATCTTGTCCTTTTTGTTTCTTAAAGCAAAATTGCTACTGTGGTTTACAATTAGAATTTTATCTGATGAATTATAAGCAAATAGTTAAATTAGCATATTTGGTTCAAAGATTCAAGAATTAATTATAGTGGTATTGTTGTTATCAGATAATTGTTTCTTTAGGCTCTGTGTTCAGTGTTCTTTTTGTCAGATTCTAGGCTACTTCAAAAGTGAGATATGTATTTTCTTCTTCTATAATGGAAAATGAGATCCAGTTGTTCTCAATCAAACATCGAGATTTAGTTGTTAAGTTTGTCTCCAATTCTGATATTCATATCCTCTAAACCAAGCACAAGATATGAGTATGGAATAAATAGACAATATCATAGTGATATGAAAATTTGGTTGAGAAAAGAAAAGACAAGAAATAGGGAAACAAGGGTCCTTTAATTTGAGCTAGTTTTAGTAAAACTTAAAGCGGTGATAGAAAAATTAGGCAAGAAAAACTATTTAATAATGGTAAACAAGCTGAGGAAAAGGGTTGGTAATCATGAGCTTTTACTAGGTTCATTCAGTATGAACTTAAACTATTTAATGCTACTTGCTGATGACATTTTTTTTTGATTAGTATTAATTAAGTCAGGATAATCCTTAAAATTGAGCAATGGAAAAAAACTAACCAACAAATGATTTTCATATTAATAATACTGCATGTTTGAAGTGTGCTTTAAAATTTTAGCAATGATAAGAGAACTTGTTGAATGTATATATGAAATAATGGTCAAGAAATCCCCCAAAACAGATGTCTGATGTGTTAAATAATTGTTCGAGGGGAAGGTAACATCAAGCAAATAATTCTCATAAACTTAAGTTTGGAAGGTTGAAGTGAAGAGAGGATTGTTCCAAGTGTTGGTTATCAATGCATACCCTTTTGATAAAAGAAATTATAAGATAATTACAAGGCGTAGAATACTGAGCGGTAATATCCAAAAATGATTATTACAAAGATGAGGAAGTTATGATGGATGTGTGGTGGCACTTAAAAAGATAGAATAGGAAATGTTTACATCTGTTGTTAGTGGTAGTTCTGATTGAAGAATTGAATATGAAAATATTGAAAACCATTTAAGAGGATCCAAGGGAGACATTACAGGACCAGTTATTTGATGTTAATTTATATTAGTAGTGCTAGGAGAGTTAGTAGAAGGCCTAAAGAAAACTTAAATAAAAAAAATATGATTCCCAGGTTTCTAATTTAACTCAAGGTTTGCTTTATCGGTCCGAATCGGTATACTGACTAGCCATTGGTACGATATGAATTGAGGCATTACCAATGTATCGTATATTGGTACGCTTAGGCATACTGATGGTATGGGAACAAAATTATAAAAAATAACTCTAAAAATACCTGAAAAATAAAAAAAAGTTAGATTAGAGTTTTTAAGTTGGAAATAAATATAATTTAGTATAATTTTAGCAAAAATAATCTAAAGTATAAAAGAATAGTGATATCTTTTTTGAGCTTTAAGTAGTAGCTTTGTGGTACATTCCGAACAGTCCTTCTGTTAATACTGAATTATCTACAAATAAATGATTTAAATTGTTAGATTATTTTTTAAACAACTTAGACTTTAAGATTCATATGAATTAAGTAATTAATCGATGGATATACCTAGTTTTACCATAAAAAAGAACGATGAGACTCCACGGGCAGTGGATCGGGATCCTCGATCCTATGTATTCGTATATAAATTTGATATGCTTGTTGGACCTAATCTTGAAATTGATCCTACGACATAGTATACTGATACACAGTATGCTATTGGTGCATCAATATAGTGATGGCCGTAGTTTGAACGTCGTGAACCACGTGTCCGAGGCGGCTTTTGAGGCAAAGACGATTATGACATGTATTAGTGCAGAGCATAGAGAATGTCAGAACTTTTACTTTCGCCATTGATCTGTTGCTCCATATCATAAGATTAATCATTGTACTATTACTTAGAGAAGTATGACCAACTATCACTGTACTATTGTTGGCCATAAGATTCTCCATAATACAACAACTGTTGATATGATGAGCTTTGCTTTGTGTTTATGTTGCGTAGGTTTTGTCACATCTACTTAAAATCATCCATTGTCTTCTTCTTCCCTCTCCGTGTATAAACTTGACCAGTACCTCGTTGAGGGTGGTATATGTAAAATGCTGCTCCTCGGTCCGTGCACCACCCTTAAATTGTATAGATGGGACTATTGACTCCCGGTATTGCTGCCATCATCGATCGAGGCATTACTGTTCACGTTGTTGCCATGTCTCTGGACTGAGTGGGCTGTTGAATACAATTGAGAAGGTATCTCATCACTTGACTCGATTCTTTCCAATTGTGCTGTTGGTGCTACTGCCTTCCCCTTTGCTTTTACCTTTGCACGCTGGGTGGATGACTATTATAGTTAGGTGTCTCTAGTTCCTAGAGTAGTCTGACTCGATGTTCTCTGGCTCCTTCGTCACATTTTCATTGAGGGGGATCTTCCTCCTACTCAAGATGTGATTTCACTTCTTCTATTGCTTCGATGATAAAACGTGAGGGACGTGGAGGATCTCTCGTCTCATCAAATAGAGGATCCTCTTGGTTCTCCATTGCTTTGACCCACTCTAACATCAGCTCTGAATCTTCATTGTAGCATTGGAAGTTGATGGGATCAATCTTTGTTTCCATAGGTTCCTTATCCAACTTGACATATCGCAACCTTACTCGTATGTTATAGTGGATATATACTAGTTTCTCCAACCATCTATATGATAGTTTGTTACGGACCTTCATATGAATTAATATAGATGTTGACCAATTATGTTTGCAACCATTATCTGTTGTTATCTACGAAAGTACACGGACGACAACCTCTCTTATATTTGATGTGTCCCCTGCAAATTGGAGTCACCACTCGATTGCAAAAAGATATAAATAGGACTTTGTTAGCATAACAAATAATTAATGTCAAATATAGTTTATAATCAATATGTGTGTAACTTTTCCTCATCAGGATCCATATTGTAATGACACGATACAACTACAACTTCCGAGAATAGACTAATTGTTTTTCAGAATAATTGACCCTCTATAATACCATTGGTTGTATTAATAGTGTTTGACAAGTGTTGATATATAACATTTCTTAGTGTCAATAATAAATCTGATTGTATTCCAAGACTATAGCAAGATTGAATGATTGGATTTAGATAATACGTTGCAAGACAAATAATTTTGTTAGTAAGAATTTTTTAAATATTAAAAAAATTATAAATTAAATTACACTGAAAGTGGAGGACTAGTGTCAACAGGTTTCTCATCAAAATAGCCGAAAGTGGAGGACTTCGGGTCGATGCAGGAGTGCTCGACTGAGGAACGAAGTAGGTAGTACGTGGTGTTATACCTTTTCTACTTAAAGGAGTAGGCAACAGAAATAATGGAGAAGACGATATAATTCCAGAGGCGATCAAAACTATTGGAGACTTGGCCTAAGTCGGGGCAAAATTTTGCTCTTTTTGGGCAAAATTTCATGCATTCTAGAATTTGATAATGATGAAAAAGTGAATCGCAATAGCTAACGCAACGCAAGGAGTGCAAACACTTTTAAGTGCTTTGGAAGTATGAGTAAAGGGCAGATGAAGGCTAATAGCCAGCTCGATGCATGGAGTACAACCCTTGAGTAATGTTTGCCTTCTCAACTTTTAAGAGAATGGTGAAACTGAGTACATTAGTTCTCTTATTTATCCAGCAGAGGAGCTCTGCACAGGTTCAAAGACCCTTCGAAGAAAACTTTATGGAAGACAATAGTTGTCAAATCCTCACTAATGATGATCGGTGTTATTGAGAGTAGATTATCCTCTTCTACTTAATTGTCACCTCCAAGTAGGTTCGCAGTGATGCGAACCAACTTGGAGGTGACAATTAAGTAGAAGAGGAATCGATTGACAAATTTTATGAAGGAAAGACTCCAAAACCTTCAAAGTCTACAAGGTGATGTTCGTTAAAGCTCCAACAGACATCTACCCAGTTCAAGTGGGATGATTCGTTTAAGAGACTAGTGCATAACAAGGAAGGTCTATTCTTTAATCTGAAGGATTTGCACAACTCAGCCGACTCTACACTAGAGTCAGAGTCATTGGTGAGTTGAAGCAGCGTGATGGATCAAAGTTTAACTACTAAACAACAACGGCGGAGAGCATCTAGGAGGCAAGAGGCATGTTATAATTGGAGCAGAAGATTGAAGATTCAATAAAGGCGAGGAGATATAGCATCCACAAAGGCTTCGATGAGGACATCGAAGGAATAAGTTGGGTCAAAGTTGTAAACGAGGTGTTTGATGTAATGCCCATGTACGTGTCTTTTGGTTTTGTTCATGCTTTGTACAACATGTAGAGGGCTTGCAATAGGTTTGACAGCCCCATTTTGATTGACTTTTGTGACCGTTTCAGGCTTTGTAAATGCATGTTGTGTAGTTGTCGCGTAGAGGCAAAACTGCCCAGAAACAGACCATTCAAATAGTCATTTTGGGGGTTTTCTAGCTCCATAGAGTGGTACCGAGTGTATGCAGTATAGCACCTAGGAACTAATATGGCTAGATGGGCCTTTAGGGTATTGTCTAGGGCTGGTTTGCTGTCTTGTTCTGCAGTGGTGTCATGTGGGCACTTGTGGGGATTTCGGGCCACGACGGACCACCTTCGATCATTTAGAGCTTGCAAAGTCATGTTTCTTTTCTTTTGTATATGCATCGTCAATCCGTGTTTGCTTCGCTATTTATGGAGGATAGACTTGTAGATCAATATCAGTAATATCTGGTACTGACATCTTGCCATATCCTTTCATAAAACCATGGATTCCACCTTATCTTATGCTACCAATCTAGCTTAACTGAGGGGAAGTCGGTTGCCTCATGCTGGTCGTCCTTTGGATTTCTAATGGCGCAGACCCACTATCATTACCACGCTTCCATTGTGAGTCAGGTCGTCGATGTCTCATTTCTTCTTATAGATGTACTGATGCTTTAGTGATGCACAAATACCAGCTCTTTAAGATCCGAGTCGATATCATCGTTGTGACCCTCATATTCGTCATAAACTGATTCATATTTAGCCCTATAATATTCTTCCTTAGCTCTTGCCTTTTTTTTCATTTTATCTTCCTGTTTATTGTAACTTGTCTTGAGATGATTTACGGATCTTCGTTGAAACCTTTTTGCATTTTGTAATATCAATACTCATCTGCTAAATGCATCTTCACCCAGCTAATTCCTCTACTCTTGCCAATGTAGTCATAATAAATGCATAGCCAATAATGACAGTTTCCATCTATCTTTTGGGAATGATCCCAAGCGTCATCATGTGTCTGTTCCTCTGGTGTCATATTCTTATCAAAATTGAAAAAATAAGTAAGCTACAAGTAGTCCTAATTTAAAATAAAAATATACGATTATATGTTTGAACCCTATCTTGTCACTATAAACATATCAATTAATGTATTCAACATTAAATATGTAGAATTGACTTAATGTCATTAAATACACTAAGTATAGTAATAAAAAATTTAATTAAACCCCAATTAGTTCTATTTTTCCACTATGAATATGTCAAACACCCTAAGAAACATTGAATACATAAATTTGATCAAATATAGGTCAAATTATGATGAGATCATCATTAAAAACATTAATCACACTATTAACATGGTTAATTATCCCCTAATTATTGCTCTTTCATTACTATAAGCATGTTAAACGGTCTAACAAATATTAAAGATATTTAATTGACTCAATATGGTTCAAATTTTGATATCATTGTAATTAAATACACTAATCACAGCATTAACATAGTTAATTAATCTCCAATTAGTTCTCTTTCACTGCGATAAACATGTCAAATACTTTAATAGGTATTAATGACATTGAATTGACCTAATATTGATGAAATTTTGATTAAATCATCATTAAAACCACTAATCGCAGCATTGAAAAACTTAATTAAAACCTAATTAAACTTATTATACCATCACAAACATATAAATCACCTTAATATGCATGAAAATACAAAGATTTGACCCATTAAGTGGCTAATTTCGAAAAAATCAGCATTGAACCTACCAATCACAATATTAAAGACCTTAATTACTCCCTGATTAATACTATTCCACCACCAAAAATATATCAAACAACATACTAGACATTAAGTCATTAACCACATAAAATAGGCTTAATCATCTCATAAATTAATAAAAATATAAAAAAAGAATACCTATCTCCTGTTTAGAGTGCTCTTCCTCTTAATCCTCCCAAATTTGATCTAATCCACAAATCGCAGCTTTGTTGAGTTTAGGAGAGTGAAATGTGAGAATAACAGAGAGATGTAAGTGAGAAGGAGTTTGCGAGAGTTGAAGAGATTGAGAAAGTGAAATGAGTTGAAAGAAGAGAGAGGAAAGCATTTAAAAACACTTTCCTATGGTTCAAACGGTCAATTTGACCGTTTGAAATAGGGCAATCTTTGCCTTTGATCGGTAACGGTCGAAGTTCGATCGTTACCGACCAGTAAAGGTCAGTAACAATTGAATTTCGACCATTACCGACTGATACATACCCCATATCACTCGATACGGGGTCGTGTAATGCTACTGCCCGGTATAGGGCGGTCCGAATATCGGTCCCCTATCAGACCGGTATATACCGCTTACACTGGGCAGTATAGCTCAATACGGCAAACCTTGATTTCACTAGTTAACTTGTTTGTGGGAAAGGATCCCTATGACCATTACCAAATAGTTTGGATTTTGGTCTCGTTTTTTCTTGTATTTTTATGTTTTTAGCAAGGTCTTCAGTTTTGAATAATATCGTCCATATCGGGCTGTACATACCGGTCCGCTAGTATACCGGTACACGGATTGCCCGTTACCGGGCGGTATTAT
Organism: Musa acuminata AAA Group; assembly: GCF_036884655.1. Taxonomy (NCBI): domain Eukaryota; kingdom Viridiplantae; phylum Streptophyta; class Magnoliopsida; order Zingiberales; family Musaceae; genus Musa; species Musa acuminata. The sequence goes on along the minus strand of NC_088343.1, from coordinate 23,197,465 downwards.
ATATATATATATAAAGGCCCCTCATTTTTCTGCGATGTCGCCCTCGGTGGGGAGAAGGGAGACGACGTCGCAGTTTTTTTTTTACTTATGTATATATATATATATATATATATATGTATATATCTATAAATATATATAAAGGCGCCTCGTTTTGGGGCGACATCGCCTCGTGTGGGGAGAAGAGGCGCGACGTCGTAGTTTTTTTTAAAAACTTATATATATATATATATATAAGTTTAAAAAAAAACTGCGACATTGTCTTGTGTGATATATATATATATACATATATATATATGTTCGGTATACCGCTCGGTATACAGTACTTTATTGTACCGAGCGAATATCGAAACTCCGGTATGGTACGATATTCAATCATTGGTTTTTTGTTATGGCAGTCACCATTGTATTGTGATTTGTGCTTAGGTAAATTGTATTTCATTTATTTGTCAAATATTTTTTCATAATTCAGCTTCTATATATGTAATTACTGTCTAAGTTCTAAAGTTAACTGGTGACTTTTTTTTTTCAGGGCTCTGTTGAAACATTATCGGTTGGTGAAATTAAACTCAGTTTCCGTAAATCATTGGTCAAGCTGGGGTTTGGCTTTATCTCTAGGGATCCTAAATTACAGTTGTTAATTTGTGATCTTGAAGTTGTATTAAGGCCTTTGCAGCAAAGTAAAAGGGGAAATAAGGCAAGTAAGGTGGAGAAACCCCGTTCAGCTGGAAAAGGAAAGTGGATGCTCTTAACTAGCGTAGCGAGACTTTTATCAATTTCTGTTACAGATTTCGTTATTAAGGTATGTGCTTTTGGACAAGAGTATATAGTATCAAACTATACAGATTGATGCTTGCGCACGTACACTACAGGAAATTTTACTGTTAAAAGAGAGAAGTCTCAAACCCTATTTGCACAATTGCATATAGGTTTATTTTTCTAATTCTAATAATTCATTATTGTAGTGTATTGTTTGTGTCATTTTATGCTTCATGTTTGGTCAAATTGTGTAGGTACCAAAAGCTGTTATTGAAGTAAAAGAACTGAAGGTGGACATTTCTCGAGCACAATCAAATCAGATTCTTTCTGTCAAGTTGCACCTTGTACCTCTTTTTGTTCAGCTAGGAGATCCACACTTCAGTTTTGATCATACTTTGAATTTTAGTCAAAAAGAATGCTTGCAAGCTGAACAACCATATCCATCTGTTATGGAAAAGAATTCTTTTCTTTGCGAGGATTTGTCTGTTTCTTGTGATTTTGGTCATGACAGGTGCGTCCTATTTCAAGTAGAAGGCTTATTTGGCAATCATCTGACTATAAATATATAGACACTTTAGTGGCTAGATCTCATAATCCAAATTCATATCTCATAGTTGTTAGTAGCTACCTACCAAAAGTAAGAACTTCATAAAAGCAGGACAAATGTATGGCTTGTGAAATATGTATTATGTGTTCAGTGTGTCTATTATAAAAAAATCACCTATTTTGTATCTTCTGACAGAATTATGCATTAGCAGTATTTGAGATACCTTGCGTGGCTTACTTTTGTCCTTCTAACCATCAGTTATGCTAAACAACATGATTGATTAATTCATGAAACAAATTGAGATCTATGTCTATTTGCCATAGGGAGAAAGGCATCAAAATCAGTGATCTGGACATGGTATGTGGTGATGTAGCAGTGCACATTAATGAAGATCTCTTTCTCAGAACAGATAAAAATTTGGAGACTATTTCTGACACCACTGCAACTGAAGGGGCTAGATTGGATATATTATCTAAAACATCAGAGAAAAACAAGTCCTCCCTATCCATAAAGAAGCATATTTTTGCATTTCCAGAAAAGGTTTGTATTCTGTACTATTTGTTCGTTTCCTGTCTTGTATCTTTGTCAACCCATTGTTTTTTACAAGTCTTAATATTTCCTTCAGCCCTTAACACAAATGCACAATCCAATTGTTTTGTTAGGTTACTTAAATGGTTGTTAATTGATATTTATAGGCATTATAGTGTTTTTTTACTGGATACTTAGTGTAGCTGAACAAGCCATCACATGCAAGGAAAGATTTGAAAAATTTTGAGCAATATCTCCCATGCTAATTGACATTCAGACCAGTATTTTCTATTGCCAAGTATGCATAATATCATGCAATGCTTTCGGAAACAACCAACAGTATTTGCGCTACTGGTTGCATGATGCATATGTGGTATGCAGAAACATATATCCAAATATGCAATCAGATAAGATATATAAAAACATTAACTTTATATACAGTAAGATACATTCAAGCCTAAGTCATAGGTATGCTATGAGCAAATCTAAAATTCTAAGATGATGTTATTCTCATTAAGAGTTTATTTAAATGATATGTTATTTTCAATGAATAAAGATCGAAGTGATGAATGCTATATTATAGAGGACCATGTGTAGTAGTACCAAATATTAGTATTAGTTAAAAATTTAAAAGAGTAATAACAATGAGGAAAAATATGAATAACTATACAGACTACAGAGGACAACACATGTAGGATAAGATTTACATAGATAATCACATCACATTGATAACCATGTTTTGGATAGTTAAACAACAGGATATTCATATGAGGCAACATAGCCGAATTTGGAATACTATTATTAAATTGATGTAGGCATGCATCTAATGGGATAAAAATCCTGAAAGATATAAAATTATACAAATAGAAAAATAATATACATCCTCTTTGATTATTCTTTGCCTCTTAATTTTTGGTGAATGATTTTTCATGGTCTTAATCTCTTTGAGAATGATCAAGCGATGGTTGATTCTTTTACATTGAGGTGTCGACTAAGTAATCGTGTACCCCAAAGATGGACATGGACCATCAGATGGAATAAGTGAATTATTTGACCTTTCTTTCTATTTTCCTTTGGGTTTTGGTCTTTAATATTAGAACAGGAATAAGAACCAAAGTAAAAAGAGAAATGATTGTAAGTGGTTTTTTAGGTACATTTTGATTATGCTTGGACTTGTATAATGCTGCCTTTATAATGGAACAATGATCAGATGTAGTTTGATATAGTTATAATTTATTACATTTTAGAATATCTAAAGGATTATTGAAAAAGTAAATTGCTGGACTAGTATACTAGATGTGATAATAATAATTTTTCTTTTCTGAAGGCATGGTCCTTGTTTAAAAGCCAATGGAAAATGTTGAACATAACTCATAATGGCTTAGGTATATACTCATGAGCAATAGGCTCTCTAACTGACACCTTTTATCAAAATCAATGCTATTGTCAATAATTTATAAATTAAAATGCTATCTGTTGCACCAACAAACTTCATCAAACATGATTAAGATTATTAGATAATAGGATCATTCGCAAACTTGATTTTCTAAATCTAGAGTAACTATAGTAGTCTGTTCATATTTAAGTTTTGTACCTTTTTGGTACCATTGCCATTGGAACCTCTCCATCGTCAACCACTTACGTGAGGGCTTGAACTTGGGAACCCTAAACAAGGGTCTCTTTATTGGAATTTGTGTTTTTTATAATATATTCATGTATTTTCATCCATATTCTACTTTCTGTTTAGGTCGAGTTGATTGTATACTTGATCTTGATCTCTATTTGGTTATTTGATTTATTGAAAACCCTAGAGGCTTTGCCATGAGATTGGTTTTTTATGTTATACAATAATATAGATTAGTTACGTTCAATTTTGATTTAGGAGGCTTTTTCACCTTGAAATGAGAAAATGCTGATAGGAGGGTCATATCATATTAATTATTGTGATGCTGACTTTGCCTAAATTAAGCAAGATCAGCCATAGACCTTTGTGGGTTTACTCTAGGTCAAAGCCATCTTTGTTAGTACAGAGTTGGATTGATTCTTAAAGGGTATGTATGTCTCCTACAAAAGCCTAGAATGCAAGGTATGCAATATCGTACCGTACCGAAGTTTCGATGTTCACTTGATACGGTATGATATTGTATTCCGAGCGGTATACCGTCCGGTATACTGCTCGGTATATATATATATAAGATTATATATATTTATATATAAATATAAATAAATAAATAAATAAATATATATATATATATATATATATATATATATATATATATATATATATATATATATATATATATATATATATATATATCGTTCCGTCTGGTAAGGGGCGGTCCGTGTACCGGTCAGCTGACAGACCGGTACGTACTACTCGTACCAGACGGTATTATTCGAAATTGTATACCTTGTTAGAATGTATGTTTTGACTATGAATTGGATTAAGACAATGTTGGGACAATTTTAGGAAGCTTATGCTGATTTCCTAAGCTGAAAATGACTTCTAAAGATGATAAGCGTTTAACAACTCAGGAATTTTTTTCCTGTGTATTGGAAGCAGCATATAGCTGTAACATTTATTCTCATCAATTTGCTATTATTGCATCTTATGCACCTGTATTGCTTTTTATCATAAAATGTGGTTTTTGGTCATATACCTATGGAGTAAAACACTGACTACAAAATTAACTAGCTAGAATGATGCTTAAACAGTTCAGGAATAGAGATGACAGGCAATCTTAGTAGTCAAGATGATAGCTATGTATTAGGAAAGAGTGCTTTTGGCATAAAATGCTTCCAATGTATTAGTAATTAGAATTGACAGCATGCAGATGGTTATTAATTAGAGTTAACCAACATGCCTAATACCATAGTCCTATTTTAAATTAATGTTTTTACTGAGAGATTGTTGTATAGGTGTTACTAGTCAAGATAGACATACTATTATTTGAGCTTTCTTTCATATCAGGTCCTTGAAGTTAAACCACTATATTACAGAAAAAGGCTTCATCATGTACTTATATTTACTGGTTATATTTGGTCAAGGATGGAGAATTTATGAGGAAATGTCTACATTGGCGATATATACCCATCAATTTGAGCGGTATCTTGGGATGTTGAATCCCATTTCTAAGTGACCTGTTTTGACTGAACCAGTCAAATTTTTTGAAAATCTTGTTGCGATCCATCGAATACCTACCTTCTCTCTTCTTCTCTTCCATTCATCTCCCTGCATCCATCTGCCATTTTGTCTGGCAGCACTCCCCATCAGTCATCTTCTGGCAGGGTCTCCAGACTCTCATAGGCACCAACCTAAGATGTGAATTAGAAGAAGCTGCTAATCACTAGAGAGCATTGGTAAGGTGGGTATCTCTGTAAGAGGATATTTTTAATTTAAAACTTTCAGATGAATGTTTCTATGTGCTTTTTTTGTTTGTTAATTAATTTTTCTATGTACCACTGGCATGGTTGACTGTGCCATGTGTTGGTATCAAGATCTGCTGGTACCATACTGGTGCCAGCAGCACCTGGAAAGTTAGGCTGCTGCATTGACTATTGAAACTGGTATGAGGATAATGAGAACTTAATACAACTGTTTAATCATTTGTTAACTGCACTTTATTTTACCTGGTTGTCATGTATTCATAATCATGTGCATATGATCATTTAATCTTTTCTTTGTAGATATACTCATTAGTACTTCATTCTATAGCGTGCTCAAGTTGTGCTTCTTAAACCAAATTTCGTTTTAGTTACTTGAAAATTTTCATGAATTTATATTTCTGGTGGAGGGTGGATTTTGATAATTTTCCTGTGGAGGAAGTTGTGATTTATATTTTGTTAAGAAAAAGATTCTGATAGTAATTAGTGTGCCTGGTTGAAGCTTGAACATCAATTAACAAGACCTATTTGTATTTTGGAAGGTTAGCTTCAGTATGCCAAAACTTGATGTGAAGTATATGTACGGAGGCAAAGATCTTATGATTGAGAACAATGTCAGGGGCATCCATCTCACAAGTAGTAAATCACAGCTAAATGAGGACTCAGGGGAGACATCACATTTTGATGCTCAATTAGTTCTCAGTGAAATTCATGTACTTTTTTTGTTGTAAAACATCTTTTATGGATTTGAACTTGCTATTTGGTTGGTTGATTGACTATCCTGTGGTTATTTTTCAGTTACTAACTGAAGATGCAACTGCAGTCTTCGAAATTATGAAAGTTGCTGTTGTCACCACCTTAGATGTTCCAATGGAAGTAAGTTCCTGATTTGCTCTCAACTCTTGTCACTTTATTTTCATAAAAACTTCTGAGATTGATGCAATACCTTTGTTATTGGCCAGAACAGCATGGGTATTGGGCATTGGCATAACGGTTCTACCTATAGCTTTAGTGAATAGCGAGTTTTTAATTTTCGAAGGGAAATAGTAGGCACTGGCACTCTATTTCTATTATTACAGAGCAGCAAGCTGTGAAAGAAACTCAGTGATGTTAGGGTTCAATGTGGATAATGTTCTGTCCTTTACATAGCCATCATTAGATTTGTCAGAACAAGTGTTGAAGTAGAATGTTCTAATATAAATCACATAGATGCATCAAAACTGTAGGAGAGGTTTCAAATGCTGAATTTTGGCATATACTTATGTTGATTTTCATGTCTAAAAACATAGAAGTTTCATTCCATAAAATTTATTTCTGCAATATTCCATTAGTTGTTTCAGTAGGTTAAAACTTGTTTTTAATAAATCCTTGCATAGCATTTTTGAGAAAAAGCTTGTGCATAACAAAATGCAATTCCAAGGGCACTTAACATTGAAATGTCAAAGTCTGTACAATTTGCAAAGATGTTACAATACAAATTTCTACTGATCCAAACTTCTCTTCCTCAGATTGATACTAATGAAAAGAGGTTCAAATTATTTAAGACGGTGCAAGTTTTTCAGGACCAGGCCAAAATAGCCATTCACAACGGAGTCCAGTAGCCTTGGATGCCCCTGTCATATACTTGGACAGCCTAGAATTCCGGCCCACTTGCCATGCCAGTAGCATTAGACCACTTGGAGGCTTTCATCAGCATTTTAGCCAACTCATCACCAAGTTTAGGCATATTTGGGATAGTATTTGGCAAGGTATGTAATACCATACCGTATCGGTATTTCGAGGTTGGCTCGGTATGGTACGGTACCTGCGTATCAAGTGGTACACTAGGGCATACCGAGCAGTAAATCAGGGCGTACTGAACGGTTTATAATATTTCTTCCTCTTACTATAGCACTGTAGCATTGCTAGTGTAATACTGTATCACTGTAGCACGTTCCGTCCGGTAGCGGGCGGTCCGCGTACCGGTATACCATCGGACCGGTATGTACTGCCCATACCGGACGGTACCATTCGAAATTGCATACCTTGGTATTTGGTGGGTCAATTCCTAGTCCTAGTAGCAGTGTGGACTGACCTCTATACACTTTAGAAATTCTTACTGGACCCACACTTTGCTGGATTGACTTCAAATCACACTGGGGGATACAGTTTATAGGATAATGTTCTCTAGATGTTTGGAACTAATTGGGGTACAATTAAGAGTTGGTGGCATGGACAAGCTTCAACAGCTAGCTAATTGGCACATTTCCTCTACCTAGTCCAATTAGAACTTGAAGGATTCATCATGGGTTGCATAATTGTAGATAGAGTAGAATTTATGCTTTATTAGTATATGGGTTCAGAATAGGTGAATTATGTCGTCCTTGAGGCATATAATTGAAGTATTACTTCTAATAAAAATCTTCCTGTTTACTCTTTTTCTCTTCTACCTTTTCATCTCTCTGTTTAATTTCATTTCGTGCTCTTTTCTCCACTTTTCTCTCTATTTCCATCGCTAGAAAATATCATTTCTCTCGAAGTATTGAAGGTTCCATTGTAGTTACCAATTCGTTTACCTTGGGCATAATTCACTCAAGTCAAGCAATGGCTGCATTAACATATGCTAGTAAACTTGGTTATTAAGGCCATCCCATTTAATCATCGACCAATTGTTTCCTGTAAGATACTATGTTCCATAGTTAAACAGAATTAAAGATTTGTTTGAGATGTAGTTTAGGTCTTGTACGGTTTTTAAGTTGATGAATTTTATTTAACAGTTATTGCTCAATTTTGTTAGTCTGTTGACCAAAGGAAATGTCAGATCAGTGTCATGAGTTAGCCTTGGCTACTATCTATGATGCAGTTGTAGGTTGCTTCTAGTAAAATAGTTTTAAGGCATCTTTTTCTTCATCAAGCAGAGCTGTTTTTAGCTTGGTTAATGGAAACAATGTTTTAAATCTCAGTCGATTGGACCAGTATTGATACTAATACAGAACTGGATCATGTGCTGATATAGGTTCATCATTTAAAATATCACATGTATTGATTGGTTGGGCCAATGCAGTCCAATAGTCAACTGGTATGTGGACAATTTTGCCTAATTTGATTTGATATGGACTGTACTGCAAAGTAAGCTCATTTTATATGTTTTGTTAGGGATATAAAACTGTATAGGTGGTAAACTTATCATTTAGTATTGGTACCAACATTTTAAGGTATTGATAGTTGTTTGTCCTTTTTTTCTCCTTGTCGCTCTTTCTTCCTCTTTCGACCCCTTCCTCCTCCCTGCCACATCATTGCCATTGCATCCTCCATCTGACCGTTGTCTTCTCCTCATCCAGGTTTTTGTGTCGTCCTACTGGTATGCCTCTTCTCTTTCTCTTTTTATTTTGTTCGAACATTATTGACCTATACTGAATGATTGCACTTCAGTCAGTACTGCTACTATACCTGTCTGCATGCTGACTGAGATCGGTATCAAATTGAGACATGAGCATCAATATCATCCACAAACATTGTCCTATCTAAATTTTTGTAAAAAAGAGCTACTGGCTCAAAAGTTCGTCACAGATGAACTGCAGTTGTTTTTGTTGTAATTCTCATTTTAAGATTTAGATTTATCCTTTGTTGCTTTGCCTGTTTGAGTTTGCTTTCCTCAATTGCCATAGCTCTAGTATGATACTATGTAGATCCTGTATGATAAGTGCCTCATGCACTAAATCACCCATTTTTTAATATTATTCTTGTTAATGACAAGTAGAATTATGAACTGAGTTTTATGTCTTTTTTTTTCATGTTTCACTGCCATAATACCTGCATGATGTTTTGAATCTTCCATCATTGCTCTTTCGATTTGTTATTGAAGCTAATTGACTTCTTCCTTGCTTACACCTAAATTCTACATGCGGATGTGTATGCCTATATGTTCATGTTGTTCGTTCAAGATTAAAATCTTGATTTCTAACTTCAAGTATGCCTTTGTTCGTAGCTGCTTCTACCAATTAGAGTTGAGGTTGATATCAAGCTTGGTGGCACCCAGTGCAATCTCATTATTAGCAGATTAAAGCCATGGTTGCAGCTTCACATGTCCAAAAAGAAAAACCTTGTTCTTGTGAAGAATAAGTCTCAGAATGAGAATTCTGAAACCAGTCATGTTAAATCCATCATGTGGACATGTACTGTTTCAGCCCCAGAGATGACTGTTGTCCTTTATAGCCTTACTGGTTTGCCACTATACCATGTAAGTTCTCTATAGCTAGGAACAAATTTACTGCCACTTGAAATCTCGTTATCTAAGAATGATTACTATATTGTATTTTTGAGTTTCTTTTGCTACAAAATATGACAAGAGAATGGTAGGATATCAGTAATACTTTTTCTTTTTTCATTTTACTTATCATCAGCAGATATTTGGTTATGTAGTTTCTATCTTTGACCATTACTAGTTTCTGTGATATCATCAGCAGATATATGACTAGTTTCTGTATGTCACTATGTTGCTCATAATCCTGTGATTAAGTTCATCTTTGGTGAGACTTTTCTATGTCATCATAATTGCAAGTTGCATATTTGAACTGATGATTTGCAAATACTGGAAATGCTGTCTTGGTGCTCCCAATTGATTTATTGTGTTGCAATTCTGTGATTTTAGTTGTCCTCATATGCATATTTATTATTTTACTTCTTGCATTATATCCGTAGTGCTGCTGTATGTTTTTTTCGTGTCATTGGTCCTATTGCAAGAGATAACAGTAATGCATAGGTATGATCAGGAATGCACATAAATATATACACATATCCGACTTGAATTTGTGTAGGTCTGGGCATGAACCATCTGGATCTAGGCTAGATTTGAGATCTAAGCTAGATTCACATGGATGGGACCTTAGATCTGCGCAGTCTAGCCAACACTCACGCAGATTTGCCTACATTTTTATAGAGTTAAAATAGATGTTTGTTTGTATTTTCAATATGAAGTGTACATTGTATAGTTGTGCAGCTAAAATAGCCAACACCTTAGATCTGCACAATCCAGCCAACACCCATGCAGATTCGCCCTACATTTTATAGAGTTAAAATAGATGTTTGTTTGTATTTTCAATATGAAGTGTACATTGTCTAGTTGTGCAGCTAAATGAGTTACTTGAAATTGGTACTTTGTTTGAAAATGGCAACTAACAGACATAAAATTGATTTGACTTGGTTGCATGTCTATCACTTAGATAATCATTAACATTGGTAGTGCATCCACTGTGACTACATTGATCTAGGTGGAAAATTGATCCATTTGAAACAATCATTTGGTTGGCGTTTTCTCGAGATGGCCAAATGTACATAGGTTTGACCATTAGATTAAACGAGCTTTTAGGTTAGAGTTGGATGCTTGCGATACCCTGAAGCTTTAACAAAAGACATAACAGGAGCACATGGATTAATGAGCATCTAAGTTAGCTATGGGAGTCGACTTTCTATGATTATGAGGGTTCCAAGGACCATGGTTCGTCATTTCGGGTGCTGGCCCCTTGTTGGTCTATGATTGGATCAGCATAGGTCCAATACTCTTTCTTTATAGTTTAACCATTTGAAACTCCAAAAGTGCCTATTTCATGGGTTTCCTACCTAATAAAGTCAAAATTCGTATAATTTAAGTGGTTTAAGATATAAAACAACATCTATTGCATTGAAACATGTAACAGAAAAGGAACACTAATGGAATCTAAAGAATACATCATAATTCACAAATATGTGGAGAGATATCTAAGTAATTATACATAAAAATGGTTGTATAAGAAGATCATATGCTTGTCCCTATTGCCAAAATGAATGTCGTGATTTCACGACGGTGGATTAGGTTCCTCAATGTGATGAGGTTGCATATCAATATGGTATATTGGAAAGATCAAGTGGGTTAAGATATGATCAACTTGATCCTTGGGGATCTAGGCTTGATCCACAAGGATCAAGGCCTAAATTAGGTGAATCGGGCCCTAATTAAGTCATTAAACAAGCATCAAGCCAAGGATTTGAATATCATACTGTATCACCCGATATGGGCGGTATGTACCGGTCCGCCAGTAGATCAGTATGCGGACCATCCACTACTAAGCGGTATTAGGTATTTAGCCTTGTATCGGGCGATACAAGGCTGTATCGAGTGGTAACGATTGAAATTTCGATCCTTACTCACCTGTACCGATTGGTATCGGTCGATTTTGAGCAGATGCGATAGAGCTTAAACAACGTATACACAGAACGAAGCTCATCTTATTCACAACCATCGTATTATGGAGAATTTTACGACCAACAGCAGTACGGTGATAATTGGTCATACTTCTCCGAGCAACAGTATGATACAGAGTAGTAGATCAATAGCGAAAGTAGAAGTTTTGACATTCACTAATACATACCTCAGGAGCTGCCTCGGACATGTGATTCATGACGATCAACCTACGATCATCATCACATTGATGTACCAATGACATACGATATATCAATACATTATGTCGTGGAATCATTTTCAAGATTTGGTCTAACAAACATATCATATTGATATATAGATACATAGAATCGAGGATCCCGATCTACCACCAGAGGAGGCTTGTCGTTCGTTTGGTAGTAAAATCAGGTATATCTACACATGTAATTACTTAATTCATTTGAATCTTAAAGTTTAAGTTATATATAAAATAATCTACTAATTGAAATAATTTTTCTGTAGATAATTCAATATTATCGGAAGGACAATCCAGAACTGACAAAACTTGCGAACCTTGCCCAAGGCTACTTCGTAAAGCCTGAAAAAGATATGTGATACTATTCTTGCCTAATTTACATTTTTTGCTAAAACTATACTAAATGTATATTTATTTCTAACTTAAAAACCGTTTTCTAATTATTTTTTATAATTTTCAGGTATTTTTGGATGGTTTTATGCCTCTTTTAGGTGTACCGCTTGATACACCGTATCGTACCGTACTAAACAAAGTTTGATACACTGGTACAGTGCGAGATTAAAAACCTTACATCAAGCCCCTAAATTAACTCATTAAACAAAGAATAAACTTTACATTTGCCTAATTTTGATGAGATTAACCATGGGATTTTCAATTCATATGTTCTTAAAAAATTAGACTTCTCCTTGAACAAGCTCTTGAATATGAAAAAAACTTGAGTTACTGGGAGAAAGCAGGGGAAGATGGTTAAGATGAGGGATGGAAAAGAGAGACAGAAGGAAGGGAAGAAGATTGCTTTTGTTAGTTTATAGATGGAAAGGAGTGAACAGTAAGGGGAAGGGAATTTAGCTGTTAGCAAGGTTTGCAGTACCGTCCCCTATGGTTTGGTAAAGTTGGTATTTATACTGCCTGATATTCCCATACAGAGCTTGTACCATCTAGTAGAGGACTGGCATCGTTCAATGGACTGTATAGACTCTTTATCAGGATGTTGCTTTTTTCTGTCTTTCCAAAATTTTCTACACTTATTTCAAAACTCAGTATGTACTAGTGTACTGACTCGGTATATAGGTTGGTGCATATGTTCGAACTGGTACTTTATCGATCTGAGCTATGACCGGTACATTACCGGTATACGAAGTTGCAAACCTTGGCTGCTATTAGTGAAAAGAGGGTTTGTTAGCCCTTTTTTACATCTCAAAAGAGACCCAATGAGGTATTTTTAAGTAAAAAATGGGGACAGGGCAGTCCCATCAATTTGGGATGGCAATAGTAACTTATCATACCTATTTGTATGAACATTGATTAATGTTAGATATATATCTTTTCATATTGTAGTATTTTCTATATGTTGCTTGAAAGTTCTATCATATTTACTTATGAATTATGATAAGTTCTTATAATTTTGTTCCATGTCATTACCTTGTTTTCCTTATAATATTCTATTAGATTTCTACTTTCTTTCCTTTATTTTTTATCTCGGCTGTCAGTTTTGATTGCTACATAGTGCCCAAGTTGTTGGGAGCAAGGTTTGTTGTGACGATTGGCAGGTGGCACAGGTTGGAATAATCTTGTTTGTCAATCTGGGCCAATATGTGACTTGGTGAAAGGTTGGAAAAATCATGTATGTCAATATGTGCCGATGTGCCAATATGCACCTTGGCCAAGTTTAGCCCATGGAAGCTGGCACTGTAATGCGGCAACAAGTAGCACAGCATGATATCATGCCATGTGCTTTGGAATGATGTTTGTTTAAGTAGGATTGTAACCCAATCATGTCGTTTTAGCTAGGTTGAAATGTTTTGTTCTGAAATGGTATTAGCACTTGCCATATCAACCTGTGCTTGTGTATGACTAGGCCATTTTTTTGGTTAGTGTCATCTGGCACAAGGGCAGGCTTTCTGTTTGAATTGCTTGTTATCCTACCTCTTATAAGTTTTATCTTTAATATGCTTTTTTTTACCATTCATTCATGACGCAGGGTTGCTCACAGTCATCACATCTGTTTGCAAACAACATAGCAAGTAAGGGGATTCAGATACATATGGAACTTGGTGAAGTACATTTGCACATGGAAGATGAATACCAAGAGTGTATAAAGGAAAATGTGTTTGGAGTGGATACTAATTCAGGCTCCTTAGTGCACATTGCACGGCTGAGTCTAGACTGGGGACAAAAGGAAATTGAATCTAAAGAAAAGCAAGATCTAAGTAGGTGGATGTTGGTATTTTCTGTTGATATAAGTGGTATGGGAATAAATTTTGGCTTTCAGCATGTTGAGTCTCTTGTATACAATTTAATGTCCTTTAGGAGCCTGATTAAGTCCTTTTCATCTTCTAGTAAAAGAGCTACAGAGTATAATGTAGGACACTTGGGCAAAAATTCAGCCAAAGGAGCACCAATATTTAAACTAAATCTTGAAAAATGTTCTATAAGTTATCATGGTGAGGTGAATGTTGATGACACCATTGTTGCTGACCCAAAGCGTGTGAATTTTGGTTCGCATGGTGGTGAAGTACTAATAAATGTGTCTGCTGATGGGACACCACGGAGAGCAAGCATTATTTCAATGTTAACAAATAAGAGCAAGATTCTCAAATTCTCTACATCTCTGGACATCTTCCATTTCAGTTTATGTGTGAATAGAGAAAAGGAATCAACCCAGGTGGAATTAGAGAGAGCTAGATCTTTCCATATGGAATTTACTGAAGACCATGAACCTGGTAATAAGGTTTCACTGTTTGATATGCAAAATGCAAAGTTTGTGCGGCGAACTGGTGGGCTTACTGATGTTGCTGTCTGTTCCCTATTTAGTGTAACTGATATTACTGCCAGATGGGAACCTGATGCACACTTAGCACTATATGAAATTTTTACTCGTGTTAGATGCCTGTTGCAAAATAGCAAGCTCCAACACTATGACAACGATGTAAAGTTGTCAACTGATACTTTGAAAGAGATGGAAAGAGAAAAAATGGCTACAAAAAACCAAGTACGAGCTGAAAAACAACCTAAAAAAAGGGAGGCAATTTTTGCTGTTGATATTGAGATGTTAAGAGTGTCTGCTGAAGTTGCAGATGGCGTGGAAACAGTGATCCATGTGCAGTCTATTTTTTCAGAGAATGCCAGGATAGGTGTTTTACTTGAAGGTCTTATGCTTAGTTTTAATAGCGCTAGGGTTTTTAAAAGCAGCCGCATGCAAATCTCATGTATCCCAGTTCCACCAAGTAACATATATGATACAAAGACACAACCTGTGATCACAAGGGATTGGGTTATTCAAGGACTTGATGTACATATTTGTATGCCTTATCGGTTACAGTTACGTGCTATAGAGGATGCTGTCGAGGATATGTTCCGGGGCTTGAAGCTTATTACTGCTTCTAAAACCAGTCACATTTCCCCTGTTAAGAAGGATAAGTCAAAGACAACAAAGATCAGATCAGAAAAACTTGGATCTGTCCGATTTGTCATACGTAAACTCACAGCAGAAATTGAAGAAGAACCAATACAAGGCTGGCTTGATGAGCATTATCATTTGATAAGAAATGAAGTTTGTGAGTCAGCTGTGCGGATGAAGTTTCTTGATGAAATTCTCTCTTCTGTTAGCAAAATTGTGGGGAATAGTGATCAGAGTGATCTCAATTCTGAAAGAAGAATAGTTCATAATGGAGTCGAGATTGATTTAAATGATGTTTCATCCATTGAAAGATTACAAGAAGACATACATAAGAAGGCATTTAAATCTTACTATCTGGCATGTCAGAAGATAGTACATGCAGAAGGATCTGGCGCGTGTCACAGAGGCTTCCAAGCTGGTTTCAGACCAAGTAGTCGTAGAACTTCACTTCTATCACTTTGTGCTACAGACTTGGATGTAACTTTGACCAGAATTGAAGGTGGTGATCCTGGAATGGTCCAATTTATAAAGAAGATTGATCCTGTCTGCTCAGATAATGATATACCATTCTCCCGTCTCTATGGAAGAGAGGTTGATGTAAATGCTGGATCTTTGGTTGCCCAACTAAGAGATTATACTTTGCCTCTCTTTTCTGCCACTGCTGGGAAATGTAAGGGACGTGTTGTGTTTGCTCAACAGGTTGAGCTCAACTCATTTTTTACTTGCTTCTTGGTCATTATATTTATTGTGTTCATCATATGTTCCTTTTAACTGTGCTTGTTGTACTAACAGCTTCCCTAAACATAATCACACTAAACACCTTCTCTCTGCTGAGTACATTTGTAGCAGTCTACATTATATCTTTATCTATCTTTTTCATTCATCTGTGACCTCTTAGAACTTCTCTAGGTAAAAGGGAAAAAAATCTGTCTGCCATCCACTTCAAAGGGCAAAAAATCTCAACAGTTAATCTGGCCACGGTTGACCATCTTTTGCAGATATTTCTTTGAGAACCAAACAATTCCTTTTTTTTTTTTTTCTAATGATGCACAAATCCATCATCTCCTTATTGTTGCTGGGATTTCAGAAGCCTTGACCTTGTAATAGTGGAGATATATGGAGTTCAGGTAGGAGCCAAGGAGAAAAATGGATCAAGTTAGAGGAGAGCCATGTCCCTCTTGAGTTAGGGAGGCACAAAGAGGAGAGGTGGATTTGGGTTAAATGAGATGGTGTAGGTGTGAAATCAAGATAGAAATTTCTAACAAGATCATATTAGCAACTGGGAAGAGAAAAAAAAGGAGGGCTCATATTAGTTGAGAGATGGGGAGGATCTTTTAACCAAGGATTGAAATTTCGTATTGTACCGAAGTTTCGAGCAGTACCAGAGCTGAGAGATGGGGAGGATCTTCTAACAAGATCGTACTATGTACCGAGCAGTACACCTAATTTAGGCGTAAAATCCTTCGAAAATACATGAAAATAAAAAAAAAATTAGGATAGGGTTTATAAGTTAGAAATAAATATAGTAATAGTATAAGTTTAGTAAAACCAATATAAATTAGGTAAAAATAGTATCATATATCTTTTTTGGACTTTGAGGAATAGCCTTGTGCAAGGTTTATATTTCGGTCTGTTATAGATTGCTCTTTTGTAATATTGAAATATCTAGAGAAAAATTATTTGAATTTGTCAATTCATAAATCATTGCTTTGTAGAGTTTAGGAGAATATAAATATGAGAAAAAATGAGTTTGAGATAGTTTAAGAGTGTGAGAGTGAAATAGGGGAGAAGATGAGTTTAAAAACCCATGAGAAATCGTTGGAGCACTGTTACAGATCGGTAACAGTCGAAATCGACCGTTACCGAGTTGTGCCGAGTGGTAATGATCGAAATCGACCGTTACCAAGCTATGCCAGGTGGTAATGGTTGAAATTTCGACCGTTACCGTTCGATATATCGGTATGCTGTCGGACCGGTACGTACCGTCCATACCGTACGGTATTATTCGAAATTAAAAACCCTGATTTTAACTTTTTATTTTTTTCTTCCATTGGCAGGCTTCACTCACCCTTGTGCATGATAATCACTTTCCCTCTTAATGGCATGTGTGTTCTTTTTTAAGAGAAAACTTGATTTCCTTAAGCCTATTTGATCCTAGTCAAAGGGGTTTTTTTTTCTATTTTTTTATTTTCTAGAGGGCACATAATATATATTTCATAATTTCATTGTACATGTAGGATATTTATTTTATCACTAGCGTGCACCTTTCTCACCTACATGCTTTGGCAAGGTGAGGTGTACCCAATGCTGTTTGAATATATCAAGTGAGAGCCACTTCAACCATGTGCATGCTTTTTGCTCATATGCATTATGCACAAATTTACTCAGGTGGCAACTGGTTAAAGTATGCAACCAACTAAAACTAAAAGGTCACTGATCAACTTGACATATAATCTTATATGGTGCAATTTGCTTGGTTTGATTTGTTTTGGGGAAAGGATTTGATGATTGAATCCTTCCTTTGAGCAGATTTACCCTTTGTGGGAGGATTGACGAGGAAGAAGAAAAAATTGAAAGAGACTAAGGATCTAGATTACTTCTTGAAAAAGGAATACCTAGTTATGTAATTGCAAAGGGACTTCTTGAGCATGCAAGCTTGGCTTCTTGAGGCTTCTCCCTTGCTGTCTCCTCTCTCTCCTTTCCCTCCTTTTTAGGGCTGTCAACCCCCTTATAGTTATAGAGGAGAAAGATTCCTAACTTGAGGACTCTCAATCGGAGTCCAACTCTTAGTCCCACGTAGGAGACTTCTAGACTTCTAATTGGAAAACTCTGAATCGGATTCCAACTCTTGGTCCCACGCAGGGGACTTCTAATCAGTGAAGTCTTCTTGATTCAATTCCAACTCAAATTAAGATTGGGCTTGAGCCTTTGTGCTGGCTGAACTTGGACTTTTGCTGGATTGATCATCCTTGATCATTGATGTGTATTTTATAAGTTAGTTTTATTCCATCAAACTAGAATGCTATTAATCTATCCTTTTCAGTTTTTAAAATTGTCCCTGGATTCGCATGTGTTTTCGTTTTCCACCTCTAGCCTTGGGCATTCACAAATCTGTCTTGATTGCAAAAGAAGATGTCTATTTGGTGAAATGGTGAACTTATCTTGTTTGTTTAGTTACGTGAAATGGTGAACATATATTGTTTGTTTAGGTATGTTATGTGGAAATATACTTCTTTCTCCTAGTTTCTGGGCAAGGACCAATGTACAGAGATTAGGAGAAGTAATTTGGCAATTTCATAATACTTCACTTGATCTTAATTGAGCGTGAAAGGCTGGTCTAAAGCGTCAAAGGTTCAAGTCCAGTAGTTTGTATCTTGTTGTCTATTATGTAAGAGAAAAAGTATAGGTAGGTAGCACATAAGATCCCTTGTAGTTGATGCCACTTATCTGAAGGCTTCTTATGTGAGTCGATACTAGTTCTAAATTTATATCAGTTTGCTTCATTAGCTTAAGATGTTATTTTCTTTTTAAAATTGATCACTTGAAGTTATATCATTACTGCAGCTACCTGCGGTCAATAGGATTCTGATTTTTATTACTATTATCCAGTAGTCAATAGGCTTCTGATATTTTTTACTATTACAAATACTTTTCTTGCGACTCATGTGACAACATTTTAGGTAAGTTTCTGTTGAAATTGCCTGGCATTAGGAAGCTTTTCATGTTCATTATATAATTTGAACAAAATAGAAATATGAACTTGGAAATTATTGGTAGCTTTGTACTGCTGGAGTTATGCTCATCTCTTTTCATGCTCATTGCTACATAATTTGTTGTCTCCTTTGCCGGCTGAGAATCTAGATGACATTTTATAAATAACGTCTTTTATAGTTTCTTATACTCTATGAAAGTGAATATTTCTCCTCCTTACGAAGGAAAGATATATATGTTTCTATGCACTTCTAGCCCACATTACTGTGAAAAAAAATTTAAAATTGGTAAGCTCAAATGCTCTATTGTGCAAGCCATTTTTTGTTATTATCCTGTACAATATCTCATATTGCATTGTTTGTGGTTAAAATTGGGTCATTCAAGAGCAATATTAAGGATGCTAGCAAGCCTTGGCACCACAGTGATGGTGCTCCTTTATGACCTGGGTAACTGATGGAAACAGCTTCTCTGCCTACAGGTGTAAGGCATTGACCTCCAAGACCTTGCATTAATGGAAGCCTCAGGCACTGGGCTGTCCATTTAGTTGTTGTGGGAAGGATTTATTTTCAAACTTGGAATTAGTTTGTCATCTTTATTATATGAGCTGCTGTGTAGCATTTTATAGTTACATGATGATGATAATATTATTCTTCTCTCTTTGGTTATAGGCAACTTGTTTTCAACCTCAGATACATCAAGATGTATTCGTTGGTAGATGGCGAAGAGTGTGTATGCTCCGTTCAGCCAGTGGCACAACTCCACCAATGAAAATGTACTCTGACTTGCCTATATATTTTCAGAAAGGCGAAATTTCTTTCGGTGTGGGTTATGAGCCAGCTTTTGCTGATATTAGCTATGCATTTACTGTAGCCCTGCGCAGGGCTAATCTTAGCATCAGAAACCAGAGTTCCAATTCAAATGGTCGAAATTCTTCAAATGCACCACATGCTACAAATTTTGTTCCGGAGTCTCAGCCACCTAAAAGAGAACGTAGCTTGCCATGGTGGGATGATATGAGATACTACATCCATGGGAAGATTGTTTTGAATTTTAATGAGACTAGATGGAACTTGCTTGCAACAACTAATCCCTATGAGGAGTTGGACAAACTTCAGATTGTTTCTGATTACATGGAGATCCAGCAAACTGATGGGCATGTTCTTGTTTCTGCAAAGGAGTTTAGAATTTATATAAGCAGTTTAGAGAGTTTGTTGAAAAGTTGCAGTTTGAAACTTCCTCGTAGTGTCTCTAGACCATTTATTTACTCCCCTGCTTTCTCTCTTGAGGTGATCTTGGACTGGGAATGCGAGTCTGGAACTCCTCTGAATCATTATTTACATGCACTCCCCAACGAACGTGAACCTCGGATGAAAGTATATGATCCATTTCGTTCAACTTCTCTTTCTTTAAAGTGGAACTTTTCTCTAAGACCATTTCTGCTAGATGGAAATGCTACGTCTGGATTTGGAGATAGTCTGATACTGGATCAAGCCATCTATGATACATCACAGAAGTTAGAGACTGTTGATTTTCCACTTATGAATCTTGGAGCCCATGACCTAGTGTGGGTATTCAAATGGTGGAACTTAAATTACAACCCTCCTTACAAATTACGTTCTTTCTCCAGATGGCCACGTTTTGGAATTCCTAGAGCTGCACGATCTGGAAACTTGTCATTAGACAAGGTTATGACTGAGTTTTTCCTTCGTCTTGATGCTACACCTACTTGCATCAAACATATGCCTTTGGGTGATGATGATCCTGCAATTGGTTTAACTTTTAGAATGTCAAAATTGAAATATGAATTATATTATAGTAGAGGAAAGCAGCGATATACCTTTGACTGCAAGCGGGATCCACTTGATCTTGTTTACCGAGGTCTTGACCTTCATATGCTGAAGGCATATCTGAATAGAGATTGTAGTTCATCTGCAGTTCAGGATATCCAAACAAATAAGAGAGCTTTGCATACTGTAACGACAGGTAAAGTCAATGACAAATGCAGTTATCAACATAATTGTGCAGAGAGAAGTCGGGATGATGGTTTTCTTTTATATTCTGATTACTTCACAATACGAAGACAAGCTCCTAAGGCTGATCCTGCAAGGCTATTGGCATGGCAAGAAGCTGGAAGAAAGAATCTTGAGATGACCTATGTTAGGTCTGAGTTTGAAAATGGTAGTGAGAGTGATCACACACGATCAGATCCTAGTGATGATGATGGATTTAATGTTGTAATAGCTGACAATTGCCAACGGATATTCGTATATGGCCTTAAACTCCTATGGACACTAGAAAACAGAGATGCTGTCTGGTCTTGGGTAGGTGGAATATCAAAGGCTTTTGAACCTCCAAAACCTTCTCCATCTCGACAGTATGCTCAGAGGAAGTTGACTGAAGAACAACAGAAGTTGGATGAATCTGAGGTTTCTCCCAGTGATAACTTAATCTCCTCCAGTTCTGCAACACATTTAGCTGATTCTCCTTCCAAACAAATCGAGATTTTGGACCCAAATCCATCAGCATCTTCTTCTACTAAAATTGAATGCTTACAATCTGATATAGTTGGTGAGTTTATTAGAGTAGAGTAATTGAACTTTTTTACTCTTTGAGCAACCACTTTAAACATGGGAACAATGAAATTAATAAGTTCCATAGCCAGTTAATTTTTACTGATCTATGCATACTCTGCAACTTTACCTTCCATTTTATGTGAAAACTCACTGTCTTGTTGACATGTTTGTGATGCCATCTCTGACTTTAGATTAAATTGAGAGCTTCTATTTTGCCAAAGTTATCTGCAATATTTACTGTTTTTTTCCTATAGATCTTTTCTTTCTATTAAGTGTTTATGGTTTTCTAATTATTTGGAATGAATATCCACCAGTAAAGCATGGACACATTGATGACTCGGAGGAGAAGGGTAAACGCAACTTTATGGTTAATGTCATTCAACCTCAATTCAACTTGCACTCTGAAGAAGCTAATGTGAGTAAACTATGCCATGTGTGTTGAAACACCAGCTTGTGGAATTCTGTTTTAATTTTGGAAACATAAATTGGCCTGTTTATGATTTTCTTTCAAGCATTAATAGCATACTCTACAGTATATGTTACTATATCTGTTGATTTTTTTTTCTGGTTTGCATGTCAACAGTGGTCCTTTTTTTCTTATTTGATTTGGTTGGATCATACTTGGTGATAGTTCGAGAAATTAATCATTGGTTAGAATATTTATGATTAATGCCTTCAGCTTCTGTAATTGGGCTGAGATTGTCAAGATTTTATTTATAGATTGCAATAGAATTAATGGTATTCTTGAGTTTGCTTTTGTTGAATGGGTCATAGAATTGGATTATACGTATCTACCTTAAATGAGAGTGGGTGTGATATGCCCTCCCACATGCCAAAGAAGAGGAAGAATACAATTAGCTAGCATTCCTTGTCTGATGGCATTCTTGATGTCGGAAGCTAATTGTTTTTCTTTGAGCAACATGCATCCATGAGACCATGACCCGTATCTTTGATAAGCCAGTGACCAATATCTGTTATTACTTTTTGTGCAACTCAATCACTAGTTAGGATAAAGAATGCCTCTTATGGTATCAGCAAGGTACTACAAAGCCATTGGATCAGTCTATACATACCAGTATTCTGAAACATAAGATGCGGACTGTGTGATTTCGCTCTGTTCAATCTGAAACAGGGTCACTGTCCAGTAACCCTACAAAACCGAAATGAAGGATACCCAATCCGCTCCAAAATAGGGATTACCACCTGTTAAACCTTTCAAACTGGTTTTGCCGCCCAGTTTTAATGAATAAAATCAGAGAATCTGATGGTAAGGATACTACCTGGTACTCAATTTTTCTTATTTTATTGCTGACAGCTCTTTGTTTATTATTTTCTCTTCATTTTTCCCTCCTTTCTTCTCTCTCTCCCTTTCTCTCTTGTCATTGCTCCCTCCTTTCCATTTTCTCGTAGTTCCACCACTTTGCCATCACTTCTCCACTGCCTCACCAGCGTCGTTGCTCCACTGCCTCATCATAGATGCCTCATTAACATCACCTCACCCACGGTTGCCGCCTCGTCTCATCGTCCCTGCCTCACTGCTTCACCACTCTTCTTCTGCAGCTGTCTCCTCCACCTTCTCTTCTGCTCCTCTGCATTCTCTTCCTCATTCCTCCTATTGCTCCCTTTTTCCTGTCCCTCCTTTCTTCCCTCCCTTTCCCTTTCCTTGTATGCTCATGTGATGATATTGTTTGTTAGGGACTACAGTTAACCTAGGTAGTGATGGTTGACATTGTTTCACCTCATGTCCTGTCATATTAATAATGGATGTACCCAAGTATTTGCCAGTACTTGGACATAGTACATGGTCACATTCTCCTATGTGCAACAAGGATTTTTAAGAAACTTGATCACAGTACACATACACACACTTACTCTACTGCCAACAAGATATATGCCTGCTTACTCTAGCAGGATCTGTGGGACATTCTTTTCTAACATGCTTCTTCAGTTAAGAAGCTCATCCCATGCCATCTTTGGCAAAATCTTAGTAGTGCACTTATTCCACTGAGTAGCCTAGTTTTCTTTGGTGCAACTGGTATTCTTAAGATATTTGGGCACAACACGTGGACAGTCCCTCTTATATTACCAACAAGATATAGGCCTATTGATTCACTTAAGTGGAAGTGAATCTATTGCGATAATCCTTTCAAGCATGATTTTTGAATGGTCGTTTCGGTAGTCTTGGTAGATCCACGCCTACATTGGCCCGTTTTTGGCGTCCTGTACGTTGTCAAACTAGCATGCAAGGCTGCTAATGTGAAGCACAATACATTGCTTAGAATCTCTGACAGAATGTACACACCACCCTTTTTTGATTATTTGTGTTTGTGTTGCTCATCGATTCTCAAATATTTGTATGGATCAATACTTCTGGGCTGGGTAGGCATACAAGATTCTCTGTGGGCACCTTGTATGTCATCCTTTATTTACCGATCATGCTGCTTAATGTTCAATATGCACACTAACGAACAACATGATAATTCTTGTTAGATAATCATATCTAATATTAGTTGGATTATTGCTAATACGTAAGGCAAGTTTTCAGTGCTTATATTACATGCATGTCCAAACTTATTCATTATCATAGTTGTACACATGCCTTTCAGGGTTAGTTACAAACTTCGAATGAATATGCAACTTCCTTTTAATGTCTTCGGATCTCTCATACAAACATATTTGATAGTGTATAATGCTTTATGCTTCTATTTGTCATTCCTGGTAGATGACTAAATTGATTGATCCATCTAATGCTTTGAGAAAGATATCGTAGTTTAAACAGGACAATAGTAATCTTAGATTCTTAATTTTGTTGAGCATGATGTGTTTTGATTTTTGTTAGAAGTTGAAAACAAGTTGCTCCACGTGAGAGGCTTCTTTAATAATAAATACATATAAAAGAGGTTTCCAAATCCAAAAATTTAAGCTGATTGAAATTGCTTTAGCCCCATAAAGTTGCATTTGATATGTTCTTTTTCTTCTTTTGCAATTAATACAAATGGAAGAGCTTTCCAAATCCAGAAACCAATGCAGATTGAAATTGCTGTAACTTAACAGTCCTATTGATTTGCATTTGATATGCTCTTTTCTTAATTGGTAAAGACAGGCCGAGGGTATGATCTTATTTTATTAAGGTTGTGAAATAAGCAGTATGACAGAAAAAAATGAAAAGTGAAAGAGATGAGAGTAGCAGAGAAAGAAGTAGGGGAGAAAAGGTCCCACAAATAGTAGATAGAAAGCTACAAATGAAGGCTTAACACTCTTGCATAGCTCGACATATTTCCTGATCCATCTTCCTAGAATGTTAATTTTCCACCAGACTAATGCATCGTAAGAAACTAAATTGCATCTGATGAACAATATAAGCCTCCAATGGGAAATTCAACATTCCTCGTATTACTGCAGTTTCTTCAAACAAAATTAGGAAGATAAAGAAACTAAATTGCATCTGATGGTTGCCTTTCACAACCTTGTACGATAGATATGTTGAGGCAATTTTACCATGAGATCAACAAAGGATTCTATCAAGGATTGTATCCAAAAATTTTAAAAGATATAACTTTATATATAAATACATATATATATATATATATATACATATATATGTATATACACACACACACACACATATATATATATGTCTATATATATACATGTATATATATATATATATATATATACATGTATATATATATACATATATATGTACATTTACATAGTTCGTTGTACCATGGTGTACCACTCGGTACGGACAATATGTACTAGTCTAATAGGAGACTGATATGGGCAATACATCAATACATCCCATGTACCATGTGTTTGTATGTTCGGTATGACTTGGTACAACTTGGTACGTGCTATACCTGTAGCTTGTCGGTACATCGGTATGGATCGGTAAGACAAACCATATATATGTGTGTGTGTGTATGAAATTTTTAAAAACTTATGGAATAATGGGATGTTGACTTAAACACCAATTGGACTGGTACTTACTAACCAGTATTTACCAGTTCAAAAGATAGCTCGTTGCTAGTTCAATACGATTGATTTTGTTCTTTTATTATTTTATTCTATGATCCCGAGTGGTATAGGTCAGTTTATTGAACTTTTTCTCCTAATAGTTTGCCCTCTTGCCATATTTTCCTAACATCAAGTTGGCTAATCCTAAATAATTCCTAATAGTAAACTTTTTTTCTTAGTATTTTATTTGACATTCAAATTTTATCTATATGACTGCAATAATAGCCATAATGCCATGTACTTAGTGTCCTATTGTTTTGTGGTATTAACAATTTGATATTTTTCAACCCCTTTACATGTGCAATTATGATTCTTTTTCATGTCAAGACCAAGTCAAATAATTCTTCTCTCCTTTTTTCAACTATGCTGCCTCTAGATTACTATGACTGCCACCTTTTTTCCTTTCTTAGTCTTTTATGTCTTCAGCTCAAACTTTATTACCTTGGTAGTAACCTTTTGTATGTGTCAGTTACTTTATTTTATAATTATTAGCCTATAATTCATGCTCATAGATGACTTATAAAATCTACATTTTTAACTGTGGGTGTTTTACGAATCAGACTCATAGAGACATTTACTGTTTTATTCTCATTCTAGGAGCAATATTCTCCTTTTTTTTCCAGTTATTAATAATCAAGACAAGGCAATAAACAAATGTGTGCCTTTTGTAATGAATTGCATATGTTCTTCACTCTGGTTCTTGATTTCCAGGGTAGATTTCTTCTTGCTGCTGCCAGTGGCCGTGTCTTATCTCGTTCATTTCATTCAGTTCTTCATGTTGGATATGAAATGATCAAACAAGCCCTTGGAACTAGCAATGTAAAAATTCCAGAATCTCAGCCTGAAATGACTTGGAAGCGAGCTGAGTATTCTGTGATGCTTGAACATGTTCAGGCTCATGTTGCACCAACAGATGTTGATCCAGGTGCTGGACTTCAGTGGCTACCTAAGATTCTGCGAAGCTCACCAAAAGTGAAAAGAACTGGTGCTTTACTGGAAAGGGTATTTATGCCTTGTGAGATGTACTTTCGCTATACTAGGCACAAGGGTGGAACTGCAGATCTGAAAGTAAGATATGACAATATCGAGCATTATCCAAAATAATTGTACATGAGAATATTGATCATCCTTATTATGTGTCATTTGAAAATTTTCTGGCTACTAATTTTAGGGAACTATTGCTTGCAATTTGTAAAACATGTGCTTTACTTCTTGACATTGGGAATCCAGGTGAAGCCGCTTAAAGAACTCTCCTTCAACTCTTCTAATATTACCGCAACAATGACTTCACGCCAGTTTCAGGTCATGCTGGATGTTCTGAGCAATCTTCTTTTTGCCAGGCCTCCAAAGTAACGCTCTGAACTTTTTATTTAACTTTTTAATTCATCAAAAAATTGACCTTTCTATTTTTCTGCTGGTTGCTTTTTGACTGTTCAAATTTTTTAATCAAATAATTTACTTTAAATTGATTAATTTGAAGACTTATGGATTAAATATGTTAGCAAACCTTACATGGGAATACTAAAGCATTATTTGCTTAGGATCTGGTTTCTCAGTTTGAGGTGTTGCTTTTTCACATTTTCTTAGAATTGCAGAAGCAACAGATGAATTGTAAGATTTTTCAACCTTGTTTGTAGCTAATGTCAGATTTGGAGCACGACTAGCAAGAACTGATAAATTTGATGATGGATAGAACTTGGAGAGACACAAGCACTTGAAACAGCATTGCATCTAATATCCAGCAATCCCCACTTTTGAAAGCTCACTTAGAGTGTTGTTCAACTGACCTTAAAGATTTACTGCCTCATTTTGAAGGCTTCAAGAAGAAAAAGCTAATTAAAAGTCTATCTTAAACCTTACATGGAACAACTTGATGCATGCCCAAAGCACCATTCTAAAGCCTAATCTCATTGTGCTTCTCATTTTTCAGGCTAATTACTTGGTTGCTTTTACTGTGTTTATACTTTACACTATATATTGATTATTGAATCAACCTCTTGTTAGCAACACATATAAGACTGTAGAATGATATGGATGCTAAAGCTTGAAAAGGGATAACTATCAAAATACTAAATGGGCCATTTTTCTATTGACTTGATGATGTCCACAATCATGTTGTCATGGATTAATCTGCAAAAATTGAATAGAAAACCATGAAATGGGAGAGATGAGAGAGAAAAAGGGAGAAAGGAGGAAGAGACCACATTCCTAAAGAAGTCCTCTCTAATGACATCATGAAACCACAATGTGCACCCAAAAGTGTCAGGTTTATTCAAAGATGGCTTCTCAATTAGTATGAGAAGAAACATAAGTTGGCTCCATGTATCTTGGATCAAATTGGTCCTTTAAAATTTGAATGGATGGCTTATCAAAGACAAAATCAGTTTGGCAACTAATAAGAAGGAAAAATATTTTTAAGGGGCTACTATCTACTTCTTAATCCGACAAACTAATTTTACATTAGTGAAGTATGTGCCAACAGGGCATCGGGTGATACATGTGCACAAGGACGTAAGTTCTAGTGACAGTATTGGTGCTGGTTGGCTATCAAAATGTTGCATTCCATGCTGTGTCACCTAGCACGGCCATTTTGCTAGGGACTGGACAGAATTACATGACAAAAAGACAACATGCCTTCTGTTAGTGCTGCAAGGCACAATGTGGCCATGTGAGGAGCTATGTGGAGTGTAGAGGAAAAGTTAGAAGCTTTTTCAGGTCATCATCATGGAGACCAAGGATGGTGAGATTCTATTTTATACTTATATGTTATGCTTTGATACACCAATAAAAAAAACTAAGGACTATTAATGTTTCAATACTGATTGTTTGTACACTCATACTGGTAGGTATTAGACAGTTGTGGTATTGGTTGGTAAATTGTGATATATGATGCAATTTACAATTGTCAATATGATGATGCACTTGCTATCTTTACCAACAGAAATTGATGACATAGCAATTGAAGTTAAAGATTGAGCTATAACTTGAGATGGTCTGGTATAGCTATTGCCAATAAGAATAAGATGCAAGGAACAAGAAGGTATATACTAGACATTGCAGAACAAATTTCGAAAATTAAGAGAATTCTTAATGAAGATTCAAGGTAATATTAGTTGAGATGGTTAATATGTCATTTGAATTGTTGGCTTACAGACACTATAAGATATTAGATTCTTATCTTAACATGTAGATAATTTGAATTAATAATCCAGGTAAGCATAAAATATTTGATCATGCATCTCCAAACCAATTAAACTTGCACATTATGAGGAGATTAAATGTCTTTTTCATTAAAAGATGCGGACAACTCTGACCATCAAATGTACCTAAGAACAAAATAGCTTGAAAGTCCTAAAAACTCAAATACTAGGTATCTTGTGAGTTTGTTGTGACCTTAAGGTTTAAAACTACTGTCCTTGCAATCATAGTGAAGTTGGTCATCAGTGAGCTCAATCCCTAACATAGAGCTCTGTGCTAAATAGAATATTTCAGATAATAATTTTGGTTACAGTGCATGCCACCTTGGATTGGGCAAATGTATTGTAGTGGA
The DNA here is from genome assembly GCF_036884655.1 of Musa acuminata AAA Group. Taxonomy (NCBI): domain Eukaryota; kingdom Viridiplantae; phylum Streptophyta; class Magnoliopsida; order Zingiberales; family Musaceae; genus Musa; species Musa acuminata. Next base: position 23,168,568 of record NC_088343.1, on the reverse strand, counting down.
CAAGGTTTCTTTGGTGAAAAATGGATCAAGCTATTTTTTATGTCAAAACATTATTTGACTCGAGCAATATGAATATGAGGGTGGCCTTTTTACAATAGTCACAATCTTGGTTGTCACTAATCTCTGTCTTGATTTTTGTCGGCTATCTCATCTTCTATCATCAGGGTGTCGTGTTTAATAGCCCGAAATGATGGTGACTAATAATGGACTTTTTATCACTAGCACATATGCCTGGGGATATGAGGCCCAGTGATAGGTCTTGAATAAGAAAGAATGCCATTAGCAACAGGGTTCTCAATTTTTTTGTGTACCGCCCAATATGGGTGGTACGTACCGGTCCGAGAGGTTACCGGTACGTGGAGCATCCTCTACCAGGCAATACTAGTGTTTTGACCGGTACCGAGGTGTACCGACCGGTACCGCCCCGGATTTTGTCCATTATCGAGGCATACCGATCGGTACGCCCTGGCGTGGTAGGTGAAGGTATTTTTAAGATTTTAGGGTGTACCATCGGTACGCCCTAACATACCGATAGTATATACCGGTACGTACCGTATCGAGCAGAGCTCGCTACGTCGATACGGACCGGTATTCAAAACCCTGATTGGCAACAAGGTACAGTTTTAATCCTTTAACCAATTCATTGAATCTTCTTTAAAATATGAATATTTCTTTTTCTAATTTGTTTTCAGATGCTGGCTTGGCACAATGGTATCTGCCAGTTGGCACTGATGGTGCTGGTAATATGTAGAGCAATGCCTTTAGATTATAAAGTCCAACTTGATTATGTTGTTGGTAATCAATCATTTTTTTCTAAAATTAGTATCTGCAGCAAGAAGCTTAGAAGACAACAAAAGATTATAGTTATATTATTTAATATTGGAATGAAGAAATTTAGTATTTAAAAAAATTTAAGCTAAGGTTATATTATCTTTGACAGCTTTTTGCAAAATTTTGTGAAGTCGGTTATTAGTTGAAAATCATGATTTGGAATGGAACCATTTTTTTAGGCAAAAGCAGCATGTATGTAATTTTATTTCCTTAAGATCATGAATTAAATACTAGACGCTTTACTTGAACATTATAGATTGGACTTGATTGGAGGTGCATTGAAGTTCGTTCTAGAGAAACCAAGTTTTCATTTAACTTGTGTTTTCAGAAATGATTCTTTCTTATTATCAATTCATCTTTTCTTGTCTTTATCATGATTTTTGAAAATCTTAATATATATCCAAATTAGCTGTCTATTCAAAATTTACTGTAAAATGTTGGTTAAAAATTAAAAGCATAAATTATTATGGTCTTTTTTGTTTTTTTTGTTTTCCTATACTTTTCACACTTTCTGCATCATTCACGAGTATTAACATGTATGATGGCTTTACCATTAATCATCTTTCTTTCTAGACCTCTTAACTACGTGAGCATGGTATCTTCTGCAGTTTTCTTTTTTAAATTCTTCTCATAGCCTATCATTTAGAGTGAGAAATGACCAATTCTTTTGGTTTGAGGTCGTGTTATTTGGAGTTAATCATTATATAAGTGGTACTGGATAATTTACTGTATTAGTGTATTCTGCCAAGGTCCTTAAATGTTTCTAGTTGTCTATGCTGTTATGTGTTCTTATGCTTTTGCTTTTATAAATTCTTCAGGTTGTTGTGAAAGTGTGATTATATTGTTCATAGTAGTGGAATTCGACATGAAAGGAAATTACTGAATTTTGATTATTCTCTTGCTACATGCCAGGCCTCGTAAAAGTAGCCTTTCTTATCCATCTGATGATGATGATGAAGATGTTGAGGAAGAAGCTGACGAGGTGGTTCCTGATGGCGTTGAAGAGGTGGAACTTGCAAAAATCCACCTTGAAAAAACAGAAAGAGAGAGGAAGCTTCTACTTGATGACATTAGGACCTTATTGGGAGATTATTATTCTGATCTGTGCTCTCAGGAAAAGAGTGGTGACTTGTGGATGATTACTGGTGGAAAGTCAGTGCTGGTAAGATTTCAGCTCAAATGAGATGCCAGAATTAAAAGTTTTTATGTTATTTTCTGATATATCTTTGGCTACCATTAAGTAGATCCTTTATTAGTCCGCAAGGATGATATTAACTGACAACATCCATTCAAGTGTAAAATGATGTTCGCTCAATCAGGAACTCGCACTTGAATGTATACTTCCCTAGCTTTTTGTTGATCTACGGGTTGGTGTACAGCCTGTTATGCTGGCATGGTACCAGTCTAGTTGATAACTGAAACCTGCACATCCTCCTTACAGAATTTTTGACAGAACTGGTGGTACTTCTCCCACATGATAGAAAGTTTCAAAGCTAATTCTTTTCTTTTCACCCTACGGTATTTATCATTTTACCAGGTGCAAGGACTGAAGAAAGAGCTATTAAATGTACAGAAGTCCAGAAAGACAGCATCTTCTGCATTGAGGATGGCTTTGCAAAAAGCTGCACAACTACGTCTAATGGAGAAAGAAAAGAACAAAAGCCCATCATATGCTACGCGAATTTCCATGAGAATCGATAAGGTTGTCTGGACTATGCTTGCAGATGGAAAATCTTTTGCTGAAGCTGAAATCAACGAGATGGTATGTTTTTGCATATTCTTTCTGGAAAATAATAGAAAGATTATTTTTCTTCAATGATGAATATTTATTATTTTTGATATATTATTTTCTTACTAAAGAAATGCTATTTATAGCAAGAAAAAAATGAACCAGCAAGAAAATTTGTAGATTAATTATCTAAAGTCTGGTAGCAACTTAGAAATTAATCTCATGATATAGATTTTGTACTTGTTAGATTCTATAAGTTGTAGCTATCTTGTGTTTGTTAAGTCCCCTCCATTTACTTCTCTCTCTTTTATTTATTTGTGTTAAAACTGGCTAAAAACTTAGGACCTGGTAGAAATTTTGTGAAATAGTGTTGTTAACCTGTAGGCATCGGTACGGTATGGTTTGAATTTAAGACAGAAATTAGTTTTAACTTTAAAAACCACTGATTCATTTCTCTTTACCTACTCCTCTTCTTCATTTCTCTTCCTCTTCCTCCTACACCCCTTGGTCAGCACATGGTAAATTCTGTAGTATGGACACATGATATGTTTGAATAGGTCATGGACCCACACAAGTTTGGTACCCAAAATTGCATAAATTATTTTTGAAAATGTTCTAGTCTAATGCAAAATTGACACATTGATTTGCTCAAGGAATTCAATATAAATGTGATCTTTATGCTTGTAATAATTTTACTAATGAAAGTGTCAAAAATGCAATAGAAGCAAGGATTGAAATTTCGTACCATACCGAAATTTCAAGATATGCTCGGTATGGTATGGTACTTACTGTATACCAAGCGGCAAGGTTTGAAATTTTGTACCGTACCGACGTTTCGACATTCGCTCGGTATATATATATATATATATATATATATATATATATATATATATATATATATATATATATATATAATTCAGCGACGTCGCCTTAAAAAAAAATATATATATATATACCTTGCCAATATATATATATATATATATATATATATATATATATATATATATATATATATATATAAGAGGTAAATCGCTCGGTATACCTCTCTTCTCCCCACACGGGGCGATGTCATTGAGGCGACGTCGCAAAAAAAACAAAAAAATTTGCGACGTCGCCTCTCTTCTTGGGCGACCTTGTAGAAAAAAAAAATTTGTGATGTCGCAGAAAAAAAGGAAACATTTGCCACGTTGCAGAAAAAAAAGAAAAATTGCGATGCTGCCTTGGGTGACGTCGCCTTGAAAAAAAAAAATTTCACTGAGGCGTCGCCTCCCTTCGCCTCACAATGCCGATACTCTTCTCCCCGCGCACAGATGAGACGTCGTCGCAGACAAGGAGAGCGGTGCTGATCTCAGGTTCTCTTTTTATTTTTCCTATTTCTTTCTTCCCCTTCTGCCTCTTCTTTCACCTTCTCCCTCGGTCACTGTTGACTCCCTCTTTCTTCTCCCTCGGTCATCATCGACGATAACAATCTCAATCGACGCTACCGCTCGGTAGCGGGCGGTCTGTGTACTGGTGTGCTGACGGACCGGTACATACCGCTCGATACGAGCGGAATTATTCGGTATTGCAAACCTTGAATAGAAGAACTAGGATTGCAAAATTTATAACAATAATGGCAAAAAATTTAATCTGATAAAGAACATTATTCTCTCAAATATGTTCCACAAATTTTTCAAGTAGTTTAATTGTCTTTCTTCTATATTTTATAAAGGTGAACACATCAAATGACTTCACAAGCATTGTATATAATGAATAATTCATCCGAAAATTAGCTATACTTCTTGTCTCATATCGATTTATGTATATGATACTACAAAACAATAATGTTTTGCATCCTTATGACCTTCCATCAAGTCATTTGTGTTAGCTAGTTCCTTTCAAACTTATGGAACTTGGAGCTCATAACTTGGAGGATTCAAGTTTGGACCATACCTTTGGTGATAGCTTCGAAATTCACCCTTCTTTTTGTTCACACATGTGCTTCGTTCTGATGTCACTAAGTGCAGGATAATGTATAGGGCTTCCTACACCTAAATCCTTCTTTTTCAACTTTTCAAAAATTTATATAATTTTTGCTGCATGTCTGGTAGGACCATTAGAGTTCTTCAGCAGAATGCTGAAAAGAAAAAAATAATAATGATATCACAAGTATATCTTTTTTAGTTATTATCTTGTGGCTTAGCTGATGACAAAAAGGCCATGCAGTACTTCATTATGCAACCGCACTCTTTTTTTGAAATTGGTCTTTCTAATAGTTCCTTCTGTTACATGTTTATATGTTGTGTTGGGGAGTTATGTATCTTCAACCAAAAATACAACCACAAGAAAAAATAAGTTAATTTGCATCTTTTCTGAGATAGTATAGTTTCAGAAAAATTGAGCAACTCTTGTAGGTTCATATTTTAAATTTGTCATATAGCACACCTCATTTTTTTCAGTTATGAATATAAGTTGATAAATTAGTGACACTTTTACACATAGGGCATTTAAAGAAAGTGATGTTTGAGCTGTGTTATTAATCACAAGCAGTCAGAACTCTAGCATTTCCATGTAGAAGGCTTGACGATGGATGATGGATATATATACATAGATAATTTGCTTCTCATCTTTTCTTAGGAGAATCTATATTATCATTGTCACTCTTCAAACTCCAGACCTTCAGTTTATCTTGGTTTTTCTGTGCATAGTCAGTTGGTGATCAGAAGTTCAGAACTAACATTGCAGAAGGGATTTTGGGTGCATCTTAAACAATGTGTGCCAAATGATTATCAACAACTATATCACAGCTCTATTGTCTTAATGAGTTGAAAAACCAGAATTGAATGGAATAAAATTATTTTCCTAAATAGCTTTTGTGCTTTATTTCATGTGAATTATATTGTTGTTTGAAGCTTGTCAATGTAGTGTATAATCATAGAATCCATTAATTTGCTCCTAACATATTTGTGGCAGTTTTAGATTCATTTTGTAAAGAATATGAGACATTTTGTTATTATTTTGCTTATAATTTGTAAGTCTAGTGATTTTTAATCATCATATAATAATATCCAATGCTTTTACAAATGTTATGTCAGATATATGATTTTGATCGAGATTACAAGGATATTGGTGTTGCTCGATTTACTACCAAGTCTTTTGTTGTGAGAAATTGCCTGCCCAATGCCAAGTCGGACATGCTATTATCAGCTTGGAATGCTCCTCCAGAATGGGGAAAGTAAGACCATCTGTTTCTCTTATGTTCTGTTAGTTAAAAGACAGTTTTTTGGCCATGGTAGTCGCTATATATAACTTGTACATACTACAGACTGTCTTGATTTATGATATTTTGTGCATAATCATCTCATGTCACTGATGTTGCGTTATCTATATGCCACTGGTTATATTTTTCTGGATAATTAGTTCTTCATGATCAATCTGTAGCCACAATGAAACGAATATGTGGGAATCTTGAGATGCATGCACTAACTACCAGCTGAAATCTTATAGGATCTGTATTGTATACAAATCTCAGAATGTAATTTACCAAGACCTAATCACTATTGATTTGTACTTCCTCAGTTTCTATCAAAGAAAATCATAATGTCGATATCTGTAAGGCTAAAAATCAAATTTTGCTATGCAGATGGAAATGAATGACTTGTTGCTTCAGCGCAAGATAGATTCAATTCCAATGCGAAGAACTATATAAGTTTATATGTTTATTTGTTTTATGTGTATAAACAGAATAATTGTATATGTGTATATAGGTGAAAAATTCTATGTTAAATTTAATCCATATTTGTAGTGCCAAAGAAAAGTTACAGGAAGAAGAAGCTTCATGATTGAGAAATGATTTTCAACTAATCTTAGTGAAAAATAACATAAAGATAGAGGGAATACAGTTTGTACTGCAGTATTATTTCTTAACTTTCTAAAGTTGACCATTTTATTCATGTTTAGTGTTACACGTAAAGAATAAAGGATGATCTCATTTGTAGCAGATGTAACATGATATGTTGAATAAGAAAAGGTCACGTATTGCCCTAATCTTCCAAAAATAGGCATTTAGTGACTGGACTTAGATGAACCCAAAATTTAGTGCCATGAAAGGGAAACAAAAGTACCTCTATGAAATAATTTATCTATCAAAGAAATTAAAAAATATATTTCCTAGACCAAAATTGCCTTGTTGGAAGCATGCCTTGTGTCAACCTTGAGCTGCCAGTATGTGGAAGTGTCATGATGCAGTATGTGATATGCTTAAATAAGTTGATAATGTAAGAAGAACACCAAGAAATAAGAAATAAAGAAAATATCCATAGAACTATAGAACTTGACAAGATACAAACATATCAGTTATGTGCAATGCTCATGGTCCTATTGAGGTGGGTAGGTGTTTCTGTCAATGATGACTGCTAATCTAGGTTACCCTTTATACTCTCAGCATGATAGTGAAGGGAACTCTAATGGTGCTTATTGTCATCAGACTGACATAAATGTCAAATTGTCTTTGAAGAAGAGCTTGTTCAGGAATTCTTTTTGCAATCAAATGGTCAACTGGTTTGCTAAGTTAGATCCAATCATCCAATAAGAAGGGTCCTAAAGGTCCTTTGTCACTCTAAGGTTGGCTATCCTCATGTCAAGACCAAGATGCTTCAAAACACAATGACCTGGAGACATTGTTTACCTGCACAGACTGATCTCTATTTTATCATATTTTCATTGTAATGTTTTTTTAGGGTTTATGTTTTCACAACATTTAGCTTAGTTTTATGAGTATGTTCAGAGTGTCCCGAAATATTATATCTCAGTTTCTTGTGAATGGAATTACTTTTTTATTGTTTCTGATGGCATGAAACAAAATTTTAAATCTTGTTCCAACTCCAGTTTCAAAAACCAGTCGAATACCAGGTTTACACATGGTACCACCAGAACAAACAATAAAAAATATTGATCCAATTGGCCTCTATGGTCTAGTATTGGTTCTTGTCAGACTGATACATACCTACGCTTCACCAGATTGGTAAGTACCAAACTGTATTGACTGGTACAATCAATTTCCTTGGTGCCGTACATATATCTAATCATGCTCGTCTTGGACAATTGTATGTTTATTCCAACACTTTTCCAGACACTAGAACAACGTAAAGGGCACCAGCACACAACATGATATATCTTCATTTTTTTATCTTTTTGCAATAGTTTCATATTCATATTTTCCTTATTTATTTTTCGATCTCCTCATCCCATTGAATACTTGATCTATTGAAAATCTTTTACAATTTGAAGTTTTACAGCCTTCAAAACTAATTGAGTTCATTCTTCTGCTATATATTACGAGAGTTGTCCTTTATATACTTGCCACATTCTTGTTGGTCTAAAATCTTAGATTCTATTGGTGTTTTCAGTCTTAAATTTTATTCCTATCCTATAGTTTTAAAAAGAAAGCGATAGAACAGGAGAGGAGGAAGAGGATGAAGATGAGGAGGTAGCGGTGGAGGAGGCATAAAGATCGGAGGAAGTACAGGATGAGGAGGTGGTAGCGGCAACGTGGTGGAGTGGAGGTGGCTACAATAATGTAGCTGGGAGAAGGATGAGGTGGAATAGGAGGGGAGGAGGAAGCACATATGTGAGGAAGAGAGGAACAGCTCATGTGATGCCTTTCAAACCTTGTTTCCAACCATATATAGCCAAGAAATCTTGGGGCATATTGTATCAAAACCAGATGAAACAAAGAGAGAGATATGAGGTGGTGGATGAGGTGGAGGAGGAAGAGACAAAGGAGGAAGAGAGGTTGTGGATGAGGATGAGGATGTATACAGGAAGGAGGTAATGACTCAGACAAGATGGAATAGGACAAAGAGACAGAGAGTTGCAGAAAGAACGAAAGAACAAAGAGAAAACTATGACAACTATCATAAGTTAAAGAAAAAAGGTTCTGATTAGGCTCACCACTTTGTATTTTTCTATACTAGTATGCTTCCTGAGAAGCTTGGTATGGCGACCTTGCTTGGTTGTATGGCCCATACCAATACTGGTACAACACCAGTATTGGTCCAATCCAACCCAGCATATACTAACACATGGTACATCAGTGTATGCTGTGGCACCAGTTTCGAGTGACCTGAGCCCGTCAGAATCCGAAAAATACCTAGTTTAGGGTTGTTTCTAACCTTTTTTATTTAGACAGTCAAATTATATAAATTCGAAGTGGTTTCAGTCTAAAAAACAATAAGGAATTATGCAAAAAGCATATTATATAAGGACCACATATTGTATATAAATTCTAAATAATAAATGTATACATTAACAAGACGTAATTTCTAATAATAATAAATTTGATGTAGAATATGATCAAGGTATGCAATATCGTACCGTACCGGAGTTTCGACGTTCGCTCGGTACGGTACGATATTGTATACCAAGCGGTATACTGTTCGGTATACCGCTCGGTATATATACATATATATATATATAAAAGATTATATATATTTATATATAAATATTATTATAAAAGGTGACGTCACGTCGCCTTGGCGATGCCACTGAAAAAGGCGATGCGACGTCGCCTTATATATATATATATATATATATATATATATATATATATATATATATATATATATATATATTTCGTTCCATCCGGTAACGGGTGGTCTGTGTATCGGTCAGCTGACGGACTGGTACGTACCGCCCATACTGGACGGTATTATTCGAAATTGCATACCTTGAATATGATAATACCAATTTTAGATCTTGCTCCTACCACCAAGATGGTTCAGGGTCCTCAATGTGACTCTACTTTAGATTAATGCAGTATTCGTGTAGGGTTCACGTGTGAAAATATTCTCATGGCCATGGTCTGCAGTACCAAACTGTACCGCCCGGTACGGGCGGTACGTACCGGTCCGACAGGTTGCCGGTACGCGGACCGCCTGTTACCGGTCCGAGTGCACTGTAACACTGTAGCAGAGCTACAGTACTCGGCACACCTGAGTATACCGCTCGGTATACCGTACCGTACCGGTACCGAACCCAGGTCGAAACATCGGTACGGTACAGTATTGCGAACCTTGCTCATGACATCTAATAATTGTGTCTTTTAGGACATGCTTTTTTGCCATTTCTTCGATCATTTTGTGTTGACTTTGAAGCCTTCAACTTAGATTAACTTACCTTGTTAATGTACCAAAAAGTTTTGATTGATCTATGGCATGCAATCTACCTTAGAAAATTCTTAATTATATCTAACTAGTGCTACACTAATTTACAAGACACCAATTTTGTATCTCAAAATCTGTGGAAGTGTTTTTCTTTCACTTGTAAACTTTTTTGATTTGCCTTGTTTGTTACGAGGTTTTAAAAACTGTGTACTCTATATATACTAGCCACCAAGGTTCACTGTACCGTTCAATATACGTGGTATGTACCGGTCCGATAGGGGACTGATACAAGCGGTACATCAATATGTCTCCATATATCGTATGTCGGTATGCTCGGTACAGCTTGGTATAGCTCGATACACACCATACCGACAACTAGTCGGTACACTGGTACGGACTGGTAAGGGGAACCATGTTTGCCACAACCAGATAACAATACATTCAACAAGCAAGGAATGAAATTTCATGTACTAGACCCGGATCTGGTTAATGCTGATCTACCAGCACATGGTACACCGGCATGTACCATGATACTATTTTTATAAGGGAAGGGGGAGGGAGATGGAGGAAGGATAAAAAAGGGTGAAGGAAGAAGTATTTAAGAGAAATACTAGGGATGAGGTGAAGGCCATCACCGAGTGGGGGGTAGAAGAGGATGAGGATGAGAAGGAGAATAAGAGGAGACAGAAATACTTGAGATGAGGCTCAGGGAGGAGGCAAAATGGAAGAGAAGGAGAAGAGGAGAAAGAGAAATACTAGAGATGTGGCGGAGGTTGTCGGTTGGTGGTGGGTGACAAGCAGTGAGCAACAACCATGTGACAACAAGAGGGAGAACGTGTAGTGACAATCGTGCAGCATTGCGAAGTGGGAGAAAGGGAAAAGCATCCAAATCAATCCTTTTAAAATAAAAAATCAAGCCCTAAATATTTGTCTCAGGCCCTTTTATAAGAGAAAACCCACACATACATCTGCAAAAAGAAAAATCGAACGGCCCAAAATAGAGCAATCTGCATCTTGATTCACACCCAGACTAGTAAATACCAAACGTTAACTGGCCGAAAGTGAAATCCACGGCCACAATCCTAAAAATTATAATGAGCAACTCAATTTTTTTATTTCATTAGAAATCTAAAAGTTCAAGGAAGACAAAGAACCATATAATAGTGTTTTGTTTAATTGATTAATTGGTTTTTCACTTTCATTACATGTTTTGTTGAGTGACCTGTCAGTTATGTCGGGCATCTTAATCCTGATCCTGCTGTCTTCCTCTTTCAGAATCAAGGATTTGGTAGATATTATTGTTTGGCAACAAGTCTAAGTCCAAGCAGATTTTACCATCATTTGCAGCTATTTCAGCTCTCTGGTATCACCAAAAAGCATACATAACCATCAACAATAAAGAAGAAAACAATAATTCTGCTTCTATTCTATGTCACATTTCACTGTAATTAGAAATTCTTATTATTGAAAAATCATAACTAATTTTTTTCTATCTAGTTCCAATAGTATTTTCTTGTGTACATTTTTTAGATACTCATTGGCATACATGATAATGAATATTGAAAAAGATAGCATATTGCTTTCTTCTGGAATTATGTGTCATGCTTCATTATAATAATTTCTAAACTAGCGAATTTGTGAGAACAGTAACTTAAACTTTAATGAATTATTATCTACTATGATTGCGTTCTGCTGTGTTAAATCGTTAAAAAAAATACAGAATCTTCATTTTCTAATGATATCTTTTTCACAAGTATGTACATAGAGATGTTAGTGTATTCTTAAGATAATAATATATGATATCTTTTGTTTCTTTGACACAATTATGACCATGATTCTTTCAACTTATTTTGGTCCCTTATATAAGTTGAATGTTATTTAATTATGGAAAACAAAGAAAACTTTCTTTTATCTATTCCACTGATATCCAAGTACCAAAATGTCAATGCAGAAATGTAATGCTTCGAGTGGATGCCAAGCAAGGTGCTCCAAAGGATGGAAATTCACCTCTTGAACTTTTCCAGGTTACACTTGTATAGTTTGTATATGCTTAAGCATATTTGACCTTATTGCCAATAGAGGAATTATGTATGATGCAGAAGATGCACATCCCATTCCTGTATATCACTTTCATGCCCTTCTTGACTTGTTTAGGTTAATGCACCATTTCATCTCTTCCTTTTAGCCGAGCACTCACATACTTCATTACAAGAACGTACATTGTTTTGGCGACCACCATTTATCTTTCCTCTCTTCATTCTCATCCACTACAATTGCTTCTCGCAATTTTGTCAGACATCACTACCATCATTTTCGTTCCATCCCTCACATTGTTTCCAAAAGTGGTCAAAATTAGGTCTATCTATAGTATTAACTAGCTCATATCAACATACATGTTTTGGCATTCAGGCCAAAACTTAAATTCTTGGTCTCAACTATTTGGTTTCAACTATAGAGCATCTTTAAAATTCTGTCTCAACTATTTGGTTTCAGCTATAGAGGATCTTTTCACATTTGAGCCCTACTGAGGGTAAAATTACACTTCAAAGTAGGATCAATATTTCTTTAACGTCATTCTATACCTTTCCTTGCACCACCATTCCTTTGAACATACTTTCACCACCTTCAACAAGTTCTCATTTTATCTTCAAGATAAAGTTTTCCCTAGGTGTTCTAGAATGTAAATGCTTTATGTTTTATAAGTTATATACCGGCAAACATTAATCCTAACATTTTCATTAGAGTGACACTGATATTTTTTATATCTGTTATTTTGCAATTGCCCAAAATTCATCCCATCAAATATAGCTAGTTCTTTAATTGTTTTATTAATTTTTGTGTGACCATTGGCATTATATTATGAATCCATATGCTGGTTCTGTTAAAGGATTAGCTGAGTAAATTAATTTTTCTTTTCTATTGTTTTGCGCCAATAGGTTCTTGACTAGAATTTTACAATTATGTTAATGAAATAGCATAATAAGCTTGTAAGAAGTCCTAATAATATTTATTAGCATATTTTTATCAAAATTTTCAATATTTTTTTGTTACAGATCTTCTTTAAATAAGCCATTTTGTTAAACAAATGTAGTCGTTGGTTAATCAGATATAAACAATTGAATTTGTAGAATTCATATAAATATGTTAAAAGGTTTTTCCATTTCTCATAACTAGTGTCATTTGCAACCACAGATTTTGCATTTACAAATGGAAAATAATTCTTTGGTTTGCCTGCATTAATAATTGCACTTTTCAATTATGTTTGGTTGACTGTCATTGGTATTCGTAGATGACAGGTGGATGTTAGAAAAGAATATCTTCATCTGCATAGGTATCCCTCTTCAGAGTTCAAACCATTTTGCAATTCAAGGTTGCTCATTTGTGATCTACAAGAATCTAGGCTTCAATTTTGAACATCTAGCCCTAGTCTATGATACATATTGAAAAATAATCATAAACCTTAACCTGATTGCATGAAACCATCTTAGAGTTTGGCTTGGATTTATATTGATTTGAAGAGATTTTTATCAAATTCTTGAGATTCAATCTTCTTCTTGTGCAAATCAACCACCCCAAATGATCTTCCAATAGTTTGTAAGGGAGTTGAGAGAAAATTAGATGATTTTTCAGAGAAATTTCAAAGAGAATGAGAGTGAGAGAGGCAGTGAGACTGTGAGGAGAAGAAAGGGACTTGTGGGGGCTGCTGATAGCCACCCAACAAGCCTTAATGACTAGTTCGTAGTCTCATCAAGGTTGGTATGCTTGCTGCTTGGCATAGGCCCTTACCAGGTATATATACCAGGCAGGAAGCCCAGTACAAGGCCCATACAGGGTAGTACTCGTAGTACCAGACTTGAACATATTGGTAGACTATCGAATCAATAAATATTACCCGAATCAAACTGTATCTGGCGGTATTAAAACCCATGATCTAAGCATTGATAAAAGAAAAAACTTCAACTCCATTCTTCTGACATAAAACAAGTACACATGCTTTTAGTTTATAATATAACCTGTACCAGGTGGCTGACCAGAGTCTGGTACATGAAGTACTTGATTTTGACTAAGGAATGTATCTGGTTGCAGTTGAAACCAGTTGAAATTCTAGAATTAGCCTAGTTTGGTCGAACTCTACTGGTTTCAACCAAAACTGGTTGAAATACATTTTAAAGTATAATGCCTTGATGCATTATAAAACCTTTCTCTGCTAATATCTTGCCTACTGTCTGCTCCTACAGTCATGCATCATTGTGGGTGCAATGAGTCTGATTTGGGCCTCAAACTTAAATTCAGTTATGGCACATGCCAACCAGTTGTTGTCTCAAAGATTAATCCATATATTTTCTTTCCACAATATTCAATGCTTTGAATGCATGAGTTGGGAAGAAAATGGAGAGGAGAAAAAATACAAATTGTGGAAAGCAAAGGCCAGATGATTGCTAAAACCAAGCAGGTGAATAACTTATTAAAAGGACAATACTGGAATAATGGAAAACTGAGATACTAGTATAGCCTTTTAGCTGAAATTGATTGCTGGATAATACTGTTGAACACAGTGATTTCAATAGGCGCTCGGGCGAGGCGAGGCGAGGCCCGAGCGCCTCGCTTCATGTCCAAGCGCCTCGCTTCAACGAGGCGCTCGCCCGAGCCCAGACGTCGGGCGCTTCGGGCGAGCGCCCGGGTTAAACCAGGCGACCGAACCAGTGTTTTACGTCTGGTTCGGTTTTCGGTGCTTTAGTTGGTTCAATCGAACCAACAAAATCATCGATAGGCTCCCTCTCACGATTTCCCCAACTTCCCCAACCCTAACACTCACGATTTTGTCGTCGAGATTTCTTCTCCGTTGTCGTTGCTCTCTGCTGCTGCTGCCATTGTCGCTACTCGCCGCTGCCACAATCGTCTCTCGCCGCTCGTAGCTCTCGCTCCCACTCCCACTCCCGCTCGCAGCTCCCGCTCCCACTCCCACTCCCACTCCCACTCCTGCTATCGCTCGCCGCTCCCGCTCCCACTACCACTGTCGTTGCCTTAGCAGCCTCGGTCTTCTCACACTCTTCTCACTATACTGTTAACAATATATTAATAGTATACTGCTAACTGTATACTAATAATAGTATTTTTATTTTTTAGATTAATAATATATTATTTTGATTTTAATACTATTAATTTTTATTTATTTAAAATTATTGTTAGGTTTCAGAATAAATGACAAGTGTACAGAGCAACTCAATAGATTTGATGTAAAATTTTATTGTTTTGATTTTTGAGACTTTTTATTAATATGACATTGTGATTTTGTACTCGATTTTCTTAATTTAATAGTATATTTTTATTTAAATAATTATATTAATTATATTATATATTTTTTATATTTTATCGCCTTGCTTCGTTCGGGCGAGCGCCTAGCGCCTCGGGCGTTTTTGGACCTTGGCGCCTTTTGGCGCCTAACGCTTTTTAAATCATTGGTTGAATAACAGCAAACATTTCACTCCCTTATTTGATATCTTTCTTCCTCCTTAATTTAGTATCAGCCTTAATCAAGTGATACAATACCATCCCATCAATGATAAAAATGGAGCATAAGTAGGTATCCTATCCAAGTGGAGGATGTTGAAAGCCTTTCCTCTTCATTTTTGTAGGACTGAGCATTGTAGAAAAACTGTGTTTTGTAATGAGGTGATTGGGCTAAACTGTTCCTATGGACCTAAATCTTAACCAAAGTCAATATATGGTTACATAGCTTGAGCTTGCAGCTGCTGCTATGACCCAAACTCACAGTGGTGCCATATCTGCATGTGCTTGCTAAGTCCCATCCTATGAACTCAAATGCCATATTCTACTACAACAACCAATGATAATAACCTTCAAGAATTAAAAAAATCCATTGCAGATAACCTTCACTTTAGATCAGCATTTTGGTGAGTGCTTTGGATCTACTCGAACAGAGGAAGCATCATGGTTCATAAGATGCGAAGCAAAGAGTCATTCCTTTTTTGGTAACATATATATATATTTTTGTGAATGTGAAACAGTTAATGCGTATATATATACCATACTTAAGATTATCAAGTTATAGTTACTAAGACCATAACCAAAATAGTCATAAAATATAGTTACACTGTGAATCTTCTATATGCATGTAAAGAATTGCACATGACTTATAAAATTAAGTTGATACTTGCTACTCATATCCATTCAGTTGAACTGACTATGAACTGATCATCCCTTCACTTTGTACCAACGAATGCAATTTCATACTCTACTGATTCCTGGCCAAACTGGTACACTAGTATACCAACACATGATACACCGGTATGTACTAAAGATGACAGAAAAAGAGGGGGTGGGGAAAGAGGAGGAAGAGGAAGAAGAGGAGGTGGAGGAAGAGGAAGGAAGAAGAGAAGATGGTTGAGGAAGAGGAGGAAGGAGGAAGAGCGAGGAGCAAGGGAGAAGAGGAGGCAATGGAGGAGGTGGTGGAGGAAGAATAGGACTAGGCAATGGAGGAGAAAAATGAGGAGGAAGAGGAGGCTGTGGAGGAGAAAGAGGAAGGAAGAAGAGGAAACAGTGAGGTACAGGAAGAGGAGGAGAGGAGAAAGCATACCCAAGGTCGGCGGCACACGATGGGTGCCGAATCAGTGGGCAGCAGCACGCCCGCATGTACAGTGAAAAGGGCTCACGCACTCTGCGTGTACAAAGAAGAGGACTCGCGATCTCTAGATGGTTTTGACATTTTCTTTTTTAATTACGCAGACCAGACTGGACTGCCCAAAATGGGGCTGCTCCATGATTCGGTTTAGGTTCGGATGGGTAAATTGAATTCCATGCTGAGCCCGAACCAGATGAACTTGAATTCCATGCTTTGTACTCCACTTCTTAGAATGACTTCTGTGTTGATTGCTTCTTGCGTGAATTTTGTCCGTAAACTTCTTTTGTTATATAAGCTTTAAGCATCATGTTTATACTTGCATGTACATCTTTTGCTTTGTAGTGTTCAAGTTACTTGTATGATTGCTTTCTGCTTTCTCTATGTGAGAATATAACTCATTTTAATTCTGTGGTTTCACATTTTTAACAGTTTAATCTCTAGCAAAAAGAGTTAATTATTGTCTTTTCTTGGATTTATATAATATTTAACACTATATACTGTTCTATTAACAAATAATCATTGTAGGTGGAGATCTATCCATTGAAGATTTATTTAACTGAAACTATGTACAGAATGATGTGGGATTACTTTTTCCCAGAAGAAGAACAAGATTCACAAAGACGGCAGGTTAGTCATAGTTTGTAAATTATTCATTATTATATGTCCATGATATTCTCATAAACTACTTTGAGTTTGCTGTGTTTCTATTAAAAAAATAAAGGAAGTCTGGAAAGTTTCCACGACTGCTGGTTCAAGACGTCCAAGGAAAAACTTTGGTGGCCTTGAAGGAGCTTCAACTAGCCAATCTACAAGAGAATCTGAGGCTTCAGGTAGACTGAGTGCAACTGCAGCTATGTCGGCGAATGTTGGGTCTACTCACACTGCTGTTCATGCTGATTCTTCTCAGGTAATTTATGCTCAACTTTTTAACAAGAAATTATTATTTTAAAAAATGCTCATAGTTCAACTTCTTCATTATTAATGATGTCTTTTGAACTTTGTGTTATATGTGTAACCAATTATCAATTTTGGTTAATCGAAGTGTTGGAAGTTTCACAACATGCATCATTATGAAATAACACAGTTGGATTATTATTATATTCCTTAAATGGAGATTTGTTTGCAGGTCTCTAAGTTGCAGAGCTTAAAGGCAAATATGGTATGTGGTTCAAATCCAGAACTTAGGCGAACATCTTCATTTGATAGAACATGGGAAGAAAATGTGGCAGAGTCTGTAGCCAATGAGCTTGTTTTGCAAGTTCAATCTTTGACTGTCTCCTCAAAAAGTGGGCCTCTTAACTCAATGTCAGAAAATCAGCACACAGCTAATGAAACATCCAGAAATAAACCAAAAGACTCAAAGTCTGTTAAATCAGGTCGTTTGTCTCATGAGGAAAAGCGAGTAGGGAAAACTCAAGATGAAAAAAGAGCTAGAGCCCGAAAAATGATGGAATTTCATAATATCAAGATAAGCCAGGTTGGTTGTTTCTGACATCTAAATCAAATATTGACAATTCAGTATGCTGTTGCTAATGTCGATTACTTAATTCTCATTTCTGATTTACTCCCTTACAGGTTGAGTTACTCGTTACTTATGAGGGATCAAGATTTGCTGTTAATGATTTGAGGCTGCTGATGGACACTTTTCACCGTGTTGATTTTACTGGCACCTGGAGGAGGCTATTTTCGCGAGTTAAGAAACATATTATCTGGGGAGTCCTGAAGTCAGTAACTGGCATGCAGGCAAGTATGGTAAACTAGAATAAGTGGTAAACATCATATGATACCTTTAGATGCATTTAGCGGCAATGCATAATGAAAAGATTTAGCTAATTGTAATTCTTCTAGTTAATTACATGTATCACATGTATAACTAATTTGGATTTTTTTTAATATTTAGATTCAAATAATCTGTGCTTGATATGTTAATCAGACCATTCAACTTTGTCACAACATTTTCTCATATAGGGTAAGAAATTCAAGGATAAGGCCCAAAGCCACCGAGAGGTACATGAGAATTCTGTTCCTGAGATTGATCTTAACTTCAGTGATAGTGATGGAGGTCAGCCTGGAAAATCTGATCAGTTCCCTATATCTTGGCTTAAGCGGCCAAGTGATGGGGCTGGTGATGGTTTTGTCACTTCCATCAGAGGGCTTTTCAATTCTCAGCGGCGCAAAGCTAAAGCGTTCGTGCTGAGAACTATGAGAGGTGATGCAGAAAATGACTATCATGGTGAGTGGAGCGAGAGTGATGTTGAGTTCTCTCCATTTGCCAGACAATTGACCATAACAAAAGCTAAGAAGCTTATAAGGCGGCACACTAAGAAGTTCCGGTCAAGAGGACAAAAGAATTCAGGTAGTTCTATGTTTCAATACATTCATTTTGTTTATTATAGAAATGACCTTTTCAAGTTAAACATGGTTCCTGAAAAAGGCCTTCACCTCCACATTTCATACTTTGTCGTAGTCTAGATTTTAGATTTTGTTGGAGGGCTAGAATTATCACTTCCGATGGCTCATCCCAACACCCTCTCTTTTTCTCTCCCCCGGTACCATTTTCCATCTGTGATGCAACAATGTGTTCATGACATCAACCTTGGGATTAGGTATTCTCGAATGTAACCTAGGTTCACATTTATAATTCACTGCTGGCCAAATTTAAATGGTTGTGGATCCAACAGATTTCTCAACAAAATGGTTGAAACAAATACCTTGACTGTTAAATGTTTTCCTTTTTTTTTTTTCATTTGTCACACACACAACAACCTAAGTAATGGGCTGCAAGCATTTTCCACTAGTGCCTTTTACCAACCTCATGCATTTTTTCTTCCATTCTTGGTTTTCATTGGTATTTAGCACATAGCAACTACCCTATCCTTTTGATCCCCATTATTTGCTAGCATTAGTGAAGAGTTCTATTAGTATTTTTCTCTGTTCTTTATTTTCTAGGATATCAAGCACAGAATGGCCACTCTCTTTGATGTCTCACTAACTTGTTTTTTGATTCTTTATCTTCTTAAGGGTTGACACTGCAACGTGATTCAGTCCCATCGACTCCAAGAGAAACCACACCTTTTCAAAGTGATTCCTCTGGTGCATCTTCTTACGAGGACTTCCATGGGTAGAGCAACCACACCCTCTACTGGTTTGTGTCTTTCACTTAAGATTGTAAAGCAATTGGCCAGAAGCATGGTTGAACAGATCAAAAGTGGCAGAACTTGAACTCGCTGTGTTATTTAAAGTTCAAATCAAACTGTGGCCTACGACCCTGACAATAATTAATTGCGTGGCCTTGTGGGAAGCTACAGAATGTTCTTCATTCGGCAAAGGTTGGAAGTCTGCTTCCATGCTAATTTCTTTGAGATGATGCAGAAAGCTTCATATTGTACATACTAGTGAGTTTTATTATTTTGTTTCTGTTATGTACCTATGTATTCTTATGCCTCTTCTGTATAGAAGTAGACAGTGTTTAGAAACTACATGATTTTGTAGACATAACTGTTACCATTCAATCAGCATAATCTTCTACATTATAGGTGGTGGGATGAGTAGTTAATTTTCAGAACAATTCTAAACCATAGTGTTTTGCCACTAGCGTAAGTTTTGAATGGGAAAATCATAAGTTCGAGGATCTGTGTTCTCTGTTTCTTCATATTGTCCAAATGATTGCATGTCCAGACTTATGATCCTAGTTTTTTTTTTTTTAATTTAGCTATCATAAGGTGGGAAGTATGTTAGTTTTTGAACTACTTGGAATCGTATTGTTGGTTAAGGTAATTTACTCAATAGCCATAAATATTCAAAAACTCTAAAAGCTGCACGTGAACGTCATCCATGATTTGTTTCTTTTATGAGCCAAAATATAAATTTAATTTGCTCGGGTGGCTATAGGCTAACAGATGTTCTAATTTTTATGATCGTTTTCTATAATTTTGTAGGTAATCATGGAGATTGTTGGTAAAACCGTTAATAGTATGACCGTGGTCAATACATCAGATTGTTGGTAAGACCTTTGGAGTATATCTTGCTTGGTGAAGCGTTTGCATAGTAGTCATAGTGGTCATACATCAGATTGGTGGTTCAAATAGCCAAACCATAAATTAATTAATTAATTAATTATATATATATATATATATTATTTTTAATATTTTAACATAGAAATTTCTCTCCATTTTTGTTAATTTAACTTCTTGTTTTCTTTTTTCTTCTTCCCATCCTTTCTCCCCTCTCTATATCTCCTCTACTGTTGCCATGCTAGTAGGTCTTCTCCATTATTACGTGGATATCATTCCAACTGAGCACATCAAATCACTTAGAATACCTGTGTCAAATCTTGCAGTGTTCGTCTATCAATTTCTACTGACGACGACTGATTCCAATCAACAACGCAAGTTATACTCCAAAGGGAAGTAATAGTATATTTCTTTTTTCTTTTTCTTAAGTTGATTTGCATTCCTTTAAAGTCATATACATCGTTTCGATATAAAGAAATCTTTTTCTAAAGGTCTAAATTCACGATCATCGACATTGCCAAACACTGCTAAAAAATCATTTCTGCGGTACAGGCTTCAGACGGATAAACACCATTGACTTTGTTTTCTCGAGAGAACACGGTTAATTGGGACCTGTACAATACACTTGTATCACATTGTATTTCAATATATACATTGAATTTTTATTGATAGTAGGTATGTATTTATATAGAGATCATAAAATATAAAATATTCATCTAAATCTTTTCATAATGTAGGAGATGGAACATGATCTTTATCATTTATAGAATCGTGATAGTATGTTATCATAATTTTTATGATTTAAAATTATGACAACATATTATCAAATTATTAAGAAAATAATGATAATCTTATCACGATTGATTTTTCTTAATATATTTTCTAATATGTCCCCGTAAGATTGTGCTTTCATTGGAGACACAGATCTTGGACGACCGAATAAGAGTTGTTGGTGAGATAAAGGCTTGGTAAGAGCATCCGTAAGTTGATCAGAAGATGAGATATGAGAGATACGTAGCTCACCATTTTAAACCTTATCACGAGCAAAATAAAAATCAATAACTATGTGCTTTGAGAGTGAAATATAAGATTTGTACATAGATATATTATCCCAATATTATCATAATATATCGATGGAGGATCAAAACTTGTGATCAATAATTAATATAGTAATGATTGAATCTAATAAAGTTCAGTAGTTATAGAAGCAACCACTCAATATTTAGCCTTCGTCAAGATCTTACAATAGTATTATTTCTTGAAACTTCAAGAGATTGAATTGTGGCAAAAAAATATGATTTAAGAATGTCCTAACAACCTTATTACTTACCCTAAGCGATATCCGAAAATGCATAAAGTAACAAAGGAGAGTCCTCTTAGAAAAATAAGCCATGATCAATAGTAGCTTTCAATTACCGAAGATGTTTAATGGTTGTCCAATGGTTGGAAGTATGCTTGTGTATAAATTAAGATAATTTATTTACTGCATATGTAATGTCCGAATGAGTAAATGTTAAATATTGTAAATTTCTAATAACTTGATGATACTTAGTGGTATTCTTGAGATTAGTACTATTAGATAGGATAAGATAAACAACACTTGTGGAGATTGGCATAATAATAGTATTAGCTTCAAGTATTTTCATATGATCAAGGAGGTAATGAATATACTTCTATTGAGAAAGAAATAGACCATTTGTAGTGTGGATGATTTGAACACGAAGAAAATAGCTAAGGAACCTAAGATCTTTCATATAATACTTATTTCAAATCTACTGAATAAACTAATTAATTATTACTAGTTTATTACCAGTAATAATTAAGACATCCACATAAACTAATAAAAATATGATTATATCTTAATAAAAATAAATGAATAATGAATTATCATGTTGAGAATTATGAAATCTAATTTAGACAAGATGTATTCAATGTTCATAATACTAAGCACAATGGGCCTGCTTAAGACTATAAAGAGCCTTAAGCAACTTATAGATATGTTGAGGAAGACTATAAAGAATAAAGTTTGGAGGTTTCCTCATAAATATATCCTTAGAAACATAACTATAAAAAAAAAAAAATTATTCATGTCTAACTATCAATATCTCTAATTATCAGACAAAGTAAAATATAAAATAATATTAATTATTGTTGGCTTCACAATTGAGCTAAATGTGTCATGATATTGTTTGATATAAAAAAATTATTTGTACCCTTCAAAGTTTTGACTTGGATAGGATAGGACTAAGTCTCATATACCATTTTGTAATAAAGCATTATATTCTTCAAGCATTATTGCTCGTCATTCAGGAATTTTTAAGGCTGGGTTAATAGTGAAAGAAACAAAAATAAAATTTTGAGATTGTTTTATGAAAATAAAAAATATTTATTTAGTTTAAAGACTTAATTTTTTGATATAATAATAATAAGATGAATTGTTGTAAGGTTAATGACATCTCTAAGATATATTGACAAGAAAAATTTAAAGTGATACTGAAATGAAACCTTGCCCTAAATTCTCTTAATGCATGATAATTTCATAAGGCAGCCGGATAGATGAGGTAACCTATTATTCATTATGCACAATTGAGGAATGAACTAATGAGCTCTAAGTGGATAAAGTGTTTGGATTGGTGGGGATTGGTGGGTGAGGTTGATGTTTAAACTTGAACGGGAATGATAATATAAGGTGGCTTATAAATTTCAGGAAACTAATCAATAAAGTTATTGAAAGTTAATCTAGATAAAAGAGAGTCAAGTGATTTATAGGAAAAACATAGATTCCACAAAATGAAAATTCTTTTGGTTGATGCATCAAAAATACTTTCATTAGTGGAATATACAAGAAAATCACATAGCTTTGATCGGGCTTCCAATTTATTATGGGTGTAAGGTTTTAACCATGGATAACATAAGACATCCAAAAACATGTAATTTGCTATAATTAGGACTGGATCCAAATAGTTTTTCAAATGATAAACCCATATTAAAATTGAAGTGGGCATGCGATTAATAAGATAAGTTGATGTGACAAATACATAAGATCAAAATTAAAGAGGTAAGGAAGCTAGAATAAGGTGTGAGACCAGTTTGGACGACGTGCTAATGATGATGTTTTGTGCTCCCATTATGTTCATGAGTATGTGCAAGGGTGAGAAAATAAGAAATTTTATTAGTTTCAAAAATGTTAGGAAGCTTTTTAAATTTACCACCATTATCATAGTAAAATAAAATAATGGATTGTTGAAAGATCTTTTCAATAATAAGTTTAAACTTGAAAAAAATGATGAATATTTTATATTTTTACTTTATAGGAAATAACCATAGGTACTTTGTGAAATGGTCAACAAAAATAAGATAGTAATTAAATCCATTACTAGATTATATTTTAAAATGAAGGACCCGAAAATCAAAATATATAAGTTCAAGAGATGAATTGCTTATGAGAGTGGAGGTAGAAATGAAAGCTTATGCATTTTATTATATTTTTATGAGTTACACAAAAAGGGCTAACAAGATGATAATGATAAAGGTAAATTGCAAGAATAAACAATATGACTAAGAACCTTAAGGGAATGATGCCTTGAATGATCATGCCATTCTTAAAATAGAGCCTTGATAGTGGCCAAAACAAAGATAGATTTGGATGGTATAATAATTAGCTACTCACAAATCCCATCTCTATTCAGCCCCTCCATAAGATGTGCTACTGTGTTGAGATCATTTACAACAAATGAAGAGGGTAAGAATTTAATAAAGATATTATTAGAAAAATATAATTTAGAGATAAATATTAGGTTCTTATTTATATTAAGAACACAAAGTAAAAAAAAATTAAGAAAGAGTGAAGTTTATAGAACTAGTATGAGTTATTTTAAGATCTTTATTATTATGTATCATAATATCATCTGGACTATCATAATCTGAATGAAGAAATAGATTATTTAGGTTAGACATGACATGAAGAGAAGCCTCGGAATCAATAAGTTAGTTTGATGAAAGTTGAAAATATTGAGTATGTATATGCAGTGGTAGTGACAAAAACCAAGTAGGTAGTGCAATAGGATATATAGAATAAGATAGTGTTAGGATCGAGAGCACTAAGAGGGGGGGGGGGTGAATTAGTGCAGCGAAAAACTTTCTGCGATTAAAATCGAAAGCTGCGTTCGAACGATAAAAACGATTTCTATGTAAAATCCAATTCTAAGCAAGATGATATTAAAGTTAATCTATGCAGGGAGTTTGCAGCTATGATGAAAACCAGAATATAGGCGCAAGCTGAAATCCGACGTTCGTACGAAGAAACTAATTTACGTCTAAGTGCTGATTCGTAAATCACTTGATTAGGCAAGATGCAGTTTAAGAAAGAGTATGAAGGCAGTTTGCAGTTATGGTAAAGCTCAAAACGTAAACGCAATCTGCAATATGATGATCGTACGGAAAAGCAGATTTACGTCTAAACGCTGATTCGGAAAGTAAAAGGTTTGAAACCCGATCGTAAAAGCGTAGAAGGCAGTAAGCTTCAGAGGAGGTTTGCAGTAAAGATAATATGCTCAATGTAAATGCAAACCGAGATTTAGAGTGGTTTGGTCAATCTTGACCTACTCCACTTTTGGCTTCCTCCACCGACGAGGTCATCGACGTCAACTAGAGGCCTTCCTTCAATAGGCGAAGGCCAACCACCCTTTTATAGTTTCACTCCTTTTGACGGGCTTAGGAGACAACCCTTACAGAAATTTTCTCTCCTCTCTTTACAACTCAAAACTTGAAGAACAGAGGGAGGAGAACTTTTGGCCATTACAACAATTTTGAGCTCTAAGAATCACAGAAAGATGTCAAGATTTCGAGTGTTAGTTGCTTCCTTTCAGTGTTGAATGAGTGGGGTATTTATAGGCCCCAACCCAGTTCAAATTTGGAGCTCAAAACTGTCAATTCCCGGAATTCCGGGATCAGGAGGTTGCACCTCCTGATTGGGGCGGTTGCACCGCCTAGCAGAGCTCGAAGACTGAGCCTCTGGGCGGTGCCACCTCTGTCAGGGGCGGTTGCACCTCTCTGCCAGAGCTCGAAGACCGAGCTCAGGCGATTGCACCTCCTGATTGGGGCGGTTGCACCGCCTGCTAGAGCTCGAAGACCGAGCTCAGGCAGTGCTACCTCCTGTCAGGAGAGGTTGCATCGCGCAGTCTCGCTTGGAGACTGAGCCCAGGTGATTGCACCTCCTGGCTGGGGCAGTTGCACCGCCTAGTCTCCCTGGGAGACTTAGCCTAGGCGGTTACACCTCCTACAGTAATCATGGTCCGAATGGGTAGATCCATTCGGCCCAAATTGGGTCTTTCAGGTACCCAATTGCCCCAAGATTAAGCCAATGGGATCACCTCCCATTACCAACTTAATCATTGTGCTAACTACGATAAATCCTAAGACAATTTCTGCAGCTTGCTCCGGTGCGTCAATCGCATCTTCCGACGAGTTTCCGGCGAACTTCCGTCGATCATCCGATGAACCCTCGGTGATTCTCCTATGGACTTCCGGCAAACTCCTGGACTTGCGACGATACACTTGGCGAGTTCCGACGAGCTTCTTTGGCAAGCTTATGGACTTCTCGGATTTGTTCCTGCAGAACCTCCGACGACAGTCCGAACTTCCGTCGAGCTCTCGAACTCCCAACGTGATCATTGTCATGACTCCGGCGCAACTCCTGCTGCATGTCTTACTTTCATCGTAGTTAATCCTGCATACTTATCTCAACATATAGGTTAGACAACAAATGACAATTGACTTCATCATCAAAATCCGAGATTCAACAATCTCCCCCTTTTTGATGATGACAATCAATTGATAATGGAGTTAACCTTAACTCCCCCTGTCTACATTCCATACTTGAGATAAGTCATTCTTGAATTCAAGACCTAAGAATTCAAGTGACATCTCTAAAGATGATGTCAATACTTGACATTCATTCTTACATAACAATTTTGAATGATGGTAATTGTAACAATTCATCATATTGTAAGATATCAACATGTAAAGCTGTGAAGTAAGATTTTGATATCATTAGCATCAGTGTTTATAGCATATTCTATATATGGCATCTGTTCATATATCTATTGATGATGCAGGCATGGCATAATCATAGCATCAGTGTTTATAGCATCAAATCAATTCATATATTTCTCCCCCTTTGTCATCAACAAAAAGCATGATAGATGTGATACCAGGAGAACAATATAAGCAAGTTACCAAGCATATAAAGTAAGGCATGATACGTATAATGCTTTGAATACTTCTTCTCCCCTTTTTTGTTATAATCCTTTGTGCATGAAGGAGGAAAGTCATTTTATCAAATCCATTTCGGAAAAAATATTTTTCAAAAGAGTGTGTTTGATTTTTGTCATTCCAACTGTTAAGCGAATCTGAAAATGAGATGAATTCTTTCATGCATTCGGACAAGATTATGCTACAGTTTTTCAAAAATCAAAACATTTCAACATACGGCAATCAAGTGATCCAATAATTTTGACTAGTTTATCTATTCGGACACATCAACATTCCTAATCCTCTTCTTATGAAATCAAATTGTTCTTCACTTAGAGGTTTTGTAAAAATGTCAGCTAGTTGATGTTTAGTATCAATGAACTCTATGGTTACGTCATGATTAGTAACATGATCTCGTATAAAGTGATGTCTAATATCAATGTGTTTTGTTCTTGAGTGTTGTATAGGATTCTTAGTCAAGTATATTGCACTTGTGTTATCACATTTAATGAGAATATTCTTAAGATTAACTTTGTAATCTTCTAAGGTGTTTTTCATCCATACAACTTGGGCACAGCATGCACTTGCTGCAATATATTCAGCTTCGGTTGTTGATAGTGCAACCGAGTTTTGTTTCTTAGATGACCAGGAAACAAGGGCATGTCCTAAAATTTGACATGATCCTGATGTGCTTTTTCTATCTAGTTTATAGCCAGCAAAGTCCGCATCAGCATAAGCAATTAACTCAAAATTCTTTGATTTTGGGTACCATAATCCTATATTTGTGGTACCATTAAGATATCTAAGTATTCTTTTAACTGCTTTGAGATAAGATATCTTAGGGTTTGATTGAAATCTAGCACAAAGTCCTACACTGAACATGATGTCTGGTCTGGTTGCAGTGAGGTAAAGTAAACTTCCTATCATACCCCTATAAGTTTTTTGATCGAAGCTTTCTCCACTTTCATCAATTTCTAACTTAGTAGAGGTGCTCATAGGAGTGTTAATAGCCTTTGAGTTGTTCATATTAAACTTTTTTAATAAATTCATAGCATATTTAGTTTGACTAATAAAGATGTCATTGCTTAGTTGTTTGATTTGCAAGCCTAAGAAGAATGTTAATTCTCCTATTAAGCTTATTTCGAATTCAAGACTCATAGTTTTAGCAAAAGATTCACAAAGAGAATCATTCGTAGAGCCAAAGATAATATCATCAACATAAATCTGGACAATGAGAAAATTATTTTCAAAATTCTTGATGAACAATGTAGTATCAACCTTGCCTTTTGTGAAATTATTTTCGATAAGAAAAGAACTAAGTCTCTCATACCAAGCCCTTGGGGCTTGTTTTAAACTATAGAGAGCTTTAGTT
Source organism: Musa acuminata AAA Group (assembly GCF_036884655.1). Classification (NCBI taxonomy): domain Eukaryota; kingdom Viridiplantae; phylum Streptophyta; class Magnoliopsida; order Zingiberales; family Musaceae; genus Musa; species Musa acuminata. Next base: position 23,140,586 of record NC_088343.1, on the reverse strand, counting down.
AATCTAAACACATGATTAGGGAGGCTATTATTTTCAAATCCAGGAGGTTGTTCAACATAAACTTCTTCAGAGATAAAGCCATTTAGAAAAGCGCTTTTAACATCCATTTGAAATAGCTTAAAATTATTACTACTAGCGTAGGCAAGGAGCATCCTTATGGCTTCCAATCGAGCCATAGGAGCGAAGGTTTCTTCGTAATCGATACCTTCTTCTTGGTTGAAACCTTTGGCCACTAATCTAGCCTTGTTTCTAACCACGATACCATTTTCATCTTGCTTGTTTCTGAAGACCCATTTAGTACCAATAACTAAATGGTCATTTGGCCTAGGAACAAGCTTCCACACCTCATTTCTCTCAAATTGATTCAGTTCATCTTGCATTGCGATAATCCATGAATCATCTTTCATGGCTTCGTCAACACATTTGGGTTCAATTTGGGAGAGAAAGGCGACGTTCGCACAAAAATTTTTAAGAGAAGATCGTGTTTGAACCCCCTTTAACGTGTCTCCTAAAATTAGCTCATTGGGATGAGCATCTACATACTTCCAATCCTTGGGTAAGGATGTTTCGGAAGTGGATGCATCCAAGTTGCTAGTTGGAGAAGGGGTTTCATTTAAATTCAAGGAATCAAAATTAACATTATCATCAAAATCATTTTTCCTGATTTCGAAAATCTCATTGAAAACAACATGAATGGATTCTTCGATAATTAAGGTTCTTTTATTGAAGATACGAAAGGCTTTAGAAACCGAAGAATAACCAAGAAAGATTCCTTCATCGGATTTAGCATCAAATTTTCCTAGGTTATCCTTTTCATTCAAGATAAAACATTTACACCCAAAGATTTTAAAATATGAAACATTGGGTTTCTTGTTGTTCTATAACTCATAGGGAGTTTTGGTTAGTAGGGGTCTTACTAGAACTCTATTCAAAATATAACATGTGGTATTTACGGCTTCGGCCAAAAAATATTTGGGTAGGTTGTGTTCATTCAACATGGTTCTTGCCATTTCTTGTAAATTTTGATTTTTTCTTTCTACTACTCCATTTTGTTGAGGATTTCTAGGAGTAGAGAAATTATGGTTGTATCCATTGAGTTCACAAAATTCCTGGAAATCATGGTTTTGAAATTCACCACCATGATCACTTCTAATTGACGAAATCATAGAACCTTTCTCATTCTGAACAAGTTTACAAAACTTGGTAAAATATCTAAGGCAATCACTTTTCTGTTTTAAGAAGTAAGTCCATGTGTATCTGCTATAATCATCCACAATGACGAAGGCGTATTTGCTACCTCCTAGGCTTGATGTGGAGATTGGTCCGAACAAGTCCATATGGATCAATTGTAAGGGCCTAGAGGTGCTTACTTGATTCTTAGATTTGAAACTACCCTTAATTTGTTTACCTAATTGGCAAGCATCACATATATTATCTTTGATGAACTTGATATGAGGAATTCCTCTTACAAGTTCTTTAGATGATATTTGAGTGATTAGTTTCCTGCTAGCATGACCTAATCTTCTATGCCATAGCCAAGCATCCTCATTCAAAACCGAAAAACATATTTCATTACACAAATCATTGATGTCAATAGTGTATATGTTATTTTGTTTTAATGCAATCATAGACATATTTTTGTGTGGTTTTTCAATGATGCAAGCATTAGATTCGAATCTGACAATGTATCCTTTATCACATAATTGACTAATGCTCAAGAGGTTATATTTTAAGCCATCAACTAACAAAATATCTTCAATAAGGAAGTTGGATTTGTTACCTATGGTTCCTTTGCCAACGATTTTACCCTTGTTGTTGTCTCCGAAGGTGACATAGCCTTCGTCTATGCTAGTGAGCTTAGAGAATTGAGATGGATCTCCGGTCATATGCCTTGAGCATCCACTATCAAGGTACCATCTTTTGCTCCTAGCTTGCGATGGTATAGGTTTCTACAAGAAAGGATGATTTTTAGGTACCCATTTGCTTTTGGGTGCCTCAATGATAGATCTACATTGTTTATCATGTTGCATAGAGTTTATCATGGTTCCTTTAGGAACCCAAATCAATTTGTTTGGACTAATTTTCTTGAATGGACAATAATGCGTCTTGTGTCCAAATTTGCAACAAAAGTTGCATTTGTTTTGGTGTTGAATATGTAGGATGGGGCCTTTTATGAAGGTGGTTGGATTTTGGTGAGGACTTCTCACAAATCCAATTCCACTTCTTTTGGGAACGTGACCCTTGTTTGCGAGGATCATGTTCAGTGACTTGCTACCAACCTCAAATTTCTTTAAGGTATCCTTAAGTAGTAAGTTTTCCATTTGGAAAGTTTCTAGATCATGGCATTTAATGCATGAATTTAAACTATCATGATATTCAGTTTTTAACTTATCAAAGTCACAAGTAAGACTATCATGCTCCTTTTTTAGCAATTTGTATTTTCTATCAATAATTTTGCATTCATCAAATAAGTCAATTGAAGGCATTTAATAATTCATCGAAAGATATATCTGCATCTATTAAATTTGTTACCTCTTCTCCGATGGCCATTAAGGCGTAATGAGCAACTTGCTCGGTGTTGGACTCCTTTTCTTCGAACGCACTCGAATCATCCCATGTTGCTTTGAGCGCCTTCTTCTTTGTTATTCTCTTTTTGACTTGGGGATAATCACTCTTATAGTGTCCCGGCTTTTTGCACTCATAGCAAATAACTTGGTCCTTCTTGGGTTCAAGTTTATTTTTAGTGTCATTCTTAAACTTGTTTCTTTTAATGAATTTTTTAAATTTTCTTGTTAGAAGTGCCAAGTCATCGTCACAGTCCTCATCACTTGAGTTTTCTTTTAAGTGGTATTCCAAAGTTCTAAGTGTCATATCCTTCCTGTTCTTTGGAAGGATGTCTTCTTGCTCTTCATGAGCTTTGCAAGTCATCTCGTAGGTCATTAATGACCCAATTAGTTCTTCAAGAGGGAAGTTGTTTAGATCTTTCGCCTCTTGAATAGTAGTGACTTTAGGATCCCAACTCTTAGGAAGGGATCTTAGAATCTTATTTACGAGCTCAAAATCCGAAAAACTTTTTCCGAGTCCTTTTAGACCATTGACAACATCCGTGAAACGGGTAAACATGTCGCCAATAGTCTCACTCGGTTTCATCCGGAAAAGTTCAAAAGAGTGTAACAAAAGATTGATTTTTGACTCTTTCACTCTACTTGTGCCTTCATGAGTCACTTCAAGTGTGTGCCAAATATCAAATGCAGTTTCACAAATCGAAACACGATTAAACTCATTTTTATCAAGTGCACAAAATAAGGCATTCATAGCCTTGCATTAAAAGCGAAAGCCTTCTTCTCCAAATCATTCCAATCGATCATTGGAAGAGAAGACTTTGAAAAACCGTTTTTGACAAGATTCCAAAGTTCAAAATCCATAGAAATAAGAAAGATCCTCATTCGGGTCTTCCAATAGGTGTAGTCCGTCCCATTGAACATGGGTGGACGTGTAATACAGTAATTAGGGTCCGAATGGGTAGATCCATTCGGCCCAAATTGGGTCTTTCAGGGGCCCAATTGCCCCAAGATTAAGCCAATGGGATCACCTCCCATTACCAACTTAATCATTGTGCTAACTACGATAAATCCTAAGACAATTTCTGCAGCTTGCTCCGGTGCGTCAATCGCATCTTCCGGCGAGTTTCCGGCGAACTTCCGTCGATCATCCGATGAACCCTCGGTGATTCTCCTGCGGACTTCCGGCAAACTCCTGGACTTGCGACGATACACTTGGCGAGTTCCGCGAGCTTCTTTGGCAAGCTTATGGACTTCTCAGATTTGTTCCTGCAGAACCTCCGACGACAGTCCGAACTTCCGTCGAGCTCTCGAACTCCCAACGTGATCATTGTCATGACTCCGGCGTAACTCCTGCTGCATGTCTTACTTTCATCGTAGTTAATCCTGCACACTTATCTCAACATATAGGTTAGACAACAAATGAAAATTGACTTCATCATCAAAATCCGAGATTCAACAGATAGGTATAAAGGCTAAAACATCCATGGAAGAATAGCTTACAAGTGATGACATTTCTTAGCAACATGGCTTTCCATGTCACATATTTGACAGGTGACTTTGATGTTGAATTGTTGATCAGATTTGTTGATACTTTTGCTATGATGATATTGTATGTTACCTCTAGAATGATTGTTTGGATGGTTAACTTGATGGATATGGATCTTGCCTTTATTGATAGAATTAGCCTTGTTAGTAAAATTGACAGTGATAGAAGCAGCATCAGAAGGTGGTGTCTGTCGCTTAAGATAAGCTTCATAGCCAGAAAGCTTATCATGAAGTTCTTTAAAAGATATAAGACTATCACGAGCATAAATCTCGATCACAATCTCCTTGTAATGTAATCCAAGACTCTTTAATATATGAAAATAATCTCTTCATCATCAAGAGGTGCATCAACCCTAGTAAATGCATCGGCTTGAGTTTTGATAGCCTATATATAGTCAAAAATAAACTTTATGCTTTTAGAAAGTTTGAAGAGAGATTTTGGAAGTTGCATGAGGTAACCATAAGATTTATTAGCATATATTATTGCAAGCTTGGTTTATACCTCATAAGAAGATAAGAAGATTTTGTAGAGGGTACATAGAGAATGATTTGATGAGAGAGAAAGAGAGACAATGATAGCACTTCTAATATGATAATATTAATGAATCCAAAAAGTATATTTAGGATTAATAATTTTAATATTATTCTCTCTAATCATTTATAGAGGGCAAGTTATGGTGTCACCTACACAACCCATAAGATCATATCCGATTAAAAAATAATAAAATTGAATATACCGAAAGATATAGTTTGTAGATGTGAGTTTGAGAGGAGCTTAGATTACGATATTAATAGAGATAAGAGTATTTTTAAAAATAAAAGAGTTGGGATTGATATGAGATAAGTGGCTAATGGAAGAGGCATTATCGACAATGTCAAAAAGTGGAAAAGAAAAACTCAAAGTAGCTTACAACAAAAGATAGGCATGTTAGAGCATAAAGTTCAATAGAACTTGTAATGCTACCTTCAACTATGATGAAAGAGGAGGTACAAAGCAATAATAGCAAAGAGAATATTGAAAAAAACCTCCTTGGTGTGACTATGATATTATAAGAAGAAATGACTAGCTTAAATTTGTATTGATAGTAGGTATGAATTTATATATACAAAAAGAGATTATAAAATATGATAATTACATGATTTTTCAATCAATAATACATATAAAATATAAATCTTCGTTGGGAGTGCCCCATCCTGCTCCGTCTCTATCTGCTTTCTCACTGGGCTCTGTGCCTCCTGGTCCGCGTTGGCGAACTTCGTCCTCATCGTGTGGGCGCTGGTCCTCACCGCCAACTCCATCGTCCTGTTCATCAGCTCCCTCGCGCTGGACTACAGTAGCTCGGCCTCTTCACTCCCCAGACCTTAATTCCATCTGAAAGTTCCCAATCGGTACCACCCTCTCGTTCTCTGGCTATGATCGATTGCCAATTCTAATTTTTGCCCAAATCCATGGAGAAAAGTGTCAGCTTTATCGAATGTTTGATCTCCTACCTGAGACGGTGGCTTTCTTTACGGCCGCCTTTCCTCTGCCTCGACGCACCTCCGGCCACTTCCTCGACGACCAGTGGTCGTTTTCTTCCGCTAGAGCGAGACATCCTCACCGACCACAGAACACATTCTTCCTCCATTCCTAAATCTTCAAGTATTGGCTACAGGCTCACGGCTGAGAAGGATGAGCCGAGACCGACGGCATGACGACCAATTCTTCATGGTCATCCTCACTCTAGCGGTCACCTCTCGCCGCAGCCCCGCGGCCGCTTCTCGGCCAAAGTCCACCACCTTCCCTTGGGCAGCAGCTCGACCATCCCTCCTTGCGGCGACGTCTCTGCCCCTCAGTCGCACCACAACAGCTTCATCTCAACAATACTTGGTTGCACCCGCCATCGCAGTAGCAGAGACTGAGACTACCGCCATCGTCTCCCACCGGCAGCGGTTCGGAGGCGTACGTGAACGGAGGCAGCAAGGTGGGACCGTTGGCATTGGCTGGTGCATTAGTGCTGCTGCTATAGAGAAGCCTTTGTTCTCTTAGACTTGCACGGGTGGCTTTTCAGTTCACTGATTCTATTTCTACTGGTGTGATAACTCATCTTCATCCTCATCTTGGTTTACTTCATGATTCTTGGAGCCATTCGAGAGGAGATCACTGGATACTACTGTTACGGTCAGTAACTGTTCAGCAGTGACCTCGAGGTCGTCGCGGCTTGGTTCGGGCCCGGAAGGTGGTGGTCAACGGGTGGGTAAGCTCCGCGAGTCTGCCGAATCTCTGTTGACGAGGATCTCTGAGGGGTCCGCGCCTGCACAAAGGTCGGGTCGGGATGTTCGACCCGACCCCTCCGATGATCAAGTTAGATGGATGCGGAGGGGGGCTCAGATGGAGGGTGTTACCTTCTAGTGTTGGCTGTCTCTCCCTTTCTCTTGCGAGTTCGGGTGTATTTATAGAGGGATTTATCGTTACCTGACTTGACCACCTGCTGGGGTGAGGGGGTACCTCTGATAGCGTCTGACGCGGCCGCTGGGGTCGTGTGGTGGATCGGTTTGTAGCAGGGTATGGGCGAGGACAGGTCATTGTCCTGTCTTGCCGTGGTCAACCGTGCAGGGTCGGAGGTCGCCGTTCAACAGCGGGTGTTGTCAGGGCGGGTCTAGTCAGCGTTATTGCTTTTCTGGGGGCTGTCGTCACGGCTGTCATCCGGCCATTATTTTCCCTATCATATTCCCCCCCCGAAAAGGAGCCATGCGTCGATTTGTGATGGGGGGAGGGAGCTCGAGGCATGGCTGCGTCTCTTAGCGCCGAAGTGGTCTCAGGCGGCAGGCGGTCTAGTTCGTTTTACCCTGACAGAGTTTCGGGTGTGCCAACTGCACTAGTGTGTCTCGGGCGTGGTGTAGCTGAGGAGAGAGACCCAGGCGGGCCAGCCGCGCTGGGGCGCCTCGGGGATTACGCGGCCGAGGTGGAAGACCCAGGCGGGCTGGCCGCGCTGAGGTACCTTGGGCATTACGCGGCCGAGGTGGGAGACCCAGGCGGGCTGGCTGCGCTGGGGTACCTCGGGCATTACGCGGCCGAGGTGGCAGACCCAGGCGGGCTGGCCGCGCTGAGGACCTCGGGCATTACGCGGCCGAGGTGGGAGACCCAGGCGGGCTGGGCGCGCTGGGGTACCTCGGGCATTACGCGGCCGAGGTGAAGACCCAGGCGGGCTGGCCGCACTGAGGTACCTCGGGCATTACGCGGCCGAGATGGGAGACCCAAGCGGGCTGGCCGCGTTGGGGTACCTCGGGCATTACGCGGCCGAGGTGGAAGACCCAGGCGGGCTGGCCACGCTGAGGTACCTCGGGCATTACGCGGCTGAGGTGGGAGACCCAGGTGGGCTGGTCGCGCTGGGATACCTCGGGCATTACGCGGCCGAGGTGGGAGACCCAGGCGGGCTGGTCGCGCTGGGGTACCTCGGGCATTACGCGGCCGAGGTGGAAGTCCCAGGCGGGCTGGCCGCGCTGAGGTACCTCGGGCATTACGCGGCCGAGGTGGGAGACCCAGGCGGGCTGGCCACACTGGGGTACCTCGGGCATTACGCGGCCGAGGTGGAAGACCCAGGCGGGCTGGCCGTGCTGAGGTACCTCGGGCATTACGCGGCCGAGGTGGAAGACCCAGGCGGGCTGGCCGCGCTGGGGTACCTCGGGCATTACGCGGCCGAGGTGGGAGACCCAGGCGGGCTGCGCCGGCTTTCCTCTGGGGAAGGTCAAGGGGCCCTCCCCTTTCAGCGTCCGCCGGGTTTCGAGCTTAATATGATTAGATCTAAGCGTGATTAATGCATTTAAGTTTGTCTCGATTACCGTCCCCGAGGCTTGGCATGATGAATGCCTTGATGCCCGCGCTGCGCCGCAGCCCTCTGCCATGTTAGGCCGCATTTATTGCGAGGAGACGCCTTTCCTCCCTACAGCGGACTTCGGGAGAGGAAGGGTCGCCGCTTTCGGCGGGATGCGGCCTGCTTATAAGTCATGAGGCCGGCTGCCGGGGGAACATCTTTTCCTCCGGGTGTGTCGTGCTGCCTCGTATCTCCTCACTTTATCCGTGCCAACCGTCCTTCCTCCCCTTGCCGAAGGTCAGTAAGAATGGCGTCCTCTTCTTCCCGCTCATCTTCTTCTTCGTCGAAAGCCGGCGGGGCAGCTGCTTTGTCGGATCCTACGTCGTCGTCGGACGAGAAGGCGACCAGGGCCCTTGAGGCCTTGATGTGGCCCCACGACCATGACTCCACCGTGGACGAGTCAACGCTGAGTCTCCTCCGGGATCGCTATGGTGTCCCGGAGGAGTTTGTCCTTCAAGCTCCTGTGCCTGGCCAACGTGCATACGACCCAATCCCTAAGGGCTTTGCCCTTACCCTTGATGCTTTCGAGGTCGGGCTACGCCTCCCTCTACACCCTGTCATAGTTTCCTGCCTTTCCTGGTGGCGTATCTCCCCGTCTCAAATGGCGCCGAACTCATGGCGCTATCTGGTGGCGTTTTTAGGCGAGTGCCATTACGCCGACATACCCCCGACTCGTGCCCTCTTCTTCTCCTGCTTTCGTCTTGTCAAGGGGTCGGGGGGTTACTATCTGTCAGCCCGAGCGGGTTTTAGAGTGAGCGGGGCCCCTTCCAGCAACAAGGGGTGGAAGGAGCGCTTCTTTTTTGTCAGTCGTTCGGAAGACTGGGGGTTCGGCGTCCGTTGGGGGGCGCGTGTGATAGACAACACTACCCCGGTTTTGGACGACGATGAGCGCCGAGGGCTTCGGAGGCTCAGAGAAATCCTCCCGTCCTCCCGAGCCATCCGGAGCATGTCTGAGCGGTGGTTAGTGGAGGCGGGTCTTAGCCCGGCACCTCTAGGTACGCTCCGAGGAGCGGTTCCTTTGGGGGTTTCCTTTTCTTTTCTATTGCGTGTTGTCGTTTGACTGACAGTTGTCCTGATCCTTCTCATCAGACATGGTGCGTCTCGAGGCTTTGCGTGGGGGGAAGACCACTGTTGCGTCGGGCCGCTCGCCTTCCGTCGCCAAGGTGGGCACGAGGGAAGCTCCCGTGGACGTCGAGGCGGGTCGGTCTCGGAAGAGGGCACGGGCGCCGTCAGGCGGGGGTCTCGAGGTGGTTGCCGCTCCAGCAACGGGGGCCGAGGTGGCGCTGGCGGTGGATGGTGCCGCAGGAAGCCTCGGTGAGGGCGAGGCCGGACCGAGCGGGGGTGTGGCGACAGAGGCGCCTCGCCAACCTTCCGTTCGCGAGCTTCTCTGCCTTTCGCTAAGGGAGGATGAGCCGTACTTACTGCGGGAGGTGGGTGCTCTCCCCCGCGGCGTGGCCACCGACCCTCTGGTGGCTCGGTGGGATGGTCTTACCCGGGGCACCCGGGTGTGGGCCGACGGGGATAGCGCGGGCAGGTTCATCCGCGGTGGGCTTCATCCTAACATAGCCCGGGACCTGTACTCCCTGCCTTCCGACGCTCTGCTTGGCAAGGCAGCCAAGTCCCTGTTATAGGTAAGCGTCATTTCGCCCCCGGGTTTACCTGTCCTTGGATGGACTCGGCTCTAACTTTGACCTCGTCCTTCCCTCAGGGCAACCACTACGCCGCCGCTCTGATGGATCGCGTCCGAGACGCGGGGCAAGTCATCGCCGCCTTGAGCAGCCGCAACGTCGAGCTCCGGAAGCAAGCAGACGAGGCTCGGGCCGGGGCCGGCCCCGAGGCAGTGGCGGCGGCCGAGCGGCGTGCCTTGGACTCGGAGGCCAAGGTGGCGCGGCTGAATTCCGAGCTCCAGGCGTCATCCGAGCGGCTTGCGGAGTTGCAGACGCGGCTGGACCTCGAGGCCATGGCGGCGGCCGAGCGGCGTGCCTTGGACTCGGAGGCCGAGGTGGCGCGGCTGAATTCCGAGCTCCAGGCGTCATCCGAGCGGCTTGCGGAGTTGCAGACGCGGCTGGAGGCGTCTGAGGAGCGCAGCACAGAGCTGCAGGGTCACCTGAGGGCAGCGATGGTGGAGTCCCGTTCGGCGAGGTCCGACTCCATCGAGCTGGTTCGACGTCTTGAGGAGGCGTGGGCCGAGGCGATGGGGGCCTCCGAGGCCTTGGAGGCCGAGATCCGCCAAAGGCCGGAGAAGGACCAAAAGCTGATCGAGGACTACAAGGCTTCCTCGGGCTTTCAGCTAGGCCTTGTCCGGACCGGGCGGGTCTCGTACGAGTACGGGTATCGGGTTGCCCTTGCCCGTTTCAAGGCACGCAACCCTGACTCGGAGGTCGTGGAGGATCCCTTCGGCTCCTTCCCTAAAGATCTAGGCGTCGACATGCCAGCAGATGTTCCTTTTGATGATAGCCCTGACGCCCCTAAGGATTGATGTCCTTTTTTTTTTTTTTTTTTTTTTTTTTTTGTAACACCCCCTTTTTTTTCGAATGAATATGATCTCTTCTCCTTCTCAATGATCTATGCTTTTATTCTCGTAGCTGGCCGAGTCTCATGGAAAGAACTTTTTGAGATTTTGTGCATTCCAAGTCCTTGGTAGGGACTGACCTTCCATTGTGGTGAGTCAGAATGTGCCGGTTCCGATGACTTCGGTTACCCGATAAGGGCCCTCCCAACTGGGGGCTAACTTGCCTCTTTGTCGGGTCGGGTCACTGACCTCGGTCCGTCGCAGGACTAGGTCGCCCAATCTGATAGGTCGAGGTTGTACCTTTCGGTTGTAAACCCTTGCGATTGCCCTCTTGTAGGAGAGGGCTCTTACATGTGCGTCGGCACGTCGCTCTTCCAGTAAGTCGAGGGCGGCTCGGAGTCCTTCATCCGAGGCTCCCTCGTCGTAGCCTCTTATCCAGAGGGTGGCAATGGCTACCTCGGGGGGAAGTACAGCTTCGGTTCCGAATGCGAGGCTGTACGGAGACTCTCCCGTTGTTGTTTTTGGAGTGGTGCGCAGCGCCCATAGTACGCTCGGGAGCTCGTCCGTCCAAGCTGTCCGAGCCGCAGATACTCTTCTCTTGAGCCCGTCCAGAATGGACTGGTTGGTCACTTCTGCTAGCCCGTTCGTCTGGGGGTGAGCGACCGAACTGTATTTCAGGCGGACTCCGTGTCTTGCGCAGAACTCCCGAAATCTCTGGCTGGAGAACTGGGGCCCATTATCCGTGATAATGGTTTTGGGTAGGCCGAACCGGGTAATCAAAATTTTCCATATGAACTTCTCTACTTGCTGCGCCATGATTGTCGCCAGTGGTTCGGCCTCGACCCACTTCGTGAAGTAATCCACGCCGACGATGAGGAATCTCCGCTGTCCTGCGGCTAAGGGAAAGGGCCCGAGGATGTCTAAGCCCCATTGCGCAAACGGCCAAGCGCAGTCGATAGGGGCTAGCGGGACTGCGGGGAGCTGAGGTGTGCGGGCGTGCTCTTGGCATGAGGTACACCGTTGCACGTGTGTTCTTGCATCCCGGCACATGGTCGGCCAGTAGTAGCCTTGGCAGAGTATTTTATGCGCTAAGATCCGTCCGCCGATGTGTTCTCCGCAGGCACCCTCATGTATCTCTGCCAGGACGGTTTGCGCCTCGTCAGGCTCCAAGCATCGCAGGAGGGGGTACGAGAAGGATCGCTTATAGAGCCGCCCGCCCGCCTCAATATACCACGCGTGCGTGCGAAGCAGGCGCCGGGCTGTTGCTTTGTCGGGCGGAAGAATTCCGTCCCGTTTGTAGCGCAGCAATTCTTGTACCCAAGAGGATGCACTGCTGGTAGCCGTGACCGCGATCTCGAAGGCGCGGGCGGGTAGCTCCTCGACCTCCGGCCCGACCTCGGGGGCAGGTTTTGAGGCCAGCTTAGCCAGCGCATCAACGCGCTCGTTCTCCACCCTCGGGACATTAGACAATGTGAAATAAAGGAATTTCGCGGTTAAATTCCTCACCTGCGCCAGGTATCTTGCCATGGTCGGGTCGCGGGCTTCGTATCCTCCGCTGAGTTGCTCGGCCACCAGCTGGGAATCTGTGAGGACACGGAGGGTGTCCACCTGCATCTCGAGGGCCAACCTGAGTCCCGCCAGGAGTGCTTCGTACTCCGCCTCGTTATTAGTGGCGCGGAACCCAAATCAGAGGGAATGCTCAAATGACCGCCTGTCGGGGGCTCGGAACACCAACCCTGCGCCTGCACCCTTTGAGTTGGCTGATCCGTCGACGTGCAGGACCCAGGCCTCGGGCGGTCGTTCGAGGCTCCCGCTCTCGTCTCGGGTTAGCTCCGCGATGAAGTCGGCCACGGACTGGGCTTTGATGGCCATCCTGGGTACGTACTGAATGTCATGTTCGCCGAGCTCCATTGCCCATTTGAGAAGTCGTCCTGCCACATCAAACTTAGACAAGACCAGCCGAAGCGGTTGGTCCGTAACTACCTCCACGGGGTGAGCTTGGAAATAGGGGCGCAGTTTCCGGGCGGACAGCACAAGGGCGAGCGCCAGCTTTTCGATCGGGGGGTATCGTTCCTTTGGGCCGCTGAGGACGTGGCTGGTGTAGTAGACCGGGAGTTGGCCGGCGGAGCTTTCTTTAACCAGGACGGAGCTCACTGCGTGCGGGGAGGCGGCCAGATAGATGCTCAGTTTTTCGCCGGGAGAGACCGTGGTGAGCTGAGGGAGGTTGGCCAGGCGTTGTTTTACTTGCTGGAGGGCTTCCTCGCATTCTATCGTCCATTGGAAGCCTTTCGGTTTCTTTAGTGCCTTGAAGAAGGGGAAACAGCGATCCCCTGACCGGGCGAGGAATTGGGACATGGCGACGAGCTTCCCGTTGAGGCGCTGCAGGTCCTTGATCGTCTGGGGTGATTGCATGTTGATGATTGCCTAGAGCTTCTCCGGGTCGGCGTCGATCCCTCTTTCGTGCACGATGAATCCGAGGAATTTTCCTGATGTGACGCCGAAGGCGCATTTCGCGGGGTTGAGCCGCATGCCGACCTGGCGGAGCATAGCGAAGGCTTCGGCTAAATCAGCCAAGTGAGTCCCGGCTTCTCGGCTCTTTACGATCATGTCGTCGACGTACACCTCCATGTTTCGACCGATCTAGCGGGCGAATATCTTGTTTACCGCCCTTTGATATGTCGCGCCGGCATTTTTCAGTCCGAAAGGCATGACCTTGTAAAAGTAGACCCCTTGATCGGTGATGAAGGCCGTGTGTTCTTGATCTTCAGGTGCCATCCCGATCTGGTTATAGCCCGAGAAGGCATCCATAAATGACAGGCGGGTGTGGCCTGCCGTGGCGTCAACCAGCTGGTCGACCCTTGGTAGGGGATAGCAGTCCTTCGGACATGCCTTGTTAAGGCTTGTGTAGTCAACGCACATCCTCCAGCTTCCATTTGCTTTTTTGACAAGAAATACATTGGACAGCCATTGCGGGTATCCGGCTTCTTTTATGAAGCCCGCCTTCAAGAGGTGAGTTACTTCTTCTCGTATGGCTGTCCGCCGCTCTGGGGCTTGCCGCCTCAGCTTTTGTTTTACCGGACGGGCGTCGGTGGAGATACTGAGGCGATGTAGGGCGACTTCCGTGTTGACGCCTGTCATGTCAGAGGGTGACCAAGCGAAGACATCAGCATTCTCTTGTAGGAGGCCGACGAGTTGTTCTCGTTCGTGCTTGGGCAGCTCTGACCCGACCCTAATCGCTCGTTCCGGGCGACCTTCTTGCAGCGGTATGGCGACTGTGGTTCCCTTCGGCTCGACATGGGGAGCCGACCTCTGTATTTCTCGGGGGTCCGTCAACGGTGGGTTGACCCTGGGCTTCTTAGGTAGCGAGACGGCGGTCAAGTAACAGCGCCGGGATTCTCGAGGGCTTCCCGCGGTTTCACCGGTCCCTGCGGAGGTCGGGAACTTCATGGTCTGATAGTAGGTCGAGACGACAGCTCTAACTTTGTTGAGTGTCGGCCGACCGAGGATGGCGTTGTAAGCGGCGGGGAGGTCGATGACCAAGAAGGTGGTCATCGTTGTCTTCGACTTCGGTTGAACTCCTAGGGTCAGGGGCAAAGTAACCGCCCCCAGTGGCGAGACTGAATCACCGGTGAAGCCGGTGAGCACCGAGGACACTGGCTTCATGCCATCTCTAGGTAGGCCGAGCTTCTGGTAGGCGTCGAGGTATAGTATGTCGGCCGAGCTCCCGGTATCGACCATGATCCTTTGTACCTGCGCGTTGGCGATCCTGGCTGATATCACGAGTGCATCGTCGTGTTCAGCCTGTTCATACGTCCTGGCCGGGAAGGTGACACTGGGTCCGGGTGCGTGTCTGGGGGCCTCAGTTGAGGCGGCTCGGGCGTATGCCTTCTTGCGGGTCATGGAGTCTCCACCGGACGCGGGGCCGCCTGATATCACGTCGATACGTCGTTCGACGGGCCCTTCCGGGCGTGGGGAAGATTCTTTGTTCGGGTGGAGATACTGATCGAGGTGCCCCCTGCGGATGAGTTCCTCGATCTGTCTTTTCAACTCTCGGCATTGTTCAGTGTCGTGCCCACGTTACCGGTGGAAGCGACAGTATTTCGATTGATCTGCCAACGCCCGGGGGTTCCTCATCGGGTAGGGTTCTTTGAGCAAACCCTTTTCCCTTATATGAAGGAATATGTCTGTTCGAGATGAATTCAAAGCTGGAAGGGGGGGCCTTGGAGCCGGCGGGTCAGATCTGTCCGACCTGCGCCGAGACGTTGGTGGCTGTTGCTGTCGAGGCGGCTCCGATTTGGTCCCTTTGTGTCCCCTAGGTCTCCCGGCCATCCACGTTTCTGCAGCGACGAATTGGCTCGCCCGTTGAAGCATCTCTAGTACAGTTGTGGGGGGTCGCTCTACTAGGGACCAGAAGAACCTGGAGGGCCGTAAGCCTATCATGAATGCCTGCATCAATAGGGAAGGATGAGCGTCCGAGAGTCCTCGGATCTGCGTCGTGAAACGGTCCAAGAAGTGGGAAAGGGACTCATCTTCCCCTTGGTTGAGTCCGAGGAGTAGCGCCGCGGATGGCTTCGGGCGGGCGTAGGCGAGGAAGCTGAGCTCAAAGTCCCGGGCGAGCTGGTCGAAGGAGGAGATGGTTCCTGCCTTGAGGCTGCAGTACCATGTGCGGGTCGGCCCCCTCAAAGTTGTCGGAATGCCTTGCACATCAGGGCGTCAGAGGTTCCGTATAGCGCCATTTGGGCGCGAAACGCGGCTACGTGATCCGCGGGGTCGGTAACGCCGTTGTAGGCGTCCAGGGATAGGAGCCGAAAGTGCGGCGGGATGGCCTGATCCTGTATTTCGGGCGCGAACGGGGGTCCTTGGTAACCATCCGTCCCGGGCTCCCCTTTCGACCTGCGAACTTCTTGTTGTACCTCATTGAGACGTTGATTGAAGAGATGCAGCTGCGCTTGCAGGATGTTGGTCAAGTTTGTGGGTGGCCACTCGGGCTCGGGGCGGCTTGACGTGCCCACGGTCTCCCGGTCACCGAGCCGGTCGCTTGGTTTCGGGGCGACGGAGGAGCCCCGGGGGGTGGTGCGTGCTCCCGAGGGGCGGGCTCCCGTTGATGCGAGGGCTGGTCCGTTCGCGGGGGCACCAGTTGGGGGACGAGCGGAACGATGGCTTGCACCACGCCCGCCAGTGCCCTTACTTGGTGGGCAAGGTTGTGGAAGGCCTCGGGGGAAACTGATGGGGGGACGATAGTGGCGTCGGGCGGCGACAAGCCCGGGTCATTGAACAGGCGCCATTATTGCTCCGAAGTCGCAGCGAGACGCTCGTCTTGGGGCTCCTCCCGCGGGGGATGATCTCCCGGGGTCCCGACCGGGTGCGTCCTTGCAGCTGAGGGATCGCCGAGGTGGGTTTGTTGACCAGTCGACATTCCGGGCCCTCCTTCTAGTGCCAAAATGTTACGGTCAGTAACTGTTCAGCCGTGACCTCGAGGTCGTCGCGGCTTGGTTCGGGCCCGGAAGGTGGTGGTCAATGGGTGGGTAAGCTCCGCGAGTCTGCCGAATCTCCATTGACGAGGATCTCTGAGGGGTCCGCGCATGCACAAAGGTCGGGTCGGGATGTTCGACCCGACCCCTCCGATGATCAAGTTAGATGGATGCGGAGGGGGGCTCAGATGGAGGGTGTTACCTTCTAGTGTTGGCTGTCTCTCCCTTTCTCTTGCGAGTTCGGGTGTATTTATAGAGGGATTTATCGTTACCTGACTTGACCACCTGCTGGGGTGAGGGGGTACCTCTGATGGCGTCTGACGCGGCCGCTGGGGTCGCGTGGTGGATCGGTTTGTAGCAGGGTATGGGCGAGGACAGGTCATTGTCCTGTCTTGCCGTGGTCAACCGTGCGGGGTCGGAGGTCGCCGTTCAATAGCGGGTGTTGTCAGGGCGGGTTTAGTCAGCGTTATTGCTTTTCTGGGGGCTGTCGTCACGGCGTGTCATCCGGCCATTATTTTCCCTATCAACTACATCTAAAACCCCAAGCCTAAGCCACCACGGAAGTAGCATCGTCTTCTGTGGAGAGTAAGAGCAGAACCAGATCTTCGACACGGACGGGTAGTAACATCTACCACAGGCATCTGCGGCTCCTGCTCCGATCAAGCGTCACTTGAAGCGGTTGGAATGGCTGGCGTAGTTGTGGACGCTGCAGGAGCAGCACCAGTGACCAAGCCTCCCATCCTTGCTCCAGCTTCTGCTTCAGCGCATCCACAAACGTCATCAACTCCGTCGCCAAGCCAAACGTAGGAGTACGAGCGCCCCTACTGTTGTCGTCCACCCTCTCCACGCCCAGCTTGAGCTCGCCGCATCGTTGGCACGAGTCCCGCGAACACTGCTGCAACATCATTCCCCAGGCTTCCGACTGTTGCATCTTGCTGCTCTCGCTGCTGCTTGCCGCTAGCCTCCTATCACTATTGCCATCCAGCGGAAGCGTGGTGGGCTCCTTTCTCACCTATATTCTGCTCTACACAGCGAGGGAACCCATCTCTTCCTCCGTGGGGTGTGCTTCTCCTATCACAGGCCGTAACTTCATCCACCATTCACTGCCCGGCCTCAAATCAATATGTTAGGAATGAGTCCGCACTAAGAAAGGGGTTTGAATTAGTGCAACGGTAAAAATATCGATTTTAAAAAATTCTCATACGATTTAAATCGATCTCGGAAAGATGCTTAACTTTAAAATGCAAGAATGTAATAAGCAAATAGAGTAAGTAAATCAGTTTGCAATATGAGAATTAAAAGCAGAACAAAAATGTAAACTGATTTATAGTGGTTCGACCGTCGTGACCTACATCCACTCCACCGATTCCCCTTCCATCGAGGCCACCAACATTCACTAACGATCTTCTTTCAATAGGCGAAGATCAACTACCCTTTTACAACCCTCTTCTCCTTTTCATAGGTTTACGGGGTGGGGGGGGGGGGGGGGTGGGGGGTTTGAATTAGTGGTAAAAATATCGATTTTGAAAAATTCTCATACGATTTAAATCGATCTCGAAATGATGCTTAACTTTAAAATGTTTGCAAGAATGTAATAAGCAAATAGAGTAACTAAATTAGTTTGCAATGTGAGAATTAAAAGCAGAACAAAAATGTAAATCGATTTATAGTGGTTCGACCGTCGTGACCTACATCCACTCCACCGATTCCCCTTCCGTCGAGGCTACCGACATCCACTAACGATCTTCTTTCAATGGGCGAAGATCAACTACCACTTTACAACCCTCTTCTCCTTTTCACAGGTTTAGGAGACAAATTTTACACCCCCTTTACTCCTCTCTAAAACTATACTAACACTTAGATCTTTTAGAGGAGTTCTCACAAGATTATAACAGAGTTTTTCTAATTTTTTTCACTCAATTCTTGTGTATGTTAACCAGGGATGAAAGGGGTATTTATAGGCCTCAAGTAGACTCAAACTTGGAGCCTAAAAATATCTCATCCCTGGTTTTTGAGGTACTGGCGATACCACCGCTTGTGCTGGCGATACCACTACTAGTGCTTTCTAACACTGGGCAGTACCACTGCCTGGAAGATTGTGTTTGGGCGGTACCATCACCTAGACTAGTGGTACCACCGCTTGACACTAACACTGGGTAGTATTATCGCCTAGTCTCGGAGATTGTGCCATCGACGGTGCCACATGTTGGATTACTGTTTGGGCCTTTCACTTGACCCAACATATTCCATACATGGGCCCAACTAGCCCCTAATTGGGTTGGCCCAATTCTAATCTCAATTATGTGCTAACTATGAAATTTAAGACATTTACTAAGCTAAATAAGTCTGTAAGTCTAGGTTCCTTTTAGCGAGCTTTCGGTAATCTTCCAGCGAACTTCCGACGATCTCTCAGCAATGTTCAAGCGAACTCCCGGTAAGCTTCTAGATGTCACGATGATCTTCTTGGCGAGTTTCGATGAGCTTCTTTCGCAAGCTCCTGGACTTCTTGGTCAATTCCGATAGAACTTCCAACGAACGTCCGAACTTCCGATGAACTCTTAAACTCCCAACGAAATCTTGTTCTTGACTCCATGATTTCATTTTGCTTTATGCATTGCTTCATAGTTAATCATGCACACTTAAAACCTACTTCGATCTAGACAATTTTTATAAAGCAAATCTAATGTTGTCCGGCATGTCATTGGTTCATCGGCGCTTCATCCGAATCTTCGACGCATCATCCTCTCTTGCGGCTTATTGCCCAATCGACTAGTTGACCTCCGCAACTCCGATATCCTTGATACAATTTTTGCTTTTCTTGGCCCGATGCCCGAACTCATGGCCCGAAGCCTTCTGCCGATATGTCGGTCGATCCTCCGGCTTGATGTCCAATCTTCTAACATATTCTACTCCAGCCCAACAAGATTCATCATGCTTTTAATTATCTTTCCTTGATCGAAGCTTCCTGCATCACTGAAAACATAGATCAAATCATAAACACTATTCCAGTTTCATTCCTTTGGACATTGAATTCATCTAACCTACTTATTTGAATTGAGTTATATATGATTGCTTGGAATCCTTGAATGCTCTTGCTTTCATTTCCTTTCAAATCTGAACACATTTGTGAAAGATTATGCTTGCATTGTATTGACTCGTAAAGGCACTTGTACATTTTGTTGTTTCGCATGTGCTTCCGATATGTGCTATTTATTGTTCATACTATCCTTTTGTACTCTGGTGTTTGTGAGATATTGTGAACCTTTGTTAGAAATGGTAAAGGGAGTTATGCATAGAGCCTACGATGCTTTGTCGGCCCCCTCTAACTTCACTTAGACGTGGGTGGATGGAGCTCCCAAACGTGAGAGACTTCTGTCTAGTGGTCATTTAGAAATGGATGAATCACATTCTGTCCGTGGACCCACTACACCTTTTGTATATTTGATATGATGTCCAGAGCTTTGGTTATGTATTTATGTATGTGCTTTGGATAAGAAAGATATGAATGCAACGTCAAATACGATGTTTCAGCTTTTGTTTCGTATTCGTTCTTTGATATGCTCTGAAATGGTTCATATGCCGTTGATATGCTCTGAAATATTTCCTACGCTATTGATATGTTCCGAAATGTTCCCTATGCCTCTGAAATGTTCCTACGCCATTGATATGCTTTGAAATATTCCATATGTCATTGATGTGTTCCGAAATGTTTCATTTGTCATTGATATGCTCCGAAACATTTCATATGTCGTTGATAAGTTTCGAAATGTTTCATTCGTTATTGATATGCTCTAAAATGTTTCATCTATTATTGGGATACTCCGAAATATTCCATATGCTGTTAATATGCTCCGGAACATTTCCTACACTATTGATATGCTCCAATTACTCTATGCTCCATTTGTTTTGGAACCAAATATGTTTCGATTGAAATGACACATGATTTTATATCTAATGAGATGGTATCCTTGAGAATTCTTGTATTCTGTCTTGCATTATGATACCTTACTTAATTGAAATCGTTCCTTTTGTTCTAAATATGCTTTGTCAATTGCTGAGCTGTTTTTAGCTCACTCCATTGTTATATAAAATCTTTCAAGTCAGCTTGTCACTCTTTGAGATATTTGAATTGGGTTGAGGCAGTGGAGAGCTATTTAGAATTATGGGCAAGTCTTGTTGGTTATTATGTTATTGTTGTATAAGCATATTTTGTATGTAATGAAATATTGTCGATGAACCGAAATGGATATACCTTGTAAAAGTATTAGAAGATCTCTCTTATTTGGAATTTCAGAATTTTAAGTTTAGTTTACGATGATATGAACTTGTGGTAAATAGTTGGAGTTCTGATTGTATAATTTATTTAGTATGTGGATTTATAAATGTTGTTCATGTTTGTTAAGTTGGCTTAGGTTATCATAAATGTGAATTATCGAGTGATATGATATATGATTATAAACTGCACAGGTTTTATAGATATGAATTTGATAGAATGTTTTTTCAGTGTCTTCAAATATTAGTTTGGATCTTGGATTGGTTTGTGATGAAAACTTTAATATCATCAATATTTTTGATGGGTATGACAATGAGTTCACTGATTGATCCACTTACGCAATACTATATGGTTGATGATGTCTTATTGTCAAACAGTGATTTCGTAGTCTTAGTGGTGTACCTGGTCCTTAGATTTGAGACACCAAGGATGTCCTATATGAGTGCTCCACTTTTTGATACTGGACTTATAGGTTTGGATGTTCTAGATTTAGCACAATTGATCATTGGGAGTGGTAGCCAACTTTACGAGGACTACTGAGTATCTATAGAGGATCATCTACTATTAGAACCCTTGTAGATTCTAAACTTGGGGTTGATCTCTTTAGGGGATCGACCTCCTTGGAACTCTATAGGGGTTCCTCCCTTCAAGTTATTGCTCAAAGGCTATAGAAAAGATTTATCTATTGCTTATCAAAAGATGATGAATACATGGCTATTTATAGGATTTCTAAACACTAACTCCTAATATGACTCCTACTCAAAACTCCTACTCAATTAAGACTCATACTCAAGACTCCTAATAGGACTTCTACTCAAGACTCCTATTCCTTTACAACTCCTAATTCTTCTATAAGAAATAACCTTCAAACCCTAGCTGGCATCTTCACCTCTTTAACAGGGATCGGCTTAGGTAGGTTTTACATGAATGCCCCTCTCAATTAGGACTCTCCTAGCTAGAGTCCTAATAGACCCATCCTCTTCAAATCAGCCTTGTCCTCGAGGCTGACAATCCATGAATTCTAGGAATTTGATCTTTAAGTCATCGTAGTTCTCCCAAGTGGCACCTTCTGCTGGTAAGTTCTCCCACTATATTAGCACTTTAGTGGTAGGTCATCATCGTCGAGTCATGATCCGTCGATCAATAATGGCACTTGATTGGGTATGGAGTTCTCTTTGAGTAGTCATATTTGGTGGATGGCTTTGGACTGTCTCCAAGCACCTGTTCACTATTTCCATCTGGTCATCGGTTTGTGAGTGATACGTCGTACTCCTTTTCAATTTAGTGCCCTGCATCTGGAATAACTCTATCCAAAATCGGCTCGTTGTTAGGATCAAGAGCACTAAGGGGGGGTGGGGGGGGGGGGGGGTGGGTGGGTGAATTAGTGCAGCGGAAAACTTTCGACGATTTAAAACGATGTTTGTACAATGAAATCGTTTCCGACATAAAACCGTTTTTGGAAACTTAAATGCAAACTAGAGAGCACCACAATTTGGAGGTTTGCAGTAAGGTAAGCAGCAAAAATAAATGCAAACTAGAGAGCACCACAATTTTAGAGTGGTTCGGTCAATCTTGACTTACATCCACTTTTAGCTTCCTCCTCCGACGAGATCACCGACGTCCACTAGAGGTCTTCCTTCAATAGGCAAAGGCCAACCACCCTTTTATAGTTTCACTCCTTTTGACGGGCTTAGGAGACAACCCTTATAGAATTTTCACTCCTCTCTTGAATGATCGAAACTTGGAAGAAAAGAGGGAGGAGAACTTTTAGCTTATACAACACTTTTGAGCTCTAAAAATCATAGAGTAAGATTGGATTTTCGGTGCCTTTTGGTTGCCCTTTCATGCAGGAAAGCGTGGGGTTTATATAGGCCCCAACTGATTTGAATTTGGAGCTCAAATGTGTTATCTCCCAGATTTCTAGGGTCCTAGCGATACTACCGCCATAACTGGGCGGTACTACCTCTCGGAGACTGAGCTTAGGCAGTACCACGGCTTGACAGGGGTGGTACCACTACCCAGTCTCGCTCGAAGACTGAGCCCAAGCGGTACCACCGCCTGACAGGGGCAGTACCACCGCCCAATCTCGCTCGGAGACTGAGCCCAGGTGGTACCACTGCCTGACTTGGGTGGTTGCACCGTCCAGCTTTCCTGAGCTCCTGGGCGGTGCCACCGCCAACCCAGGTGGTGCCACCGCCGACCCAAGCAGTGCCACCATCAGCCAGGAAATCTGGGTCCGAATGGGCTGATCCATTCGGTCCAATTTGGGTTTGTCAAGGGCCCAATTGCCCCCAGATTAAGTTAATAGGATCACCTTCCATTCCTAGCTTAATCTACATACTAACTACGATATTTCTTAAGAAATTTACTACAACTTGCTCTGGTGCGTCAATCACTTCTTATAGCGAGCTTCTAGCGAACTTCCGGCAAACATCAGACGAACCCTCGACGATACTCCGACGGACTTCCGGTAAACTCCTAGACTTGCGACGATCCACTTGGCGAGTTCCGACGAGCTTCTTTGGCAAACTCCTGGACTTCTCGGATTTGTTCCCGTAGAACCTCCGACGACCATCCGGACTTTCGTCGAACTCTCGAACCCCCAACGTGATCATGGTCTTGACTCCGGCGTAACTCCTGCTGCATGTCTTACTGTCATCGTCGTTAAACCTACATATGTAAAACAAACTTCGATATAGACAATTAATACTAAGCATTAATCAAGTTGTCCGACATGTCATTAGTCCCTCGACGCTTCATCCGATTCTTCGGCGCATCGTCCTCTCCTGCGGCCTATTGCCCAATCGGCTAGTTGACACCGTAACTCCGATATCCTTGGCGCAATACTCACTCTTCTTAGCCTGATGCCCGAATCCACGGCCCAAAGTGTTGAATCTCGCATTTTGATGATGAAACCACTTGATATATGTTTATGATTTAATCTGCATTTTGAGTGATGCTGGATGCTTCGATCAGGATGAGACAATTAAAGCAGGAAAATCATGTTGTGCCGGAGGAACATGTCAGAAGATTGGACGTCGGGCCAGTGGATCGGTCGACGTATCGACAGAAGGCTTCGGGCTGTGGACTCGAGCATCGAGCTAAGAAGAGCGGGTATTGTGCCAAGGATATCGGAGTTGCGGAGTCAACTGGCCGATTGGGCAATAGGCTGCAGGAGAGGACGATGCGCCGAAGAATCGGACGAAGCGTCGAGGGACCAATGACATGCCAGACAACTTGGTTAATTACTTAGGATTAATTGTCTCGATCGAAGTTTTGTTCCACATGTGCAGGATTAACTACGATAAAAATAAGATATGCAGCAGGAGTTGCGCCGAAGTCAAGACAATGATCACGTTGGGAGTTCGAGAGTTCGACGGAAGTTCGGACAGTCGTCGGAGGTTCTGCGGGAACAAATCCGAGAAGTCCATGATCTTGCCAAAGAAGGTCGTCGGAACTCGCCAAGTGGATCATCGCAAGTCCGGGAGTTTGCTGGAAGTCCGCAGGAGCATCACCGAGGGTTCATCGGATGATCGACGGAAGTTCGCCGAAAGCTCGCCGGAAGAAGCGATTGACGCACCGGAGCAAGTTGCAGTAAATGTCTTGGGGAATATCGTAGTTAGCATAATGATTAAGTTGGAAATGGGAGGTGATCCCATTAACTTAATCTTGGGGCAATTGGGTCCCTGAAAAACCCAAATTGGGCCGAATGGATCAACCCATTCGGACCCTGATTTCTGGCGGAAGGTGCAACCGCCCAAGCCAGGAGGTAGCACCGCCTGGGCTAAGTCTCTGAGCGAGACTAGGCGGTGCAACCTCCCCTGACAGGAGGTGGCACCGCTTGGGCTCGGTCTCCGAGCGCTGGCTGAGCGGTGCAATTGCCTCAGTCAGGAGGTTGCACCGCCTGAGCTCGGTCTTTGAGCTCTGGCAGGAGGTGCAACCGCCCCTGACAGGAGGTGGCACCGCCCAGAGGCTCAGTCTTCGAGCTTTGCTAGGCGGTGCAACCGCTCTAGTCAGGAGGTGCAACCGCCTGATCCCGGAATTTCGAGAATTGATATTTTTGAGCTCCAAATTTGAACTGGGTTGGGGCCTATAAATACCCCACCCATTCAGCATTGAAAGAGCACAGAACACATACCGAAATCTTGATCTTGTTCTGTGATTTTTAGAGCTCAAAATTGTTGTAAAGGCCAAAAGTTCTTCTCCCTCTTTTCTTCCAAGTTCTGAGCTGTAAAGAGAGGAGAGAAAATTCTGTAAGGGTTGTCTCCTAAGCCCATCAAAAGGAGTGAAACTGTAAAAGGGTGGTTGGCCTTCGCCTATTGAAGGAAGGCCTCTAGTTGACGTCGGTGGAGGAAGCCAAAAGTGGAGTAGGTCAAGATTGACCGAACCACTCTAAATCTCAGTTTGCATTCACTTTGAGCATATTATCTTTACCACAAACCTCCTCTAAAGCTTACTGCTTTCTACGCATGTACGATCGGGTTTCAAGCTTTACACTTTCCGAATCAGCGTTTAGACGTAAATCTATTTTTTCGTACGATCATTATATTTCAGTTTGCGTTTATGTTTTGATTTCTATCATAACTGCAAACTGCCTTTATATCCTTGCTTAAACTGCATCTCGTCTAATCAAGTGTTTTACGAATCAGCATTTAGACGTAAATCAGTTTCTTCGTACGAACATCGTATTTCAGTTTGCGCTTGTATTCTGGTTTTCATCATAACTGTAAACTGCCTTCATAGATTTACTTTAACATCATCTCGCTTGATCTTAAGTTAAAGTAATCTTAGAATCGGCTTTCACACCGAAATTATTTTTATCGTTCGAACGTTTTTTTATCGTTGAAAGATTTCTGCTGCACTAATTCACCCCCCCTTCTTAGTGCTCTTGATCCTAACAATTGGTATCAGAGCCCGGTTTTTCTCATTTCGGATTTACACCCAAGAGAAATGGCTCTTCATGGCTTTCAAGAGGGCTTTTCGGTCTTTCGTCCACCATTGTTTAACGGATTGGACTACACTTATTGGAAAACTCGAATGAGAGTTTTCTTGATTTCTATGAATTTGGATTTATGGAATATCATTGAAAACAGTTTTCAACTTCCCTCTAAACCGATGAACGAATGGTCGGATTTGGAGAAGAAGTATTTTTCTTTAAACACAAAGGCTATGAATGCCTTATTTTGCGCTTTGGACAAAAATGAGTTTAATCGAATTTCTACGTGCGAAACGGCTTTTGATATTTGGTGAACACTTGAAATCACGCACAAGGGAACTAGTAGAGTCAAAGACTCGAAAGTTAACATTTTATTGCATGATTTTGAGCTTTTTCGAATGCAACCAAGCGAGACTATAGGCGACATGTACACCCGTTTCACGGATGTCGTCAATAGTTTAAGAGCTCTTGGAAAATGTTTTTCAGATTTTGAACTCGTAAACAAGATTTTGCGTTCTCTTTCTAAGAAGTGGGATTCAAAAGTAACTGCAATACAAGAAGCTAAAAACCTAAACAACTTACCACTTGAAGAACTAATTGGTTCGTTGATGACATATGAAATAGTGCACAATGCATATGATGAACATGATGAATAAAATCACCTTCCAAAGAACAGGAAGGATTTAAAACTCCGGACAAATGAATACCACTTGAGCGATGACTCAAGTGATGAGGACAATGTGAACTTGAACTTCGAACACTAAATCTTAATAAGTTTATTAAAAAATCTAAAATAAACAATAAACTTGAACGAAGTAAGAGGCCAAAGAAGAAGAACACAAAGTAGGATGAATCGAGCTCCTCCGAAGACGAGGAGAAAATCAAGAAAGGCAAGGTGGCAAACTACGCCTTAATCGCTTTCAATGATGAGGTAATCGAAATCCCCCTAATTTATTTTGAAATTACTTGATGCTTTCATGATGTATTTTTTCTTTTAGTTTAGAATTAATTTTCTTAAAAATTACATGTTAAAAAAAAAAAATTATGATCATGCTAAGTAATTTCGAAAATGATAATATTGCAAATAAAATGATCTTGATTGAAAATATGAAATCATGGTTAAGAAGTAATAATGTGTATTACGTTGATTTCCCTTGTTATTTCTCGATTTTGATTAAAAAAAAAAATCATGTTTGATTTGAAGAAATGCATAATGATGAAATTAAATATTTTGATTAACAATTTTATGCATAAGATTTTAAGCTGATGATAAGCATGTGTTATTTTCATGAGTGTATTTGAAAAACTATGGCAAAAATGTGCTCGAATGCATGAACTTGTTAAGATTATTTTTCGGACTTTCCTGATTCAATGTTCAAATCACTTAATTGCCATGATGATTTTACACTATTACATGACTTAATAACATGTTGAAAATTATGTGTTTTGGATACAAAATTTTTTTGATCATGAGCATGTTTTATCTTCATGATTGAACTTGAAAATCTATAGCAAAACATTGTCCGAATGCATGAAAGTGTTAATTTCATTTTCGGATTCGCTTAACAATTGGTATCCTAACAATCGGATTTTCTCATACACTTATTATATGAAAAATATTTTTCTGAAATGGATTTGATGAAATGATTCATGCTTATAAATTCTATCTTGAAATATAAATGATAGTGTTTTTACTTGCAAAGATTTGTTTCACATACATATCTCCTATGATTCATGTGTAGAGAAAGAATTTATAAATCATAATACAATGAGATTTCTTATGCAAAAATAAAGTGCTTTTGTGATTCTTTGCTAAAGAAAATAATTATTAAAATTATGATATTGATAATTATAACATGAAGCTCTTTATAAATCAAGATCGTTCATTATGCTCCCTACATTTATCAAAAAGGAATTCTTCAAATGAAATGTAACTTGTCTTTTGATTTCTCAGAATTCAATGAAGTGTCATATTGATATCTTGATACTTGGAATATTTTAAAATGTGATCTTGATACATCAATTTGCTTTATTAAGAATTATATGAATCTTGATTGTGAACTTGTTAAGAAGAATTTTAATGAACCATGAATCATATCTTTGGTATTCACGAATTGATCCTCATTGATATCTTTCATTGATATGATAAATTATCATCTCATGATATATCGCATAATTATATCATGCTTTGCGATTGTATCATGTGATCTTTGCTGAATTTTCACATTGATATTCTTCATGACATGATTTCTTTGCATTGTTGTCTTGTATGCTTCATGTGATAATATGAATACATGAAACACTTATAATATGATTTTTATGCAATTCCTTGTATTCATGAAATGTTTATCTCATCACCCAATAATTCTTCTTGATATTCCTTATGTGATGATAAGAATACATGAAATATTCATTAATTTGTTTTGATGTATACAAATAAGAAGTTTCGATCATGCATGATAGGATGTAATGAATTTTGACATTTAGATACCATCATTTGAATAGCTATGATCTGTTAGGATCAAGAGCACTAAGAGGGGGGGGGGGGGGGGGGGGGTGAATTAGTGCAGCGAAAAACCTTCTGCGATTAAAATCGAAAACTGCTTTCGTTCGATAGAAGTGATTTTGGTAAGAAAGTCGATTCATAAATTACTTCAACTTTTGACTAGGAGAAATGCAGCAAAGATATGAACGCAGTTTGCAGTTATGATGTAAATCAGAATATAAGCGCAAACTGAAATACGACGTTCGTACGATAAAAGCGATTTCGGTATAAAAGCTGATTCGTAAACCACTTTAACTTGAGATAAGGCGAGATGTAGTTAAAGCAAAGATATAAAGGTAGTTTGCAGTTATAATGGAAATCAGAACGTAAGCGCAAACTGAAATACGACGTTCGTACGATAAAACTGATTTACGTTTTTAAATCTCGATTCGGAAAGCACTGAACTTTGAAACACGTTCGTAAAAACACAGATGGCAGTAAGCTATTGAGGAGGTTTGCAGTAAAGATAAGATGCTCAAAGTAAATGCAAATCGAGATTTAGAGTGGTTCGGTCAATCTTGACCTACTCCACTTTTGGCTTCCTCCACCGACGAGATCACCGACGTCAACTAGAGGCCTTCCTTCAATAGGCGAAGGCCAACCACCCTTTTACAGTTTCACTCCTTTTGACGGGCTTAGGAGACAACCCTTACAGAATTTTCTCTCCTCTCTTTATAACTCAGAACTTGGAAGAACAGAGGGAGAAGAACTTTTGACCTTTACAACAATTTTGAGCTCTAAGAATCATAGAAAAGGATCAAGATTTCGGTGTAAGTTCATACCCTTTCAGTGCTGAATGGGTGGGGTATTTATAGGCCCCAACCCAGTTCAAATTTGGAGCTCAAAACTATCAATTCCCGGAATTCCGGGATCAGGCGGTTGCACCTCCTGACTGGAGCGGTTGCACCGCCTGGCAGAGCTCGAAGACTGAGCCTCTGGGTGGTGCTACCTTCTATCAAGGGCGGTTGCACCTCCTGACAGAGCTCGAAGACCGAGCTCAGGCGGTTGCACCTCCTGACTGAGGCGGTTGCATTGCCTGGCAGAGCTCGAAGACTAAGCTCAGGCGGTGCCACCTCCTGTCAGGGGAGGTTGCACCTCCTAGTCTCGCTCGGAGACTGAGCCCCAAGCGGTGCCACCGCCTGGCTGGAGCGGTTGCACCTCCCAGTCTCACTCGGAGACTGAGCCCAAGCGGTGCAACCTCCTGCCTTGGGCGGTTCAACCGCCTGGCAGAAATCAGGGTCCGAATGGGTTGATCCATTCGGCCCAATTTGGGTTTTTCAGGGGCCCAATTGCCGCAAGATTAAGTTAATGGGATCACCTCCCATTTCTAACTAATCAATGTGCTAACTACGAGTTTTTCTAAGACATTTACTGCAACTTGCTCCGGTGCGTCAATCGCTTCTTCCGGCGAGCTTCCGACGAACTTCCGTCGATCATCCGATGAACCCTCGGTGATGCTCCTGCGGACTTCCGGCAAACTCCTGGACTTGCGATAATTCACTTGGCAAGTTTCGACGAGCCTCTTTGGCAAGTTTATGGACTTCTCGGATTTGTTCCCGCAGAACCTCCGACGACTGTTCGAACTTCCGTCGAACTCTCGAACTCCCAACGTGATCATTGTCTTGACTCCGGCGCAACTCCTACTGCATGTCTCACTTTCATCGTAGTTAATCCTGCACACTTAAAACAAAACTTCGATCGAGACAATTAATTCTAAGTAATTAACCAAGTTGTCCGGCATGTCATTGGTCCCTCGACGCTTCGTCCGATTCTTCGGCGCATCGTCCTCTCCTGCAGCCTATTGCCCAATCGGCCAGTTGACTCCGCAACTCCGATATCCTTGACACAATACCCGCTCTTTTTGGCCTGATGCCCGAGTCTACGGCCCGAAGCCTTATGTCGATACGTCGATCGATCCACCGGCCCGACGTCCAATCTTCTGACATGTTCCTTCGGCACAACATGATTTTCCTGCTTTAATTGTCTCATCCTGATCGAAGCATCCTGCGTCACTCAAAACGCAGATTAAATTATAAACATATATCAAGTGGTTTCATCATCAAAATACGAGATTCAACATGACCATGTTGCCAAAATGATATATCATGAATGCTTAAATATCATGTTTGATATGCTCATAATGATGATTGATTTTTCGGTATCATGCATAAAAAAAAAAGAAATGTTAATGAATTTATGCATTAAAACTATAATGATGCACAAATGAGAATGATTACCTACCTTTGTCATGATTTAGAAATTGATGTAAAGGGTTTTTCCTTTTTTGACAATGACAAAGGGGGAGATAGATTGCTAGCACAATTCAAGAAAAAGGCAAAATTTACAAAAGAGAAGAAATTGCTATCTTGAACATCACTGATAATTGCTAGCTTGAAATGTCAAGAAAATGCAAAAACTTGTTTATTTTCTTGCACATCTAAAGGGAAGATGCAAATGTAACACTTGCCAAATTGTTTGCTTGCCTCATGTAAAACATTATCTCTTGCTAGGTTGGCATTTTGCAAGCTTGCACTTTGCAAAGAAAGCAAAAATGACACTTCTCAAAAGAGAAGAAAGAGCTTGTTATCTTGAACATAACAAGCTTGCCAAACAAAAATTGCAAAAGTGCTATCTTGCCTATCTCAAGAAGCAAAACTTGCATATCATAAATATTTGCTAGCTTGCAACTTGCATATTTTAAGAAGCAAGAGTTGCCTTCTTGAACATCTCTAAATTGCTAGCTTGCAAGTTCTAAAATGTTGTAACATTGCTAGCTTGCATGTTCTAAAAGTGCTATCTTGTATGCTGTAAAACTTGTATATCTAAAACTTGATAGCTTGAATGTTCTAAGCATGATGTAACATTTGCTAAATTTTCTGGCTTCAAAACTGCATGATGATAAAAATTGATATTATGTTTTTCATGCAATGAGTTGAACCAATATCACAAACATTTGATTGTGTTACTTCTCCTTTTTGTTGATGACAAAGGGGGAGAAGTATGTTGATGACATGACATGTTATGCATAAGTTTATGCATAAGTTTATGATGACATGTTGCTTGGACTTTTGAATCCAAGAGTTTCTATCAATATAGCATATTGATAGGGGGAGTTTGTTTAAACTCTGGGAGTTAAGGTTAACTCTGTCATCAAGTAGTTGTCATCATCAAAAAGGGGGAGATTGTTGAATCTCGTATTTTGATGATGAAACCACTTGATATATGTTTATGATTTAATCTGCGTTTTGAGTGACGCAGGATGCTTCGATCAGGATGAGACAATTAAAGCAGGAAAATCATGTTGTGCCGGAGGAACATGTTAGAAGATTGGACGTCGGGCCAGTGGATCAGTCGACGTATCGACAGAAGGCTTCGGGCCATGGACTCAAGCATCGGGCCAAGAAGAGCGGGTATTGTACCAAGTATATCGGAGTTGCGGAGTCAACTGGCCGATTGGGCAATAGGCTGCAGGAGAGGACGATGCGCCGAAGAATCGGACGAAGCGTCGAGGGACCAATGACATGCCGGACAACTTGGTTAATTGCTTAGGATTAATTGTCTCGATCGAAGTTTTGTTTTACATGTGCAGGATTAACTACGATGAAAATAAGATATGCAGCAGGAGTTACGCCGAAGTCAAGACAATGATCACGTTGGGAGTTCGAGAGTTCGACGGAAGTTCGGACAGTCGTCGGAGGTTCTGTGGGAACAAATCCGAGAAGTCCATGAGCTTGCCAAAGAAGCTCGTCGGAACTCGCCAAGTGGATCGTCGCAAGTCCGGGAGTTTGCCGAAAGTCCACAGGAGCATCACCGAGGGTTCATCGGATGATCGACGGAAGTTCGTCGGAAGCTCGCCAGAAGAAGCGATTGACACACCGGAGCAAGTTGCAGTAAATGTCTTAGGGAATATCGTAGTTAGCACAATGATTAAGTTGGAAATGGGAGGTGATCCCATTAACTTAATCTTGGGGCAATTGGGCCCCTGAAAAACCCAAATTGGGCCGAATGGATCAACCCATTCGGACCCTAATTTCTTGCGGGAGGTGCAACTGCCCAAGCCAGGAGGTAGCACCGCCTGGGCTAAGTCTCCGAGCGAGACTGGGCGGTGCAACCTCCCCTGACAAGAGGTGGCACCACCTAGGCTCGGTCTTCGAGCACTAGCTGAGCGGTGCAACCGCCTCAGTCTTGAGGTTGCACCACCTGAGCTCGGTCTTCGAGCTCTGGCAGGAGGTGCAATCGCCCCTGACAGGAGGTGGCACCGCCCAGAGGCTTAGTCTTCGAGCTCTGCCAAGCGGTGCAACCGCTCCAGTCAGGAGGTGCAACCGCCTGATCCCGGAATTTCGGGAATTGACAGTTTTGAGCTCCAAATTTGAACTGGGTTGGGGCCTATAAATACCCCACCCATTCAGCACTGAAAGAGCACAGAACACACACCGAAATCTTGATCTTGTTCTGTGATTTTTAGAGCTCAAAATTGTTGTAAAGGCCAAAAGTTCTTCTCCCTCTTTTCTTCCAAGTTCTAAGTTGTAAAGAGAGGAGAGAAAATTTTGTAAGGGTTGTCTCCTAAGCCCGTCAAAAGGAGTGAAACTGTAAAAGGGTGGTTAGCCTTCGCCTATTGAAGGAAGGCCTCTAGTTGATGTCGGTGACCTCGTCGGTAGAGGAAGCCAAAAGTGGAGTAGTTCAAGATTGACTGAACCACTCTAAATCTCGGTTTGCATTTACTTTGAGCATATTATCTTTACTGCAAACCTCCTCTAAAGCTTACTGCTTTCTACGCATGTACGATTGGGTTTCAAGCTTTGCACTTTCCGAATCAGCGTTTAGACGTAAATCTGTTTTTTCGTACGATCATCATATTTCAGTTTGCGTTTATGTTTTGATTCTATCATAATTGTAAACTGCCTTTATATCCTTGCTTAAACTATATCTCGCCTAATCAAGTGATTTACGAATTAGCATTTAGACGTAAATCAGTTTCTTCGTACGAACATCGTATTTCAGTTTGCGCTTGTATTCTGGTTTTCATCATAACTGTAAACTGCCTTCATAGATTGACTTTAACATCATCTCGCTTGATCTTAAGTTAAAGTAATCTTAGAATCGGCTTTCACACCGAAATCGTTTTTATCGTTCGAACATTTTTTTATCGTTGAAAGATTTCCGCTGCACTAATTCACCCCCCCCTCTTAGTGCTCTTGATCCTAACACAAAGCCTTCTGTTGATACGTCAACCAATCCACCGACCCGACGTCCAATCTTCTGACATGTTCCTCTAGCCCAACATGATTTTTCCTGCTTTAATTGTCTTATCCTGATCGAAGCATCTTGCATCACTCAAAACACAGATTAAAACATAAACATAATTATCAATTGGTTTCAGCATCAAAATACGCGATTCAACACTCGTGAAGATGCAAGTAAAATTTGGCACAAGCACAATGCATCCCTTATAGCGCAATTCTTTAAGTCCCAACTGTAATGAGTCTCTGGATCTTCCTACCATTCCCTCTTAATATCCTCAGAGATGTTGCTAGTTGAAAGTGAAATGGCTGAAAATTCAGCTTGCTTGGGTAGCCGTGAAAGCGTATCTGCAACAACATTCTCTTTCCCCTTTTTGTAAGTTATTTCATAATCATATCCAAGAAGCTTTGTTACCCATTTTTACTGCTCGGGGAAAGATATCTTCTACTCCAAGAAATATTTTAGGCTTTTATGGTTGGTATTGATTTGAAAGCGTCGTCCGATCAAATATGATCTCCATTTGGCCACCGCATGCACAATCGTGAGTATCTTCTTGTCATAAATAGTCATTTTGAGATGGGAATGAGATAATGCCTTACTGATATAAGCGAAGGGGCGACTTTCTTGCATTAGTACAATACCAATTCCGACTCTAGATGCATCGGCTTCAATAACGAAAGTCTTGCCGAAGTCGAGTAACGTTAGTACGGGCATTGTCATCATTGCAGCTTTAAGTTTGTCGAAGGCAGTGGTGGCTTTGTCCCACCATTGTAAAGCATCTTTTTTTAGTAAGGAAAGTGGTGCATTGATCTTTCTATCATTTTTTACGAACTTGCAGTAGTAGCCTATTAAACCGAGAAAGCCATGTAGCAATTTTATGTTCCTCGAGGTCGGCCAGTTCTTCATTGCTCCAATTTTGGAGAGGTCCACAGCCACACCTTCCTCTGATATAATATGCCCAAGATATTCCACTTCTATTGAAGAAAGCAAAAATTCATAGTGGTCGTTATGTGTTCAAAAGGTGGTTTTCGGTATGTCTTCTTCGCACACTTGTATTTGATGATACCCAGATCAAAGGTCCAGTTTTGTGAAGATTTGAGCTCCCTTTCATCTAGCAATTCATCTACTATTAGAATAGGGTGTTTGTCCTAAACGGTTATGCCATTGAGAGCTCGATAATCAACACACAATCACCATGTTCCATCCTTCTTTCGTACGAGAAGCACAAGTGAAGAGTAGAGGCTGCAACTTGGCCGAATAACTCCTATTTCAAGCATCTCTTTTACAATCCTTTCTATTTCATCCTTCTGGAGATGTGGATATAGATATGGCTGAGTATTTGCCGGAGGATTGCCTGAAAGAATCGTTATAGATCATGCTGATGGGTAAGAGGTAGGTTGCTTGGTTTGTTAAATATATCTAAAAATTCAGCAATCAAAGGAAGTAGATTTAGATCTTCAAATTCTGTTGGCTCTCCCTTAGTTTGCTGCTCAAGTTGTACCAAAATGCCGATGCATGCTTTATGCAAAACCTTCTCCATTTATTGTGTGCAAATCATCGTTATATCGCCCCCATGTTTCCCGTGCAGTATCACATGTTTCTCCTTACTATAAAATTTCATAATTAGTTTCATAAAATTTCAAGAAACATCATCTAATGTCGTCAACCATTTAATTCTGAGCATGACCTCATGATTATCAAGAGGGAGGAGGAAGAAATATGCAATTATCTCTTGGTCCTGCAGCAATAGTTTCACCTGCGGGCGCCTACGATCATACTTCAAAATCCATCTATCGGCGACCTTAAAGTCAAACCTGCTGTAATTCTTGATAGGTAAGGCCATCCGGACAGCAACCTTGCTATTTAGGAAGTTATTAGTGCTGCCCATATCGATGAGAACAGTGATCGATTGTTGTTTGAGAAGGCCTCCAACTTTCATCATTTGCGGGTTTGAGTAGCCGGCTAGTGCATGTACCGTAACTTCAGTCAGTTGTGGCTCTTCTTCTGCATCTTCTTCTTCATGTTCAAGGCTCTCTTCTAGATGTTCAATGACCTCTTCTTCTACTGGTTCAATAATAAGAAGTCTCCCTTTACTACAGCGATGCTCACGGCTCCACGACTCGTCGCAATGCCAACATAACCCCTTCGCATATCGCTCTCGAAGCTCTTCTCTTGTCAAACTTTTTGGTGCAGGGACTCAGTCAACAGTAGGGGGGGTGAGGGCTTCAGTATTGTTGGTTGAGGAGCGACCCTAGTCCTTTGGGCTTCATGGTTCAATCACTCCTCTTGAAGTCATACGAAATAGATGGTTGCCATAAGCGTATACGGTTGTCATGCTTTAACTTCTCCTCGGATCTCCGGCTTCAAGCCCTCAATGAAGGTTCCCAATAGCTATTTTTGAGACCAATTATGAGTTTGATTAGATAACCTTTCAAACCTAGTTTGTGCTAGTCATAGGTGCCCAGCAAGCCAATCACGTGAGTGATGGCACGTGTGACTTGATACAGAATCTTTTTGCTTATTATATTTTGGCACATATCACTTTATAACTATTACATAAATGCATACATATATTGTGATGTCCTTGGATTTGTGCAATGGGAATCGGATCGTGATGAGATCACGATAATGAGATCGATTCACCTTTAAACACATATCCTAAATAATCCCGGTCATAGGTTGCTCAAGAGGGACATCATGATAACCGGATGGACTGGTGTGCTGTATACCCATCCATATGATGGATGCAGCTGGTCTCATAGCTGCTCATGTAGGGACACAAGGGATACAGTACAGGTGCTCATTGGAGAATGAGTTCACTGATTGATCCGCTTACGGAATGCTGGATGGTTGATGATGCCTTATTGTCAGACAGCGATTCCGTAGCCCTAGTGGTATATCTGGTCCTTAGACTTGAGACACCAAGCATGTTCTGTATGAGTGCTCCACTCTTTGATACCAGACTTATAGGTTTGGCTGTCCCAGATCTAGTACAACTGGTCATTGGGAGTGGTAGTCAACCTTACGAGGGCTATTGAGTGTCGATAGAGGATCATCCACTCTCGACGTCATGAGAGGAATATCCCATGTGTTCTTGCTTAGACAAATCCCTAGCCAGGGTCATTCGGGTTGAGAGAGAAAGAGTTCTCCGGGAGAATCCGATTAGAGCGAGACTCGAGTAGAAACCGTATGGGTCTGACAACACCATGCTCGATATACGGTCTCTGGGATATTAGATGGATGAGGGACTATAGGTACACGGTAACTGAGGACAGACAGGTCCAATGGATTGGATTCCCCTGTATTGTCTGGGGACTACGGCGTAGTGGCCTAGTACGTCCATAGTCGATGAGTCGAGTGAATTATTATAGAGATAATAATTCACTGAGTTAGAAGGAGTTCTGACAGGTATGACTCACAGCCAGCTCGATATTGGGCCTAGAGGGTCACACACATATGGTAGGCATTGCGATGAGTAGAGGTTCGAATATGAGATATCCGATGGAGCCCTTGTCTTATTGGATGCAGATCCAATACCCACTAGGGGAGGACCCATTAGGGTTTGACAGGGGACCTCTATAAATAGGAGGGATTCAGAGCCTCATAGGCTAGAGCCTTTGCTTGCCTTTCCTATTCTCCTTTCCCTCTCCACCTCAAAGCAGGCATGGAGTTTTGAGGAGCGTCGTCGCAACCCTGCTGTGTGGATCACTGCTAGAGAGGAGGACGGTTGACCTCCTTCACCCTCTCCTAAGGATCTGTAAGGAAACAGGGATATACGATCTCCCTAGGTAACAAAATCTACTCTATACGCAGTTTTAAGTTTCGTGGATTTTGCGCACCAATCTTCGCATGACGACGAACATCTTTTTTGGGAATCGGGGATTTTGTTTTCTTGTTCTTCCACTGCGCATATGATGTCGCCCCTAAGATTTCCCAACAGTTTGGTACTCCTGAATGCTAGAGGTTTGTCGGATCTTTGCTAGTTGTCCGTCAAAGTTCCCGTAATCGATTGGTCCAAAGTGGATTAACAATCCTTCTTTGAATTGTCGCTATGAGAGGATTCCATGAGTGTGTTCAAACTAGTGAAACCACTGTATAGTATCCCCTTCAAGATGTATAGCCATAATTTTCACCATAGATGGTCCGCGGTTTTATGGTACCGAAAATATCACTCCGCACACGAGATCCAACCAATCGGGTCGCCTTCTTCTCATCTAGGGAAGTCCACACTCATGCGTGGATAGTTGGGGTCGGTCATAGAGTCTCCCCTCTCTTGGAAGTCATCTCTTTGGGCTTGGTGTGATTGGTTTGAGCTCTCTCCTTGATTTGATTTCTTTGGGCTTGGTGGTTGGCCCAAACTGAGTTCAGTAAAGAGAGTCCGAATCTTATCTTCTATTCGGGCCTCAAATACTTCGAATTTAGCATTGATTGCCTCCTTAGATGCCATAATATATGCCTCCAAATCTATGATATTAAGATCTCTTTTTTGTTGTCAGGTTAAATGCATATATAGGTTGAGAGAAGTGATACTCGAAAGGGTTGGTGGATTGGTGGATGTAGGCTGCGGTTTAAGCTTGTTTTGTGGTTGTTTTGGATGCAGTTTGAGGGTGTGGTTTTGTCACGCCCCCCCGAATTTAATTTTCATTCAGGAGGTATGAACCTAACTCAAAATTGATAATATTATAATTCAACAAACAATCTAGGATCCAATCACACATTTGAGGTCACTAAGAAAAACATTCAAGTCATTCACCTCTACAATCCACAATTCACAAAACCTGTGCAGTTTATAATCATACATCTGTTAGGATCGGTGCGGCACTAAGAGGGGGGGGGGGGGGGGGGTGAATTAGTGTAGCGGATTAAAACGTCGGTTTTGACAAAATCTTTCGTACGATAAAAGATCGAACTTGAAAAGCTTAATAACTTAGAAGCATATGGAAGCGTAGTGACTAAGTAAAGTAGTTTGCAGTATATAAATGGTAAGAATAAAATGCAAACCAGAGAAGACGGTAGTTTATAGTGGTTCGGTCAATCGTGACCTACATCCACTCCTCTGATTCCTCTTCCGTCGAGGCCACCGGCATCCACTAATGATCTTCCTTTACTAGGCGAAGATCAACCTCCTTCTTACACCCCTCTTACAACCTCTTACAAGTGGTTCACCCTTTTACAAAGATTTCAATGAAAAGAAAGGAGGTGAACACTCAAGCTACTGAAAACAAGACTTTTCCTAAAGCTTTTCTCAACTTCTAGCTTCTCAAAAGGTTGTATTCTCTGCTGAGAAATGAGGAGTATTTATAGGCCCCAAGAGGATTCAAATTTGGGCTCCAAAATTTGATTTCTCTTGGGTTTCCAAGGTCGGTGGTGCCACTGCCTGTCAGTGGCGGTGCCAACGCCTGTCACTATCAGACATTGACAGTGCTGGGCGGTGCCACCGCCCAGTCAAGCGGTGCCATTGCCTAGCTCTCGGGTGCTGGGCGGTGCCACTGCCTAGTCTAGGCGGTGCCACCGCCTAGACCAATTCTGCTCACTGGTTGGGCTCCAAATTTGGCCCAAACCAGTCCGAACTCGGGCCCAATTGGCCCCTACTTGGGTTATTGGATTAACACCTAATCCTAACCCTAATTAACATACTAACTATGAATTTAAAGACATTTTCTAAGCTATTACAAAGTCCGTAAGTCAAGACTTCTTCCGGCGAGCTTCCGATGAACTTCCGACGGTTTTCCGATAAACTCTCGGAAACCATTCTGCGGACTCCCGGCAAGCTCCTAGACTTCACGATTTGATCTTGACGAGTTTCAACGAGCTTCTTCGGCAAGCTCCGATCTTTCTCGGCGAGCTCCGCGAACTTCCAACGAACCTTCCGGCGAGCTTCCGAAAAACCCTTCGGCAAGCTCCCTACTCATTCTCGGCTAGTTCCGGCAGCATTCCCGATGATCCTTCGGACTTCCGTCGAACTCTCGAACTCGCAACGAATCCTTCGCGCTTGACTCCGGCACTTTGTTTCGCTTTATGTCTTCATCGTTATCGTAGTTAATCCTGCACACACAAACCAAAAATCAACTCCGATCTAGACAATTATTACAACGCGAATTGACATTCTGTTGCCCGGCACGTCATTGGTTGGCGCTTCGTCCGATTCTTCGGTGCATCGTCCTCTCTTGCGGCTTGTTGCCCAATCGGCGATTGACCTCTGTAACCCCGATATCCTTGGCGCAATTCTGCTTTTCTTAGCCTGATGCCCGACGTCCGAAACCTTCAGCCATCTAATATCCTAACGTGATCTCTTCCGGCGAAACGTCAATTCCTCCTGCGTTAACTGTCTAATCCTGATCGAGTAGCCCTGCATCACTCAAAATGTAGTTAAACATCTAAATACAATCAATTAGTTTCATCATCAAAATCCGAGATTCAACAATCTCCCCCTTTTTGATGATGACAACTAATTGATGACTAACAAAGTTAACCTTAACTCCTCGGAGTTTAACCAAACTCCCCCTATCAATATGCCATTGATAGAATACTTAGATTATCCCAAATCCAAGTAACATTCATTACATGTTATGAAAAACATTTAAACCATCATGCAAATATATATAAAATATTTAATTCAATGCATGAAGTCATCAATATACTTCTCCCCCTATGTCATCAACAAAAAGGAGAAGTAGCTCTAGCTATTTTAAAAGATATGCAAGTTTTTGCAACATAAAGCTAAATTTTCATCACAACATATAAGCACAAAAGTATAGCAAGATTCTTAAGTTCAATCATGGCAATTCAACACTTGCTTCTTGTGCGAGATTGCACTTTGCTTTTCTTTGCATGTTCTAACTAGCAAAAGCTTTCTCCCCTTTGTTTTTGTCGAAAAGAAGGGAAGAGTACAAGCTAGCCAACATTTGCCTTGAGCTAGCAATCTTTCTCCCCTTATGTCATTGCCTTAAAGAAGGAGAGGAACTAATGATTTAAACTTTTACATAAATTATGAATTTGCATCAATCAATATTTCAATCATCACATGATACATACAAAACAAAAATGTAAAGAAATCATGTCATGAAGGACATCAACCTATACATGATATAATAATAGTCTCAAAATTTTCAATTTGCAATACATGTGATACATTGCAATACTAAAAAATTTAATGCGATGCTTTTAAGGATATCAACCTATTTTTGATACAAAGCATGGTAAGAGCAATTATATTGCAAGTTTTCTAAGTTTTGCATTTTTTGCTTCTTTCGAGATAGCAATTCTTTGCTTCTCCATAAGCTAGCAACTTTTACGTTATGAAAGTTTTACTACATACAAGCTAGCAAATTTAAAGATGTGCAAGTTGGCATATTTGCTTTTCTTTGCAATGTGCATGATAGTATTTCTTTGTAATGTTCAAGATAGCAAATTGTACATCATGCTAGCTAGCATATTAAAGATGTTCAAGACGGTAAGCTTTTTCTTCTCTTTTGAGAAGTGTCTTTTTTGCTTCCTTAGCAAAATACCAAACTAGCAAGGGACCATGTTTTACAAGAGGCAAGCAAATAATTTGGCAAGTGTTACATTTGTATCTTTTCTTTAGATGTGCAAGAAGGTAAGCAAATTTTTGCATTTTCTTGACTTGTGCAAGGTAGCTAATTTATCTTTGAGATTATCCTTTACATCAATTCAAGATAGCACATTAACAACTTTTTCTCTCCCTTTGTCATTGGCAAAAAGAAAGGAAGATTCAAGTCATGAATATCAATTTTCATATTATGACAAAGGTAAGTATCATTCTTATTTGTGCATCATTATATATTCAAATTAAAACTTTCACAATTTCAATAACCTTATTTTTCATGTACGATACCGAAAAATAAATCAATCATCATTAATAAGCATATCATACATGATACTCAAACATTAAAATTTTTAAGCATTTATCAATATGTTGATCATGATACCAAACATTCATCATTTAAAGCATTCATGATACACATCATATGCAATAAATACATCATGTACATCATTATCATAAGTATTGCATACATCATTTTAACTTTATGAATATTTCATCATTGCATGCATCATACCAAAACATTTCAAGTCATGCAAGCCATAAATACAAAGAAATCATGTCATGAAGGATAAAATCATTTGAATACCAAAAGACATGATTCATATAGTAAATATCTTCTTTAAATAAAATATCAAGAAAAATCATAGGAGTACAAAGAAGAGATCTTGTTTTAAAAGAAAAATCAAGTAATAACTCCAAGAACTCACACGGAAAAATCATGATTCATTTAGAAAATCTCCTCTCAAGAGAATATCAAGTAAAATCGTAGAAGATCGATTAATGAGAAATTTTGATTTATAATAAAATCTCATGTATCGAATGTCGAGAAATCAAAATGATGATTTATATAAAAAATATCACAAGTTATATTCAAGAGAAAAATCATCATTCATTTTCAACTTATTCAATTTGTCACATCAACATTTCTTAGATATGCATGATACCAAAACATGGTTTTAAATCTTTAACATATAACATGCATAAATTGAAAGGAGAAGGGAAGAAGTCAAACGTACAAAGATTTCAACTATCTCATAAACAAATGTAAGACCAAGTCATGAATCCAAAATTCCATGAATCAAAATGATCATCAAAGGTAATCTCATGTTATTCCAAGAAATCAATATCATGATTTTGATAAAACTCATTTCAAATTTAAATCATCAAAATCATCAAAATATCAACATTACTTTCAAGAGAGTCAAAATGGTATACATAGATTTATCATAATAAACATCAAGATCAATAGGATAGAGAAAAATAATTTTTCAAGGAAAAAATATTTTCCTCTTTTTAGTTGTTTCAATTCATATGATTTTATTTCACTTATACCAAATAAAAACATGTATAATGTTTAAAATCGAAAGTGTAAGATTTATTACAACAAAGATTAATAAGACACTTTCATTATGGTAAAAATCAATAATCCATAAATCACAAGATTCATATGCATAATTTTGAAATTTATTAAGCATGATCATTATGCATGACACTAAAACATGGTTTCAAAATGTTTAATATTTTCATTACATCATTATGCAATGGTTTCATTGAACATAATTTTGAATGATTCTTATAGATAACTAAAACTTCTTTAGTTTTAATTTATGTGATTGACTTTATATTAGCATGCTCAAGTTTTGTTCTTATGTCAAAAACATACATCATGTTTGAAAACCAAAGACAAGGTTTAAAAAAAATATCATCAAGCCTTCCATATAAAAACCATGCATCATCATTGAAAGTTAATATAGAAATCATCAAAATACATATTCTTGCTTCTCAAGCACATATATATGATTATTTAAATCTAACATTTTATTTTATTAACATAAAACATACAATTTTCAAGAAAAATAATTATTCAAAAGAAAAGAGAAAATACATCATGGAAAACATCAAGTAATTTCAAAATAATTCAAGAGAGTTGAGTTACTTACCTTGTAGTCGAAGCTCGTCAAAGCCCAATTCTCCGTTTCACCTTTGGAAGTTCTTGATTTATCCTTGGTTGCCTTCCTCTTCTTTGTCCTCTCCCTCCGTTCAAGTTCATTGTTTATTTTAGATTTTTGTTTAATAAACTTATTAAGATTTAGTGTTCAAAGTTCAAGTTCATCATTGTCCTCATCACTTGAGTCCTTGCTCAAGTGGTATTCATTTGTCCGGGGTTCCAAATCCTTCCTGTTCTTTGGAAGGTGATTTTGTTCATCATGTGCATTGTGCACCATTTCATATGTCATCAACAAACCAATTAGTTCTTCAAGTGGAAAAATATTTAAATCTTTTGTTTCTTGTATTGTGGTTATTTTAGAATCCCACCTTTTTGGAAGGGATCTTAAGATCTTGCTTACGAAATCAAAATTCGAAAAAGATTTACCAAGAACTCTTAGATTATTGACGACATCCGTGAAACGGGTGTACATGTCACTTATAGTCTCGCTTGGTTGCATTTGAAAAAGCTCAAAATCATGCAATAAAATGTTAACTTTCGAGTCTTTGACTCTACTAGTTCCCTCGTGCATGATTTCAAGTGTTCGCCAAATATCAAAAGCCGTTTCGCATATAGAAATCCGATTGAACTAATTTTTGTCCAAAGCGCAAAATAAGGCATTCATAGCCTTTGCGTTTAAAGAAAAATACTTCTTCTCCAAATCCGACCATTCGTTCATCGGTTTAGAGGGAAGTTGAAAACCATTTTCAACAATATTCCATATATCCAAATTCATAGAAATCAAGAAAACTCTCATTCGAGTTTTCCAATAAGTGTAGTCCAATCCGTTAAACAACGGTGGACGAAAAACCGATAAGCCCTCTTGAAAGCCATGAAGAGCCATTTCTCTCTGGTGTAAATCCGAAATGAGAAATATCGGGCTCTGATACTAATTGTTAGGATCGGAGCGGCACTAAGAGGGGGGGGGGGAGGGGGTGAATTAGTGCAGCGGATTAAAACGTCGGTTTTGACAAAATCTTTCATACGATAAAAGATCGAACTTGAAAAGCTTAATAACTTAGAAGCGTATGGAAGCGTAGTGACTAAGTAAAGTAGTTTGCAATATGTAAATGGAAAGAATAAAATGCAAACCAGAGAAGACGGTAGTTTATAGTGGTTCAGTCAATCACGACCTACATCCACTCCTCTGATTCCTCTTCCGTCGAGGCCACCGGCATCCACTAATGATCTTCCTTTACTAGGCGAAGATCAACCTCCTTCTTACACCCCTCTTACAACCTCTTACAAGTGGTTCACCCTTTTACAAATATTTCAATGAAAAGAAAGGAGGTGAACACTCAAGCTATTGAAAACAAGACTTTTCCTAAAGCTTTTCTCAACTTCTAGCTTCTCAAAAGGTTGTATTCTCTACTGAGAAATGAGGGGTATTTATAGGCCCCAAGAGGATTCAAATTTGGGCTCCAAAATTTGAATTCTCTTGGGTTTCCGAGGCCGGCGGTGCCACCGCCTGTCACTGTCAGACATTGACAGTGCTGGGCGGTGCCACCGCCCAGTCAAGCGGTGCCACCGCCCAGCTCTCGGGTGCTGGGCAGTGCCACCGCCTAGACCAATTCAGCTCACTGGTTGGGCTCCAAATTTGGCCCAAACCAGTCCGAACTCGGGCCCAATTGGCCCCTACTTGGGTTATTGGATTAACACCTAATCCTAACCCTAATTAACGTGCTAACTATGAATTTAAAGACATTTTCTAAGCTATTACAAAGTTCATAAGTCAAGACTTCTTCCGGCGAGCTTCCGGCGAACTTCCGACGGTTTTCCGATAAACTCTCGGAAACCATTCTGCGGACTCCCGGCAATCTCCTAGACTTCACGATTTGATCTTGACGAGTTCCAACGAGCTTCTTCGGCAAGCTCCGATCTTTCTCGGCGAGCTCCGCGAACTTCCAACGAACCTTCCGACGAGCTTCCGAAAAACCCTTCGGCAAGCTCCCTACTCATTCTCGGCTAGTTCCGGCAGCATTCCCGATGAACCTTCGGACTTCCGTCGAACTCT
Source organism: Musa acuminata AAA Group (assembly GCF_036884655.1). NCBI lineage: Eukaryota > Viridiplantae > Streptophyta > Magnoliopsida > Zingiberales > Musaceae > Musa > Musa acuminata. The sequence continues at coordinate 23,096,080 of NC_088343.1, read as the reverse complement.
CGAACTCGCAACGAATCCTTCGCGCTTGACTCCGGCACTTTGTTTCGCTTTATGTCTTCATCGTTATCGTAGTTAATCCTGCACACACAAACCAAAACTCAACTTCGATCTAGACAATTATTACAACGCGAATTGACATTCTGTTGCCCGGCACGTCATTGGTTGGTGCTTCGTCCGATTCGTCGGTGCATCGTCCTCTCTTGCGGCTTATTGCCCAATCGGCGATTGACCTCCGTAACCCCGATATCCTTGGCGCAATTTCGCTTTCCTTAGCCTGATGCCCGACGTCCGAAGCGTTCAGCCATCCAATATCCTGACGTGATCTCTTCCGGCGCAACGTCAATTCCTCCTGCGTTAACTGTCTAATCTTGATCGAGTAGCCCTGCATCACTCAAAATGCAGTTAAACATCTAAATACAATCAATTAGTTTCATCATCAAAATCCGAGATTCAACAACATCATGTCACTAGATGATTTTTAAAATCTAAAGGCAACTTAACTAAACCATAACCACATCATAAATCCATAGTTGTGAGAATCTATACAATTACAAAACCAACATGTACCATATGTTTATATCATTCATTACATTATTTTAACTTAACATTCCCAAAATCATAACATGAGAGGTACTTTTCAAATATTTATAGGATACATCAATCTAAATTTGTCATTGATACACACAAAAGGAACTTATACAACATCAACATATCAAGTATGAAAGATTTGCCCCAAAATCTTCTAGCTTCCCACTACCTCAACCCAAACTACATATTTTAGCGAGCGATAAGATATCCTGAAAAATTTATATATCAACGGGGTGAGCATATAAATCTCAGCAAGCGACTAACATATCCATAGCAAAGAGAATAGTTTTTTTTTCAAACAAATAAGGTATAAAAAATACAAAGCAGAGATACAAGATGAAACAGAAGCATGTGTTGTTTGAATGCAGAAGTACGATGTCATTTCGTTCAAAGCATGTTTTGTTCATATAATCGAGGAAGGGTAATTGGAGCATATCATTGACATAAGAAACATATCCATGGCATATGGTAATTTCAAGGTATAACAAAGACTTATAACATTTCGAAAATATATCAAAGAACAAAATACAAATAGAAGCTCAAATGTCACATGACGATGCATTCATTTCATTCTTATCTAAAGCATGCATAGAAACATAGCCAAAGCTTTGGATATCCTATCAAACACATAGAAGGTGAAGTGAGATCATAACATAATATGGTCCATCTATTTCTGAATGACCACCAAACATAAGTCTCCCACGTTTGGGAGCTCCATCCACCCACGTTTGAGTGAAGTCATAGGGGACCGGAAGAGCATTGCGGGCTCTAAGCATAGCTCCCTTTACCATTTCTGGCAAAGATTCACATTTATCCCACAAATACCAGAGTACAAAGAGACAATATGAATAATAAAATTAGCATATATTGGAAGCATATGTGGAACAACGAAATGCACATATGCCTTTCGAGTCAATACGATGCAAACATAATCTTTCACAAATGTATTCAGATTTGAAAGGAAACAAAAGCAAGAGCATAGAAGGATTTCAAGAAATCACATATAGCTCAATTGAAATAAGAAAGTTAGATAAATTTAATGTCCAAAGAAATGAAACTGGAAGAGGCACATATCGAAAGCAAATGCGGAACAATGGGATGCATGTGCCGAATCATTACGATACAAACATGAACTTTAGATGATAGCTGCAGATGCACAAATAAATAAAAGACAAAAGTATATAAGAATTTAAGGTAATAATGTAAAGCTTAACTGAAGTAAGAGTTTTTTCCAAAATTGATTTCCAAAGAGAAGAAACAAGGAAAGCCGAAATAGACCAAAGCTCGATTCTGGCAGAATTTGATAGGAACATTGTATGAACTATTTGGATAACCAATTATACTCCAATTTATACAAAATAGGTGTCATTAGAAAGCTTTGTCAATCTAGTTTTAGTCAAATAAGTTTTATATGAATTGGAATTTACAACAGGGAGTTACAGATAATTTCGTAGCGAAAGGTCTGAAAATATTAGCTCTATTTTACTGAATCCATAGGGTCGATGAAAGCAGATGTTTTAGTTAGCAATTATACTCCAAAACTTTTAAATTTGGTATATATAGAAATCATTTTGAGTCTAGCTTCGAATAAATTATACTTTTTATGAATCTAAGTTCACAGCAGAAAGTTATAAGTAATTAAGCAACAAGAGGTCAGAAATTTCAGTCCCTGTTTTGCATAATCATAGGATTAATTTAAATAGAAGTCTTAGTAGGCATTTAAATTCCAAATCATTCATTCTTAGTATCAAAATAAAGAATTTTTTGTCTACTTTCAAATAGAATAGGTTTTGTCTAAATCAGAGTTTATTACAAAATGTTATGATCGAAACATTGCATAGAGGTCAGATTACCGAAAAATTATAAATTTATAGCTTTATATCAAAACGAAAGAAGGTCTAGTTCTCAGTTGAAATCTTTCAAATTTTGTATAATAAAAATGGAAATAGAGATTAAGGTTACTGTAGGATGGGGTTAGAACACTTGCCTTCAAATTATTTGAATACCAAATGTGGGAAAATTGATGAAAAACCTCAAGCTCTTCTTCTTCTTCTTCTTCTTCTTCTTCTTCTTCTTCTTCCCTTCTCTTCTCAAACTCACGTTGGCTGCAACTCTTCAGGTTTGTTTTCTTTAACCTTTCATCTAGTTCTTTTCTTTTTTGGATTTTGACTAATGCAAAAGTTGCAAGGTGCCATGCATGCATGAAAGGGGCTAGGTGTCATCTTTAGAGTAAACATAAGTGGCACCCTTAGGTTAGCTAGTGACACATATACACTATTTTTGTTTAACTTAAATTTGAATCTTTCATAAATTATATCAAACTTTTAATATTTACTCTTAGGTCCCTAGCCATAAACTTTTAATATAATATCATTTAATATAAAATAATTATTATATAATCCTTATTTTTACAAACAAACCTTTTACTAAATTTTCAAAAATGGGGGATGTTACACTCTCCCCCCCTTAAAAAAAAATTTAGTCCTCTAAATTTATCATACCTCATTCGACGAAAAGATGAGGATAAGCTTTCATCATTTTTTCCTCAAGCTCCCATGTTGTTTCCTCTCTAGAATGATATCTCCATATCACTTTAACTAGAGGGATAACCCGATTCCTCAAGATCTTTTCTTTTTTATCAACAATTTGAGTGGGCTCTTTCACATAAGACAAGTCTTTATCAATCACCATCGGCTCATACTTAACGATATGAGAGGGATCAGGTATATACTTTTTTATCATTGAAACATGAAATATATCATGGATATGGCATAATGATTGTGGCAAGGTAATCCTATAAGCGACAGAACCAACCCTCTCAAGAATCTCAAAATGTCTAATAAATCTTGGGCTTAACTTTCCTTTCTTCCCAAATCTTACAATGCCTTTAGAAGGAAAGACCTTTAGGAATACAAAATCCCCGATTTGAAACTTAATGTTTCATCTTCTATTATCAGCATAACTCTTTTGATGACTCTGAGCAGTCTTTAACCTCTTTCTTATAAATTGAATTTTCTCAGTAGTCTCTTGTACCTTTTCTGGTGCTAATAACTTTTTGTTGTCAATTTCTTCCCAACATATAAGCGTCCTGCACTTTCGCCCATATAAAGCTTCATAATGAGCCATTTGAATACTTGAATGATAACTATTATTGTAAGTGAACTCAATAAGAGAAATATCTTTATCCCATTCACCTTTCCAATCCATAACATAGGCTTGAAGCAAATCCTCAAGTGTTTGAATGGTTCTTTCTGATTGACCATCAGTTTGAGGGTGATAAGCAGTGCTAAACTTGACTTTAGTGCCAATAGATTCCTGTAACATTCTCCAAAATTTAGATAGAAATCTGAAGTCTCTGTTAGAGATTATCTCCTTTGGAACACCATGAAGTCTTACTATTTCATTGATATATAAATCTGCAAGCCTATCAAGAGAATAAGTCATATTGATTAGTAGAAAATGTGCAGATTTCGTTAACCTATCAATGATAACCCAAATAGCATCATGCTTTCTAGAAGTTTGGGGTAGTCTTGAAATAAAGTCCATGGTAATACATTCTCATTTCCATTCAGGACTATCTAAAGGTTGCAACAAACCTATAGGTCTTTGGTGTTCTGCTTTGATTTGCTGATAAGTCAAACACTTTAAAACATATATTACAATCTCCTTCTTCATACCTTCCCACCAATAATGACTTTGGAGATCTCTATACATCTTAGTGCTACTAGGATGCATGGTGTACTTTGAATTATGACCTTCCCTCAGGATTTGATTTTTGATATCTGAGTCATTTGGAACACATATTCTATCCCCAAATCTCAATAGGCCATCATCTGAAACTCGAAAATTCAGTTTCAATCTCTTTTCTACTTCATTCCTTAAGCAGATCAAGCATCGATCTCATAGTTGTCCTTCTTTAATTTGTTGAATGAGATCAGATTGCACTTGGATGGAGGCCATTAATATCATTGAGTCTTGCCCTTTTCTCATAACATTCAAATCATAATTCTCTTCTAATAACTTCCATTACTTCACAACTAAAGTCGCCATAAAACTTATAGATTTTCTACTAAGGGCATCTGCTACAACATTAGCTTTACCCAGGTGATAACAAATGGTACAATCATAATCCTTTAGAAGTTCTATCCATCTCCGCTACCTCATGTTTAACTCTTTTTGAGTCAAAATATACTTTAAACTCTTATGATCAGTAAAGATTTCAAATATTCACCCATACAAGTAATGTCTCCAAATCTTTAGAGCAAAAACAATTGCTGCCAATTCCAAATCATAAGTTGGATAATTCAGTTCATAACTCTTTAGTTGTCTAGAAGCATAAGCAATCACTTTCCCTTCTTGCATCAAAACACATCCAAGGCCCTTTCTTAAGGCATTAGTGTAAACTATAAATTCCTCATCACCACTTGGAATAGTGAGAATAGGGACACTAGTCAATCTCCTTTTTAACTCTTGAAAACTTTGCTCACAATCATCACCCCATACAAATTTCACATTCTTTTGAGTGAGTTTGGTGAGAGGTTGAGCGATTCAAGAAAATCCCTTCACAAATCTCCTATAATAACCTGCCATGCCTAAGAAGCTTCTAACTTCTGTCACATTTGTTGGTACTTCCCACTTAACAACAGCTTCCACTTTCTTTGGATCAACAGATATACCCTTCCTTGAAATCACATGGCCTAAGAAAGCAATTTCATTCAATCAAAATTCACATTTGCTGAACTTTGCATACAACTTCTTTTCTCTTAGTATGGATAATATATTTCTCAAGTGTTCCTCATGCTCCTGATTACTCCTTGAATATACTAATATGTCATCAATGAATATAATCACACAATCGTCCAAGAATGGCTAATATATCTTATTTATCAGTTCCATAGAAGCTGTAGGGGCATTAGTTAAACCAAAAGACATCACTAAGAATTCATAGTGACCATATCGAGTTTTAAAAGCTGTTTTTGGAATATCCTCCTTCATGATCTTCAACTGATAGTAACCTGACCTTAAATCAATCTTGGAGAATACTTATGCACCCTATAATTGATCAAACAAATCATCAATTCTAGGTAGGGGATACTTGTTTTTGATGGTCACATGATTCAATTGTCTATAATCAATACAAAGCTTTAATGTTCCATCCTTCTTTTTAACTAATAGCACCGGAGCACCCCATGGTGAAACACTGGGTCGAATGAAACCCTTATTTAATAGTTCTTATAGTTGCTTTTTCAATTCCTCTAGCTCGAGTGGTGTCATTCTGTAAGGAGGCTTAGATATTGAGGTTGTCTCAAGGACCAAATCAATAGTAAATTCACCCTCTCTATCTGGAGGTAAACCAGGCAAGTCATCTGGAAATACATCAGACAAGGAGGTAAATCATGCCTAATACTCTCAAAATAAAAGATGGGATGATCTAGTATGCAAAAAGTGATCATTTTGTATAATAATCTATATTGGTATGATTGGAAGATAGTCAATATATACTTAGTATAATATCAAAACTTCAAATATCTAGGAGAACCAAATCAGCAAGAAGTTCGTGTTCTCCAATAGAAATCAAACAAGATGACCAGATCGAGTTTGTTATCAAACAATCCTCAATAACTGTATTTACATATAGCATATAATCCAGTGGTTCAGGTTGAATGCCCATGTGATAAGCAAAATATTACGAATCAAATCATAGATGAGACACATGGTCAAACAAATATTTGCATTCTTTCAGAAACATGAATAGTACCTTCGACCATTAATTCAAAAGCTTTAGAATCATATTTCGTGATTACATACACTCTGACATGGGCTGATGATTTATGAGGCAGTGATTATTTCTTCTTGTCCAAAGGGCAATCTTTTATTTTATGATCCAAATTTCCACAAGCAAAATAGGCTCCAGTTACCTATAAATATAAACTTATTTCATAATTTAACTCGCATCGTACATAGGATTGAATCTTTTGTGGTGACTTCCCTTTTTAAATCGATGATGTCTTGACCTTTTTGTTATCACATTCTGATTCATTTCTAATCTTTTTTTTTTGGTAAACTTGTCCTTGCTATTCTTATCCTTGATCTCTAGAAATTCTTTAGATCATTAGAACAATTTTGTACATCAAATATCTTCTCTAATCTCATCATCTATTTTTTTTTCTACCAATGTACTAGGTTCACCACGCTTCTACTGCGCCACTCTGATTTAATATCCCCGATCAACCCTTTTATCGCACTTAATTAATCAAAAGCAGATGAAGTAGGATGATTAAATATCCTCATCATCCTAGATTCCTAAAATGCATCAAAGAAAATTTCCACCAATCACTATAGTTCACTAGACCTCAATATATTTTGCACATCAACATATCAAATATTTCAGTGATTCTCAAACCACGTTCTGATACCACTCTGATCATGCCCCTTCAAATTTAATTTTCATTCAGGAGGTATGAACCTAACTCAAAATTGCTAATATTATAATTCAACAAATAATCCAGGATCCAATCACACATTTGAGGTCACTAAGAAAAACATTCAAGTCATTCACCTCTACAATCCACAATTCACAAAACCTGTGCAGTTTATAATCATATATCATGTCACTAGATGATTCTAAAAATCCAAAGGCAACTTAACTAAATCATAACCACATCATAAATCCATAGTTGTGAGAATCTATACAATTACAAAACCAATATGTACCACATGTTTATATCATTCATTATATAATTTTAACTTAACATTCCCAAAATCATAACATGAGAGGTACTTTTCAAATATTTACAGGATACATCAATCTAGATTTGTCATTGATACACACAAAAGGAACTTATACAACATCAACATATTAAATACGAAAGATTTGCCCCAAAATCTTCTAGCTTCCCATTGCCTCAACCCAAACTACACATTTTAGCGAGCGATAAGCTATCCTGAAAAATTTATATATCAACGGGGTGAGCATATAAAGCTCAGCAAGTGACTAACATATCCATAGCAAAGAGGACAGTTTTTTTTTCAAACAAATAAGATATCAAAAATACAAAGCAGAGATACAAGATGAAATAGAAGCATGTGTTATTTGAATGCAAAATTACGATGTCAGTTTGTTCGAAGCATGTTTTGTTCATATTATCGAGGAAGGGTAATTGGAGCATATCATTGACATAAGAAGCATATCCATGACATATGGTAATTTCAAGGTATAACAAAGACTTATAACATTTCGGAAACATATCAAAGAACAAAACATAAATATAAGCTCAAATGTCACATAACAATGCATTCATTTCATTCTTATCCAAAGCATGCATAGAAACATAGCCAAAGCTTTGGATATCATATCAAACATATAGAAGGTGAAGTGGGATCATAACATAATTTCGTTCAAAAAGGATTACAAATAGATCGGTTAAGGCAATAATATGGCTAAAATTTTCTGCAGATTTTCAAATATAGCAAATTGGATGTAAAAGATCATAAAAAAGAGGGAAATACACTATTATGAAGTTTCAAAGCTATCATAAAAATTTTGTAGAGATTTGGACAAAGAAAACGTAGTAGCAAGATCAAACAAACTGTGCTATGCGGTTGGAATTTTATAATATAGATTTTCAAGTATAGCAACTTAGACGTAAAAGATCAATGGTTTATATTGAGAATTTTTTGACAAAACCAAAAGGAAATCTGCTGTTAGGAAGTGTCAAAGCTGTCATAAAAATTTTGTAGAGATTTGGATAGAAAAATGTAGTAGCAAGATTAAATATACTGTGCTATGTAGCTGGAATTCTACAATGTATCTTTCATCGTAGAGATGAAAACTTTACGACGAAAAGTTTATGCGGCAATTTTGGAACAATTTTTTTTTAGATTTTTGAATAAGGATAACTAAATTGCAGCAGTAGTAAGGTAGGAAACCAAAACCTGTTGCAATTCACGGGGAGATCAAAGGATGATCTGTGGTGGTGAAGATAACGGTGAAATTTGACGATGATTTTTTAAGCAATTGTGGGAATTGCTTTGGGTGGTTGTGGCGGGCTGATGGATGGCTATGGAAGGGCGGCAAGATGCCAAGAATGCTGTTCTAATACTAGGTGGTAGAACCCTTATAGATTATAAACTTGGGATTGATCTCTTAAGGGGATCGACCTCCTTGGAACTCTATAGGGGTTCCTCCCACCAAGTTGCTGCTCAAAGGCTACAGAAAAGATTCATCTATTGCTTATCAAAAGAGCATGAATACATGACTATTTATAGGGTTTCTAAACCCTAACTCCTAATATGATTCTTACTCAAGACTCCTACTCAATTAAGACTCCTACTCAATACTCCTAATAGGACTCCTACTCAAGACTCCTATTCCTTTACAACTCCTAATTTTTCTCTAAGAAATAACCTTCAAACCCTAGCCGGCCTCTTCACCTCTTTAATAGGGGTCGGCATAGGTAAGTTTAATATGAATACCCCTCTCAATTAGGACTCTCCCTGCTAGAGTCCTAACATCTACTCTCGGTATCATGAGAGGAAAATTTAATGTGTTCTTGCTCAGATAAATCCCTGACTAGGGTCATTCGGATTGAGAGAGAAATAGTTCTCTGAGAGAATCCGATTAGAGCGAGACTCGGTTAGAAACCATATGGGTCTGACAACACCATACTCAGTATACGGTCTCTAGGAAATTAGATGGATGAGAGACTATAGGTACATGATAATTGAGGACATATAGGTCTAATAGATTGGATTCCCTTGTATCGTCTAGGGACTATAACGTAGTAACCTAGTACATCCGTAGTCGATGAGTCGAGCAAATTATTATGGATAATAATTCATTGAGTCGAAAGGAGTTTTGATAGATATAACTCATGGCTAACTCAATATTAGGCCTAGAGGGTCACACACATATGGTAGGTATTGCGATGAATAGAGGTTCTGATATGAGATATCCGCTAGAGCCCCTTTCTTATTGGATATCCAATAATCCCCTGAATTATTGGATCCTACGGATGAGATCCAATAAGAGCCCATGAGAGATTATTGGATAAAGATCCAATAATCTAATATGCTTGGGTAGTTGGATAGAGATCCAATACCCAATAGAGCAGGATCCATTAGGGTTAAGTTGATAGGAGACCTCTATAAATAGGAGGGAACTGGTGGTTCATAGGCTAGAGTTTTTTGGTTGCCTCTCCTATTCTCCTCCCTTTGTCCTCCTCAGAGTAGGCCTGGAGCTTCGAGGAGCAACGTCGCAGCCCTGCTATATAGATCACCGCTAGAGAGGAGGGTGCTTGACCTCCTTCACCCTCTCCTAGAGATCTACAGGGATTCAGGGATATACGATCTCCCTAGGTAACACAATCTTTACTATACATAGTTTTCTGTTTCGTGGATTTTGTGCACCAAACTTCGTACGACAATGAGCATATGTTTGAGAAATTGGGGATTTTATTTTCTGTTCTTCCACTGCGCATGTGATGTCGCCCCCAAATTTCCCAACAATGGTATCAGAGCTAGGTTGTTCATGCGAAAAATTGGTTTTAAACTGCGTGTGTTATGTTTTTGCAATACTTTTGAAGTCAAAATTATTGACACAAAAGGCGAGAAAGGGCAACAACTGTTGCTGCCCTTGCTGCGCTCGAAGATGGTAGCCTTACTGCCATCTTCGCACAAGCAGGCCACCCACAGTGATCGCCGCAATGGCAGCGCCTGCAAGCAAGCTGCCTGCACGCAGGTGCAACCGTAGGCGAGCGAGCGGCCATAGGTAGAGCCGCCTACGGAACCCGTGGGCACTGCTTGCGAGCATAATGCCTGCAACGACGCTCGCCCGTGGGCACTGCCTGCTGGCACAACACCCACAGCGACGCTGCCTACGGGCACATCGCTCGCAGCAATGCTCGCTCGCAGGCACTGCTTGCGGGCACAGCCCCCGTAATGGTGCTCGTCCGTGGGGGCGGCCATTGCGGGAGTATCCCTCATGGGCATAACCGCCCGTAGGGACGCCCACCCGCGGGTGCAGCGAACCATAGGGGAGGCATCGCCCACGAGCGCAATGCCCACAGGTAGGGGCGACCACAGCAAGGGAGAGGGAGAAGGGCAGTAGGGTTTTTTGGGCCAATTTAAGAAATTCCAGTTCTGTCCTCTTGTCCAAATTATGAAAATACCCCTCATAATTAAAAAAATTTCCTACATGCCCCTGATTTTAAAAAATATTAATTAATTAAAAAGTTTAATTGATTATTATTTTATTGTTATCTAGTAGTCCTACATTATGATAATTTATATATGTGATATATAATATATGGACGGATGATCATGGACCGTGTGATGTGTGTACTTGTGATTATTATTATTGAGGCCTGCGAGTCTCCATTTTATTTCTCGCTTATTGTCGAGCCTGCGGCCTATGATTAACTTATAATCACACGAGGAGGCACAGTAGGAGAGTGGATGCGATAGCGGGACCCCCGAGACAAACAATCACGATGCATGGAGATGCGTCGAGATACCGACGGAATCGATGAGAATGTGATGGACGATCACTGGGCATGGAGATGCACCGTTGCGCATATAGATTTTGTTGTAAGTGTTTAGGCCCACTAGCTTGGGCCTGATCTGTCACGCCCCTCAAAATATCGATAATATTAAAATTTTTCAACACAAATCCATCCAGGATCCAAACACACATTTGAGGTCACTAAGAAAACATTCAGATTAAAATTTCACCTCTATAATCTACAAATTTATAAACCCTGTGCATTTCATAAACATACAACACATCATTCGATGATTCATAAAATCTGAACCCAACTCAAAAAATAATAACCACAACATAAATTCACAAGTATGGGGGTCTATACAGTCACAAAACCAACGTTTACCATAAGTTCATATCATTACACGAATTAAACTTAACATTCCAGAATTCCTAAACATGAGAGGTCCTTTAAACTTATACAAAATCCACAAGTTTAGATTCATCGTCAACATTTCATTAGATGCAGAGTGTGCTTATACAACAAAACATATATACTAATAAAGATCTGCCCAAAATCTTTTAGCTTTCCACTTTCTTTGGATCAACAGATATACCCTTCCCTGAAATCACATGGCCTAAGAAAGCAACTTCATTCAACCAAAATTCACATTTGCTGAACTTTGCATACAACTTCTTTTCTCTTAGTATGGACAATACATTTCTCAAGTGTTCCTCTTGCTCCTGATTACTCCTTGAATACACCAATATGTCATCAATGAATACAATTACACAGTCATCCAAGAGCGGTTGAAATATCCTATTCATTAGTTCCATAAAAGCTACAGGGGCATTAGTCAAACCAAAAGGCATCACCAAGAATTCATAGTGACCATATCGAGTTCTAAAAGTTGTTTTTGGAATATCCTCCTCCTTAATCTTCAATTGATAGTAACCTGACCTCAGATCAATCTTAGAGAATACTTATGCACCCTGCAGTTGATCAAACAAATAATCAATTCTGGGTATGAGATACTTGTTTTTGATGGTCACCTGATTCAACTGTCTATAATCAATACAAAGCCTTAATGTTCCATCCTTCTTCTTCACTAATAATACCGGAGCACCCCACGGTGAAACGTTGGGTCGTATGAAGCCCTTATCTAATAATTCTTGTAGTTGCTTCTTTAATTCCTCTAGCTCGAGTGGTGCCATTCTGTAGGGAGGCTTAGATATTGGGGTTATATTGGGGACCGGATCAATAACAAATTCACCCTCTCTATCTAGAGGTAAACCAGGCAAGTCATCTGGGAATACGTCAGGGAACTCTTTGACCACTGAAATTTCATCTAGATGGGTTTCCTGATTTGAATGCTCCTTTACACACACCTTATAACAAAAACAACCCATCTGCATAAGATGATAAGTTTGAAGTGCTGATATCAAGCAAGGAGGTAAATCATGCCTAATACCCTCAAAGTAAAATATAGGATGATATGGTATGCAGAAAGTAATTATTTTTGTATAGCAATCAATACTAGCATGATAAGAAGATAGCCAATCTATGCCAAGTATAATATCAAAACCCTGGATCTCTAGGAGAATCAAATCAGCAAGGAGTTCATGTTCTCCAATAGAGATCAAACAAGATGGGTAAACCAAGTTTGTTGCCAAAGAATCCCGAACAGCAGTTGTTACATATAACATATAATCCAGAGGTCTAGGTAGAATATCCAAGTGACAAGCGAAGTATTGTGAAACAAAGGATAAGTTGGAACCGGGATCAAACAAAACTTTTGCTTTTCTTTTAGAAACATGAAGAATACCTTCAACCATTGATTTAGAAGCTTTAGAATCTTGTTCAGTGATAGTATACACTCTAGCATGGGCTGAGGGTCTAGGAGGCAGTGGCTCTTTCTTCCTGTTCAGTGGGCAATCTCTTACTTGATGATCTAACTTTCCACAAGCAAAACAGGCTCCAGTCATCCGAAAACACTGACTTGTCTCATGATTTAATCCACATTTTGCACATGACTGAGTCCTCCACAGTGGTTTACCTTTCTCAAATCTAGATATCTTGATCCTCTTGTTACTAGCTTCATATTCAATTTCTCTCTTGCTTTTGCTAGTAAATTTGTCCTTTTTGTTCTTGCCCATGATTTCTTAAATTTCCTCCAAGTCTCTTTCAATTTTCAAAGCTCTTTCTACCGTATCCACATATGTTTGTAGTTTTAAAGCTAACATTCGACTTCTTATCGCTGGCCGTAATCCCCTTTTAAACCTTCTTGCTTTTCTAGATTCATCATCAGTCATATGTGTAGCAAACCTGGAGAGCTCAGTAAATTTAGATTCATACTTTGTAACCGTCATAATTCCCTGGATAAGATTCAAGAACTCCAATTCTTTTTGCTCTCTCATACAATCTAAAAAATATTTATCGTTAAACTTTTCTTTGAATAACTTCCATGTCATTGGCTCATGTTTGATTTCAAAAATCCTCTTAATCATTCTCCACCAGTGTTCAGCTTCTCCTTCCAGCATGAAGGTAGCAAGATAAACTTTCTGATCATCAGGGTAATTTAAGACATCAAATATTTTCTCTATCTACATCATCCATCGTTCTGCCACCATTGGATCAAACTCACCACTAAAACTGGGAGGACTAAGCTTCTTAAACTGTTCAATTCCCAACCCTGTCTGGTTTGATGTCCCTGTTCCATCATTTCTTCCTTGTTGGACATGTTGTTGTTATTGTTGCATCACTTGTGCCATAGTCTCCAAAGTCCGCATGATACCACTCAATTGATCAACAGTAGATGCAACAGGAGAATCAGATGATCTCGTCATCCTTGCTTCCTAAAACATCAAAAGAAAATTTTCTTTGATCAATCTCTAAATAAAAGTCAATAAACCTCAATCAATTTTTTTTACTTTTTTTTTTCATATCAAGTACATCAAAAAAAATATTCTTAGTGATTCTCAAATCATGCTCTGATACCACCTCAAGCATAACAATTGTTGAATCTCGTATTTTGATGATGAAACTACTTGATATATGTTTATGATTTAATTTGCATTTTAAGTGACGCAGGATGCTTCGATCAGGATGAGATAATTAAAGCAGGAAAATCATATTGTGCCGGAGGAACATGTCAGAAGATTGGACGTCGGGTCGGTGGATCGGTCGACATATCGACAGAAGGCTTCGGGCCATGGACTCGGGCATCGGGCCAAGAAGAGCGGGTATTGTGCCAAGGATAACGGAGTTGCGGAGCCAACTGGCCGATTGGGCAATAGGCCGTAGGAAAGGACAAGGCGCTGAAGAATTGGACGAAGCGTCGAGGGACCAATGACATGCCGGACAACTTAGTTAATTGCTTAAGATTAATTGTCTCGATCGAAGTTTTGTTTACATGTGCAGGATTAACTACGATGAAAGTAAGACATGTAGTAGGAGTTGCGCCGGAGTCATGACAATGATCACGTTGGGAGTTCGAGAGCTCGACGGAAGTTCGGACAGTCGTCGGAGGTTCTGCGGGAACAAATCCGAGAAGTCCATAAGCTTGCCAAAGAAGCTCGTCGGAACTTGCCAAGTGGATCGTCGCAAGTCCAGGAGTTTGCCGAAAGTCCGCAGGAGCATCACCGAGGATTCATCGGATGATCGACGGAAGTTCGCCGGAAACTCGCCGGAAGAAGCGATTGACGCATCAGAGAAATTTGCAGAAATTGTCTTAGGATTTATCATAGTTAGCAAGAATGATTAAGTTGAAAATGGGAGGTGATCCCATTAGCTTAATCTTGGGGCAATTGGGCCCCTGAAAAACCCAAATTGGGCCGAATGGATCAACCCATTCGGACCCTAGTTGCTGTGGGAGGTGCAACCGCCCAAGCCAGGAGGTAGCACCGCTTGGGCTAAGTCTCCCAGGGAGACTGGGCGATGTAACCGCCCCAGCCAGGAGGTGCAACCACCTAAGCTCAGTCTCCGAGCGAGACTGGGCGGTGCAACCTCTCCTGACAAGAGGTGGCATCGCCTGAGCTCAAGTTTCGAGCTCTGCCAGGCGGTGCAACTGCCCCAGTCAGGAGGTGCAACCGCCTGAGCTCGGTCTTCGAGCTCTAGCAAAGAGGTGCAACCGCCCCTGACAGAGGTGGCACCGCCCAGAGGCTCAGTCTTCGAGCTCTGCCAAGCGGTGCAACCGCCCCAGTCAGGAGGTGCAACCGCCTGATCCCGGAATTCCGGGAATTGACAGTTTTGAGCTCCAAATTTGAACTGGGTTGGGGCCTATAAATACCCCACCCATTCAGCACTGAAAGGTAGAACTTACACTCGAAATCTTGATATCTTTCTGTGATTCTTAGAGCTCAAAACTATTGTAAAGACCAAAAGTTCTCCTCCTTCTGTTCTTCAAAGTTTGAGTTGTAAAGAGAGGAGAGAAACTTCTGTAAGGGTTGTCTCCTAAACCCGTCAAAAGGAGTGAATATGTAAAAGGGTGGTTGGCCTTCGCCTATTGAAGGAAGGCCTCTAGTTGACGTCGGTGACCTCGTCGGTGGAGGAAGCCAAAAGTGGAGTAGGTCAAGATTGACCGAACTACTCTAAATCTTGGTTTACATTTCCTTTGAGCATTTTACCTTCACTACAAACTTCTCAATAGCTTATTGCCTTCTGCGATTTTACGAACGAGTTTCTAAGTTCAGAATTTTCCGAATCTGCGTTTAGACGTAAATCAGCTTTTCTCGTACGATCATCATATTTCAGTTTACGTTTACGTTTTGATTTCAATCATAACTGTTTACTGCCTTCTGCGATCTTATGAATAAGTTTCTAAGTTCAGAACTTTCTAAATCTGCGTTTAGACGTAAATCGGCTTTTATCGTACGAACGTCGCATTTTAGTTTGCGCTTGTATTCTGCTTTCCATCATAAACTGCAAACTGCCTTCATAGATCTACTTTAATGTCATCTCGCTTAATCTTAAGTTAAAGTAATCTTAGAATCGGCTTTCACATCGAAATCATTTTTATCGAACGAACGCAGCTTTCGTTTTAATCGCTGAAAAATTTCCGCTGCACTAATTCACCCCCCTCTTAGTGCTCTTGATCCTAACAACAATAACAAATGAATGGGATGTACCCACAAATGTAACAGAAGTTAGAAGCTTTTTGGGCATGACAGGTTATTACAGGAGATTTGTGGAGGGATTTTCTTGAATAGCTCAACCTCTCACCAACCTCACTAAAAAGAATGTGAAATTTGTATGGGGTGATGAATGTGAGCAAAGTTTTCAAGAGTTAAAAAGAAGATTGACTAGTGCCCCTATTCTCACTATTCCAAGTGGTAGTGAGGGATTCGTAGTTTATACTAATGCTTCAAGAAAGGGCCTTGGATGTGTTTTGATGCAGGAAGGGAGAGTGATTGCTTATGCTTCTAGGCAACTAAAAGGTTATGAATTGAATTATCCAACTCATGATTTGGAATTGGCAGCAATTGTTTTGGCTCTAAAGATTTGGAGACATTATTTGTATGGTCGACAATTTGAAATCTTTGCTGACCACAAGAGTTTAAAATATATTTTCACTCGGAAAGAGTTAAACATGAGGCAGCAAAGATGGATAAAACTTCTGAAGGATTATGATTGTGCCATCCGTTATCACCCGGGCAAAGCTAATGTTGTAGCTGATGCACTTAGTAGAAAATCTATAAGTTTTATGGCTAGTCTGGTCATGAAGCAATGGAAGTTATTAGAAGAAAATTTTGATTTGAAAGCTTTGAGAAAAGAGCAAGACTCGATGATATTGATGGCCTCCATTCAAGTGCAATCTGATCTTATTCAACAAATTAAGGAAGGACAATTATGAGATCCACGTTTAATCTACTTGAGGAATGGAGTAGAAAAGGAATGGAAGCCAAAATTTCAAGTTTCAAAGGATGGCCTATTAAGATTTGGGGAGAGAGTATGTGTACCAAATGAACCAGATATCAAGAATCAAATCCTAAAGGAAAGTCATACTTCAAAGTACACCATGCATCCTGGGAGCACTAAGATGTATAGAGATCTCCAAAGTCATTATTGGTGGGACGACATTAAGAAGGAAATTGTAATGTATGTTTCAAAATGTTTGACTTGTCAGCAAATCAAAGTAGAACACCAAAGACCTGGAGGGTTGTTGCAACCTTTAGATATCCCTGAATGGAAATGAGAATGTATTACTATAGATTTTGTTTCAGGACTACCCAGAACCTCTAGAAAGCATGATGCTATTTGGGTTATCATTGATAGGTTAACAAAATCTGCACATTTCCTACCGATTAATATGACTTATTCGCTTGATAGACTTACAGATTTATATGTCAATGAAATAGTAAGACTTCATGGTATTCCAAAGGAGATTATCTCTGATAGAGACTCCAGATTTCTCTCTAGATTCTGGAGAAGATTACAGGAATCTATGGGCACTAAAGTCAAGTTTAGTACTGCATATCATCCTCAGACTGATGGTTAGTCAGAAAGAACAATTCAAACACTTGAGGATTTGCTTAGAGCCTATGTTATGGATTGGAAAGGTGAATGAGATAAAGATATTTCACTTATTGAGTTCACTTATAATAATAGTTATCATTCAAGTATTCATATAGCTCTTTATGAAGCTTTATATTGGCGAAAGTACATAACACCTATATGTTGGGAGGAAGTTGGT
The DNA here is from genome assembly GCF_036884655.1 of Musa acuminata AAA Group. Taxonomy (NCBI): domain Eukaryota; kingdom Viridiplantae; phylum Streptophyta; class Magnoliopsida; order Zingiberales; family Musaceae; genus Musa; species Musa acuminata. The sequence continues at coordinate 23,078,320 of NC_088343.1, read as the reverse complement.
GACAGAAAGTTGTTAGCACTGGATAAAGTACAAGAAACTACCGAGAAAATTCAAGTTATAAGGAAAATGTTAAAAACTGCTCGGAGTCGTCAAAAGAGTTATGCTGACAATAGAAGACGAGATATTGAGTTTGAAATCGGAGATTTGGTATTCTTAAAGGTCTCCCCTTCCAAAGGCATTATAAGGTTTGGGAAGAAAGGAAAATTAAGCCCAAGATTTGTTGGACCTTTTGAGATTCTTGAGAGGGTTGGTTCTGTCGCTTTCAGGATTGCCTTGCCACCATCATTGTGTTATATCCATAATATATTTCATGTTTCAATGATTAGGAAGTATATACCTGATCCTTCTCATATCATTATGTATGAGCAGATGGAGATCGATAAAGATTTATCTTATGTGGAAGAGCCCACTCAAATTGTTGATAAGAAGGAAAAGATCCTAAGGAATCGGGTCATCCCTCTGGTGCAAGTAATTTGGAGATATCATTTTGGAGAGGAAACAACCTGGGAGCTAGAGGAGGAAATGAAAAAGGTTTATCCCCATCTTTTCATCATAAAGGTATGATAAATTTAGAGGACTAAAATTTTCTTTTAAGGGGGGGAGAGTGTAACATCCCTCATTTCTGAATTTTCGTATAAGTTTCTAGTTGTAATGTAAGTATCTATTTTAAATTTGATAAAAGAGTCAAAGTATGAATCTGAGAACTTATTAATAAAATTTGGAGGATTTGTTCAAAAAAAAATCTGAGGACCTATATGTAAACCCTGAGAACCTAATCATAAATATAATAATACAAGGACTAAAATATAAAATGCACAAAATTACAAATCCCACCATCTCTGCCTTCATTCTTAAAGAACCAGAGAAGGCAGCTGTGTGGATGAACAGAGAAAGAAAGAAAGAAGAAGAGGAAAAAAAAGGGGGAAGAAGAAGAAGAAAAAATTTGGGGCTTTAAGGTTTCTTGCTCAAATCTTCTCATTTAGGGTCATAATTCTCAAAGGCAAGTGTTCTAACCCTATCCTATAGAAGTATTAGTCTCTGTTCTTATATTGATTCTGAAAGATTTCTGCTTAGAACCTGATATTTCTCTCTTTGGACATAAAACCAAGGATCTAAAATGTTTTTGGTAAACTGACCCCTATACACTGTTTCAGCTATAATTTTTAGCACCAAATCTGGATTTAGGCAGGACATAGCTCGTTTGAAATTAGACTCTTATATCTTTCTTTTGACACTGATTTTGTAGATTTTGGACACTGAATACTTACCCAAACGTCTATTTCAAATGAGCCTATAGATGCTGCAAAATAGGGATCAAAATTTCTGACCTTTCGATACTAAAATACCTATAAGTCCCTGTTGGAAATTCTGATTTGTACCAAATTGATTTTATTCGAAACTAGACTTGTAGACCTTTCTTTTGACATATAGATTGAAAAATTTGGAATTGAAATGCCTATCCTGTTATCTGTTGAATCCGACCCTATGAATTCTACAAAATAATAATTTTGTTTTTGACCTTGTGTTACTAAATCAAAGGTAACTCCTTGTTGGAAACCATGATTCGTACGAAGTTTGTTTCATCAGAAAATAGATTGATATATCTTTCAAAAATAGCCTTATTGAGGGTATTGGAGCATAATTGGCAATCTGAAGTATTTATCCAATGTGCCTCTCGAATTCTGTCAGAAATCGAGCTTTGATCGATTTCGCATCTTTTGTTTTCATTCGTTTGGAAATAGATTTTATTCAGTTCCCTTCACTCAATTGTGGCTTATATTAATGCTTGAATTCTCATTTGCTCTTGTCTATAAAGTATTTTCATTCCTGAATATATTGTGTAACATTTATGCTATATCACATTGACTTATATAGGCACATGTATATCCCATTGTTCCGCATTTGCTTTCGATATGTGCCTATTCTAGTTTCATTCCTTTGGATATTGAATTCATCTAACCTTCTTATTTGAATTGAGTTATATGTGATTGCTTGGATTCCGTGTGTGCCCTTGCTTTTATTTCCTTTCAAGTCTGAATACAATGGTGAAAGATTATTGCTTACTTCGTATTGACTCGTAAAGGCACATGTACGTTTTGTTGTTCCATGTGTGCTTTCGATATGTGCTATTCATTGTTCATACTATCCTTTTGTACTCTGGTGTTTGTGGGATATTGTGAACTTTTGCCAAAAATGGTGAAGGGAGTTATGCATAGAGCCTGAGATGCTCTGCCGGCCCTTATGACTTCACTCAGACGTGGGTGGATGGAGCTCCCAAATGTGGGAGACCTCCCAGATGTGGGAGATTTATGTTTGGTGGTCATTTAGAAATGGATGTACCATATTATGTTATGGTCCCACTTCACCTTCTGTATGTTTGATATGGTATTCAAAGCTTTAGTTATGTGTTTCTATACATGCTATGGATATGAATGATATGAATGCAACGTCAAATTCGACATTTGAGCTTCTATTTCGTATTCATCTTTGAAATGCTCCGAAATGGTCCATACGCCAATGATATGTTCTGTAATGTTTTATTTATCATTGATATGCTCCGAAACATTTCGTACGCCTTTGATATGCTCCAAAATGTTTCATTTGTTATTGTTATACTTCGAAATGTTCCATAGGTTGTTGATATGCCCCGGAACATTTCATATGCTATTGATATGCTCCAATTACTCTATGCTCCATCTGTATGAACCAATTATGTTTGATTGAAATGATATTGGTGATTCTACACCTAATGAGATTATGTCTATGGATTCTTATATTCTGCCTTGCATTATGAAACCTTATTTGTTTGAAAATTTCCCTCTTTTACCATGGATATGTTAGTCACTTGCTGAGCTTTATATGCTCACCCCGTTGCTGTATAAATTTTTCAAGATAGCTTGTTGCTCGCTTAAATGTTAAGATTGGGCTGAGGTAGTGGAAAGCTAAAAGATTTTGGGCAGATCTTTATTAGTATATATGTTTTTGTTATATAAGCACACTCTACATCTAATGAAATGTTGATGATGAAGTGGATTTTGTATAAGTTTAAAGAACCTCTCAGGATTTTGGAATGTTAAGTTTAATTCATGTAATGACATGAACTTATGGTAAATGTTGGTTTTGTGACTGTATAGACTCCCATACTTGTGAATTTATGTTGTGGTTATTATTTTGGTGAGTTGGGTTCAGATTTTATAAATCATCGAGCGATGTGTTGTATGTTTATGAACTGCACAGGGTTTATAAATTTGTAGATTATAGAGGTGAAATTTTGATCTGAATGTTTTCTTAGTGGCCTCAAATGTGTGATTGGATCCTGGATGGATTTATGTTGAAAATTTTTTAATATTATCGGTATATTTTTGAGGGGCGTGACATGATCACATTAGGCTATGGTCCATGATCATTTGGTGTGATTGCTTATACACCTACTAGATATGTATATATATTTGCATACGATGTAGATATATATTAAATATATATATGTGTGACATATTATATTAGGAGACCAAATCAAATAAACCCCTCTCTTGATAATATTAAGTTGGTAAACGTGAGGCAATTAGATTGACCCATGTGGCCTTCCATCGTTATAGGTCGAGACTGATTCTCGGTGTAGGTTGAGTTAGTCAAGTCCCTCGAGGCTCACCTATATCATGATTCGCTATCTTACCTAAGACATAGAGATGTCACCGGTGACCTAAGGACATGGTATGCCTAGTCGAGTCCCTTGAGGGTATATCATCGAATCAGACTCATCTTGTAATGATAGTGTTGACTTAACCGAACATTATAGTTGGTCGAGTCCCTCGAGAACATGGTGGTTCAGAGGCCGAACAGGATGGGAATCACAAGGAGTTGTGATCGACAAGAGTCGCCTACCTTTTAGGCTTAATGTGATTTGTCGAGTCCCTCGAGGTTATACTAAGACGTTGATTGGATTTCGATCCCCACTAGAAGTCTGCCAAAGACTTCTATTTCATGTGTTGAGGGTGTCGCGTGACTCGCCAGTAAAATAGTGGGAGCACACTAAGATAGAAGTCCATATCTTATTTATTTATTTTTATAAAATTTGCATGTTATTTATTTCTGCTGCATATTTAGTTTCAGAAACTATCGCTTTCAAATCCCTTACGTGGCATACTTAATGTCAACCACCCCACTAGTCTGAATTATACAGATTGGCTCTACAACTTGAGAATTATTCTCATGGTGGATAAAATCGTGTATATCCTTGATATAGTGGTGCCTATGCTTGAGGAAGGGGCAAGCGAGGATGAGATCGCTCACTACGTGAAGTACATTGATGACTCCACTCTTACTCAGTGTTACATGTTGGGCTCCATAACTATTGAGTTACAAAGACAAAATGAAAAGATGGATGCCAGATCCATTCTCCTACATGTTCGCAAACTGTTTGAGGAATAGGGAAGGACTCAATGATATGAGATATCCAAGAGCCTCTTCCGCACTAGGATGAATGAGGAGACACCGGTTCAGAACCATGTCCTAAAGATGATTGAGTAGATAGAGAAACTCACAGGTCTAGGAATGGTCCTAGAGGATAACCTATGTGTGGATCTTGTACTTCAGTCCCTACCAGATTTCTTTTCACAATTCATAATAAATTTTAATATGAACAAGATTGAGGTGACTCTCTTGGAGCTCCTCAATATATTGAGGGAGGCAAAGAGCAATATCAAAAAAGAGAAGCCAGTTCTTTATACCGTTAAAGCCAGTCATAGGTGCCTTGCAAGCCAATCACATAAGTGAGAGCGTGTGACTTGACACGCAGTCTTTTTATTTATTATTATATTTTTGGTATTTTATCACTTTATATTGACTATTGCTTGAATATATTGTGATGTCCATGGGTATGTGCAATGGGAATCGGATCGTGATGAGATCACGATAATGAGAACGATTCACCTTTAAACACAGATTCTAAATAATCCCAGTCATAGGTTACTCAAGAGGGTCATCGAGATAACTAGATAGACTAATGTGTTATTTATCCGTCCATATGATAGATGCAGTTGGTCTCAAATCTGCTCATGTGGGGGCATTGGGGAATGAGTTCACTGATTGATCTGCTTATGGAATATTGGATGGTTGATGATGCCTTATTGTCAAATAGCAATTTCGTAGTCCTAGTGGTGTACCTGGTCCATAGATTTGAGAAACCAATGATGTCCTATATGAGTGCTCCACTTTTTGATACCTGACTTAAAGGTTTGGATGTTCCATATCTAGCATAGTCGATAATTGGGAGTGGTAGCCAACCTTACAAGGACTATTGAGTATCGATAGAGGATCATCTACTCTCGGTGTCATAAGAGAAAAATCCCTAGCTAGGGTAATTCGGATTAAGAGAGAAAGAGTTCTCCGAGAGAATTCGATTAGAGTAAGACTCGATTAGAAACCATATGGGTCTGATAGCATCATACTTGGTATATAGTCTCTAGGATTTTAGAATGATGAGAGACTGTAGGTACATGGTATCTGACGATAGACATGTCCAATAAATTAGATTCCCCTATGTTGTCTAGGGACTATAGAGTAGTGACCTAGTACGTTCGTAGTCGATGAGTTGATGAATTATTATGGAGATAATAATTCACTGAGTCAGAAGGAGTTCTAATAGGTATGACTCATGGTCAGCTCGATATTGGGCCTAGAGGGTCACACACATATGGTAGGCATTGCGATGAGTAGAGGTTCAGATTTGAGATATCCACCGGAGCCTCTATCTTATTGGATATCCAATAATCCCCTGAATTATTGGATCCTACGGATAAGATCCAATAAGAGCCCATGAGATATTATTGGATAGAGATCCACTAATCTAAGACGCTTGGGTAGTTGGATGGAGATCCAATACCCAATAGAGTAGTATCCATTAGGGTTAAGATGATAGGGGACCTCTATAAATAGGAGGGAACTGGTGGTTCATAGGCTAGATTTTTTTGGTTGCCTCTCATATTCTCCTTCCTCTCTCCTCCTCAAAGCAGGCCTAGAGATCTCTTGAAAGTGAAGGGTGAATACCCCTCTTACAACTTTTACAAGCGGTTCACTCTCTTACAGATTTTCAACAAGAAAGAAGGAGGTGAACACTAGCAAATTAAAAACAAGACAAGCTAACACTTTTCTAAGGCTTTTCTCTCAAACACTTGCTGCTCAAAAAGTTGTTCTCTCAACTGAGATTTGAGGGGTATTTATAGGCCTCAAGAGGATTCAAATTTGGGCTTCAAAATTTGAATTCTCTTTGGGTTCCCGCTGTTGGAGGTGCCACCGCCCAGGCAAGCGGTGCCACCACCCAGCGCTCGGGTGCTGGGCGGTACCGCCCAGCTCTTGGGTGCTGGGCGGTGCCACCGCCTAGGCTAAATCAGCTCACTGGTTGGGCTCCAAACTTGGCCCAAACCAGTCCGAACTCGGGTCCAATTGGCCCCTACTTGGTTTATAGGATTAACACCTAATCCTAACCCTAATTAACATGCTAACTACAAATTTAAAGACATTTTCTAAGCTATTATAAAGTCCATAAGTCAAGACTTCTTCCGACGAGCTTCTGGCGAACTTCCAGCGGTCTTCCGATAAACTCTCGGAAACCATTCTACGGACTCCCGGCAAGCTCCTAGACTTCATGATTTGATCTTGGCGAGTTCCGATGAGCTTCTTCGGCAAGCTCCGATCTTTCTCGGCGAGCTCCGCGAACTTCCAACGAACCTTCCGGCGAGCTTCCGAAAAACCCTTCGGCAAGCTCCCTACTCATTCTCGGTTAGTTTCGGCAGCATTCCCGACGAACCTTCGAACTTCCGTCGAACTCTCGAACTCCCAACGAATCCTTCGCGCTTGACTCCGGCACTTTGTTTTGCTTTATGTCTTTGTCGTTATCATAGTTAATCCTGCACACACAAGCAAACACTCTACTCCGATCTAGACAATCACTTACATGCTCCCGTTGCATCTCATTGTGTGATTACAACATAATCATAGATACGGGGGTTTGATAATAAATGAGAAATAAAGTGGTGACTCACTATTAGGACTCTAGCTAGGAGAGTCCTAATTGAGAGGGACATTCATATAAAACCTACCTAAACTGACCCCTATTAAAGAGGTGAAGAGGCCGGCTAGGGTTAGGAGGTTGTTTCTTAGAGAAGAATCAAGAGTTGTAAAGGAATAGGAGTCCTATTAGGAGTTGGTTAGAAGTAGGAATCTTAAGTAGGAGTCCTATTAGGAGTTAGGGTTTAGAAGCCCTATAAATAGCCATGTATTCCTCCTTTTTTCATAAGCAATAGATGAATCTTTTCTGTAGCCTTTGAGCAGCAACTTGGAGGGAGGAACCCTTATAGAGTTCCAAGGAGGCCGATCCCCTAAAGAGATCAACCCCAAGTTTAGAATCTGTAAGGGTTCTAACACCTAGTATCAGAGCAGCATTCTTGACATCTCGCTGCCCTTTCACAGCTATTCATTAACCCTCCACAGCCACCCAAAGCAATTCCCATAATTGCTTAAAAGATCGTCGCTAAATTCCATCGTCATCTCCACCATCGCGGATCATCCTTTGATCTCCCTGTGAATTGCAATGGGTTCTGGTTTCCTACCTTACTGCTGCTGCAATTTAGTTATCCTTATTTGAAAATCCAAAAAAAAATTATTCCATAATTGCTGCATAAACTTTTCATTGTAAAGTTTTCATCTCTATGACGAAAGATACATTGTAAAATTTTAGCCGCATAGCACAGATTGTTTGATCTTACTACTATGTTTTTTCTATCCAAATCTCTACGAAATTTTTATAACAGTTTTGGCACTTCCTAACAGCATATTTTCCTTTAGTTTTATTAAAAAATTCTCAATATAAACTATTGATATTTTACGTTTAATCTGCTATACTTGAAAATCTGCACTGTAAAATTTCAGCCACATAGTACTATTTGTTTGATCTTGATACTGTGTTTTTTCTATCCAAATCTCTACAAAATTTTTATGATAGCTTTGACACTTCTTAACAGTAGATTTCCCTTTGGTTTCATCGAAAAATTCTCAATATAAACTATTCATATTTTACGTCCAATCTGCTACACTTAAAAATCTGTGCTGCAGAAATTTCAGCCGCATATTGTTACCTTAACCCATCTATTTGCAATATTTTTTAAATAAAATTTCTTATTCACTTTATAGATCATCTTGGCTTCCATTTAAAATTGATCTATTGAGGAATTCATTTCTAAAAATGATTTTGTGTTGCTGCAAATTTTTATCATAGACCGCTGAAATTTTTCGATGAGAATTCTACTATCGTAACTTCACCAATTTTCATGCTGTTACTTTCAAAATTTTCTTAATTAAATTAGACATCCTTGCTGTCATATAAACTGAGATATTGCTATCAATTCCTTCCTCAAATCTCTCAAGTTTTTGGTGGAAATTTTGTCAAGAAACCACTGTTTCTTCGACGATTATTCTGCTCTTACAAGATAGCACATATTTATAGCAACTTCCACTGATTTCTATCAAACCTTTGCTGCCATCTACCACAGATCCAAAACTTTCATCCACAGCCCTAAAAATCCACCAAATTGTTGGTAAATCATAGGGGGCGGCATCATGTGCGCAGCGGAAGAACAAGAAAACAAAAATCCCCGATTCCCAAAAAGATGTTCATCGTCGTGCGAAGATTGGTGCGCAAAATCCGCAAAAACACAAAACTGCGTATAGAGATTGTGTTACCTAGGGAGATCGTATATCCCTGTTTCCTTGCAGATCCTTAGGAGAGGGTGAAGGAGGTCAAGCGTCCTCCTCTCTAGCGGTGATCCACACAGCAGGGTTGCGACGACGCTCCTCAAAACTCCAGGCCTACTCTGAGGTGGAGAGGGAGAGGAGAATAGGAAGGGCAAGCAAAGACTCTAGCCTATGAGGCTGTGAATCCCTCCTATTTATAGAGATCCCGTGTCAAAACCCTAATGGGTCCTTTCCCTAGTGGGTATTGGATCTGCATCCAATAAGACAAGGGCTCCGTCGGATATCTCATATCCGAACCTCTACTCATCGCAATGCCTACCATATGTGTGTGACCCTCTAGGCCCAATATCGAGCTGGCCGTGAGTCATACCTGTCAGAACTCCTTCTAACTAAGTGAATTATTATCTCTGTAATAATTCACTCGACTCATCGACTACGGAAGTACTAGGCCACTACGCCGTAGTCCCCAGACGATACAGGGGAATCCAATCCATTGGACCTGTCTGTCCTCAGTTACCATGTACCTATAGTCCCTCATCCATCTAATATCCCAGAGACCGTATATCGAGCATGGTGCTGTCAGACCCATACGGTTTCTACTCGAGTCTCGCTCTAATCGGATTCTCCCGGAGAACTCTTTCTCTCTCAACCCGAATGACCCTGGCCAGGGATTTGTCTGAGCAAGAACACATGGGATATTCCTCTCATGATACCGAGAGTGGATGATCCTCTATCAACACTCAATAGCCCTCGTAAGGTCGACTACCACTCCCAATGACCAGCTGTACTAGATCTGGGAACAGCCAAACCTATAAGTCTGGTATCAAAGAGTGGAGCACTCATACAGGACATCCTTGGTGTCTCAAGTCTAAGGACCAGATACACCACTAGGACTACGGAATCGCTGTCTGACAATAAGGCATCATCAACCATCCAGCATTCCGTAAGCGGATCAATCAGTGAACTCATTCTCCAATGAGCACCTGTACTGTATCCCTAGTGTCCCTACACGAGCAGCTATGAGACCAGTTGCATCCATCATATGGACGGGTATACAGCACACTAGTCTATCCGGTTATCACGATGTCCTTCTCGAGTAACCTATGACCAGGATTATTTAGGATATGTGTTTCAAGGTGAATCGATCTCATTATCGTGATCTCATCACGATCCGATTCCCATTGCACAAATCCAAGGACATCACAATATATATATGCACATATGCAATTGTTATAAAGTGATATACGCCAAAATATAATAAGCAAAAAGATTATGTATCAAGTCACACGTGCCATCACTCACGTGATTGGCTTGCTGGGCACCTATGACTAGCAATCTCCCACTTGACCTAAAGCCAATCACCTATGTGTCTGATCCTATCAGACTCCTATGACGCTCAAAGACAATCTGAGACAACGGCTTTGTCAGTGGATCTGCAATGTTATCTTCGGATGGAACTCTTTCCACTGCTACATCTCCTCGGGTTACGATCTCTCTTATAAGCTGGAACCTCCTCAGAACACTTCTGATGAGACCCGGGTTCCCTTATTTGAGTAATCACCCTATAGTTGTCGCAATATAAGGAAGTCGACTTGTCGCTATCTGTATCGACTCCCAAATCTGTGATGAACTTCTTCAACCAGACTCCCTCCTTTGCTGCATCTGATGCAGCAATGTACTCCGCCTCTGTGGTCGAGTCAGCAGTGGTATCTTGCTTGGAACTCTTCCAGCATACTGCTCCTCCATTCAAGGTGTACACATACCCTGAATTCGACTTGCTATCATCGACATCAGACTGAAAACTTGAATCAGTGTAGCCTTCAACCTTAAGGCTATTACCTCCATATACTAGTAAAAGATCCTTAGTCCTTCTCAAGTACTTAAGGATACACTTTACTGCTTTCCAGTGCTCCAAGCCTGGATTCGCCTGATACCTGCTTGTGACACTCAGAGCATGCGCTATATCAAGCCTAGTACATAGCATGGCATACATGATAGACCCTATTGCTGAGGCATAAGGTATCATATCCATGTTCGCCCTTTCTTCTGGAGTCTTTGGGGACATACTCGTAGAAAGCGATATCCCATGTCTCATCGGTATGAGACCTCTTTTGGAATTTTCCATGCCAAACCTTTTGATAATAGTTTCTATGTACCTGGACTGGGACAAGCCAAGCATCCTTTTGGATCTATCTCTATAGATTCTAATCCCCAAGATATAAGATGCTTCTCCTAAGTCCTTCATGGAGAAGTGTCTAGATAACCAAGCCTTTATTGTGGATAGCATTCCTATGTCATTCCCAATGATGAGGATGTCATCCACATATAACACCAAAAAGCTAATAGCGCTCCCACTTACCTTTCTGTATACACAAGGCTCATCTTCGTTCTTAACGAAGTCATAAGATCTGATTGCCTCATCAAATCTTATGTTCCAACTTCGGGAAGCTTGCTTTAGTCCATAAATGGATCTAAGCAACCTACACACCTTATCTGGGCAGTTCTTGGACACGAATCCCTCAGGTTGCATCATATACACCTCCTCCTCCAGGTTCCCGTTGAGGAATGCGGTTTTCACATCCATCTGCCAGATCTCATAATCATAGTGTGCTGCAATAGCCAATAGAATTCTGATGGATTTTAGCATTGCTACGGGTGAGAAAGTTTCGTCGTAGTCAACACCTTGCCTTTGACGATACCCCTTAGCCACTAGCCTTGCTTTATAGGTCTCTACCTTTCCATCTACTCCGATCTTTTTCTTAAAGATCCACTTGCAACCGATGGGTACAATACCTTCGGGTGCATCAACTAGGTTCCAAACCTTATTGGAGTACATAGAATCCATCTCAGAATTCATGGCTTCTTTCCACTTCCCGGAGTCTATACTCATAATAGCCTCCTCGTAGGTCTGAGGATCAATATCCTCTACATCCTCTGCTCTAATATGTCCCACATATCTCTCAGGAGGATGGGATACTCTATCAGACCTGCGTAAAGTTGAAACTTGTGTATTAGATACCTGAACAGACTCGGGCTGTAGAGTGGTGCTTGAGCTTGGTTCTCCAACCTCGCTCAATTCTATCATTCTCCCACTGTCTCCGTCAAGAATGTGTTCCTTCTCAAGGAACACTGCTCTCTTAGCTACAAAGACCTTTTGGTCCTCGAGATGATAGAAGTAATACCCACAAGTTTCCTTGGGGTATCCCACAAATTTACATCGCCCTGTCCTTGATTCTAACTTATCGGGGTTGTGTCTTTTAACATGGGCAGAGCAGCCCCAAATCTTAACTACTTTAAGATCAGGCTTCTTCCCTTTCCATATCTCATATGGTGTAGACACTACCGACTTAGTTGGAACTCTATTCAGAAGGTAAGCTGCGGTTTCTAGGGCATATCCCCAGAATGAGATGGGTAGGTCAGCGAAACTCATCATGGACCGTACCATATCTAATAATGTACGATTTCTCCTTTCAGAGACACCATTGAGCTGAGGTGTATAAGGAGGTGTCCATTGGGATAATATCCCATGGTTCTTGAGGAAGTGAGTAAACTCTGTACTTAAGTACTCACCTCCTCGATCTGATCGAAGAGTTTTGATACTCTTTCCAGTCTGGTTCTCCACCTCATTCTTATACTCTCTGAATTTCTCAAAGGCCTCGAACTTGTACTTCATTAAGTACACATATCCATACCTTGAGAAATCATCAGTAAATGTAATGAAGTAGGAGTAACCTCCAATGGCATGAGTTGACATGGGTCCACATACATCACTATGTATGAGTTCCAACAACTCAGTGGCTCTCTCTCCAGTTCCACTAAATGGAGAGTTGGTCAGTTTTCCACGAATGCAAGGCTCACAAGTTGCATATGACACATAGTCGAATGGATCTAGATATCCATCATTTAACAACTTTTGAATCCTTCTTTCATGGATGTGACCTAGCCTACAATGCCACAGGTATGCACTGTTCAACTCATCTCGTTTCCTTTTGGACACATTTATATTCATGATATGTAGAGTGGTGTCTAACATAAATAAACCATTATGCAATGTTCCTTTCGTGATGATCTTATCATCTAATAATATCGAACAACCATTGTTCTCAAAAACAAATTTATATCCACTAACTGTTTAACATGAAATGGAGATAATGTTTTTGATAATAGAAGGAACAAAATAACATGCATCTAATGCAATAAAAGCTCCACTAGGCAGATGTAGGGCGACCTCGCCAATAGCTAATACAGCAACTTTTGCTCCATTACCCATCTTGAGGTCCATCTCGCCTCTCTCTAGTCTCCTAGGCCTTGCCAGAACCTGCAACGAATTACATATATGATAAGCACTACCGGTATCTAATACCCATGTGTTATCATAAGAGTCTGACAAATGGAGACTGATCATGAATGTACCTGAAGCTTCATCAAGCTTTTGTTTCGCCCTTTCTGCAAGGTACTCTTTGCAGTTTCTCTTCCAGTGCCCATCTTTACCACAGTGGAAGCACTGGCCTTTGTCCTTTGTTGGGTCTTTCTTAGCAACCTTTGCTTTACCTTGTTTGCCCTTGCCCTTTCCCTTCTTAAGGGACCTTTCTGCTTTCCTTTTCTTTCTGGTCTCACCAGTGTAGAGAACTGGCTTCTCTTTCTTAATAGTACTCTCTGCCTCCCTCAACATATTGAGGAGCTCTGGGAGAGTCACCTCAAGCTTGTTCATATTAAAGTTCATTATGAACTGTGAAAAGGAATCTGGTAGGGACTGAAGCACAATGTCCACACACAAGTTATCCTCTAGGACCATTCCTAGACCTGTGAGTTTCTCTATCCACTCAATCATCTTTAGGACATGGTTCTGAACCGGTGTCCCCTCAGTCATCCTAGCGCGGAAAAGGCTCTTGGATATCTCATATCGTTGAGTCCTTCCCTGTTCCTCAAACAATTTACGGACATGTAGGAGAATGGATCTGGCATCCATCTTTTCATGTTGTCTCTGTAACTCTGGAGTCATAGAGCCCAACATATAGCACTGAGCAAGAGTGGAGTCATCAATGTACTTCACGTAGCGAGCGATCTCATCCTCGCTTGCCACTTCTTCGGGCGTAGGCATCACTGTATCAAGGACGTACACGATTTTCTCCGCTGTGAGAACAATTCTCAAGTTACGGAGCCAATCCGTATAATTTGGACCAGTGAGGCGGTTGACATCAAGTATGCCACGTAAGAGATTTGAAAACGACATTTTCTGAAAATAAAGATGTAGCAAAAATGAATAACATGCAGATTTTGCAAGAAATAAACTATCAAGATATGGACTTCTATCTTAATATGCTCCCACTATTTTACTAACGAGTCACGCGACACCCTCAGCACGTGAAACGGAAGTCTCCGGCAGACTTCTAGTGGGGATCAGGATCCAATCAGCGTCTTAGTGTAACCTCGAGGGACTCGACCAATCACACTAAGCCTAAAAGGTAGACAACTCTTGCCGATCACAACTCCTTGTGATTCCCGTCCTGTTCGGCCTCCGAATCACCATGGCCTCGAGGGACTCGACCAACCATGATGCTCGGTTAAGTCAACACCTTCGTTACAAGATGAGTCTGATTTGATGATATACCCTCGAGGGACTCGACCAAGCATATCATGCCCTCAGGTCACCGGTGACATCTCTATGTCGTAAGCAAGATAGCGAATCGCGATATAGGTGAGTCTCGAGGGACTCGACCAACTCAACCTACACCGGGATTCGGTTCCTACTCATAACGATGGAAGGCCACGTGGGTCAATCTAATTGCCTCACGTTTACCGACTTAATATTATCGAGAGATGTTTCTATGATTTGGTCTCCTAATATGACATGTCACACATATACATATTTAATATATATCTACATCGCATGCAAATATATATACATATCTAGTATGTGTATAAGCAATCACACCAGATGATCATGGACCACAACCTAATATGATTAGGCCCGAGCCAGTAGGCCTAATCACTCACATCAAGATCTATGTGTGCAACGGTGCATCTCCATGCCTTGTGATCGTCCATCTCGTCCTCGTCGGTTCCGTCGATATCTTGATGCATCTCCATGCATCACGATCGTCCGTCTCGTGGGTCCCGCTATGGCTTCCACGCTCCCGCTGCGCCTCCTCATGTGATTACAACTTAATCATAGGCACGCAGGCCCGACAATAAACGAGAAATATAATGGAGGTTCGCAGACCTCAATAATAATAATCACAAGTACACACATCACACGGTCCATGATCATCCGTCCACTCATCATACATCACATGTATAAATAATCATCATCATGTAGGACTACTAGATAATAATAAAAATAATAATCAACTAAACCTTTTAATTAATTAATATTTTCTGAAATCAGGGATATATAGGGAATTTCTCAATTCCTAAGGGTATTTTCGTAATTTGGACAAAAGACAGAAACTGGAATTTCTCAAATTCCGAGGGGCAAAACTGTCTTTTGCGCAGAAAACCCTAATACCCTTTCCCCTTTTCGCTGCTGCCGCCGCCGCCACCCTACCGGCGGCGGCCTGTGCGGCGGGGCGAGGGCACTGCCCTCGCCTGCAGGCGGCACGCCCGCTGGCGGCGATGCCGCTGCGGGTGGGCTCCCCTTTCGGGCGCCGCTGCCTCCGCAGGCGGTGCTGTCCCGCCGGGCGGCCGCCCCTGTGGGGGGGTTTCGCCCGCGGGAGCAGCGGCGGCAGGCGTCGCGCGTCGCTGCCCTGCGGCGGCAGGCGTCGCGCGTCGCTGCCCTGCGGCGGCAGGCGCCGCTTCCTTTCGGCGGTAGGCGCCGCTGCCCTGCGACGCCTCTGCCCGTGGGTTGCCAGCCCCGCCGGCAGCAAGCCTGCTGCAAGCAGGCCGCCGGCCGGCTGCTGCAGGCACAGCGCTTGCGCATGCGCCGGCGCTGTGCTGCCTGGCTGCGGCTACGGCTGCCGCTGCAGGTGGCTGCAGGCATGCAGATCGAGGGCAGCAACTATTGCTGCCCTTCCTCGCTTTTGCGTCAACGATTTTGACGTCAATATTCTTCCTAAACACAACACACGCAGTTCAAAACCAATCATTCGCACGAACAACCTGGCTCTGATACCACTGTTGGTAAATCATAGGGGGGCGGCATCATGTGCGCAGCGGAAGAACAAGAAAACAAAAATCCCCGATTCCCAAAAAGATGTTCATCGTCGTGCGAAGATTGGTGCGCAAAATCCGCAAAAACACAAAACTGCGTATAGAGATTGTGTTACCTAGGGAGATCGTATATCCCTGTTTCCTTGCAGATCCTTAGGAGAGGGTGAAGGAGGTCAAGCGTCCTCCTCTCTAGCGGTGATCCACACAGCAGGGTTGCGACGACGCTCCTCAAAACTCCAGGCCTACTCTGAGGTGGAGAGGGAGAGGAGAATAGGAAGGGCAAGCAAAGACTCTAGCCTATGAGGCTGTGAATCCCTCCTATTTATAGAGATCCCGTGTCAAAACCCTAATGGGTCCTTTCCTTAGTGGGTATTGGATCTGCATCCAATAAGACAAGGGCTCCGTCGGATATCTCATATCCGAACCTCTACTCATCGCAATGCCTACCATATGTGTGTGACCCTCTAGGCCCAATATCGAGCTGGCCGTGAGTCATACCTGTCAGAACTCCTTCTAACTAAGTGAATTATTATCTCTGTAATAATTCACTCGACTCATCGACTACGGAAGTACTAGGCCACTACGCCGTAGTCCCCAGACGATACAGGGGAATCCAATCCATTGGACCTGTCTGTCCTCAGTTACCATGTACCTATAGTCCCTCATCCATCTAATATCCCAGAGACCGTATATCGAGCATGGTGCTGTCAGACCCATACGGTTTCTACTCGAGTCTCGCTCTAATCGGATTCTCCCGGAGAACTCTTTCTCTCTCAACCCGAATGACCCTGGCCAGGGATTTGTCTGAGCAAGAACACATGGGATATTCCTCTCATGATACCGAGAGTGGATGATCCTCTATCGACACTCAATAGCCCTCGTAAGGTCGACTACCACTCCCAATGACCAGCTGTACTAGATCTGGGAACAGCCAAACCTATAAGTCTGGTATCAAAGAGTGGAGCACTCATACAGGACATCCTTGGTGTCTCAAGTCTAAGGACCAGATACACCACTAGGACTACGGAATCGCTGTCTGACAATAAGGCATCATCAACCATCCAGCATTCCGTAAGCGGATCAATCAGTGAACTCATTCTCCAATGAGCACCTGTACTGTATCCCTAGTGTCCCTACACGAGCAGCTATGAGACCAGTTGCATCCATCATATGGACGGGTATACAGCACACTAGTCTATCCGGTTATCACGATGTCCTTCTCGAGTAACCTATGACCAGGATTATTTAGGATATGTGTTTCAAGGTGAATCGATCTCATTATCGTGATCTCATCACGATCCGATTCCCATTGCACAAATCCAAGGACATCACAATATATATATGCACATATGCAATTGTTATAAAGTGATATACGCCAAAATATAATAAGCAAAAAGATTATGTATCAAGTCACACGTGCCATCACTCACGTGATTGGCTTGCTGGGCACCTATGACTAGCACAAATCACACCCTCAAACTATACCTAAAACAGCCATAAAACAAGCCTAAACCGTAGCCTACATCCACCGATCCACCAACCCTTTCGACCATCACTTCTCTCAACCTATACATGCCTTTAACCTGACAACAAAAGAGAGATCTTAACATCACATATTTGGAGACATATACTATGGTATCTGAGAAGGCAATCAATACTAAATTCGAAGCCTTCGAGGCATGAATGGAGGATAAGATTCGGACGCTCTTTACTGAACTCAGATTGGGCCGACCACTAAGCCTGAAGAAATCACATCAAGGAGAGAGCTTTGCCCAATCGCACCAAGCCTGAAGAGATGAATTCCAAGGGAGGGGAGGCTCTATAACTGACCCCAACTATCTATGCATGGTGGTGGACTTCCCTAGATGGGACGAAGGAGACCCGATTGATTAGATCTCGCGCGTGGAGCGATATTTTCGGTACCACAAAATCACAGATGCATCTATGGTGAAAATTGCGGCTATATATCTTGAAGGGGATGCCATACAATGGTTTGACTAGTTTGAACACACTCATGGAATCCTCTCATGGTGACAATTCAAAGAAGGACTGCTGATCCGCTTCGGACCAACCGATTACGAGAACATTGACAGACAACTAACAAAGAACCGACAAACCTCCACCATTCAATAGTACCAAACTAGGTTTGAAAGGTTATCTAATCAAACTCGTGATTGGTCTCAAAAACAGCTATAGGGGACCTTCATTGAGGGCTTGAAGCCAGAGATCCGAGGAGAAGTTAAAGCGCGACAACCGTACACGCTTATGGCAGCCATCTCTTTCGTACGACATCAAGAGGAGCAATTGGACCATGAAGCTCGAAGGACTAGGGTCACTCCTTAACTAGCAATACTGAAGCCCTCAGCCCCCTATACTATTGACCGAGTCCTGGCACAAAAAAGGTTAACAAGAAAAGATCTTCGGGAGCGATATGCAAAGGGGTTATGTTGGCATTGCGACGAGTCGTGGAGCCATGAGCATCACTGTAGTAAAGGGAGACTTCTTATGATTGAACTAGTAGAAGAAGAGGTCATTCACACATTCAAGGAAAACACCAATTTAAAGTGGTTCGGTCAAAACGACCTACATCCACTTACGAAGCCTTCTTCGAAGAGGCTCCTAACTTCCACTAGCAAATAACTTTGAAGGGAAGGACAAATACCCCTCTTACAACCTTTTATAGTGGTTCACACTCTTATAAATTTTCAACAAGAAAGAAGGAGGTGAACACTCAAGCAATTGAAAATAAGACTTGCTAAAGAATTTGCTAAGGCTTTTTTTCATAATCTATTGCTTCTCAAAAGTTGTATTCTCTACTAAGAATTGAGGGGTATTTATAGGCCCCAAGAGGATTCAAATTTGGACTCCAAATTTTGAATTCTCTTGGGTTCCCGATGCTGGCGATGCCATTGCCTGTCAGTGGTGGTGCCACCGCCTGTCAATGTTTGACACTGACAATGTACTGGCGATGCCACCGCCAGACCTCTCGGGTGCTGGGTAGTGCCACCACCCAGTCCGGTGGTTCCACCACCCGACTTTACTATTCATTGGTTGTGCTTCAAATTTAGCCCAAACCAAGTAATATTCGGGCCCAGTTGGCCCTTAACCAAGATATAGGATTATCCCTTAATCCTAACCCTAATTACATGCAAACTACGCAACTGAAAAAATAGTCCTAAGCAAGTTTTTAACTGGCAAACGTCGAGTCTCCTTCTGGCGAGCTTTCCAACGATCTTCCGGTGGACTTCCGATACACCCTCGAATTTCTTCCGGTAGATGTAACATCCCTCATTTCTGAATTTTCGTATAAGTTTCTAGTTGTAATGTAAGTATCTATTTTAAATTTGATAAAATAACAAAAATATGAATCTGAGAACTTATTCATAAGATTTGGGAGATTTATTCAAAAAGAAAAAAAAAATTTGAGGACCTATATGTAAACCCTGAGGACCTAATCGTAAATATAATAATACAAGGACTAAACTACAAAATGCACAAAAATACAAATCCCACCATTTAAGCCTCTCTGCCTTCGTTCTTAAGGAAGCAGAGAAGGCAGCTGCGTGGATGATCAGGGAAAGAAAGAAAGAAGAAGAAGAAGAAGAAGAAGAAGAAGAAGAAGAAGAAGAAGAAAAATTGGGGCTTTAAGGTTTCTTGCTCAAATCTTCTCATTTAGGGTTATAATTCTCAAAGGCAAGTGTTCTAACCCCATCCTATAGAAGTATTACTCTATGTTCCTATATTGATTCTGAAAGATTTATGCTTAGAATCTGATATTTCTCTCTTTGGACATAAAACCAAGGATCTGAAATTTTTTCGGTAAACTGACCCCTATCACTATTTCAGCTATAATTTTTAGCACCAAATGTGGATTCAGGCAAGACCTAGCTCGTTTGAAATTAGACTTTCATATCTTTCTTTTGACACTGATTTTGTAGATTTTGGACACCGAATACTTACCCAAACGTTTGTTTCAAATGAGCCTGTAGATACTGCAGAACAGGGATCAAAATTTGTGACCTTTCAACACTAAAATATCTATAAGTCCCTGTTGGAAATTCTGATTTGTACCAAACTGATTTCATTCGAAACTATACTTGTATACCTTTCTTTTGAAATATAGATTGAAAATTTTGGAATTCAAATGCCTATCCTATTATCTGTTGAATCCGACCGTATGAATTCTGCAAAACAATGATTTTGTTTTTGACCTTGTGTTACCAAATCAAAGGTAACTCCTTGTTGGAAACTACGATTCGTACAAAACTTGTTTCAACAGAAAATAGATTGATATATCTTTCGACAATAGCTTTCTTGAGGGTATTGGAGCATAATTGACAATCTGAAGTATTTATCCAATGAGCCTCCCGAATTCTGTCAGAAATCGAGCTTTGATCGATTTCGTATCTTCTGTTTTCGTTCGTTTGGAAATAGATTTTGTTCAGTTCCCTTCACTCAATTGTGGCTTGTATTAATGTTTGAATTCTCATTTGCTCTTGTCTATAAATTATTACCATTCCTGAACATATTGTGTAACATTTATGCTATATCACATTGACTTATATAGGCACATGTATAACCCATTGTTCCGCATTTGCTTTCGATGTGTGCCTATTCTAGTTTCTTTCCTTTGGATATCGGATTCATCTAACATTCTTATTTGAATTGAGTTGTATATGATTGCTTGGATTCCATATGTGCCTTGCTTTCAATTCCTTTTAAATCTGAATATAATTGTGAAAGATTATTGCTTACTTCGGATTGACTCGTAAAGGCACATGTACGTTTTGTTGTTCCGCGTGTGCTTCCGATATGTGCTATTAATTGTTCATACTATCCTTTTGTACTCTGGTGTTTGTGGGATTTATGAACCTTTGCCAGAAATGGTAAAGGGAGTTATGCATAGAGCCTGCGATGCTCTACCGGCCCCCTCTGACTTCACCTAGACGTGGGTGGACGGAGCTCCCAGACATGGGAGACCTCCCAGACGTGGGAGACTTCTGTCTGGTGGTCATTCAGAAATGGATGAATCACATTCTGTCTGTGGTCCCACTACATCTTCTGTATGTTTGATATGATATCCAGAGCTTTGGTTATGTGTTTCTGTACATGCTCTGGATAAGAATGATATGAATGCAACGTCAAAGACGACATTTGAGCTTCTGTTTGGTATTTGTTATTGATATGCTCCGAAATATTCCATACGCCGTTGATATGCTCCGGAACATTTCATACGCCACTGATAAGCTCCGAAACATTTCATTTGTTATTTATATGCTCTGAAATGTTTCATTCATCGTTGATATGCTTCGAAATGTTCCA
This sequence comes from Musa acuminata AAA Group, assembly GCF_036884655.1. Classification (NCBI taxonomy): domain Eukaryota; kingdom Viridiplantae; phylum Streptophyta; class Magnoliopsida; order Zingiberales; family Musaceae; genus Musa; species Musa acuminata. The sequence goes on along the minus strand of NC_088343.1, from coordinate 23,057,101 downwards.
TATGCCGTTGATATACTCCGGAACATTTCATACGCCATTGATATGCTCCGCAATGCTTCATCTGCTATTGATATGCTTCAATTACTCTGTGTTCCATTTGCTATGACCTGATATGTTCTGAAATGTCCTATTTGCCATTGATATGCTCCGAAACATTTCATTCGTTGTTGAAGCAACTCTGTGTTCCATTTGCTATGACCTAATATGTTCTGAAATGTCCTATTTGCCATTGATATGCTCCGGAACATCTCGTACGCTATTGATATGCTCCAATTACTCTATGCCCCATCTGTTAGGAGCCAAATATGTTTGATCGGAATGACAATTGTGATTCTGCACCCAATGATATTACGTCTATGAATTCTTATATTCTGCCTTGTATTTTAAGACTTTATCTCTTTGGAAATTATCCTCTTTTGACAATGGATATGTTAGTCACTTGCTGAGCTCTATATGCTCACCCCTTTGTTGTATAAATTTTTCAAGATAGCTTGTCACTTGCTTAAATGTTAAGATTGGGCTGAGGTGGTGGAAAGCTAAAAGATTTTGGGCAGATCTTTATTAGTATATATGTTTTTGTTGTATAAGCACACGCTGCATCTAATGAAATGTTGACGATGAATCTAAACTTGTGGATTTTATATAAGTTTAAAGGACCTCTCATGTTTAAGATTCTGGAATGTTAAGTTTAATGTATGGTGATATGAACTTGTGGTGAATAGTTGGAGTTCTGATTTTATAATTTTATTTAGCTTGTGGATTTATAAATGTTGTTCATGTTTGTTAAGTTGGCTTGGGTTGCCATATATGTGAATTATTGAGAGATGTGATATATGATTATAAACTACACAGGTTTTATAGATGTGAATTTGATAGAATGTTTTTCAGTGTCCTCAAATGTGTGTTTGGATCCTGGATGGATTTGTGATGAAAATTTTTAATATCGTGGATATTTTTAAGGGGCATGTCAGAGTTAGTATCAGAGCATAGTTTGAGGATCACTGAAATATTTGATATGTTGACGTGCAAAATATATTGAGGTCTAGTGAACTTTAGTGATCGGTGGAAATTTTCTTTGATGCATTTTAGGAATCTAGGATGACGAGGACATTTAGTCCTCCTATTTCATTTATTTCTGATTAATTAAGGGGAATGAAAGGATTGATCGGGGATACTAAATCAGAGTAGCGCAATGAAAGCATGGTGGACCTAATTTCATTAGTGGTAGAAAAACGGATGATGCAAACAGAGAAGATATTTGATGTACAAAATTGTTCTGATGATCATAAGATTTCTTTTTCTACCTTATAGTGGAAGTAGAGGCTGATTATTAATGGCAACAATGAAAAGAATTTTTGGAGATCAGTGACAAGAATGATAAGGACAAGTTTACTAATAAAAATATGATTGGAAATGAATCAGAAAGTGATAACTAGAGGGTCAAGACATTTGGATTTGAAAAGGAAAGTCATCACAAAAGACTCAATCATGTGTGAATTAAAGTTAAATTATGAAACAAATTTGTGTTTCCGAGTGACTGGAGTCTATTTTGCTTGTGGAAAGTTAGATCATAAAATAAAAGACTGCCCTTTGAACAAGAAGAAAGAGTCACTGCCTCTTAAATCATCAGCCCATGTCAGAGTGTATGCTATCACTGAATATGTTTTTAAAACTTCTGAATTAGTGATCGAAGGTATTATGCATGTTTATGAAATAATGCAAATATTTGTTTGTGTTAGGATCGGAGCGGCACTAAGAGGGGGGGGTGAATTAGTGCAGCGGATTAAAACTTCGGTTTTAGAATAATCTTTCGTATGATTAGAACGGAACTTGAAAAGCTTAACTTGAAAACGTATTCTTAGAGTTGCGCAGCAAAGGTAATAAGGAACTAATGCATGTAAGAAGGTTTGCAGTAATGTAAATAGCGATAATGAAATGCAAACTAGAAATTATGCCTGATTTTAGAGTGGTTCGGTCAAATGACCTACATCCACTTGCGAGGCCCCTCTTCGATGAGGCTCCCACCTTCCACTAGCAAATCTCTTGAAATGAAAGGGTAAGTACCCCTCTTACAACCTTTTACAAGCAGTTCAACCTCTTACAAGTTTTCAATAAGAAAGAAAGAGGAGAACTCTCTAGCAAATTGAAAACAAGACTTGCTAAGACTTTCTAAGATTTTCTCACAATCAAATGCTTCTCAAAAGTTGTAATCTCAATTGAGATTTAAGGGGTATTTATAGGCCTCAAGAGGATTCAAATTTTGGGCTCCAAAATTTGAATTCTCTTTGGGTTCCCGATGCTGGCGGTGCCACCGCCCAGCCAAGCGGTGCCACCGCCCAGCGTTCGGGTGCTGGGAGGTGCAACCGCCCAGCCCAGGAGGTGTCACCGCCCAGCTCTCGGGTGCTGGGCGGTGCTACCGCCCAGCCAGGTGGTGCCACCGCCTGGCTCTCCGATTTCACTGGTTTGGCTTAATTTTAGCCCAAACCATATCTGACTTTGGGCCTAGTTGGCCCCTAACCAGGATATAGGATTATCTCTTAATCCTAATCCTAATTACAAGTGAACTACATAACAAAAACACATCCTAAGCAAGCTTTCAATCGCGAACGTCGAGTCTTGTTTCGGCGAGCTTTCCGACGAACTTCTTCCGACGGACTCCCATCAAGCTCCCGATCTTGTGATGACTTTAACGAGTAGCCGAGCCTTCTCGGTGATCTCCGTGAACCTCCGATGATCTCTTCGGCAAAATTCCGAAAATTCCGATAGGTTCCCGATTTCTTCTCGGTTGGTTCCGGCAGCATCTCCGACGATTCTTCGGACTCTTAAACATCCATCGATCTTGACTCCGGTATTCTTGCTTTGTGTTTTCTGGTTATCGTAGTTAATCCTGCACACTTAACTTAATAATATGGATTAGATCAATTAACCCATCAATTGATTTCATCATCAAAATCCAAGATTCAACAATCTCCCCCTTTTTGATGATGACAATCAATTGATGACGGAGTTAAACATAACTCCCCCTATCTATATGCCATATTATGAGAAGATGAAAACACTTGAATTCCATCCATAGAATTCAAGCATAAACCGATAAGTTCTAACCGTAGAACTTATCGTCATTCTCATTAAGCAATAGTAAATACAAAACTTCGATGAAAATCATGATAAGAGATAATTTTTACTACGATAGAAGATAAAGATTTTCAACATGAATTTCATGATGTAAATGTAAGGCATGCCTGCAATATGATCAATCAATCTTGCGATATTTTCAAGGATTTTGCAAGGCATATAAGACATTCATATCACACAAGTTTTTGTAATTCATATAAGTCATGCTATTGTTATGGTGTAAGTCATTACTTAGTCATCAGTTCTCCCCCTTTGTCATCAACAAAAAGAGACAAGCCAGCTAATTGATGATCATAGAAAAAAGGTTTAGCATTTAATAGGAACCAAAGTTCATCATTCAAATTTGCCAGAAATAGTTTATCCAAAAGACATCATCATTTATGCAGATCAAAACAGTAGTTATCTAAAAGGAAGGATCAGTTATCGTTCAATCGATGACAAACTTTGAACTTGTTGTTAAAAGCAAACAGAACAGAATAAAAAGATACATCAATTTAATCCTTAGGAGGTAATCCACAGTGCTGATACAGGATATCTGTTTTTTCATTCATTTGTCGTAGTGTCTTCAAAATTTCAACTTGTTGATTCTGAATTTATACTTGCTAAGATTTGATCTGAGACAGTTCCGCCATAATGAGATCTTTAGAGGAGGAAACAGGAGCTGAAGGTGCTGTGCCAAAGGGACTAGGAGGAGGAGATTCATTTCCCATAAGAATTGGTGTTTCGGGGTGTTCTATTGGTTGAGGAATTGGATCCGTCCTTCTAGGCTACCTAACCCATATGCCATTGCTAAAAGTGCACCTAAGTCTTTTCAGTAGGATTTTATTTATTATGTTATATCGATCATTTTGAATAGATTCTTCATCGGGTGGAATGCAAATGTTATAGGCATGAAGAAATCTAGTGATTAACCTCCCATATGGTAATATAGTATCTTTAGCCATAATATCCTGCATGTGTTGGCGAATTAAGTACCCAAAACAATTATGCTGACCGGTCATAATCCAATACATGGTTCCTATCTCTATTTGACTTATTTCGTCAAGATGAAATTGTTTGGGGAATATGATGCTTGTGATAATGTGATGAAGAATTTTAGAGTTGAAAGGCAGTAAGTGTTCACAGCTCTTGGATAGGAAGTCAAGGTTTGGATTTGCAAAAATTGTTTCTACGGCTTCGGTATAGGTTGCTCCTATTGTGTTGACGTCCCATTTACCTTTAAAATAGCATCCCCTATCTTTTTCAGTTATGCCAATTAGCTCACAAATAGTGCTATCAAATATTCTAATGAGTGTTCCTAGAAGGTAAGTGCTTAGGCTATCGTTGTCCTCATATAGGTTGGCATAGAACAATCTAACTAATCGCGGATAGATTGGTTCATCTATTTGTAGTAGAGGTAGAGCTTCTAGGTGTGCAAACCACCTTATGGGTTCTAAGTCCTCTAGTTCATCTAGATCAACGTATTTTCCCTTATGGATACATCATGTTTCAAATTTTGGAAAGCTAAGGGCTACCTCTTTTGATCTAAAAAGATCATGGTCAAATGAATCTCCTTCAATCCTTTTTCCTTTTGATCTCTTAGGAGCCATTATCTAGACAAGATGATGATGAAATTGTGAAAAATAAGCAAGGGAAAGAGGAGAGAAAAGAGAGAATGGGATACCAAAAAGAAGGATTTCAAGTGTTACCTTATGGAGATTATGTTGAGAAATGGAAAGCTTGGACCACCAAGAATCCTTCTCCAATGCTTCTAAGAGTTAGAATGAGGGTTAGAGGGAATGGGAGAGGGTTTTGAGAGCCTTTTTTTCGGGTTGGGGGCGGTGTCACCGCCGGCCCTAACCCCTCGAGTTAATAAGGGTCGCTCGGTCGGTGCCACCGCCAAACCGAGCGGTGTCACCGCTTGGCGCCCGAGCGCCAGGCGGTGCAACCGCCGGATCTGGCGGTGCCACCGCTGGCATCCCGTGGAGGAAAGAAAAAATTTTTCTTCCTCCCTTTTGTTTAGCTTCTTCCCTCAAGATCATAAGTTATATTTTAATGGATCATTTTGAATTGAAGAAGAAGGAAGAAATCAAATCCACAAAAGAAAGGAAAAGGACGAGTCATTTTTCGTGAAGCTCATTTTAGAGACAATTTAACATGCCTAATTCCCTTCTAATGAATTCAAATTGATCTTCGTTCAAAGCTTTTGTAAATATATCTGCTAATTGATGCTTTGTGTCAATGAATTCTAGAACAATATCATTGTTAAGGACATGATCGCGTATGAAATGATGCCTAACGTCGATGTGCTTAGTTCTAGAGTGCAGAATTGAATTTTTAGTAAGACATATGGCACTAGTATTATCATATTTTATGGGAATGTTTTTAAAGTGAATTCCATAGTCTTCTAATGTATTTTTCATCCAAATGACTTGTAACACCCCTCATTTTCGAATTTTCGTATAAATTTCTGGTGATAATGTAAGCATTTATTTTAAATTGACAAAAGAAATAGAGTATGAATCAGAGGTAACTTATTTGTAAGATTTGGGAGATCTATTCAAAAAAAAAAAAAAAAAAAAAAGAATCTGGGGACCTATATGTAAACCCTAAGGACCTAATCGTGAATATGATAAAAACAAGGACTAAACTGTAAAACATACAAAATGACAAATTCCACCATTTAAGCCTCTCTGCCTTCGTTCTTAAGGAAGCAGAGAAGGCAGCTCATGGGTGATCAGGGAAAGAAAGAAAGAAAGAAGAAGAAGAAGAAGAAGAAGAAGAAAATTGGGGTTTTTAGGGTTCTTGCTTTAATCTTTTCACTTCGGGTCAAAATTCTCAAAGGTAAGTGTTCTAACCCCATCCTACAGAATTTTTAGTCCCTGTTTTTATGTTGATTCAAAATAAATTGAAGGATTTCTATTTAGAAACTGATATGCCTCTCTTTGGACAAAGAACCATGGATTCTGAAGTTTTTTTGGTAAACTGACCCCTATACACTGTTTCAGCTATAAGTTTTAGTACAAAATGTGAATTCGGGCAGGAACTATTTTGTTTGAAATTAGACTCTTATATCTTCCTTTTAACACTGATTTTATAGATTTTGGACACCGAATACTTACCCAAACATCTGTTTCAAATGAGCCTATAGACGCTGTAAAACAGGGTTCAAGATTTCTGACCTGTCGATACTAAAATGCCTATAACTCCTTGTTAAAAATTCTGATTTGTACCAAACTAATTTTATTTGAAACTAGACTTAAAAATCTTTCTTTTGACATATAGTTTGAAAATTTTGGAATTCAATTGCCTACCCTATTATCTGTTGAATCCGACCCTGTAAATTATGCAAAACAGTGATTGTGTTTTTGACCTTGTGTTACCAAATCAAAGGTAACTCCGTGTTGGAAACCCTGTTTCATATGAAATTTGTTCCATCAGAATATAGATTGATATATGGTTCGACCATAGCTTTCTTATGGGTATTGGAGCATAATTGATATTCTGAAGTATTTGTTTGATGTGCCACTGGAATTCTGTCCGAAATCGAGCTTTGGTCGATTTCGCGTATTCTGTTCCGTTCCTTTGGATATTTGAATTCGTCTAACCTTCTTATTGGAATTGAGCTAAATATGATTGCTTGGAATCCCTGTACACTCTTATTTTCATTTCATTCCAAATCTGAATACATTTGTGAGAGATTTGTTCTTTGTTTTGTATTGTCTCGAAAAGGCACATGCACGTTTTGTTGTTCCGCGTGTGCTTCCGATATATGCTATTTATTGTTAAAACTGCCCTCTTGTACTCTGGTGTGTGGGATTGTCTGGACCTTTGCCAGAAATGGTAAAGGGTATGCGCTTATTGCCCGCTCTATGGGATATTCTGGACCTTTGCCAGAAATGGTAAAGGGTATGTGCTTAGAGCCTGCGATGCTCTGCCGGCCCCCTCTGACTTCACCTAGACGTGGGTGGATGGAGTTCCCAAACGTGGGAGACTTTTGTCAGGTGGTCATTCAGAAATGGATGAATCACATTCTGACTGAGATCCCACTACACCTTCTATATGTTTGATATGACATCCAGAGTTTTGGTGAGTTGTTTCTGTTCATGCTCTAGATAAGAATGATATGATTGCAACGTCAAGGACGACGTTTGAGCTTCTGTACGATATTTGTTTTTGATATGCTCTGAAATGCTTCATTCACTGATGATTTTGCTTCGAAATTTTCCATATGTCGTTGATATGCTTCGGAACATTTTATATGTCATTGATAAGCTCCGATATGTTTCTTTTGTTTCTGATATGCTCCAATCACTCTATGCCCCATCTGTCAGGAACCAAATATGTAAGATTGAAAGGACAATTGTGTTTTTGCTCCAAATGATATTATGTCTATGAAATCGTATATTCTGCCTTGTATTTTGAAACTGTATCTCTTTGGAAATTGTACTATTTTGATATGGATATGTTAGTCACTTGCTGAGCTCTTTATGCTCACCCCGTTTGTTGATAAATTTTTCAGGATAGCGAATCGCTTGCTTAAATGTTAAGATTGGGCTGAGGCAGTGGAAAGTTTAGAAGATTTTGGGCAGATCTTTGTTAGCATATATGTGTTTGTTGTATAAGCTGCTCTGCATCTAATGAAATGTGACGATGAATCTAAACCTGTGGATTTTGTGTAAGTTAAAGGATCCCTCATGTATAGGATTTTGGAATGTTAAGTTAAATTCATGTAATGATATGAACTTATGGTAATCGTTGATTTGGTGACTGCATAGACTTCCCCACTTGTGAATTTATGTGTGGTTATTATTTTGATGAATTGAGTTCAGATTATATGAATTATCGAGTGATGTGTGGTATATTTATGAACTGCACAGGGTGATGAATTTGTAGACTATAGAGGTGAAATTTTGATCTGAATGTTTTCTTAGTGACCTCAAATGTGTGTTTGGATCCTGGGTTAGTTGTGATGAAAATTTTAAATATTATCGATATTTTGGAGGGGCATGACAGAGGTGGTATCAAGCATGATTTGAGAATCACTAAGAATATCATCTTTTTTTTTTGAGGTTTATTGACTATTATTTAGAGATTGATCAAAGAAAATGTTCTTTTGATGTTTTAGGAAGCGAGGATGACGAGATCATCTGGTTCTCCTGTTGCATCTACTGTTGATCAATTGAGTGGTATCATGTGGACTTTGGAGACTATGGCACAAGTGATGCAACAACAACAACAACCTGTCCAACAAGGAAGTAATGATGGAACAGAGACATCAAACCAGACGGGGTTGGGAATTGGACAGTTTAAGAAGCTTAGTCCTCCCAGTTTTAGTGGTGAGTCTGATCCAATGGTGGCAGAACGATGGATGATGCAGATAGAGAAAATATTTGATGCTTTAAATTACCCTGATGATCGAAAGGTTTTTCTTGCCACCTTTATGCTGGAAGGAGAAGTTGAACACTGGTGGAGAATGATTAAGAGGATGTCTGAAATCAAACATGAGCCAATGACATGGAAGTTATTCCAAGAAAAGTTTAACGATAAATATTTTCCAGATTATATGAGAGAGCAAAAAGAATTGGAGTTCTTGAATCTTATCCAGGGAAGTATGACGGTTACAAAGTATGAATCTAAATTCACTGAGCTCTCCAGGTTTGCCACACATATGACTGATGATGAATCTAGAAAAGCAAGAAGGTTTGAAAGGGGATTACGGCCAGCAATAAGAAGCTGAATGTCAGCTTTAAAATTACAAACATATGCTGATATGGTAGAAAGAGCTTTGAAAATTGAAAGAGACATGGAGGAAATTCAAGAAATCATTGGCAAGAACAAAAGGGACAAATTTACTGGCAAAAGCAAGAGAGAAAATGAATATGAAGCTAGTAACAAGAGGTTTAAGACATCTGGATTTGAGAAAAGGAAACCATTGTGGAGGACTTAGTTATGTGCAAAATGTGGATTAAATCATGAAACAAGTCAGTGTTTTCGGGTGACTGGAGCATGTTTTGGTTGTGGAAAGCTAGATCATCAATTAAGAGATTGCCCACTGAAAACGAAGAAAGAGCCACTGTCTCCTAGACCCTCAGCCCATGCTAGAGTGTACGCTATCACTGAACAAGATTCTAAAGCTTCTAAATCAGTGGTGGAAGGTATTCTTCATGTTTCTAAAACAAATGCAAAAGTTTTGTTTGATCCCGGCTCCAACTTATCGTTTGTTTCACAATGCTTTGCTTATCACTTGGATATTCTACCTAAACCCCTGGATTATATGTTATATGTAACAACTGCTGTTGGAGATTCATTGGCAACAAACTTGGTCTACCCATCTTGTTTGATCTCTATTGGAGACCACGAACTCCTTGCTGATTTGATTCTCCTAGAGATCCAGGGCTTTGATATTATACTTGGCATGGATTTGTTATCTTCTCATCATGCTAGTATTGATTGTTACAAAAAAATAATTACTTTCTGCATACCAGATCAGCCTATATTTTTCTTTGAGGGCATTAGGCATGATTTGCCTCCTTGCTTGATATCAGCACTTCAAGTTTATCGTCTTATGCAGAAAGGTTGTTTTTGTTATATGGTGTGTGTAAAGGAGCATCCAAATCAGGAAACCCACCTAGATGAAATGGTAGTGGTCAAAGAATTCCCTGATGTATTCCCAGATGACTTGCCTGGTTTACCTCTAGATAGAGAGGGTGAATTTGCTATTGATCTAGTCCCCAATACAACCCCAATATCTAAGCCTCCCTACAGAATGGCACCACTCGAGCTAGAGGAGTTAAAGAAGCAAATACAAGAATTATTAGATAAGGGTTTCATATGACCCAGTGTATCCCCATGGGGTGCTCCGGTACTATTAGTGAAGAAGAAGGATGGAACATTGAGGCTTTGTATTGATTATAGACAGTTGAATCAGGTGACCATAAAAAACAAGTATCCCATACCTAGAATTGATAATTTGTTTCATCAACTGTAGGGTGCACAAGTATTCTCTAAGATTGACCTGAGGTCAGGTTACTATCAGTTGAAGATCAAGGAGGAGGATATTTCAAAAACAGCTTTCAGAACTCGATATGGTCATTATGAATTCTTGGTGATGCCTTTTGGTTTGACAAATGCCCCTGCAGCTTTTATGGAACTAATGAACAAGATATTTCAACCGCTCTTGGATATCTGTGTAATTGTATTTATTGATGACATATTGGTGTATTCAAAGAGTAATCAGGAGCATGAGGAACACTTGAGAGATGTGTTGTCCATACTAAGAGAAAAGAAGTTGTATGCGAAGTTCAGCAAATGTGAATTTTGGTTGAATGAAGTTGCTTTCTTAGGCCATGTGATTTCAGGGAAGGGTATATCTGTTGATCCAAGGAAAATAGAAGCTGTAGTTGAATGGGAAGTACCAACAAATGTAACAGAAGTTCGAAGCTTTTTGGGCATGGCAGGTTATTACAGGAGATTTGTGGAGGGATTTTCTCGAATCGCTCAACCTCTCACCAACCTCACTAAAAAGAATATGAAATTTGTATGGGGTGATGATTGTGAGCAAAGTTTTCAAGAGTTAAAAAGAAGATTGACTAGTGCCCCTATTCTCACTATTCCAAGTGGTAGTGAGGGATTTGTAGTTTATACTGATGCTTCAAGAAAAGGCCTAGGATGTGTTTTGATGTAGGAAGGGAGAGTAATTGCTTATGCTTCTAGGCAACTGAAAGGTTATGAATTGAATTATCCAACTCATGATTTGGAATTAGCAGCAATTATTTTTGCTCTAAAGATTTGGAGACATTATTTGTATGGTCGACAGTTTGAAATCTTCACTGATCACAAGAGTTTAAAATATATTTTCACTCAGAAAGAGTTAAACATGAGGCAGCGAAGATGGATAGAACTTCTGAAGGATTATGATTGTGCCATCCGTTATCACCCGAGCAAAGCCAATGTTGTAGCTGATGCACTTAGTAGGAAATCTACAAGTTTTATGGCTAGTCTGGTTGTGAAGCAATGGAAGTTATTAGAAGAAAATTTTGATTTGAAAGCTTTGAGGAAAGAGCAAGACTCGATGATATTGATGGCCTCCATTCAAGTGCAATCCGATCTTATTCAACAAATTAAGGAAGGACAATTACGAGATCCACATTTAATCTACTTGAGGAATGAAGTAGAAAAGGAATTGAAGCCACAATTTCAAGTTTCAAAGGATGGCCTATTGAGATTTGGGGAGAGAGTATGTGTACCAAATGAACCAGATATCAAGAATCAAATCCTAAATGAAAGTCATACTTCAAGGTACACCCTACACCCTAGGAGCACTAAGATGTATAGAGATCTTCAAAGTCATTATTGGTGGAAAGGCATGAAGAAAGAAATTGCAATGTATGTTTCAAAATGTTTGACTTGTCAGCAAATCAAAGTAGAACACCAAAGACCTGGAGGGTTGTTGCAACCTTTAGTTATTCCTGAATGGAAATGTGAATGTATTACTATGGATTTTGTTTCGGGACTACCCAGAACCTCGAGGAAGCATGATGCTATTTGGGTTATCATTGATAGGTTAACAAAATCTGCACACTTCCTACCGATTAATATGACTTATTCGCTTGATAAACTTGCAGATTTATATGTCAATGAAATAGTAAGACTTCATGGTATTCCAAAGGAGATCATCTCTGATAGAGACTCCAGATTTCTCTCTAGATTCTGGAGAAGATTGCAGGAGTTGATGGGCACTAAAGTTAAGTTTAGTACTGCATATCATCCTCAGACTGATGGTCAGTCAGAAAGAACAATTCAAACACTTGAGGATTTGCTTAGAGCCTATGTTATGGATTGGAAAGGTGAATGGGATAAGGATATTTCACTTGTTGAGTTCATGTATAATAATAGTTATCATTCAAGTATTCAGATGGCTCCTTATGAAGCTTTATATGGGCGAAAGTGCATAACACCTATATGTTGGGAGGAAGTTGGTGACAGGAAGCTGTTAGCACCGGACAAGGTACAAGAAACTACCGAGAAAATTCAAGTAATAAGGAAAAGGTTAAAAACTGCTCAGAGTCGTCAAAAGAGTTATGCCGACAATAGAAGATGAGATATTGAGTTTGAAATCGGAGATTTTGTATTCTTAAAGGTCTCCCCTTCCAAAGGCATTATAAGGTTTGGGAAGAAAGGAAAATTAAGCCCAAGATTTATTGGACCTTTTGAGGTTCTTGAGAGGGTTGGTTCTGTCGCTTATAGGATTGCCTTGCCACCAGCATTGTGCCATGTCCATGATATATTTCATGTCTCGATGATTAGAAAGTATATATATGACCCTTCTCACATCATTAAGTATGAGCTGGTAGAGATCGATAAAGATTTATCTTATGTGGAAGAGCCTATTCAGATTGTTGATAAGAAAGAAAAAGTCCTAAGGAATCGGGTCATCCCACTAGTTCAAGTAATTTGGAGACATCATTCTAGAGAGGAGACAACTTGGGAGCTAGAGGAGGAAATGAAAAAGGTGTATCCCAGTCTTTTCATCGATAGAGGTACGATAAATTTAGAGGACTAAATTTTTCTTTTAAGGGGGGGAGAGTGTAACACCCCTCATTTTCGAATTTTCGTATAAATTTCTGGTGATAATGTAAGCATTTATTTTAAATTGACAAAAGAAATAGAGTATGAATCAGAGGTAACTTATTTGTAAGATTTGGGAGATCTGTTAAAAAAAAAAAAAAAAAAGAATCTGGGGACCTATATGTAAACCCTAAGGACCTAATCGTGAATATGATAAAAACAAGGACTAAACTGCAAACGCACAAAATGACAAATTCCACCGTTTAAGCCTCTCTGCCTTCGTTCTTAAGGAAGCAGAGAAGGCAGCTCATGGGTGATCAGGGAAAGAAAGAAAGAAAGAAGAAGAAGAAGAAGAAGAAGAAGAAGAAAAAAATTGGGGTTTTTAGGGTTCTTGCTTTAATCTTTTCACTTCGGGTCAAAATTCTCAAAGGCAAGTGTTATAACCCCATCCTACAGAATTTTTAGTCCCTGTTTTTATGTTGATTCAAAATAAATTGAAGGATTTCTATTTAGAAACTGATATGCCTCTCTTTGGACATAGAACCATGGATTCTGAAGTTTTTTTAGTAAACTGACCCCTATACACTGTTTCAGCTATAAGTTTTAGTACAAAATGTGAATTCGGGCAGGAATATTTTGTTTGAAATTAGACTCTTATATCTTCCTTTTGACACTGATTTTGTAGATTTTGGACACCGAATACTTACCCAAACATCTGTTTCAAATGAGCCTATAGACGCTGTAAAACAGGGTTCAAGATTTCTGACCTATCGATACTAAAATACCTATAACTCCCTGTTGAAAAATTTGATTTGTACCAAACTGATTTTATTTGAAAATAGACTTGAAAATATTTCTTTTGACATATAGTTTGAAAATTTTGGAATTCAATTTCCTGCCCTATTATCTGTTGAATCTGACCCTATAAATTCTGCAAAATAGTGATTGTGTTTTTGACCTTATATTACCAAATCAAAGGTAACTCCGTGTTGGGAACCCTGTTTCATATGAAATTTGTTCCATCAGAATATAGATTGATATATGGTTCGATAATAGCTTTCTTATGGGTATTGGAGCATAATTGATATTCTGAAGTATTTGTTTAATGTGCCATTGGAATTCTATCCGAAATCGAGCTTTGGTCGATTTCGCGTATTCTGTTCCGTTCCTTTGGATATTTGAATTCGTCTAACCTTCTTATTGGAATTGAGCTAAATATGATTGCTTGGAATCCCTGTACACTCTTGTTTTCATTTCATTCCAAATCTGAATACATTTGTGAGAGATTTATTCTTTGTTTCGTATTGTCTCGAAAAGGCACATGCACGTTTTGTTGTTCCGCGTGTGCTTCCGATATATGCTACTTATTGTTAAAACTGCCCTCTTGTACTCTGGTGTGTGGGATTGTCTGGACCTTTGCCAGGAATGGTAAAGGGTATGCGCTTATTGCCCGCTCTGTGGGGTCCCGCTCTGTGGGATATTCTGGACCTTTGCCAGAAATGGTAAAGGGTATGTGCTTAGAGCCTACGATGCTCTGCCGGCCCCCTCTGACTTCACCTAGACATGGGTGGATGGAGCTCCCAGACGTGGGAGACTTTTGTCAGGTGGTCATTCAGAAATGGATGAATCACATTCTGACTGAGATCCCACTACACCTTCTATATGTTTGATATGACATCCAGAGTTTTGGTGAGTTGTTTCTGTTCATGCTCTGGATAAGAATGATATGATTGCAACATCAAGGACGACGTTTGAGCTTCTGTATGATATTTGTTTTTGATATGCTCTGAAATGCTTCATTCACTGATGATTTTGCTTCGAAATGTTTCATATGTCGTTGATATGCTTCGGAACATTTTATATGCCATTGATAAGCTCCGATATGTTTCTTTTGTTTCTGATATGCTCCAATCACTCTCTGCCCCATCTGTCAGGAACCAAATATGTAAGATTGAAAGGACAATTATGTTTTTGCTCCTAATGATATTATGTCTACGAAATCGTATATTCTGCCTTGTATTTTGAAACTGTATCTCTTTGGAAATTGTACTATTTTGATTTGGATATGTTAGTCACTTGCTGAGCTCTTTATGCTCACCCCGTTTGTTGATAAATTTTTCAGGATAGCGTATCGCTTGCTTAAATGTTAAGATTGGGCTGAGGCAGTGGAAAGTTTAGAAGATTTTAGGCAGATCTTTGTTAGCATATATGTGTTTGTTGTATAAGCTACTCTGCATCTAATGAAATGTGACGATGAATCTAAACCTGTGGATTTTGTGTAAGTTAAAGGATCCCTCATGTAAAGGATTTTGGAATGTTAAGTTAAATTCATGTAATGATATGAACTTATGGTAATCGTTGATTTGGTGACTACATAGACTTCCCCACTTGTGAATTTATGTGTGGTTATTATTTTGATGAGTTGAGTTCAGATTATATGAATTATCGAGTGATGTGTGGTATGTTTATGAACTGCACAAGGTGATGAATTTGTAGACTATAGAGGTGAAATTTTGATCTGAATGTTTTCTTAGTGACCTCAAATGTGTGTTTGGATCCTGGGTTAGTTGTGATGAAAATTTTAAATATTGTCGATATTTTGGAGGGGCGTGACATGACTTGTGCACAACATGCACTTGCAGCAATGTATTCGGCTTCCGCCGTAGATAGTGCAACTGAATTTTGTTTCTTGGAAGTCCAAGAAACAAGTGCATGTCCTAAAAATTGGCATGTTCCGGATGTACTTTTTCTATCTATCCTGCATCCGCCAAAATCGGCATCTGCATAAGCTATTAGATCGAATTTTTCAGATTTTGGATACCACAATCCTAAATTTGGAGTTCCTTTAAGATACCTAAATATTCTTTTAACACTCTTCAGATGAGATAATTTAGGATTAGATTGAAACCTAGCGCAAAGTCCTACACTAAACATAATATCTGGTCTAGTCGCGGTGAGGTAGAGTAGACTACCTATCATTCCCCTATATGTTTTTTGATCGAAATTTTCACTATTTTCATCCATATATAACTTAGTCGCAGTACTCATAGGGGTGTTTATTGCTTTTGAATTATCCATGTTAAATCGTTTTAACAATTCTAATGTATATTTGGATTGGTTAAGAAATATATCATCACTAAGTTGTTTGATTTGTAATCCTAAAAAGAAAGTTAATTCACCCATTAAACTCATTTCAAATTCATGACTCATACATTTGGCAAATGATTCATATAGTGATTCATCCGAAGAGCCAAAAATAATATCGTCAACATAAATTTGCACAATAAGAAAATTATTTTCAAAATGTTTGATAAACAATGTAGTATCAACCTTGCCTTTGGTAAAATTATTTAAAATAAGAAAGGAACTAAGCCTTTCATACCAAGCACTAGGAGCTTGTTTCAAGCCATAGAGAGCTTTAGTCAATTTGAATACATGATTAGGAAGAAGAGAATTTTCAAATCCGGGAGGTTGTTCAACATATACTTTTTCGGAAATAAAACCATTCAAGAAAGCACTTTTGACATCCATTTGAAATAGTTTAAAATTATTACTACTAGCATAGGCAAGGAGCATCCTTATGGCTTCTAATCGAGCCACGGGAGCGAAGGTTTCTTCGTAATCGATACCTTCTTCTTGGTTGAAACCTTTGGCCACTAATCTAGCCTTGTTTCTAATCACGATATCATTTTCGTCTTACTTGTTTCTAAAGACCCACTTAGTACCTATGACTAAGTGGTCACTTGGTCTAGGAACAAGCTTCCATACCTCATTCCTCTCAAATTGGTTCAATTCTTCTTGCATTGCAATGACCCAAAAATCATCTTTTAAGGCTTCGTCAATGCATTTAGGTTCAATTTGAGAAAGGAAAGCAGCGTTAGCACAAAAATTCTTGAAAGAAGAACGAGTTTGAACCCCTTTTGTTGTATCTCCTATAATTAGCTCCTTTGGATGAGCATCTATATACTTCCATTCTTTGGGTAAAGAAATTTCGGAAGAAAATACATTCAAATGGCTATTTTGAGGAGGGGGTTCGTTTAAATTCAAATTATCAAAACCAAGATAATCATCAAAATCATTTTTCTTTAAATCAGAAATTTCATTAAAAACTACATGAATAGACTCTTCTATTACTAAGGTCCTTTTGTTAAAGACACGAAAGGCCTTAGAAACGGAGGAGTAACCAAGAAAAATGCCTTCATCGGATTTAGCATCAAATTTACCTAGGGCATCCTTTTCATTTAAAATGAAGCATTTACAACCAAAAACTTTAAAATAAGAAATATTTGGTTTTTTGTTATTCCATAATTCATAGGGAGTTTTTGATAGAGATGGTCTTATTAGGACCCTATTTATGATGTAACAAGCCGTATTTACGGCTTCGGCCCAAAAATATTTGGGTAAACTATGTTCATTTAACATAGTTCTTGCCATTTCTTGTAAGTTTCTATTTTTCCTTTCAACTACTCCATTTTGTTGAGGATTTCTTCGAGTTGAGAAGTTGTGATTGTACCCATTAACTTCGCAAAAATTTTGAAAGTCACGGTTTTGGAATTCACCGCCGTGATCACTACGAATTGATGAAATCATGAAGCCTTTTTCGTTTTGAGTGAGTTTACAAAATTTAGAGAAACACTTGAAGCAATCACTTTTGTGAGCTAAGAAATAGGTCCAAGTGTATCTAGAGTAGTCATCCACAATCACAAAAGCATATTTGCTTCTGCTAGTCATAGGTGCCCAACAAGCCAATCACGTGAGTGATGGCACGTGTGACTTGATACATAATCTTTTTGCTTATTATATTTTGGCGTATATCACTTTATAACAATTGCATATGTGAATATATATATATTGTGATGTCCTTGGATTTGTGCAATGGGAATCGGATCGTGATGAGATCACGATAATGAGATCGATTCACCTTTAAACACATATCCTAAATAATCCCGGTCATAGGTTACTCGAAAAGGACATCGTGATAACCGGATAGACTGGTGTGCTGTATACCCGTCCATATGATGGATGCAGCTGGTCTCATAGCTACTCGTGTAGTGTAACACCCCTCAATTTCGAATGTTCGTATAAATTTTTGGTGATAATGTAAGCATCTATTTTAATTGACAAAAGAAATAGAGTATGAATCAGAGGTAACTTATTTTTAAGATTTGGGAGATCTGTTCAAAAAAAAAAAAAAAAAGAAAAAAAGAAAGAATCTGAGGACCTATATGTAAACCCTAAGGACCTAATCGTGAATATGATAAAAACAAGGACTAAACTGCAAAATGCACCAAATGACAAATTCCACCGCTTAAGCCTCTCTGCCTTCGTTGTTAAGGAAGTAGAGGAGGCAGCTCGTGGGTGATCAGGGAAAGAAAAGAAGAAGAAGAAGAAGAAGAAGAAGAAGGAGAAGAGAAAGAAAATTTGGGGCTTTTAGGGTTTTTGCTTTAATCTTGTTACTTCGGGTCAAAATTTGCAAAGGCAAGTGTTCTAACCCCATCCTACATAAGTATTTGACTCTGTTTTTATGTTGATTCAAAATAAATTGGAAGATTTTTATTTAGAAACTGATATATTCCTCTTTGGACATAGAACTATGGATTCTGAAAGTTTTCGGTAAACTGACCCCTAAGCACTGCTTCGGCCCTAAGTTTTAGTACAGAATGAGAATTCAGGCAGGAACTATTTTTGTTTGAAATTAGACTCGTATGTCTTTCTTTTGACACCGATTTGGTAGATTTTGGACACAGAATACTTACCAAAAAATTTGTTTCAAAAGAGTCTATAGACGCTGTAAAACAGAGTTCAAGACTTCTGACCTTTCGAAACTAAAACGCCTATAACTCCCTGTTGAAAATTCTGATTTGTACCAAACTGATTTTATTTGAAACTAGACTTGAAATCCTCTCTTTTGACATATAGTTTGAACATTTTGGAGTTCAATTGCTCATCCTATCGTCTGTTGAATCCGATCCTATAAAGTCTGCAAACCAGTGATTGTGATTTTGACCTTACGTTACCAAATCAGAGGTAACTCTGTGTTGGGAGCCCTGTTTCATATGAAATCTGTTCCATCCGAATATAGACTGATATATGGTTCAACCATAGCCTTCTTATGAGTATTGGAGCATATTTGTTATTTTGAAATATTTGTTGGATGTGCCACTGGAATTCTGTCCGAAATCGAGCTTTGGTCGATTTCGCGTATTCTGTCTCATTTCCTTTGGATACTTGAATTCGCCTAACCTTCTTATTGGAATTGAGCTGGTTACGATTGCTTAGAATCCCTGTACACTCTTGCTTTCAATTCTTTCCCTAAAATGAATATTTTTGTGAGAGATTTGTTCCTTGCATCACATTGTTTTTGAAAAGGCACATGTACGTTTGGTTGTTCCGCGTGTGCTTCCGTTATATGCTGCAATTTGTTGAAACTGCCTTCTTGTACTCTGGTGTGTGGGATTGTCTGGACCTTTGCCAGAAATGGTAAAGGGTATGCGCTGATTTGCCCGCTATGTGGGGTCCCGCTATGTGGGATATTCTGGTATGCGCTTATTTGCCCGCTATGTGGGGTCCCGCTATGTGGGATATTGCTTAGAGCCTGCGATGCTCTGCCGGCCCCCTTTGACTTCACCTAGACGTGGGTGGATGGAGCTCCCAGACGTGGGAGACTTTTGTCAGGTGGTCATTCAGAAATGGATGAATCACATTCTGACTGAGATCCCACTACACCCTCTATATGTTTGATATGACATCCAGAGTTTTGGTGAGTTATTTCTGTTCGTGCTCTGGATAGTTATGATATGATTGCAACGTCAAGGACGACGTTTGAGCTTCTGTATGACATATGAGTTTGATATGCTCTGAAATGCTTCATTCACTGTTGATTTTGCTTCGTAATGTTCCATATGTCGTTGATGTGATTTGGAACATTTTAAATGCCATTGATAAGCTTCGATATGTTTCCTTTGTTTCTGATATGCTCCAATTACTCTATGCCCCATCTGTCAGGAACCAAATATGTATGATTAAAAAGGACAATTATGATTCTGCTCCTAATGATATTATGTATACGAAATCGTATATTCTGCTTCGTGTTTGAAAACTGCATCTCTTTGGAAATTGTACTATTTTGATATGGATATGTTAGTCACTTGCTGAGCTCTTTATGCTCACCCCATTTGTTGATAAATTTTTCAGGGATAGCGTAACTCTTGCTTAAATGTTAAGAATGGGCTGAGGCAGCGGAAAGTTTAGAAGACGTTGGGCAGAACTTTTGTTAGCATATATGTAGTTGTGTATAAGCTACCTTGCATCTAATGAAATGTGACTATGAATCTAAACCTGAGGATTTTGTGTAAGTTAAAGGATCCCTCATATATAGGGTTTTGGAATGTTAAATTAAATTGTGTAATGATATGAACTTATGGTAAATCGATGATTGTGGTGACTGCATAGATTTCTCCACTTGTGGATTTATGTTGTGGTTTTTTTTTATTTTGATGAGTCGAGTTCAGATTGTATGAATTATCGAGTGATGTGTGCTATGTTTATGAATTGCACAGGGTTATGAATTGATAGATTATAGAAGTGAAATTTTTGATCCGAATGTTTTTCTTAGTGACCTCAAATATGTGTTTGGATCCTGGGTTAGTTGTGGCGAAAAAATTTAAATATCATGGATATTTTTAGGGGCGTGACAGAGGTGGTATCAGAGCATGGTTTGAGGATCACTGGAATATTTGATATGTTGACGTGCAAAATATATTGAGGTCTAGTGAACTACAGTGATTGGTGAAAATTTTCTTTGATGTATTTTAGGAATCTAGGATGACGATGACATTTAGTCCTCCTACTTCATCTGATTTTGATTAATTAAGTGGGATGAAAGGGTAATCGGGGATATTGAATCAGAGTGGCGCAGCGGAAGCATGGTGGACCTAATTTCATTGGTGGTAGAAAAATGGATGATGCAAATAGAGAAGATATTTGATGTACAAAATTGTTTTGATGATCGAAAGATTTCTTTTGCTGCCTTATATTGGAAGTAGAGGCTGATCATTAATGAGAACAATGAAAAGAATTTTTGTAGATCAGTGAGAAGAATGATAAGGACAAGTTTACCAATAAGAATGTGATTGGAAATGAATCAGAAAGTGATAACAAGAGGGTCAAGACATTTGGATTTGAAATGGGAAGTCACCGCAAAAGACTCAATCATGTGTGAATTATAAGTTAAATTATGAAACAAATTTGTGTTTCAGGTGACTGGAGTCTATTTTGCTTGCGGAAAGTTGGATCATGAAATAAAAGACCGCCATTTGAACAATAAGAAAGAGTCACTGCCTCATAAATCATCAGCCCATGTCAGAGTGTATGCTATCACTGAATATGATTCTAAAACTTCTGAATTAGTGATCAAAGGTATTATACATGTTTATGAAAGAATGCAAATATTTGTTTGACCATGGGTCCTATCTACGATTTGATTCGTAACATGTTGCCTATCACTTGGGTATTCAACCTAGACCACTGTATTATGTGATATATGTAAGTACAATCAATGGAGATTCTTTGATAACGAACTTGAATCTGGTCCTCTTGTCTGATTTTTGTTGGAGAACTTGAACTTTTGCTGATTTAGTTCTCCTAGAGATTTGGAGTTATGATATTATACTTGGTATGGATTGGCTATCTTCTTATCATACCAGTATGGATTAGTATATAACAAATGATCACTTTTTGCATATTTGATCAGCCGATCTTTTATTTTGAGAGTATTGGACATTATTTATCTCCTTGCCTAATGTATCCCAGGATGACTTGTTTGGATTACCTCCAAATATGATTTTGCTTTTGATTTGGTCCTTGGGACAATCCCAATATCTAAGCCTCTCTACAGAAAGATATCATTTGAGTAAGTGGAATTGGAAAAGCAACTACAAGAATTATTAAATGAGGATTTTATTTGGCTTAATATTTCATCATGGGGTGCTCCGGTGTTAGTTAAAAAGATGGAGGGAATATTGAGATTTTGTATTGATTATGGACAGTTGAATCAGGTGACCATAAGAAACGAGTATTTTTTGAAGTAACGACTTACCTGATCAAATGCAGGGTGCACAAGTATTCTCTAAGATTGACCTGAGGTCAGGTTACTATCAGCTAAAGATCAAGGAGGAGGATATTTCAAAAACAGCTTTCAGAACTCGATATGGTCATTATGAATTCTTGGTGATGTCGTTTGGTTTGACAAATGCCCCTGCAGCTTTTATGGAACTAATGAATAGGATATTTCAACCGCTCTTGGATATCTGTGTAATTGTATTTATTGATGACATATTGGTGTATTCAAAGAGTAACCAGGAGCATGAGGAACACTTGAGTGATGTGTTGTCCATACTAAGAGAAAAGAAGTTGTATGCGAAGTTCAGCAAATGTGAATTTTGGTTGAATGAAGTTGCTTTCTTAGGCCATGTGATTTCAGGGAAGGGTATATCTGTTGATCCAAGGAAAATAGAAGCTGCAGTTGAATGGGAAGTACCAACAAATGTAACAGAGGTTAGAAGTTTCTTGGGCATGGCAGGTTATTATAGGAGATTTGTGGAGGGATTTTCTCGAATTGCTCAACCTCTCACCAAACTCACTAAGAAGAATATGAAATTTGTATGGGGCGATGATTGTGAGCAAAGCTTTCAAGAGTTAAATGTTAGGATCGAGAGCACTAAGAGGGGGGGGGGTGAATTAGTGCAGCGGAAATCTTACAGCGATTAAAAACCAAAAGCTGCGTTCGTTCAATAAAAACTATTATGGTGCAAAAGCTAATTCTCAGTTTGTATCTAAGTGCAGTTTGCGTCTAAGCGCAGATTGCGTCTAAGCGCAGTTTGCGTCTGAACACAGTTTGCGTCTAAGCGCAGTTTTGCGTCTAAGCGCAGTTTACGTCTAAACTCAGATTTACGTCTAAACGCAGTTTTACGTCTAAACGTAGATTTACGTCTAAACGTAGTTTTACGTCTAAACGCAGATTTACGTCTAAACTCAGATTTACGTCTAAATGTAGTTTTGCGTTTAAAAGCAGTTTTGAACCTTGAAAAGCGTTTTACGTAGAAAGCAATTTGCAGTTATAAATGGAGTCCGAATGTAAGCGTAAACTGCAGTGTGAAGATCGTACGAAAACACGATTTACGTTTGAATGCAGATTCTGAAAGAACAGCACTTAGAACTTGTTCGTGAAAGCGCAGAGAGCAGTAGTAATGGAGGAGGTTTGCAGTAATGATAAAGTGCTCAAAAATAAACGCAAACCAGAGATTTAGAGTGGTTCGGTCAGCCTTGACCTACTCCACTTTTGGCTTCCTCCACCGACGAGGTTGCCGACGTCAACTAGCTGCCTTCCTTCAATGGGTGAAGGCTAACTGCCCTTTTACAGTTTCTCTCCTTTTGACAGGCTCAGGAGACAACCTTTACAGATCCTTTCTCTCCTCTCTTTACAACTCAAGACTTGAAGAACAGAAGGAGGAGAACTTTAGGACTTTACACAAATTTGAGCTCTTAGAATCACTGAAAAGATCAAGAATTCGGTGTGGATCTGTATCTTTTCAGTGCTGAATGGGTGGGGTATTTATAGGCCCCAACCCAGTTCAAATTTGGAGCTCAAAACGATCAAATCGATCAAATCCCAGAATTCTGGGATCAGGCGGTTGCACCTCTTGACTGGAGAGGTGGCACCGCCTGGCAGAGCTCGAAGACTGAGCTCAGGCGATTGCTTCTCTCTGCCAGAGCTCGAAGACTGAGCTTGATGGTTGCATCACCTGGCAGAGCTCGAAGACTGAGCTTGGTGATTGCATCACCTGGCAGAGCTCGAAACTGAGCTCGGTGGTTGCATCACCTGGCAGAGCTCCAAACTGAGCTCAGGCTGATGCACCTCTCTGCCAGAGCTCGAAGACTGAGCTCGGTGATTGTATCACCTGGCAGAGCTCGAGACTGAGCTCAGGCTGATGCACCTCTCTGCCAGAGCTCGAAGACTGAGCTTGGTGGTTGCATCGCCTGGCAGAGCTCGAAACTTGAGCTCTGGCGGTGCTACCTCTTGGCAGAGGAGGTTGCACCGCCCAGTCTAGCTCGTAGACTGAGCTCTGGGCGGTTGCACCTCTCGGCTGGGGCGGTTGCACCTCCCAGCCTCGCAGCCCTGGCGGTTGCACCTCCTGGCTGGGGCGGTTGCACCTCCCAACCCCACAGCCCAGGCGGTTGCACCTCCTGGCTGGGGCGGTTGCACCTCCTGGTGCAATCAGGGTCCGAATGGTTCACTCCATTCGGCCCACTTTGAATCTTTTCAGGGGCCCAATTGCCCCAAGATTAAGCTAATGGGATCACCTCCCATTTTCATGCTTAATCATCATGCTAACTACGATTAACTCTAAGACAACTTCTGCAGCTTTGCTCCGATGCGTCAATCGCTTCTTCCGGCGAGTTTCCGGCCAACTTCCGTCGATCAACCGATAACCCTCGGTGATCCTTCTGCGGACATCCGGCATACTCCTGGACTTTGCGACGATCCACTTGGCGAGTTCTGACGAGCTTCGCTTGGCAAGCTTCTGGACTTCTCGGATCTGTCCTCGCTGAACCTCCGACGACCGTCCGAACTTCCGTCGAACTCTCGAACTCCCAACGTGATCATGATCTTGACTCCGGCGCAACACCTGCTGCTTGTCTTACTCTTATCGTAGTTAATCCTGCACACTTATCTCAACACATAGATTAGACAACAAATGACAATTGACTTCATCATCAAAATCCGAGATTCAACATTAAAAAGAAGATTGACTAGTGCCCCTATTCTCACTATTCCAAGTGGTAGTGAGGGATTTGTAGTTTATACTGATGCTTCAAGAAAGGGCTTAGGATGTGTTTTGATGCAGGAAGGGAGAGTAATTGCTTATGCTTCTAGGCAACTTAAGGGTTATGAATTGAATTATCCAACTCATGATTTGGAATTAGCAGCAATCATTTTTGCTCTAAAGATTTGGAGACATTATTTGTATGGTCGACAGTTTGAAATCTTTACTGATCACAAGAGTCTAAAATATATTTTCACTCAGAAAGAGCTAAACATGAGGCAGCGAAGATGGATAGAACTTCTGAAGGATTACGATTGTGCCATCCGTTATCACCCGGGCAAGGCCAATGTGGTAACTGATGCACTTAGTAGGAAATCTACAAGTTTTATGGCTAGTCTGGTCGTGAAGCAATGGAAGTTATTAGAAGAAAATTCTGATTTGAAAGCTTTGAGGAAAGAACAAGACTCGATGATATTGATGGCCTCCATTCAAGTGCAATCTGATCTTATTCAACAAATTAAGAAAGGACAATTACGAGATCCATATTTAATCTACTTGAGGAATGAAGTAGAAAAAGAATTGAAGCCACAATTTCAAGTTTCAAAGGATGGCCTATTGAGATTTGGGGAGAGAGTATGTATACCAAATGAACCGGATATCAAGAATCAAATCCTAAAGGAGAGTCATACTTCGAAGTACACCATACATCCTGGGAGCACTAAGATGTATAGAGATCTTCAAAGTCATTATTGGTGGGAAGGTATGAAGAAGGAAATTGCAATGTATGTTTCAAAATGTTTGACTTGTCAGCAAATCAAAGTAGAACACCAAAGACCTGGAGGGTTGCTGCAACCTTTAGTTATACCTGAATGGAAATGGGAATGTATTACTATGGATTTTGTTTCAGGACTACCCAGAACCTCGAGGAAGCATGATGCTATTTGGGTTATCATTGATAGGTTAACAAAATCTGCACATTTCCTTCCGATTAATATGACTTATTCGCTTGATAGACTTGCAGATTTATATGTTAATGAAATAGTAAGACTTCATGGTATTCCAAAGGAGATCATCTCTGATAGAGACTCCAGATTTCTCTCTAGATTCTGGAGAAGATTACAGGAATCTATGGGCACTAAAGTTAAGTTTAGTACTGCATATCATCCTCAGACTGATGGTCAGTCAGAAAGAACAATTCAAACACTTGAGGATTTGCTTAGAGCCTATGTTATGGATTGGAAAGGTGAATGGGATAAGGATATTTCACTTGTTGAGTTCACGTATAATAATAGTTATCATTCAAGTATTCAGATGGCTCCTTATGAAGCTTTATATGGGCGAAGGTGCATAACACCTATATGTTGGGAGGAAGTTGGTGACAGAAAATTGTTAGCACCGGACAAGGTACAAGAAACTACCGAGAAAATTCAAGTTATAAGGAAAAGGTTAAAAGCTGCTCAGAGTCGTCAAAAGAGTTATGCCGACAATAGAAGGCGAGATATTGAGTTTGAAATCGGAGATTTGGTATTCTTAAAAGTCTCCCCCTCCAAAGGCATTATAAGGTTTGGGAAGAAAGGAAAATTAAGCCCAAGATTTATTGGACCTTTTGAGGTTCTTGAGAGGATTGGTTCTGTCGCTTACAGGATTGCTTTACCACCAGCATTGAGCCATGTCCATGATATATTTCATGTCTCGATGATTAGAAAGTATATGTATGACCCTGCTCACATCATTAAATATGAGCTGGTGGAGATCGATAAAGATTTATCCTATGTGGAAGAGCCTATTCAGATTATTGATAAGAAAGAAAA
This sequence comes from Musa acuminata AAA Group, assembly GCF_036884655.1. Classification (NCBI taxonomy): domain Eukaryota; kingdom Viridiplantae; phylum Streptophyta; class Magnoliopsida; order Zingiberales; family Musaceae; genus Musa; species Musa acuminata. Next base: position 23,030,781 of record NC_088343.1, on the reverse strand, counting down.
AGTCCTAAGGAATCGGGTCATTCCACTGGTTCAAGTAATTTGGAGACATCATTCTGGAGCGGAGACAACTTGGGAGCTAGAAGAGGAAATGAAAAAGGTGTATCCTCGTCTTTTCATCGAATAGAGGTACGATAAATTTAGAGGACTAAATTTTTCTTTTAAGGGGGGGAGAGTGTAACACCCCTCAATTTCGAATGTTCGTATAAATTTTTGGTGATAATGTAAGCATCTATTTTAATTGACAAAAGAAATAGAGTATGAATCAGAGGTAACTTATTTTTAAGATTTGGGAGATCTGTTCAAAAAAAAAAAAAAAAAGAAAAAAAGAAAGAATCTGAGGACCTATATGTAAACCCTAAGGACCTAATCGTGAATATGATAAAAACAAGGACTAAACTGCAAAATGCACCAAATGACAAATTCCACCGCTTAAGCCTCTCTGCCTTCGTTGTTAAGGAAGCAGAGGAGGCAGCTCGTGGGTGATCAGGGAAAGAAAAGAAGAAGAAGAAGAAGAAGAAGAAGAAGGAGAAGAGAAAGAAAATTTGGGGCTTTTAGGGTTTTTGCTTTAATCTTGTTACTTCGGGTCAAAATTTGCAAAGGCAAGTGTTCTAACCCCATCCTACATAAGTATTTGACTCTGTTTTTATGTTGATTCAAAATAAATTGGAAGATTTTTATTTAGAAACTGATATATTCCTCTTTGGACATAGAACTATGGATTCTGAAAGTTTTCGGTAAACTGACCCCTAAGCACTGCTTTGGCCCTAAGTTTTAGTACAGAATGAGAATTCAGGCAGGAACTATTTTTGTTTGAAATTAGACTCGTATGTCTTTCTTTTGACACCGATTTGGTAGATTTTGGACACAGAATACTTACCAAAAAATTTGTTTCAAAAGAGTCTATAGACGCTGTAAAACAGAGTTCAAGACTTCTGACCTTTCGAAACTAAAACGCCTATAACTCCCTGTTGAAAATTCTGATTTGTACCAAACTGATTTTATTTGAAACTAGACTTGAAATCCTCTCTTTTGACATATAGTTTGAACATTTTGGAGTTCAATTGCTCATCCTATCGTCTGTTGAATCCGATCCTATAAAGTCTGCAAACCAGTGATTGTGATTTTGACCTTACGTTACCAAATCAGAGGTAACTCTGTGTTGGGAGCCCTGTTTCATATGAAATCTGTTCCATCCGAATATAGACTGATATATGGTTCAACCATAGCCTTCTTATGAGTATTGGAGCATATTTGTTATTTTGAAATATTTGTTGGATGTGCCACTGGAATTCTGTCCGAAATCGAGCTTTGGTCGATTTCGCGTATTCTGTCTCATTTCCTTTGGATACTTGAATTCGCCTAACCTTCTTATTGGAATTGAGCTGGTTACGATTGCTTAGAATCCCTGTACACTCTTGCTTTCAATTCTTTCCCTAAAATGAATATTTTTGTGAGAGATTTGTTCCTTGCATCACATTGTTTTTGAAAAGGCACATGTACGTTTGGTTGTTCCGCGTGTGCTTCCGTTATATGCTGCAATTTGTTGAAACTGCCTTCTTGTACTCTGGTGTGTGGGATTGTCTGGACCTTTGCCAGAAATGGTAAAGGGTATGCGCTGATTTGCCCGCTATGTGGGGTCCCGCTATGTGGGATATTCTGGTATGCGCTTATTTGCCCGCTATGTGGGGTCCCGCTATGTGGGATATTGCTTAGAGCCTGCGATGCTCTGCCGGCCCCCTTTGACTTCACCTAGACGTGGGTGGATGGAGCTCCCAGACGTGGGAGACTTTTGTCAGGTGGTCATTCAGAAATGGATGAATCACATTCTGACTGAGATCCCACTACACCCTCTATATGTTTGATATGACATCCAGAGTTTTGGTGAGTTATTTCTGTTCGTGCTCTGGATAGTTATGATATGATTGCAACGTCAAGGACGACGTTTGAGCTTCTGTATGACATATGAGTTTGATATGCTCTGAAATGCTTCATTCACTGTTGATTTTGCTTCGTAATGTTCCATATGTCGTTGATGTGATTTGGAACATTTTAAATGCCATTGATAAGCTTCGATATGTTTCCTTTGTTTCTGATATGCTCCAATTACTCTATGCCCCATCTGTCAGGAACCAAATATGTATGATTAAAAAGGACAATTATGATTCTGCTCCTAATGATATTATGTATACGAAATCGTATATTCTGCTTCGTGTTTGAAAACTGCATCTCTTTGGAAATTGTACTATTTTGATATGGATATGTTAGTCACTTGCTGAGCTCTTTATGCTCACCCCATTTGTTGATAAATTTTTCAGGATAGCGTAACTCTTGCTTAAATGTTAAGAATGGGCTGAGGCAGCGGAAAGTTTAGAAGACGTTGGGCAGAACTTTTGTTAGCATATATGTAGTTGTGTATAAGCTACCTTGCATCTAATGAAATGTGACTATGAATCTAAACCTGAGGATTTTGTGTAAGTTAAAGGATCCCTCATGTATAGGGTTTTGGAATGTTAAATTAAATTGTGTAATGATATGAACTTATGGTAAATCGATGATTGTGGTGACTGCATAGATTTCTCCACTTGTGGATTTATGTTGTGGTTTTTTTTTATTTTGATGAGTCGAGTTCAGATTGTATGAATTATCGAGTGATGTGTGCTATGTTTATGAATTGCACAGGGTTATGAATTGATAGATTATAGAAGTGAAATTTTTGATCCGAATGTTTTTCTTAGTGACCTCAAATATGTGTTTGGATCCTGGGTTAGTTGTGGCGAAAAAATTTAAATATCATGGATATTTTTAGGGGCGTGACATGTAGGGACACTAGGGATACAGTACAGGTGCTCATTGGAGAATGAGTTCACTGATTGATCCGCTTACGGAATGCTGGATGGTTGATGATGCCTTATTGTCAAACAGCGATTCCGTAGTCCTAGTGGTGTATCTGGTCCTTAGACTTGAGACACCAAGGATGTCTTGTATGAGTGCTCCACTCTTTGATACCAGACTTATAGGTTTGGCTGTTCCCAGATCTAGTACAGCTGGTCATTGGGAGTGGTAGTCGACCTTACGAGGGCTATTGAGTGTCGACAGAGGATCATCCACTCTCGGCGTCATGAGAGGAATATCCTATGTGTTCTTGCTCAGACAAATCCCTGGCCAGGGTTATTCGGGTTGAGAGAGAAAGAGTTCTCCGGAAGAATCCGATTAGAGCGAGACTCGAGTAGAAACCGTATGGGTCTGACAACACCATGCTCGATATACGGTCTCTGGGATATTAGATGGATGAGGGACTATAGGTACATGGTAACTGAGGACAGACAGGTCCAATGGATTGGATTCCCCTGTATCGTCTGGGGACTACGGCGTAGTGGCCTAGTACGTCCGTAGTCGATGAGTCGAGTGAATTATTACAGAGATAATAATTCACTGAGTTAGAAGGAGTTCTGATAGGTATGACTCACGGCCAGCTCGATATTGGGCCTAGAGGGTCACACACATATGGTAGGCATTGCGATGAGTAGAGGTTCGGATATGAGATATCCGACGGAGCCCTTGTCTTATTGGATGCAGATCCAATACCCACTAGGGAAGGACCCATTAGGGTTTGACATGGGATCTCTATAAATAGGAGGGATTCACAGCCTCATAGGCTAGAGTCTTTGCTTGACTTTCCTATTCTCCTCTCCCTCTCCACCTCAGAGTAGGCCTGGAGTTTTGAGGAGCGTCGTCGCAACCCTGCTGTGTGGATCACCGCTAGAGAGGAGGACGCTTGACCTCCTTCACCCTCTCCTAAGGATCTGCAAGGAAACAGGGATATACGATCTCCCTAGGTAACACAATCTCTATATGCAGTTTTGTGTTTTGCGGATTTTTGCGCACCAATCTTCGCACGATGATGAACATCTTTTTGGGAATCGGGGATTTTTATTTTCTTGTTCTTCCGCTGCGCATATGATGTCGCCCCCCATGATTTCCCAACAGTGGTATCAGAGCCAGGTTGTTCGTGCGAATGATTGGTTTTGAACTGCGTGTATTGTGTTTAGGAAGAATTTTGACGTCAAAATCGTTGACGCAAAAGCGAGGAAGGGCAGCAACAGTTGCTGCCCTCGATCTGCATGCCTGTAGCCACCTGCAGCGGCAGCCGCAGCCGCAGCCAGGCAGCACAGCGCCGGCGCATGCGCAAGCGCTGTGCCTGCAGCAGCCGGCCGGCGGTCTGCTTGCAGCAGGCTTGCTGCTGGCGCGGCTGGCAACCCACGGGCAGAGGCACCGCAGGGCAGCGGCGCCTGCCGCCGAAAGAAAGCGGCGCCTGCCGCCGCAGGGCAGCGACGCGCGACGCCTGCCGCCGCTGCTCCCGCGGGCGTAACCCCCCCCATAGGGGCGGCCACCCGGCGGGACAGCACCGCCTGCGGAGGCAGCGGCGCCCGAAAGGGGAGCCCACCTACAGCGGTAGCGCCGCCAGCGAGCGTGCCGCCTGCAGGCGAGGGCAGCGCCCTCGCCGCGCCGCACAGGCCGCCGCCAGCAGGGTGGCGGCGGCGGCAGTGGCAGCAGTAAGAGGGAATTAGGGTTTTGGGCAAAAAGACAATTTTGCCCCTGTGAATTTGAGAAATTCCAGTTTCTGTCTTTTGTCCAAATTATGAAAATACCCTTAGGAATTGAGAAATTCCCTACATGTCCCTGATTTCAGAAAAATATTAATTAATTAAAAGGTTTAGTTGATTATTATTTTTATTATTATCTAGTAGTCCTACATGATGATGATTATTTATACATGTGATGTATGATGTGTGGACGGATGATCATGGACCGTGTGATGTGTGTACTTGTGATTATTATTATTGAGGTCTGCGAACCTCCATTATATTTCTCGTTTATTGTCGGGCCTGCGTGCCTATGATTAAGTTGTAATCACATGAGGAGGCGCAGCGGGAGCGTGGATGCGACAGCGGGACCCACGAGACGGACGATCGTGTTGCATGGAGATGCATCAAGATGTCGACGAAACCGACGAGGACGAGATGGACGATCACAGGGCATGGAGATGCACCGTTGCACACATAGATCTTGAGGTGAGTGATTAGGCCTACTGGCTCGGGCCTAATCATATTAGGTTGTGGTTCATGATCATCTGGTGTGATTGCTTATACACATACTAGATATGTATATATATTTGCATGCGATGTAGATATATATTAAATATGTATATGTGTGACATGTCATATTAGGAGACCAAATCATAGAAACATCTCTCGATAATATTAAGTCGGTAAACGTGAGGCAATTAGATTGACCCATGTGGCCTTCCATCGTTATGAGTAGGAACCGAATCCCGGTGTAGGTTGAGTTGGTCGAGTCCCTCGAGACTCACCTATATCGCGATTCGCTATCTTGCTTACGACATAGAGATGTCACCGGTGACCTGAGGGCATGGTATGCTTGGTCGAGTCCCTCGAGGGTATATCATCAAATCAGACTCATCTTGTAACGAAGGTGTTGACTTAACCGAGCATCATGGTTGGTCGAGTCCCTCGAGGCCATGGTGATTCGGAGGCCGAACAGGACGGGAATCACAAGGAGTTGTGATCGGCAAGAGTTGCCTACCTTTTAGGCTTAGTGTGATTGGTCGAGTCCCTCGAGATTACACTAAGACGCTGATTGGATCCTGATCCCCACTAGAAGTCTGCCGGAGATTTCCGTTTCACGTGCTGAGGGTGTCGCGTGACTCGTTAGTAAAATAGTGGGAGCATATTAAGATAGAAGTCCATATCTTGATAGTTTATTTCTTGCAAAATCTGCATGTTATACATTTCTGCTACATCTTTATTTTCAGAAAATGTCGCTTTCAAATCCCTTACGTGGCATACTTGATGTCAACCGCCTTACTGGTCCAAATTATACGGACTGGCTCCGTAACTTGAGAATTGTTCTCACAACGGAGAAAATCGTGTACGTCCTTGATACAATAATACCTACGCCCGAAGAAGGGGCAAACGAGGATGAGATCGCTCGTTACGTGAAGTACATTGATGACTTCATTCTTGCTTAGTGCTATATGTTGGGCTCTATGACTCTAGAGTTACAGAGACAACATGAAAAGATGGATGCCAGATCCATTCTCCTACATGTCCGCAAATTGTTTGAGGAACAGGGAAGGACTCAACGATATGAGATATCCAAGAGCCTTTTCCGTGCTAGGATGACTGAGGGGACACCGGTTCAGAACCATGTCCTAAAGATGATTGAGTGGATAGAGAAACTCACAGGTCTAGGAATGATCCTAGAGGATAACTTGTGTGTAGACATTGTGCTTCAGTCCCTACCAGATTCCTTTTCACAGTTTATAATGAATTTTAATATGAACAAGCTTGAGGTGACTCTCCCAAAGCTCCTCAATATGTTGAGGGAGGCAGAGAGTACTATTAAGAAAGAGAAGCCAGTTCTCTACACTGGTGAGACTAGAAAGAAAAGGAAAGCAGAAAGGTCCCTTAAGAAGGGAAAGGGCAAGGGCAAACAAGGTAAAGCAAAGGTTGCTAAGAAAGACCTAGCAAAGGACAAATGCCAGTGCTTCCACTGTGGTAAAGATGGGCATTGGAAGAGAAATTACAAAGAGTACCTTGCAGAAAGGGCGAAACAAAAGCTTGCTGAAGCTTCAGGTACATTCATGATCAGTCTCCATTTGTCAGACTCTTATGATAACACATGGGTATTGGATACCGGTAGTGCTTATCATATATGTAATTCGTTGCAGGTTCTGACAAGGCCTAGGAGACTAGAGAGAGGCGAGATGGACCTCAAGATGGGTAATGGAGCAAAAGTTGCTATATTAGCTGTTGGCGAGGTTGCCCTACATCTGCCTAGTGGAGCTTTTATTGCATTAGATGCATGTTATTTTGTTCCTTCTATTATCAAAAACATTATCTCCATTTCATGTTTAACAGTTAGTGGATATAAATTTGTTTTTGAGAACAATGGTTGTTCGATATTATTAGATGATAAGATCATCACGAAAGGAACATTGCATAATGGTTTATTTATGTTAGACACCACTCCACATATCATGAATGTAAATGTGTCCAAAAGGAAACGAGATGAGTTGAACAGTGCATACCTGTGGCATTGTAGACTCGGTCACATCCATGAAAGAAGGATTCAAAAGTTGCTAAATGATGGATATCTAGATCCATTCGACTATGTGTCATATGCAACTTGTGAGCCTTGCATTCGTGGAAAACTGACCAAATCTCCATTTAGTAGAACTGGAGAGAGAGCCACTGAGTTGTTGGAACTCATACATAGTGATGTATGTGGACCCATGTCAACTCATGCCATTGGAGGTTACTCCTACTTCATTACATTTACTGATGATTTCTCAAGGTATGGATATGTGTACTTAATGAAGTACAAGTCCGAGGCCTTTGAGAAATTCAGAGAGTATAAGAATGAGGTGGAGAACCAGACTGGAAAGAGTATCAAAACTCTTCGATCAGATCGAGGAGGTGAATACTTAAGTACAGAGTTTACTTAGTTCCTCAAGGACCATGGGATATTATCCCAATGGACACCTCCTTACACACCTCAGCTCAATGGTGTCTCTAAAAGGAGAAATCGTACTTTATTAGATATGGTACGGTCCATGATGAGTTTCGCTGACCTACCCATCTCATTCTGGGGATATGCCCTAGAAACCGCAGCTTACCTTCTGAACAGAGTTCCAACTAAGTCGGTAGTGTCTACACCATATGAGATATGGAAAGGGAAGAAGCCTGATCTTAAGGTTGTTAAGATTTGGGGCTGCCCTGCCCACGTTAAAAGACACAACCCCGATAAGTTAGAATCAAGGACAAAGCGATGCATATTTGTGGGATACCCCAAGGAAACTAGTGGGTATTACTTCTATCATCCCGAGGACAAAAGGGTCTTTGTAGCTAAGAGAGCAGTGTTCCTTGAGAAGGAACACATTCTTAACGGAGACAGTGGGAGAATGATAGAATTGAGCGAGGTTGGAGAACCAAGCTCAAGCACCACTCTACAGCCCGAGTCTGTTCAGGTACCTAATACACAAGTATCAACTTTACGCAGGTCTGATAGAGTATCCCATCCTCCTGAGAGATATGTGGGACATATTAGAGGAGAGGATGTAGAGGATATTGATCCTCAGACCTACGAGGAGGCTATTATGAGTATAGACTCCGGGAAGTGGCAAGAAGCCATGAATTCTGAGATGGATTCTATGTACTCCAATAAGGTTTGGAACCTAGTTGATGCGCCCGAAGGTATTGTACCCATCGGTTGCAAGTGGATCTTTAAGAAAAAGATCGGAGTAGATGGAAAGGTAGAGACCTATAAAGCAAGGCTAGTGGCTAAGGGGTATCTATTGAATCTCGGATTTTGATGATGAAGTCAATTGTCATTTGTTGTCTAATCTATGTGTTGAGATAAGTGTGCAGGATTAACTACGATGAAAGATAGACAAGCAGCAGGAGTTGCGCCGGAGTCAAGTTCATGATCACGTTGGGAGTTCGAGAGTTCGACGGAAGTACGGACGGTCGTCGGAGGTTCTGCGGGAACAGATCCGAGAAGTCCAGAAGCTTGCCAAGCGAAGCTCGTCGGAACTCGCCAAGTGGATCGTCGCAAAGTCCAGGAGTTTGTCGGAAGTCCGCAGAAGCATCACCGAGGGTTCATCGGATGATCGACGGAAGTTCGCCGGAAACTCGCCGGAAGAAGCGATTGACGCACCGAAGCAAAGCTGCAGAAATTGTCTTAGATTTAATCGTAGTTAGCACGGTGATTAAGTTAGAAATGGGAGGTGATCCCATTAGCTTAATCCTGGGGCAATTGGGCCCCTGAAGAACTCAAGTTGGGTCGAATGGTTCAACCCATTCGAACCCAAGAAGCTGTGGGAGGTGCAACCGCCCAGGCAGGGAGGTGCAACCGCCCAGGCTAAGTCTCCCAGCGAGACTGGGAGGTGCAACCGCTCCAGCCAGGCGGTGCAACCGCCCAGGGCTCAGTCTCCAAGCGAGACTGGGCGGTGCAACCTCCTTTGTCAAGCGGTAGCACCGCCTGAGCTCAAGTTTCGAGCTCTGCCTGGTGATGCAATCACCGAGCTCAGTCTTCGAGCTCTGGAAGAGATGTACGACCTCTCTGGCCAGGAGATGCACAGCCTAAGCTCAGTCTTCGAGCTCTGGCAGAGAGGTGCAACCACCTCTGGCAGAGAGGTGCAACCACCTCTGGCAGAAAGGTGCAACCACCTCTGGCAGAGAAGAGAAACTTCTCTGGTCAGGAGATGCACCGCCTGAGCTCGGTCTTCGAGCTCTGGCAGGAAGGTGCAACCACCCCTGACAGAGAAGGTGGAACCGTCCGAGCTCAGTCTTCGAGCTCTGCCAGGCGGTGCCACCTCTCCAGTTGAGAGGTGCAACCACCTGAGCTTAGACTTCGAGCTCTGCCAGGCGGTGCCACCTCTCCAGTCAAGAGGTGCAACCGCCTGATCCCGAAATTCCGGGATTTGATCGTTTTTAGCTCGAAATTTGAATTGGGTTGGGGCCTATAAATACCCCACCCATTCAGCACTGAAAAGATACAGACCTACACCGAAATCTTGATCTTTTCTGTGATTCTAAGAGCTCAAAAGTGTTGTAAAGCTCTTAAGTCTCCTCCTTCTGTTCTTCAAGTTTTCAGTTGTAAAGTGAGGAGAGAAAGGTCTGTAAAGGTTGTCTCCTGAGCCTGTTAAAAGGAGAGAAACTGTAAAAGGGTAGTTTGGCCTTCGCCCATTGAAGGAAGGCCCCTAGTTGATGTCGGCAACCTCGTCGGTGGAGGAAGCCAAAAGTGGAGTAGGTCAAGGCTGACCGAACCACTCTAAATCTCTGGTTTGCGTTTATTTTTGAGCACTTTATCATTACTGCAAACCTCCTCCATTACTACTGCACTCTGCGCTTTCACGAACAAGTTCTAAGTGCTGTTCTTCCGAATCTGCATTCAGACGTAAATTCGTATTTTCGTACATTACAGTTTACGTTTACGTTTGATTCTGCAGAACTGTCTTCCGTGCTTTTACGAAAGAGTTTCCTTGCAGTTTACACTTACATTTTGATCCTATTGATAACTGCAAACTGTCCTCTACAATTTTACGAACGAGTTTCAACATTTAGACGTAAAACTGCATTTAGACGTAAATCGGCTTTCCTCTCACAATCATCAGTTCTCAGTTCACGTTTACGTCTTGATTTCAACTGCATACTGCCTTCTGCGAGTATACAAACGAGTTTCAAAGTTTAGACGTAAATCTGCGTTTAGACGTAAATCTGCGTTTAGACGTAAAACTGCGTTTAGACGTAAATCTGAGTTTAGACGTAAACTGCGCTTAGACGCAAAACTGCGCTTAGACGCAAACTGTGTTTAGACGCAAACTGCGCTTAGACGCAAACTGTGTTTAGACGCAAACTGCGCTTAGACGCAATCTGCGCTTAGACGCAAACTGCACTTAGATACAAACTGAGAATTAGCTTTTGCATCATAATAGCTTTTATTGAACGAACGCAGCTTTTGGTTTTTAATCGCTGTAAGATATCCGCTGCACTAATTCACCCCCCCCCCCTCTTAGTGCTCTCGATCCTAACAATTGGTATCAGAGCCCGGTTAACTCTCAAAAGGATTAAAACCCAAGAGAGATGGCTTACGCCGGAAACCAAGAGGGCCATTCTATTACACGTCCACCCATGTTTAATGGGACGGACTACACCTACTGGAAAACCCGAATGAGGATCTTTCTTATTTCTATGGATTTTGAATTATGGAATCTTGTCGAGAATGGTTTTTCAAAATCTTCTCTTCCAATGATCGATTGGAATGATTTGGAGAAGAAGGCTTTCGCTCTAAATGCAAAGGCTATGAATGCCTTATTTTGTGCACTCGATAAAAACGAGTTTAACCGTGTTTCAACTTGTGAAACTGCATTTGATATTTGGCACACACTCGAAGTGACCCATGAGGGCACAAGTAGAGTAAAAGAGTCAAAAATCAATTTGCTGTTACACTCTTTCGAACTCTTTCGGATGAAACCGAGTGAAACCATTGGCGACATGTTTACCCGTTTCACGGATGTCGTCAACGGTCTAAAAGGACTCGGAAAGAGCTTTTCGGATTTTGAGCTTGTTAATAAGATACTAAGATCCCTTCCTAAGAGTTGGGATCCTAAAGTCACCGCTATTCAAGAGGCAAAAGATCTGCGAAATTTCCCTCTTGAAGAACTAATCGGGTCACTAATGACCTATGAAATGACTTGTAAAGCTCATGAAGAGCAAGAAGACATCCTTCCAAAGAACAGGAAGGATATGGCACTCAAAACATCAGAATGCCACTTGAGAGAAAACTCAAGTGATGAGGACTGTGATGATGACTTGGCACTTCTAACAAGAAAGTTTAAAAAGTTCTTTAAAAGAAACAAGTTTAAGAATGATGCAAAAAATAAACTTGAACCCAAAAAGGACCAAGTGATCTGCTATGAATGCAAAAAGCCGGGACACTACAAAAGTGATTGTCCCCAAGTCAAGAAAAGAACAACAAAGAAGAAGGCGCTCCAAGCAACATGGGATGATTCGAGCGCATCTGAGGAAGAGGAGTCCAACACCGAGCAAGTTGCTCATTACGCCTTAATGGCCATCGAAGACGAGGTAACAAATTCAATAGATGCTGATTTATCTTTCGATGAATTATTAAATGCTTTCAATGACTTATTTGACGAATGCAAGAGTATAAGTAGAAAATATAAATTGCTGAAAAAGATGCATGATAGTCTTACTTGTGAGTTTGATAAGTTAAAAGTCGAACATCATGATAGTTTAAATTCATGTATCAAATGTCATGATTTAGAAACTATGCAAAAAGAAAACCTGCTACTCAAGGACACCTTGAAGAAATTCGAGGTTGGTAGCAAGTCATTAAACATGATCCTTGCAAACAAGGGTCACATTCCAAAAAGGAGCGGGATTGGATTTGTGAGAAATCCTCACCAAAATCCAACCACCTTCATAAAAGGCTCCATCTTACATGTTCAACACCAAACCAAGTGCAACTTTTGTTGCAAATCTGGACACAAGACACATTGTTGTCCATTCAAGAAAATAAGTCCAAACAAATTAATTTGGGTTCCTAAAGGAACCATGATAAACTCTATGCAATATGATAGAAAATGTAGATCTATTTATGAGGCACCCAAAAGCAAATGGGTTCCTAAAGATCATCCCTTTCTATAAAAACATTAAAAGTCTAGGCCGGAGCAAGAAATGATATTCTGCTCCTTGACTCTCAATGGTCATAAACCAAGAATCAAAAAGGAACTCGCAACGCTTAAGTAACAAGTGGAAGTTGTGAAATCACAAATTCGATACAACCTTATTAGAAACGTATGATATCCAAATTCACATACCCCCCTGATCTTCAAAACCCGTTCATCTACGAATTAATGCTTGTAGAAACTAAATATGTCATGATCTTAAAAGGGATACCAAACAAACATACGTATGCACGTTAAAAGATCTATCTTGATCGTACAAGAGCTTCTTCCTTAAATAAAAAACTCATACGAAATCATGTAACAAACATTAATTGCTCTGAAACTCTCCTCAAGGCAAAAGCTCCCTAATCAAATCATATTAGGTGCTCACTGGCTGCAGGCGGTGGCACCTCTCCAGCTGGCGGTGGCACCTCCAGCTATCACGGGTTGCCAGAGGTTGCACCGCTCCAGCCAGAGGTGCAACCGCCAGCAGCTCTGCCCTTTAAACCCACACTAGGGCCGGCTGTGAAACCGACCCCAGCTCACTTCCCTTCCCTTCTCTACTTCCCCAAACCTCCTCCATCTCCACTTCACCCCGTTGAGCTTTCCAAATACCTCCCATTTCGGAGCAAAACATCAAGAATCCTTCTCTCTTTTGAAGAATCAACCAAGGTATTCTCTAAGAACCTCTTAAATTCTGTTTTGCTCTCCATTCACTCTTGCTCATCTTTATCCCTCTAAACTGTTGTAGTTATGGGATCTAGAAGATCCTCAAGGGACAAGGGAAAGAGGAGATTAGTAGAAGAGTTTGATTTCACCCTCTTTGATTCGAAAAACCATGCTGAAAAATTTCCCTCTTTCGAACTTAGAAGCATCCATAAGGGAAAATACGTAGACATACATGAACTTAGAAACTTAGAAACTATCCAATGGTTTGCAAACCTAGATCTACTTCCAATCTTGCAGATTAATGAACCCATCTATCCTAGACTAGTTCGATTGTTTTACAATAACATAAAAATAGATGAGGAAGAAAGGATGTCCACCTATCTTTTAGGACAACACATCTCAATCACTAATAGATTCATTTGTGATATGATAGGCATTCCCATGAAAAGCATAGGACTTTACTTTAGAGGATCATGGGTTGATGAAACTATTGGAACATCCTATGCTGAAGCCTTAGGAACAATCTTGGACAATCCCGACATAACATTAGTTCCTAAAAGTTGTGAACATCTACTACCTATGAACACTAAATTACTTCATCATATCATGACTAGTATAATCCTTCCTAAACAATACCATCATGATGAAGTGAGTCAATTAGAATTAGGAACTATGTACTTAATCATGAAGGGACATGACATCTGTCTTGGGTATCTTATCCAACAAAGCATGTTAGAATTATCTAAGAAAGATATGATGCTCCCATATGGTGGTATAATCACTAGAATAATAAAAGCTTACGACATTCTAATATCACCAGAAGAAGAAGTAATGAAAGTAGATCGATACAGCATAATAAACAAAAATCTACTTCACCGACTAAGATGTTACTATAGAAACGGTATCTGGGCTAGACTCCCTAGAAGGACAGATCACCCTCAATCTGAACCAGAACCGGAAACACCAGTATTTAGGGGTACTCAATCTCCTCCAATCCTTCCCCTTGAGGAAACACATCCAGTTGAGCAAACTCATACATCCGTCGAAGAAATTGGGATTCGAATGGACCGATTCGAACAGAGACAAGAACGGATTGAACAACGACAAGATCAAATTCTATCAGAGCTACAGCAGATTCATAGTCAATTCGACTCCTTGTTTAGGCACTTTAATTTTCCACCTCATGAATGAACTTGTATGAACATTTGTTGTTGTAAACTTCTTATGTTACTTCTGACATGCTGGTTGTAAGCATCTATTGTGGTAAACATTTGACATGTGCTTTGTGGTAAAGGTTATCTCGAACTTTAATCATATCGTTTTTTTTTTATATGTGATAAGAATATTGTGTTCTGAAACTAAAAGTTTTGAAAACCTTGTGCATTGATTAGGAATGTTGATGTGTCCGAATAAATAAACTTGTTAAAATTATTTTTCGGACTATATTGAATGATCAGATCACATGAATGCTATTTTCTATTATATGTGAAAATCTGTAACAAAATCATGTCCAAATGCATCTTAGTTGTTCGAATGCTATAAAACAGATTTATTCGTACACTTTCATGAAAAATAAGTTTTTAAATTAAATATGATAAAGTGATTCCTGAATATGTATGTCATTCTGTAATATCTTTACGAGTAAAATGAATTATAACAAAAGGGGGAAGAAGTTTTCAAAGCAATCTATGTAAAATCCCTCTATAAGCCTTCGTCTAAATTGGTCTTCCTTGTATAACAATGCTTTTTGTTGATGACAAAGGGGGAGAAATATATGAATTGATAAACACTGTGATTAGAAATACCTTGAGTAATGCTATAAATAATGTTTGCACAATGCCATCCTTGCATCACCAAGAGATATATGAAACATGTGCTATAGTTTGCATTATGTCTTGAGTTGATATCCTATTTTGTGAAGTAAATGCAAACTTGCTAGAATGATAATATGTGTGCATCATGTAATAGTTCTTCGAGCTTTAAATGATAATGTTCAATTACATGATGAATAGTCACAAACACTATCATACAAACTTGATGATGAATGTCAAGCTTTGACATCATCCTTGAAGAGATACATCATGATAGGTATCATGATGGGAGTATTGATAAGTTTAACTGATCTAACTTATCAATACGTCACTTGAATTCTTAGGTCTTGAATTCAAGGTTGACTTATCTCAACTATGGCATATAGACAGGGGGAGTTAAGGACAACTCCATTATCAATTGATTGTCATCATCAAAAAGGGGGAGATTGTTGAATCTCGGATTTTGATGATGAAGTCAATTGTCATTTGTTGTCTAATCTATGTGTTGAGATAAGTGTGCAGGATTAACTACGATGAAAGATAGACAAGCAGCAGGAGTTGCGCCGAAGTCAAGTTCATGATCACGTTGGGAGTTCGAGAGTTCGACGGAAGTACGGACGGTCGTCGGAGGTTCTGCGGGAATAGATCCGAGAAGTCCAGAAGCTTGCCAAGCGAAGCTCGTCGGAACTCGCCAAGTGGATCGTCGCAAAGTCCAGGAGTTTGCCGGAAGTCCGCAGAAGCATCACCGAGGGTTCATCGGATGATCGACGGAAGTTCGCCGGAAACTCGCCGGAAGAAGCGATTGACGCACCGAAGCAAAGCTGCAGAAATTGTCTTAGATTTAATCGTAGTTAGCACGGTGATTAAGTTAGAAATGGGAGGTGATCCCATTAGCTTAATCCTGGGGCAATTGGGCCCCTGAAGAACTCAAGTTGGGTCGAATGGTTCAACCCATTCGAACCCAAGAAGCTGTGGGAGGTGCAACCGCCCAGGCAGGGAGGTGCAACCGCCCAGGCTAAGTCTCCCAGCGAGACTGGGAGGTGCAACCGCTCCAGCCAGGCGGTGCAACCGCCCAGGGCTCAGTCTCCAAGCGAGACTGGGCGGTGCAACCTCCTCTGTCAAGCGGTAGCACCGCCTGAGCTCAAGTTTCGAGCTCTGCCTGGTGATGCAATCACCGAGCTCAGTCTTCGAGCTCTGGCAGAGAGGTGCAACCACCTCTGGCAGAAAGGTGCAACCACCTCTGGCAGAGAAGAGAAACTTCTCTGGTCAGGAGATGCACCGCCTGAGCTCGGTCTTCGAGCTCTGGCAGGAAGGTGCAACCACCCCTGACAGAGAAGGTGGAACCGTCCGAGCTCAAACTTCGAGCTCTGCCAGGCGGTGCCACCTCTCCAGTCGAGAGGTGCAACCGCCTGAGCTCAGACTTCGAGCTCTACTAGGCGGTGCCACCTCTCTAGTCAAGAGGTGCAACCGCCTGATCCCGAAATTCCGGGATTTGATCGTTTTTAGCTCGAAATTTGAATTGGGTTGGGGCCTATAAATACCCCACCCATTCAGCACTGAAAAGATACAGACCTACACCGAAATCTTGATCTTTTCTGTGATTCTAAGAGCTCAAAAGTGTTGTAAAGCCCTTAAGTCTCCTCCTTCTGTTCTTCAAGTTTTCAGTTGTAAAGTGAGGAGAGAAAGGTCTGTAAAGGTTGTCTCCTGAGCCTGTTAAAAGGAGAGAAACTATAAAAGGGCAGTTTGGCCTTCGCCCATTGAAGGAAGGCCCCTAGTTGATGTCGGCAACCTCGTCGGTGGAGGAAGCCAAAAGTGGAGTAGGTCAAGGCTGACCGAACCACTCTAAATCTCTGGTTTGCGTTTATTTTTGAGCACTTTATCATTACTGCAAACCTCCTCCATTACTACTGCACTCTGCGCTTTCACGAACAAGTTCTAAGTGCTGTTCTTCCGAATCTACATTCAGACGTAAATTCGTATTTTCGTACATTACAGTTTACGTTTACGTTTGATTCTGCAGAACTGTCTTCCGTGCTTTTACGAAAGAGTTTCCTTGCAGTTTACACTTACATTTTGATCCTATTGATAACTGCAAACTGTCCTCTACAATTTTACGAACGAGTTTCAACATTTAGACGTAAAACTGCATTTAGACGTAAATCGGCTTTCCTCTCACAATCATCAGTTCTCAGTTCACGTTTACGTCTTGATTTCAACTGCATACTGCCTTCTGCGAGTATACAAACGAGTTTCAAAGTTTAGACGTAAATCTGCGTTTAGACGTAAATCTGCGTTTAGACGTAAAACTGCGTTTAGACGTAAATCTGAGTTTAGACGTAAACTGCGCTTAGACGCAAAACTGCGCTTAGACGCAAACTGTGTTTAGACGCAAACTGCGCTTAGACGCAAACTGCGCTTAGACGCAAACTGTGTTTAGACGCAAACTGCGCTTAGACGCAATCTGCGCTTAGACGCAAACTGCACTTAGATACAAACTGAGAATTAGCTTTTGCATCATAATAGCTTTTATTGAACGAATGCAGCTTTTGGTTTTTAATCGCTGTAAGATATCCGCTGCACTAATTCACCCCCCCCCCTCTTAGTGCTCTCGATCCTAACAGTATCGTCAAAGGCAAGGTGTTGACTACGACGAAACTTTCTCACCCGTAGCAATGCTAAAATCCATCAGAATTCTATTGGCTATTGCAGCACACTATGATTATGAGATCTGGCAGATGGATGTGAAAACTGCATTCCTCAACGGGAACCTCGAGAAGGAGGTGTATATGATGCAACCTGAGGGATTCGTGTCCAAGAACTGCCCAGATAAGATGTGTAGGTTGCTTATATCCATTTATGGACTAAAGCAAGCTTCCCGAAGTTGGAACATAAGATTTGATGAGGCAATCAGATCTTATGACTTCGTTAAGAACGAAGATGAGCCTTGTGTATACAGAAAGGTAAGTGGGAGCGCTATCACCTTTTTGGTGTTATATGTGGATGACATCCTCATCATTGGGAATGACATAGGAATGCTATCCATAGTAAAGGCTTGGTTATCTAGACACTTCTCCATGAAGGACTTAGGGGAAGCATCTTATATCTTGGGGATTAGAATCTATAAAGATAGATCCAAGAGGATGCTTGGCTTGTCCCAGTCCAGGTACATAGAAACTATTGTCAAAAGGTTTGGCATGGAAAATTCCAAGAGAGGTCTCATACCGATGAGACATGGGATATCGCTTTCTACGAGTATGTCCCCAAAGACTCCAGAAGAAAGGGCGAACATAGATATGATACCTTATGCCTCAACAATAGGGTCTATCATGTATGTCATGCTATGTACTAGGCCTGATATAGTGCATGCTCTGAGTGTCACGAGCAGGTATCAGGCGGATCCAGGCTTGGAGCACTGGAAAGCAGTAAAGTATATCCTTAAGTACTTGAGAAGGACTAAGGATCTTTTACTAGTATATGGAGGTAATAGCCTTAAGGTTGAAGGCTTCACTGACTCAAGTTTTCAGTCTGATGTCGATGATAGCAAGTCGAATTCAGGGTATGTGTACACCTTGAATGGAGGAGCAGTGTGCTGGAAGAGTTCCAAGCAAGATACCACTGGTGACTCGACCATAGAGGCGGAGTACATTGCTGCATCAGATGCAGCAAAGGAGGGAGTCTGGGTGAAGAAGTTCATCACAGATTTGGGAGTCGATACAGATAGCGACAAGTCGACTTCCTTATATTGTGACAACTATGGGGTGATTACTCAAATAAGGGGACCCGGGTCTTATCAGAAGTGTTCTGAGGAGGTTTCAGCTTATAAGAGAGATCGTAACCTGAGGAGATGTAGCAGTGGAAAGAGTTTCATCCGAAGATAACATTGCAGATCCACTAACAAAGCCGTTGTCTCAGATTGTCTTTGAGCGTCACAGGAGTCTGATGGGGATCAGACACATAAGTGATTGGCTTTAGGTCAAGTGGGAGATTGCTAGTCATAGGTGCCCAACAAGCCAATCACGTGAGTGATGGCACGTGTGACTTGATACATAATCTTTTTGCTTATTATATTTTGGTGTATATCACTTTATAACAATTGCATATGTGCATATATATATTGTGATGTCCTTGGATTTGTGCAATGGGAATCGGATCGTGATGAGATCACGATAATGAGATCGATTCACCTTTAAACACATATCCTAAAAAATCCCGGTCATAGGTTACTCGAGAAGGACATCGTGATAACCGGATAGACTGGTGTGCTGTATACCCATCCATATGATGGATGCAGCTGGTCTCATAGCTGCTCGTGTAGGGACACTAGGGATACAGTACAGGTGCTCATTGGAGAATGAGTTCACTGATTGATCCGCTTACGGAATGCTGGATGGTTGATGATGCCTTATTGTCAGACAGCGATTCCGTAGTCCTAGTGGTGTATCTGGTCCTTAGACTTGAGACACCAAGGATGTCCTGTATGAGTGCTCCACTCTTTGATACCAGACTTATAGGTTTGGCTGTTCCCAGATCTAGTACAGTTGGTCATTGGGAGTGGTAGTCGACCTTACGAGGGCTATTGAGTGTCAACAGAGGATCATCCACTCTCAGCGTCATGAGAGGAATATCCTATGTGTTCTTGCTCAGACAAATCCCTGGCCAGGGTCATTCGGGTTGAGAGAGAAAGAGTTCTCCGGAAGAATCCGATTAGAGCGAGACTCGAGTAGAAACCGTATGGGTCTGACAACACCATGCTCGATATACGGTCTCTAGGATATTAGATGGATGAGGGACTATAGGTACATGGTAACTGAGGACAGACAGGTCCAATGGATTGGATTCCCCTGTATCGTTTGGGGACTACGGCGTAGTGGCCTAGTACGTCCGTAGTCGATGAGTCGAGTGAATTATTACAGAGATAATAATTCACTGAGTTAGAAGGAGTTCTGACAGGTATGACTCACGGCCAGCTCGATATTGGGCCTAGAGGGTCACACACATATGGTAGGCATTGCGATGAGTAGAGGTTCGGATATGAGATATCCGACGGAGCCCTTGTCTTATTGGATGCAGATCCAATACCCACTAGGGAAGGACCCATTAGGGTTTGACATGGGATCTCTATAAATAGGAGGGATTCACAGCCTCATAGGCTAGAGTCTTTGCTTGACTTTCCTATTCTCCTCTCCCTCTCCACCTCAGAGTAGGCCTGGAGTTTTGAGGAGCGTCGTCGCAACCCTGCCGTGTGGATCACCGCTAGAGAGGAGGACGCTTGACCTCCTTCACCCTCTCCTAAGGATCTGTAAGGAAACAGGGATATACGATCTCCCTAGGTAACACAATCTCTATATGCAGTTTTGTGTTTTGCGGATTTTTGCGCACCAATCTTCGCACGACGACGAACATCTTTTTGGGAATCGAGGATTTTTGTTTTCTTGTTCTTCCGCTGCGCATATGATATCGCCCCCCATGATTTCCCAACAGCTTCCACCTAGACTTGTTGTATCAATTGGTCCAAATAAGTCCAAATGGATCAATTGTAATGGTCTAGTGGTGCTAATTTGATTTTTTGGTTTGAAGCTTGTTTTTATTTGTTTGTCTAGTTGACATGCATCGCATACCTTATCCTTAATAAACTTCATATTCGGAATCCCTCGTACTAATTCTTGAGATGAGATTTTAGATATTGTTTTCATGCTTGCATGACCTAATCTCCTATGCCAAAGCCTAGCATCATCATTTACGGCGGAGAAACACATTTCATTACTTAGTTCATTAAGATTGATGGTATAGACATTATTTTGTTTTAACGCAATCATAGTCATGTTATGATTTGGTTTTTCAATAATGCACATATTTGATTCAAATCTAACGATATAACCTTTATCGCATAGTTGACTAATACTTAAGATATTGTGTTTCAATCCATCAACTAGTAAAACATCATCAATGGAAAAACTAAATTTGTTACCAATAGTTCCCTTGCCAATGATTTTGCCTTTGTTGTTGTCTCCGAAGGTGACGTACCCTTCTTCTTTGCTAGTGAGCATAGAGAAATGAGATGGATCTTCAGTCATATGTCTTGAGCATCCACTATCGAGATACCATCTCTTGCTCCTAGCTTGTGGGTTTGTCTACAAAAGAGGATGATTTTTAGGTACCCATTTGATTTTGGGTGCCTCAAAAATTGACCCACTAACTTTGTTATTTATTATTGAATCCTTTATAGTTCCTTTAGGAACACATATTAATTTTTGTGAGCTCATTTTCCTAAATGGACATTTGTAGGCAATATGTTCGGATTTGCAACAGAAGTTGCATTTCATATAAGAGGAAACATGTAATGTAGGTCCTTTTATGAAAGTGGTAGGATTTTGATGTAATCCTTTTACAAATCCAATTCCATTTCTATTTGTGATGTGACCCTTGTGTGCAAGGATCATATCTAATCCTTTGCTACCAACCTTAAACTTGTTTAAGATTTCTTTAAGAAGCAAATTTTTATTTTTTATTGCTTCTAAATGCTCACGCTTAGAGCATGGAGGAGTTTGAAGATTATCAAACTTTTCTTGTAGCAAAGCATGCTCATTCTTTAAGATACTTAACTTCTTGCTAACAGTTCTACATTCATCAAATAATTCATGAAAAGCGATAGAGAGTTCTTCAAAAGATAAATCTTTATTAAATAAATCACATACCTCTTCTCCTAAAACCATTAGCGCGTAATGAGCAACTTGCTCGGTATTGGACTCCTCTTCTTCGGATGCGCTTGAATCATCCCACGTTGCCTTGAGCGCCTTCTTCTTTGATGTCCTCTTTTTGGCTTGAGGACAATCGTTCTTGTAGTGTCCCGGTTTTTTGCATTCATAGCAAATCACTTGGTCTTTCTTTTGTTCAAATTTATTTTTTATATTATTTTTAAATTTGTTCTTTCTTAAATATTTTTTAAATTTTTGAGTCAAAAGTGTAATGTCATTGTCACTGTCCTCATCACTTGATGTTCCTTTCAAGTGGTCTTCTTGTGATTTGAGTGTCATATCCTTCCTGTTCTTTAGAAGGGGGTTCTCGAGCTCGTCATGAGCTTGACATGTCATTTCGTAGGTCATTAGAGACCCAATGAGTTCTTCAAGAGGGAATGCTTTAAGGTCTTTGGCCTCTTGAATGGCCGTAACTTTTGGATCCCAACTTTTAGGGAGGGATCTTAAGATTTTAGTTACTAGTTCAAAGTTAGTAAAATCTTTACCAAGAGCTTTGAGTCCATTGATATGGTCACTATGAATTCTTAGTGATGCCTTTTTGTTTGACTAATGCCCCTACAGCTTTTATGGAACTAATGAATAGAATATTTCAACCGCTCAATCGCTCTTGGATGACTGTGTAATTGTATTCATTGATGACATATTGGTGTATTCAAGGAGTAATCGGGAGCATGAGGAACACTTGAGAAAGGAAGTTGTATGCGAAGTTTAGCAAATGTGAACTGTGGGTGAATGAAGTTGTTTTCTTAGGCCATGTGATTTCAGGGAAAGGTATATCTGTTGATCCAAAGAAAATAGAAGCTGTAGTTGAATGGGAAGTACCAACAAATGTAATAGAAATTAGAAGCTTCTTGGGCATGGCATGTTATTACAGGAGATTTGTGGAGAGATTTTCTTGAATCGCTCAACCTCTCACCAAACTCACTAAAAAGAATGTGAAATTTGTATGGGGTGATGATTGTGAGCAAAGTTTTCAAGAGTTAAAAAGAAGATTGACTAGTGCTCCTATTCTCACTATTCCAAGTGGTAGTGAGGGATTTGTAGTTTATACTGATGCTTCAAGAAATGGACTTGGATGTGTTTTGATGCAGGAAGGGAGAGTGATTGCTTATGCTTCTAGGCAACTAAAAGGTTATGAATTGAATTATCCAACTCATGATTTGGAATTGGCTGCAATTATTTTTGTTCTAAAGATTTGGAGACATTATTGTATGGTCGACAATTTGAAATCTTTACTGATCACAAGAGTTTAAAATATATTTTCACTCAGAAAGAGTTAAACATGAGGCAACGAAGATGGATAGAACTTCTGAAGGATTATGATTGTGCCATCCGTTATCACCTGGGCAAAGCTAATGTTGTAGCTGATGCACTTAGTAGAAAATCTACAAGTTTTATGGCTAGTTTGGTCGTGAAGCAATGGAAGTTATTAGAAGAAAATTTTGATTTGAATGCTATGAGGAAAGAGTAAGACTCAATGATATTGATGGCCTCCATTCAGGTGCAATCTGATCTTATTCAACAAATTAAGGAAGGACAATTACGAGATCCACGTTTAATCTACTTGAGGAATGAAGTAGAAAAGGAATTGAAGCCAAAATTTCAAGTTTCAAAGGATGGCCTATTGAGATTTGGGGATAGAGTATGTGTACCTAATGAACCAGATATCAAGAACCAAATCCTAAAGGAAAGTTAAGCCCAAGATTGGGTTGGTTCTGTCGCTTACAGGATTGCCTTACCACCATCGTTGTGCCTTATCCATAATATATTTCATGTTTCGATGATTAGAGAGTATATACCTGATCCTTCTCATATCATTAAGTATGAGTTGATGGAGATCGATAAAGATTTATCTTATGTGGAAGAGCTTACTCAGATTGTTGATAAGAAGGAAAATATCCGAAGGAATCGGGTCATCCCTCTAGTTCAAGTAATTTGGAGACATCATTCTGGAGAGGAAATAACCTGGGAGCTAGAGGAGGAAATGAAAAAGGTTTATCCCCATCTTTTCATTAATAGAGGTATCATAAATTTAGAAGACTAAATTTTTCTTTTAAGGGGGGGAGAGTGTAACATCCCTCATTTCTGAATTTTCGTATAAGTTTCTAGTTGTAATGTAAGTATCTATTTTAAATTTGATAAAATAACAAAAATATGAATCTGAGAACTTATTCATAAGATTTGGGAGATTTATTCAAAAAGAAAAAAAAAATCTGAGGACCTAATCGTAAATATAATAATACAAGGACTAAACTGCAAAATGCACAAAAATACAAATCCCAGCATTTAAACCTCTCTGCCTTCATTCTTAAGGAAGCAGAGAAGGTAGCTGCGTGGATGATCAGGGAAAGAAAGAAAGAAGAAGAAGAAGAAGAAGAAGAAGAAGAAAAATTGGGGCTTTAAGGTTTCTTGCTCAAATCTTCTCATTTAGGGTTATAATTCTCAAAGGAAAGTGTTCTAACCCCATCCTATAGAAGTATTACTCTATGTTCCTATATTGATTCTGAAAGATTTATGCTTAGAATCTGATATTTCTCTCTTTGGATATAAAACCAAGGATCTGAAATTTTTTCGGTAAACTGACCCCTATACACTATTTCAGCTATAATTTTTAGCACCAAATGTGGATTCAGGCAAGACCTAGCTCGTTTGAAATTAGACTTTCATATCTTTCTTTTGACACTGAATTTGTAGATTTTGGACACCGAATACTTACCCAAACGTTTGTTTCAAATGAGCCTATAGATACTGCAAAACAGGGATCAAAATTTGTGACCTTTCAACACTAAAATACCTATAAGTCCCTGTTGGAAATTCTGATTTGTACCAAACTGATTTCATTCGAAACTAGACTTGTATACCTTTCTTTTGAAATATAGATTGAAAATTTTGGAATTCAAATACCTATCCTATTATCTGTTGAATCCGACCCTATGAATTCTGCAAAACAATGATTTTGTTTTTGACCTTGTGTTACCAAATCAAAGGTAACTCCTTGTTGGAAACTACGATTCATACGAAACTTATTTCAACAGAAAATAGATTGATATATCTTTCGACAATAGCTTTCTTGAGGGTATTGGAGCATAATTGACAATCTGAAGTATTTATCCAATGAGCCTCCCGAATTCTGTCAGAAATCGAGCTTTGATCGATTTCGTATCTTCTGTTTTCGTTCGTTTGGAAATAGATTTTGTTCAGTTCCCTTCACTCAATTGTGGCTTATATTAATGTTTGAATTCTCATTTGCTTTTGTCTATAAATTATTACCATTCCTGAACATATTGTGTAACATTTATGCTATATCACATTGACTTATATAGGCACATGTATAACCCATTGTTCCGCATTTGCTTTCGATGTGTGCCTATTCTAGTTTCTTTCCTTTGGATATCGGATTCATCTAACCTTCTTATTTGAATTGAGTTGTATATGATTGCTTGGATTTCATATGTGCCTTGCTTTCAATTCCTTTCAAATCTGAATATAATTGTGAAAGATTATTGCTTGCTTCAGATTGACTCGTAAAGGCACATGTACGTTTTGTTGTTCCACGTGTGCTTCCGATATGTGCTATTCATTGTTCATACTATCCTTTTGTACTCTAGTGTTTGTGGGATTTATGAACCTTTGCCAGAAATGGTAAAGGGAGTTATGCATAGAGCCTACGATGCTCTGCCGGCCCCCTCTGACTTCACCTAGACGTGGGTGGATGGAGCTCCCAGACATGGGAGACCTCCCAGACGTGGGAGACTTCTGTCTGGTGGTCATTCAGAAATGGATGAATCACATTCTATCTGTGGTCCCACTACACCTTCTGTATGTTTGATATGATATCCAGAGCTTTGGTTATGTGTTTCTGTACATGCTCTGGATAAGAATGATATGAATGCAACGTCAAAGACGACGTTTGAGCTTCTGTTTGGTATTTGTTATTGATATGCTCCGAAATGTTCCATACGCCGTCGATATGCTCCGGAACATTTCATATGCCACTGATAAGCTCCGAAACATTTCATTTGTTATTTATCTGCTCCGAAATGTTTCATTCATCGTTGATATGCTTCGAAATGTTCCATATGCCGTTGATATACTCCGGAACATTTCATACGCCATTGATATGCTCCGCAATGCTTCATTTGCTATTGATATGCTTCAATTACACTGTGTTCCATTTGCTATGACCTGATATGTTCTGAAATGTCCTATTTGTTGAATCTCGGATTTTGATGATGAAACTAATTGATTGTGTTTAAATGTTTGACTACATTTTGAGTGATACAGGTCTACTCAATCAGGATTAGACAATTAACGCAGGAGGAATTGACGTTGCGTCGGAGGAGATCACGTCAGGATATTGGATGGCAGAAGGCTTCGGGCGTCGGGCATCGGGCCAAGGAGAGCGAAATTGCGCCAAGGATATCGGGGTTGCGGAGGTCAACCGCCGATTGGGCAACAAGCTGCAAGAGAGGACGATGCACCGAAGAATCGGATGAAGCGCCAACCAATGACGTGCCGGGCAACAGAATGTCAATTTGCGTTATAATAATTGTCTAGATCGGAGTAGAGTGTTTGCTTGTGTGTGCAGGATTAACTACGATAACGACAAAGACATCAAGCAAAACAAAGTGCCGGAGTCAAGCGTGAAGGATTCGTTGGGAGTTCGAGAGTTCGACGGAAGTCCGAAGGTTCGTCGGGAATGCTGCCAGAACTAACCGAGAATGAGTAGGGAGCTTGCCGAAGGGTTTTTCGGAAGCTCGCCGGAAGGTTCGTTGGAAGTTCGCGGAGCTCACCGAGAATGATCGGAGCTTTCCGAAGAAGCTCGTTGGAACTCGCCAAGATCAAATCGTGAAGTCTAGGAGCTTGTCGGGAGTCCGCAGAATGGTTTCCGAGAGTTTATCGGAAGACCGTCGGAAGTTCGCCGAAAGCTCGCCGGAAGAAGTCTTGACTTACGGACTTTGTAATAGCTTATAAAATGTCTTTAAATTCGTATTTATCATGTTAATTAGAGTTAGGATTAGGTGTTAATCCTATAACCCAAGTAGGGGCTAATTGGGCCCGAGTTCGGACTGGTTTGGGCCAAGTTTGGAGCTCAACCAGTGAGCTGATTTGGCCTAGGCAGTGGCACCGCCTAGACTGGCGGTGGCACCGCTCAGCACCCGAGAGCTGGGCGGTGACACCTCCTGGACTGGGCGGTTGCACCGTCCAGCACCCGAGTGCTGGGCGGTGGCACCGCCTGGCTGGGCGGTGGCACCTCCAGCATCGGGAACCCTAAGAGAATTCAAATTTTGGAGCCCAAATTTGAATCCTCTTGAGGCCTTTAAATACCCCTCAAATCTCAGCTGAGGTCACAATTTTTTGAGCAGCAAGTGTTTAAGAGAAAGGCATTAGAAAAGTCCTAGCTAATCTTGTTTTCAATTTGCTAGAGAGTTCTCCTCCTTCTTTCTTATTGAAAATTTGTAAGAGGTTGAGCTGCTTGTAAAAGGTTGTAAGAGGGGTGTTTACCCTTCCATTTCAAGAGACTTGCTAGTAGAAGGTGGGAGCCTCATCGAAGAGGGGCCTCGCAAGTGGAGTAGGTCATTTGACCGAACCACTCTAAAAATCGGCGTAATCTCTGGTCTGCTTTTTGTTATTGTCATTTACATTACTGCAAATCTTCTTACTACTTTAGTTCCTTATTACCCTTGCTGCGCAACTTTAAGAATACGCTTTCAAGTTAAACTTTTCAAGTTCCGTTCTTATCGTACGAAAAATTTGTCGAAATCAACGTTTTAATCCGCTGCACTAATTCACCCCCCCTCTTAGTGCCGCTTCGATCCTAACAATTGGTATCAGAGCCACGTTTTTCTACCTTGGTTTAACACCCAAATAGAAATGGCTCTTTACGGCTTTCAAGAGGGTCACTCTCTCATTTGTCCTCCCTTTTTCAATGGGACAGACTACACTTATTGGAAAACTCGAATGAGAGTTTTCTTACTTTCTTTGGATTTGAATTTATGGCACATAGTCGAAAATGGATTTGAAATTTCTTCTCTTCCAATGAACCATTGGAATGATTTGGAGAAGAAGATGTTTTCTCTAAATGCAAAGGCTATGAATGCCTTATATTGTGCACTTGACAAAAATGAATTTAATCGCATTTCGATGTGTGACTCGGCTTTTGATATTTGGAGAACTCTAGAGGTCACTCACGAAGGCACTAGCCGAGTGAAAGAGTCCAAAATCAATATTCTTGTGCATTCTTACTAACTTTTCCGGATAAAACCAAGTGAGTCCATCGGAGACATGTACACCCGGTTCACGGATGTCATCAATGGACTCAAAGCTCTTGGTAAAAGTTTTTCTAATTTTGAACTAGTCACTAAAATCTTAAGATCCCTTCCAAAAAGTTGGGATCCAAAAGTTACGGCCATTCAAGAGGCCAAGGACCTTAAAACATTCCCTCTCGAAGAACTTATTGGGTCTCTAATGACCTACGAAATGAACAATGTGACAAAAAAGAAACTCGAGAACAACCTTCCAAATGATAGGAAGGATTTGGGACATAGAACACATGAAGACCACTCGAGCATAAGCTCAAGTGTTGGTGAACTTAAACTACAAATGAAACAAAAATTAAAAAGCAAAAAGAATGGAACTACTTGCTTTGAACGTAAGAAGAACAAAAGTTGGGATGAATTGAGCTATTCCGAAGACGAGGAGAAAATCAAGAAAGGCGAGGTGGCAAACTATGCCTCACCCTCTTACAACAATGAGGTAATCAAAATCCCACTAATTTATTTAGAAATTACATAATACTTTCTTGAGTTATTTTTAATTTAGTTTAGGATTAATTTTCTTAAAAATTGCATGTGTTATGTTAATGCAGTAAAATGTTAAATATAAATCTAATGCTTATACACCTAGTAAGATTAATCTTATATATGTGCTTGAGAAGCAAGAATTTATATTTTGACGATTTCCATATTGATTTTCAATGACGATGCATGACTTTTGAATGGAAGGCTTGATGATTTTTTATGAACCTTATCTTTGGTTTTCAAACATGATGTATAGTTTTGACATAAGAACAAAAATTTGAAGCATGCTAATATAAAGTCAATCATATAAAGTAAAACTAAAGAAATTTTAAATATCTATAAGAATCATTCAAAATTATGTTCAATAAAACCTTACTTGATGTTGTAATGAAACCATTGAAAGTTTTGATGCTATGATTTGATGATTTTATGCATGAGATTGTAAAGTTATACATGATGATTTTTATGATTTATTGGTCTTGATGGTTTTTATGATAAAATTCATTTTTCGATCCTAAATGTTGATGCACATTTTTAACTAGCATAAATGACATGAATTTAAATAACTAAAAAGAGAATAGCATTGTTCTTGAAAATTATTTTTCTCTATCTTGTTGATTTATATGAATCCCTTGAAAATAATTTTGGTTTGATGATTTGAATTAGAAATGAGTTATATCAAAATCATGATATTGATTTGACAAAATTGAATGAGTTGAAAACAAATGATGATTTTTCTCTTGAATACAACTTGTAATATTTTTACATATATATTTTCATCTTGATTTCTCGATATTCGATACATGAAATTTTTCCATGAATCAAAATTCTTTCATGATGTGATTCTTCTTGGTATTCACTAAAAATGATACATTCAAATTAACCTACTCTACTTGACATCTTGATAATTTATGACTTGAATATCATGTACAATATGCTCATAATGATGATTGAGTTATGTATGAAAAATGGAAGATATAGTTTTTAAATTTTGCATGTTCGAATTTGAAAATATTTTATATGCATGAAAATATTAAACATTTTGAAACCATGTTTTAGTGTTATGCTTAATGATCATGCTTAATAAATTTCGAAATTATGGATGATGAATCTTTTACGATTTATGGATCATTGATTTTTACCATAATGAAAGTACCTTATTGATTTTTGTTGTAATAAATCTTACTCTTTCGGTTTTAAACATGATAAATGTTTTTATTTGGTATAAATGAAACAAAATCATATGTTTTGAAATAATCGAAAAGAGGATAACATTCTTGAAAATTATTTTGCTCAATCTTATTGATTTTGATGAATCCATTTGTATCATCTTTGTGAATCTCTTGGATTTTGATAATGATTTTGATGATTTAAATTTGAATAATTTTTTATTGAAATCATGATCTTGATCTCTTGAAATTCATAACATGAAATCCTTTATGAATCAACATTTTCTTTTCTATTTAAAAGGAGATTTGTCGAAATGTTTCTTAGTCTTTTAGTATTCATAATCTTGACAATTATGTTTTGAAACTTTATGTAAACCAAGAATGTTCATCATGATTCTCTCTTTGAATATTTAAAGAGGAGAATTTTCTAGATGGTTCATGATTTTGATGATTGAATATTTGATATGCATGAATTGAGATCTTGCTCTCCTACCACTCTTTTTGCTATTCACCAAAAGGAAGACTAATTCTAATAAACCATGATATGCTATATGAATTTTATTGTATTCATGAAGTAAGATCTCATCACTAATTTTTGTTTATATTCCTTCATGTGATGATATGAATGTATGAAACACTTATGATATGACTTTTTATACAATTCCATGTATTCGTGAAATATTAATCTCATCACCCAATTAATTCCTCTTGATACTCCTAATGTGATGAAGTGAAATTATGCATGAAATACAAATGGGGATAAGTTTTTGGTAGGATATAATTTGACAAATTGATACCATCATGATATGAAACATTTATAATTTGCAATGATATATGCAATACTTGTGCTTTCTAATTATGATGTGATGTATTACATATGATGTAAATCATGATTTAAAATACTATGAGTTGTCGCTAAAATGATGTATTATAAATATTGATTTAATGTTTTGTATCATGAATACTCTAAATGATGAATATTTGGTATCATGATCAAAATGTTGATAAATAGTTAAAAATTTTAGTATCATGTGTGATATCCTTATAATGTTGATCGATTTATTCAATATCATGCATGAATGAATATAAGGTTTTTGAAAATGTGCATATTCTAATTTGAAAATATGATGATGCACAATTAAGATTGATACTTACCTTTGTCATAATTGATGTAATAGGTCTTCCCTTCTTTTTGACAATGACAAAGGGGGAGATAGCTTGCTTGCACAAGTCAAGAAGATGCAAAAAACTTGATTGCTTGCTTGCCTATCTTAAGTAGCAAAGATTGCTAACTTGCTTATTACAAGAAGCAAAAGTTGTCTTCTTGAACATCATTATCTTGCCCATCTCAAGAAGCAAGACTTGCAACCTGCACATTGCAATAGGAAGTAAGAATCGATAGCTTACACACTTCAACAAGAAAGCTATCTTGTATTTGCTTTTGAAATTTTTACTAGCTTGTATGTTACAAAACTTGCTCACTTTTTCAAATACTTTGCTAGCTTGCACTTTGTAAAGAAAGCAAAAATAACACTTCTCAAAAGAGAAGAAAAACTTACTGTCTTGAACATCTTTAATATGCTAGCTAACATGATGTACAATTTGCTATTTTGAATATTACAAAGAAATACTATCATGCACATTGCAAAGAAAAGCAAAGTGCAATCGTGCACAAGAAGCAAGTGTTGAATTGCCATGATTGAACTTAAGAATCTTGCTATACTTTTGTGCTTATATGTTGTGATGAAAATCTAGCTTTATGTTGCAAAAACTTGCATATCTTTTAAAATAGCTAGAGCTACTTCTCCTTTTTGTTGATGACATAGGGGGAGAAGTATATTGATGACTTCATGCATTGAATTAAATATTTTATATATTTGCATGATAGTTTAAATGTTTTTCATAACATGTGATGAATGTTACTTGGATTTGGGATAATCCAAGTGTTCTATCAATGGCATATTGATAGGGGGAGTTTAGTTAAACTCCAGGGAGTTAAGGTTAACTCCGTTAGTCATCAATTAGTTGTCATCATCAAAAAGGGGGAGATTGTTGAATCTCGGATTTTGATGATGAAACTAATTGATTGTGTTTAAATGTTTGACTACATTTTGAGTGATACAGGTCTACTCAATCAGGATTAGACAATTAACGCAGAAGGAATTGACGTTGCGTCGGAGGAGATCACGTCAGGATATTGGATGGCAGAAGGCTTCGGGCGTCGGGCATCGGGCCAAGGAGAGCGAAATTGTGCCAAGGATATCGGGGTTGTGGAGGTCAACCGCCGATTGGGCAACAAGCCGCAAGAGAGGACGATGCACCGAAGAATCGGATGAAGCACCAACCAATGACGTGCCGGGCAACAGAATGTCAATTTGCGTTATAATAATTGTCTAGATCGGAGTAGAGTGTTTGCTTGTGTGTGCAGGATTAACTACGATAACGACAAAGACATAAAGCAAAACAAAGTGCCGGAGTCAAGCGCGAAGGATTCGTTGGGAGTTCGAGAGTTCGACGAAAGTCCGAAGGTTCGTCGGGAATGCTGCCAGAACTAACCGAGAATGAGTAGGGAGCTTGCCGAAGGGTTTTTCGGAAGCTCGCCGGAAGGTTCGTTGGAAGTTCGCGGAGCTCACCGAGAATGATCGGAGCTTTCCGAAGAAGCTCGTTGGAACTCGCCAAGATCAAATCGTGAAGTCTAAGAGCTTGTCGGGAGTCCGCAGAATGGTTTCCGAGAGTTTATCGGAAGACCGTTGGAAGTTCGCCGAAAGCTCACCGGAAGAAGTCTTGACTTACGGACTTTGTAATAGCTTATAAAATGTCTTTAAATTCGTATTTATCATGTTAATTAGAGTTAGGATTAGGTGTTAATCCTATAACCCAAGTAGGGGCTAATTGGGCCCGAGTTCGGACTGGTTTGGGCCAAGTTTGGAGCTCAACCAGTGAGCTGATTTGGCCTAGGCGGTGGCACCGCCTAGACTGGCGGTGGCACCGCCCAGCACCCGAGAGCTGGGCGGTGACACCTCCTGGGCTGGGCGGTTGCACCGTCCAGCACCCGAGTGCTGGGCGGTGGCACCGCCTGGCTGGGCGGTGGCACCTCCAGCACCGGGAACCCTAAGAGAATTCAAATTTTGGAGCCCAAATTTGAATCCTCTTGAGGCCTTTAAATACCCCTCAAATCTCAACTGAGGTCACAATTTTTTGAGCAGCAAGTGTTTGAGAGAAAGGCATTAGAAAAGTCCTAGCTAATCTTGTTTTCAATTTGCTTGAGAGTTCTCCTCCTTCTTTCTTATTGAAAATTTGTAAGAGGTTGAGCTGCTTGTAAAAGGTTGTAAGAGGGGTGTTTACCCTTCCATTTCAAGAGACTTGCTAGTGGAAGGTGGGAGCCTCATCGAAGAGGGGCCTCGCAAGTGGAGTAGGTCATTTGACCGAACCACTCTAAAAATCGGCGTAATCTCTGGTCTGCTTTTTGTTATTGTCATTTACATTACTGCAAATCTTCTTACTGCTTTAGTTCCTTATTACCCTTGCTGCGCAACTTTAAGAATACGCTTTCAAGTTAAACTTTTCAAGTTCCGTTCTTATCGTACGAAAAATTTATCGAAATCAACGTTTTAATCCGCTGCACTAATTCACCCCCCCCTCTTAGTGCCGCTTCGATCCTAACACTATTTGCCATTGATATGCTCCGAAACATTTCATTCGTTATTGAAGCAACTTTGTGTTCCATTTGCTATGACCTAATATGTTCTGAAATGTCCTATTTGCCATTGATATGCTTCGGAACATCTCGTACGCTATTGATATGCTCCAATTACTCTATGCCCCATCTGTTAGGAGCCAAATATGTTTGATCGAAATGACAATTGTGATTCTGCACCCAATGATATTACGTCTATGAATTCTTATATTCTGCCTTGTATTTTGAGACTTTCTCTTTGGAAATTGTCCTCTTTTGACAATGGATATGTTAGTCACTTGCTGAGCTCTATATGCTCACCCCTTTGTTGTATAAACTTTTCAGGATAGCTTGTCGCTTGCTTAAATGTTAAGATTGGGCTGAGGCGGTGGAAAGCTAAAAGATTTTGGGCAGATCTTTATTAGTATATATGTTTTTGTTGTATAAGCACACGCTGCATCTAATGAAATGTTGACGATGAATCTAAACTTATGGATTTTGTATAAGTTTAAAGGACCTCTCATGTTTAAGATTCTGGAATATTAAGTTTAATGTATGGTGATATGAACTTGTGGTGAATAGTTGGAGTTCTGATTTTATAATTTTATTTAGCTTGTGGATTTATAAATGTTGTTCATGTTTGTTAAGTTGGCTTGGGTTGCCATATATGTGAATTATTGAGAGATGTGATATATGATTATAAACTGCACAGGTTTTATAGATGTGAATTTGATAGAATATTTTTCAGTGTCCTCAAATGTGTGTTTGGATCCTGGATGGATTTGTGATGGAAATTTTTAATATCGTGGATATTTTTAAGGGGCGTGTCAGTAGACTCCCAATAGGCTCCTGATCTTGTGGCGAGTTTAGCGAGTAGCCGAGCCTTCTCGATAATCTCCACGAACCTCCGACGATTTCTTCAGTGGACTTCTAAAAGTCCTCGATTTCTTCTCGGTTGGTTCCGGCAGCATCTCCGACGAATCTTCGGATTCTCGAACATCCATTAAACTTGACTCCGGTATCTTTGCTTTATATTTTCAAGCTACTGTAATTAATCATGCAAACTTAACTCAATAATATAGATTAGATCAATTAATCCATCAATTGATTTTATCATCAAAATCTGAGATTCAACAATCTTCCCCTTTTTTATGATAACAGTCAATTGATGATGGAGTTAAACACAACTCCCTCTATCTTTCCTGAAATTGTTATTTACACCACTGCTAGCTTTCAGTTTTTATCTACTCAAGTTACTATCGAAACGAAATCTCCTTGTATTTACAAATTTGTTATTAAACTTATAAGTTTTAATCCACTACACTAATTCACCCCCCCCCCCCTCTTAGTGCCACTCCGATCCTAACACTATTTACAACTTTCGTTTGGCCGTCGGTTTGTGGGTGATATGCCATACTCCTTTTCAATTTTGTACCCTGCATATGGAATAACTTTGTCCAAAATATGCTCTTGAAGATGAAGATGCAAGTAAAATCTACTCCTTTTCAAGCACAATGCGTCCCTTATAGTGTAATTCTTTTGAGTCCCAATAGTAATGAGCCATGGAGCTTGGTGCTTCCTCTATTTTTTTTATGATCTTACTAGTCTCCGAATCTTCCTACCTTTCCATCTTAATATTCTCAAGGAAGTCGTTGGTCGGAAGAGAAATGACCGAAAATTCAGCTTGCTCGGGTAGTTGCGAAAGCGCATATGCAACAACATTCTCTTTCCACTTTTTGTAAGTTATTTCATAATCAAATCCAAGAAGTTTTGTTACCCATTTTTGTTGCTTAAGGGATGATATCTTTTGCTCCAAAAAGTACTTGAGACTTTTATAGTCGATTTTAATTTAAAATCGTCGACCGATCAAGTAGGGTCTCTATCTCATTGCTGCGTGCACAATGACGAGCATTTTCTTATCATATGTTGACATCTTTTGATGGGAGGGAGATAATGCCTTGCTAGTATATGTGAGTGGTCGACCAACTTGTATGAGAATGACTATAATTCTGACTTTAGATGCGTCGGCC
Organism: Musa acuminata AAA Group; assembly: GCF_036884655.1. Classification (NCBI taxonomy): domain Eukaryota; kingdom Viridiplantae; phylum Streptophyta; class Magnoliopsida; order Zingiberales; family Musaceae; genus Musa; species Musa acuminata. The sequence goes on along the minus strand of NC_088343.1, from coordinate 22,995,600 downwards.
TCAATAATGAAGGGTCGGCTAAAATCTGGTAGTGCTAGTACCGGCGTCATCGTCATGGCTACCTTAAGTTTGTCGAAGGCAGCGAAGGCTTTGTCCAACCATTGAAAACATCTTTTTTCCATAAGGAAGTAAGTGGTGCACTAATCTTTCCATAGTTTTTTACGAACTTGTGGTAGTAGCCTATTAAACCCAGAAATCCATGTAGCAATTTTATGTTCCTCAAGGTCGGCCAATTCTGCATTACTTCTATTTTGGAGGGGTCCACAATCACACCTTCCTCTGATATGATATGCCCAAAATATTCCATCTTTTATTGAAGAAAGTAAAAATTCATAGTGGTCATTGTGAGTTCGAAAAGCAGTTTTTGGTATGCCTTTTTCACACACTCGTATTTGATGATACCTAGATTGAAGGTCCAGCTTTGTAAAGATTTATGCTCCCTTTCATCTAGCAATTCATCTGCTACTAGAATAGGGTATTTATCCTTGATGGTTATGCCATTGAGAGCTCGGTAATCAATGCATATTCATCATATTGTGTCCTTGCATACAAGTAGCACCGGTGAAGAGTAGAGGCTGCAACTTGGCCGAATAACTCCTGTTTCAAGCATCTCTTTTACAATCCTTTCTATTTCATTCTTCTAGAGATGTAGATACTGATATAACTGAGTATTTGCTGGATGTTTTCCTAGAAGAATCGTTATATAATGATCATACCGATGGGTAAGAGGTAGGTTGTGCGGTTCGTCAAATATATCTAAAAATTCAACAAGCAAAGAAAGTAGGTTTGGATCTTCAAATTCTATTGACTCTCCCTTAGTTTACTGCTCAAGTTGTACCAAAAAGCTACTGCATGCTTTATGCAAAACCTTCTCCATTTGTTGTGTGCAAATCGTCGTTACATCGCTCCTACGTTTCCTATGCAATATCACCTGTTTCTCCTTACTGTAAAATTTCACAATTAGTTGCATAAAATTCTAAGAAATATCACATAATGTCATCAACCATTCAATTCTGAGCATGGCCTCATGATCATTAAGAGGGAGGAGGAAGAAATATGCAATTATCTCTTGGTCCTACAGCAATAGTTTCACTCGCGGGTGGCTACGATCATACTTCAAAATCCATCCATCGGCAACCTTAATGTCAAACCTGTTGCAATTCTTGTTAGGTAAGGTCATCCAAACAGTAACCTTACTATTTAGGAAGTTATTAGTATTACCCGTGTCAATGAGAATAGTGATCGGTTGTTATTTGAGAAGGCCTCCAACTTTCATCGTTTGCGGGTTTGAGTAGCCGGCTAGTACATATACCATAACTTCGATCGGTTGTGGCTCTTCTTCTGCATCTTCTTCTTCATGTTCAAGGCTCTCTTATGGATGTTCAATAAGCATGAGCAAATACGAAACTTCGTATTTCTCATAATTTCAAGCTATGAAAATTATTTTCAAGTTGAATGATAAAAGACAATTATCATTTCGACAAGAGATATGAACTTTCAACATAAATTTCATGATATAAATATAAGGCATGATTTCATATGATCAACCAATCTAAGAACTTACGATATTCTCAAAGAGTTTTATGATGCATATAAGACATTTGCATTACACAAGCTTTTGTAATTCATATAAGTCATGCTATCGATGCATATAAGACATTTGCATTACACAAGCTTTTGCTATTCATATAAGTCATGCTATCGAATTTGCACAAGTCATCACAAATCATGTTTTGCTTATTCTTCTCCCCCTTTGTCATCAATAAAAAGAGATGAGACTTTAAGCATACAATTTATGATCATAAAATCATTAGAAAAGGAATTTAGCATTAAGATCGATCATCCAAAATTTATCTCATTAAAAAATCACCATTTATCCATAATTCATCTCATTAAAAAAAATTCAACATTCATCCAGAATTCATCTCAACATTCATCCAGAATTCATTTAAAAAAAAATCAGCATTCATCCAGAATTCATCTCATAAAAAAAAATCAGCATTCATCCGAAATGCATTTCAAAAATTCAGCTTTCATTCAAAATTCATCTCATTAAAAAATCATGGCTTTCATACAAAAGAAAGAAGATGACAACTTTAACATGGCATTAAGAGTAATCATACAAGGATCGCATATCAAGGTAACAGAATAAGAAGACATATCGATTAATCCTTAGGAGGAAATCCATAGTTCTTATACATGACATCTATTTTTTGATTCATTTGTCATAGTTCCTTCAAAATTTCAATTTGCTGAATTTGAATTTGCTTTTGCTGTGATTTGAGTTGTTCTTGTTGTGATTTGATCTAATGCAATTCTGCCATAATGAGTTCTTCAGAAGATGAAGCAAGAGCTAAATGTGCTACACCAAAGGGACTAGGAGGAGGAGATTCATTTCCCCTAAAAATTGTTGTTTCGGGGTGTTCTACTGGTGGGGAAATTCGATCAATCCTTCTAGGTTGCCTAACCCATATACTATTGCTAAACGTGCACCTAAGTCTTTTCAGTAGATTTCTATTGATGGTATTAAATTGATCAACTTAAATTATTTCTTCATCAAGCGAGACACAAATATCATGGGCAAATATTAATCGAGTGATTAACCCCCAATATGGTAACATAGTATCTTTAGTTATTATATCCTGCATGTGTTGCCAGATTAAGTATCTAAAGTAATTATGTTGTTCGGTCATAATCCAGTACATGGTGCTTAGCTCTATTTGACTTATTTCATCAAGATGAAATTGCTTGAGAAGTAGTATGCTAGTCATGATGTGATAAAGAATTTTAGAGTTAAAGGATAGTAAGTGCTCATAACTTTTGGGTATCATGCCTAGGTTCGGATTTTCAAAGATAGTTTCTAAGGCTTCGGAGTAAGTTGCTCTGATTATATTGATGTCTCATTTATTTCTAAAGTAACAACCCCTATTCTTTTCAATAATTCCAATTAGTTCACAAATAGTACTGTCAAAGATTTTAATTTATGTTCCTAAAAGGTAAATACTTAGGCTTTCATTGTCCACACATAAGTTTGCATAAAATAGCCTAACTAACCTAGAATAAATTGGTTCATTGATTTGTAGGAGAGGTAAGGCATCTAAATGTGCAAACCATCTAATGGGTTCTAGGTTTCCTAGTTCATCTAGATCAACATGTTTACCCTTATGTATAGTTCTTATTTCGAAATTTGAAAATCTAAGAGCTACTTCTTTGGATCTAAAAAGATTTTGGTCATATAAATCTCCTTCAACCCTTTTCCCTTTTGTTCTTGTTGATCTGTTATAAGCCATTATCTAGACAAGATGATAGATCAAGAATATGAAACTGTAAAGAGTAGGCAAAATAATGAAAAGACGAAGAAAAGATTTCAGATTTTACCTTATGGATAATTCTTTGAAAGATAGAGAGCTTGAACTAACAAGAATCCCTCTCCTAGGCTTCTAAAGGTTGGAATGAGGGTTAGAGAAGTTTTGAAGGAGTTGTGGGAGATTTAGGGAGAGTTCTCACGGGTTGGGGGCGGTTCCACCGCTGGCCCTAACCCCTTTTCTTATAAAGGAGATCTCAGGCGGTGCCATCGCCAATCCGAGCGGTGCCACCACCTGGCGACCGAGCGCTCAAGCGGTGCGACCACTGGTTCTGGCGGTGCCATCGCTGGCATGCCAAGAAAGAGAAAGAAAAAATTTCTTTCCTCCCCCTTTTTGTTTTTCAGAGGTGTTTGGCTCAAGATAGGATAGGATCTTGGATTGCACTTTAATATGTCATTTGGAATCGAAAGAGAAAGAAGAAATCAAATCTACGAAAGAATGGAAGGAGAATGAAAAACTTTTCGAAAAATACATTCAAACAAGCTTATTCTCAAGGACAATTTAACATGCCTAGTTCCCTTCTAATGAATTCAAATTGGTCTTCATTTAAGGCTTTTGTAAAAATATCTGCTAATTGATGCTTTATGTCAATAAACTCTAGAATGATATTATTATTAAGGACATGATCGCATATGAAATGATGCCTAACGTCGATATGCTTAGTTCTGGAGTGTTGAATTGGATTTTTGGTAAGACATATGGCACTTGTATTATCACATTTTATGGGAATGTTTTTCAAGTAAATTCCATAGTCTTCTAATGTATTTTTCATCCAAACAACTTGTGCACAGCACGCACTTGCAGTAATGTATTCGGCTTCCGCCGTAGATAGTGCAACTGAGTTTTGTTTCTTGGAAGTCCAAGAAATAAGAGCATGTCCTAAAAATTGGCATGTTCCAGATGTACTTTTTCTATCTATCCTGTATCCGCCAAAATCGGTATCTGCTTAAGCTATTAAATCGAATTTATCGGATTTCGGATACTACAATCCTAAATTGGGAGTTCCTTTAAGATATCTAAATATTCTTTTAACACTCTTAAGATGAGATAATTTAGGATTAGATTGAAACCTAGCGCAAAGTCCTACACTAAATATGATATCCGATCTAATCGCGGTGAGATAAAGTAGACTACCTATCATTCCCCTATACGTTTTTTGGTCAAAATTCTCATCATTTTCATCCATATCTAACTTTGTCGAAGTACTCATATGAGTGTTTATCGCTTTTGCACCATCCATGTTAAATCATTTTAATAATTCTAATGTATATTTAGATTGATTAAAAAATATACCATCATTAAGTTATTTAATTTGCAATCCTAAAAAGAAGGTTAATTCACCCATTAGACTCATTTCAAATTCATGACTCATACACTTGGCAAATGATTCACATAGTGATTTATCCAAAGAACCAAAAATAATATCGTCAACATAAATTTGTACAATAAAAAAATTATTTTCAAAGTGTTTGATAAACAATGTAGTATCAACCTTGCCTTTGGTAAAATTATTTAAAATAAGAAAGGAACTAAACCTTTCATACCAAGCTCTAGGAGCTTATTTCAAGCCATAGAGAGTCTTAGTCAATTTGAATACATGATTAGGAAGAAGAGAATTTTTAAATCCGGGAGATTGTTTGACATATACTTCTTTGGAAATAAAACCATTCAAGAAGGCACTTTTGACATCCATTTGAAATAGTTTAAAATTATTACTACTAGCATAGGTAAGGAGCATCCTAATGGCTTCTAATCTTGCCATAGGAGCGAAGGTTTCTTCATAGTCGATACCTTCTTCTTGGTTGAAACTTTTGGCCACTAATCTAGCCTTGTTTCTAACCATGATACCATATTTGTCTTGCTTGTTTCTAAAGACCCATTTAGTACCAATGACTAAATGGTCACTAGGTCTAGGTACAAGCTTTCATACCTCATTCCTCTCAAATTGGTTCAATTCCTCTTGCATTGCAATGACCCAAGAATCATCTTTCAAGGCCTCATCAATGCATTTAGGTTCGATTTGAGAAAGGAAGGTGGTGTTAAAACAAAAATTCTTGAAGGAAGAACGAGTTTGAACCCCTTTTGATGTATCTCCTAGAATTAGTTCCTTTGGATGAGTATCCACATACTTCCATTCCTTAGGTAAGGAAGAAGATGCATCCAAGTTGCTATTTTGAGGAGGGGATTCATTTAAATTCAAATTTTCAAAACCAATATCATCATCAAAATCATTTTTATTTAACTCAAAAATTTAATTGAAAACTACATGAATATACTCTTCTATAACTAAGGTTCTTTTATTAAAAACACGAAAAGCTTTAGAAACGGAAGAGTAACTAAGAAATGTGCCTTCATCGGATTTGGCATCAAATTTTCCTAAAGCATCTTTTTCATTCAGAATAAAGTATTTGTAACCAAAAACTTTAAAATAAGAAACATTTGATTTTTTGTTATTCCATAATTCATATGAAGTTTTTGATAGAGACGGTCTTTTTAGAACCCTATTCATGATGTAGCAAGTTGTATTCACGGTTTCGGCCCAAAAATACTTGGGTAGACTATGTTCATTCAACATAGTTCTTGCTATTTCTTGTAGGTTTCTATTTTTTCTTTCAACTACTCTATTTTGTTGAGGATTTCTTAGAGTGGAGAAGTTGTGGTTATATCCATTAACTTCACAAAAACTTTGGAAGTCACGGTTTTGAAATTCGCCACCGTGATCACTCCGAATTGATGAAATCATGAAGCCTTTATCGTTTTGAGTGAGTTTACAAAATTTAGAGAAACATTTGAAACAATCACTTTTGTGAGCCAAGAAATAGGTCCAAGTGTATATAGTATAGTCATCTACAATTACAAAAGCATATTTGCTTCCTCCTAGACTTGTCGTGTCAATTGGTCTAAATAAGTCCAAATGGATCAATTGTAATGGTCTAGTGGTGCTAATTTAATTTTTTAGTTTGAAACTAGTTTTTATTTGTTTACCTAGTTGACACGCATCACATACTTTGTCCTTAACAAATTTCATATTGGGAATCCCTCGTACTAATTCTCTAGATGAGATCTTAGATTTTAGTTTCATACTTGCATGGCCTAATCTCCTATGTCAAAGCCAAGCATCATCATTTAAAGCGGAGAAGCACATTTCATTACTTAGTTCATCAAGGTTGATGGTGTAGACATTATTTTGTTTTAAAGCAATCATTGACAAGTTATTGTTTGGTTTTTCAATAATGCACGAATTAGAATCAAATCTAACGATGTAACCTTTATCGCATAATTGACTAATACTTAAGAGATTATGTTTTAATCTATTAACTAGTAATACATCATCAATTGAAAAACATGATTTGTTACCTATGGTTTCCCTGCCAATGATTTTACCTTTGTTGTTATTTCCGAAGGTGACGTACCCTTCTTCTTTGCTAGTAAGTATAGAGAAATGAGATAGATCTCCAGTCATGTGTCTTGAGCATCCACTATCAAGATATCATCTCTTGCTCCTAGCTTGTGGGTTTGTCTACAAAAGAGGATGGTTTTTAGGTACCCATTTAATTTTGGGTGCCTCAAAAATTGATCTACCAATTTTGTTATTCATCATTGAAGTATTTATAATTCCTTTAAGAACCCATATCAACTTATGTGAACTAATTTTCCTAAATGGATATTTGTAAGCAACATGTCCGGATTTACAACAAAAGTTGCATTTCAAACAAGGTGAAACGTGTAATGTGGGTCCTTTAATGAAAGTGGTAGGATTTTGGTGAGATCCTCTTATAAAACCAATTCCACTTCTATTTGCGACGTGACCCTTGTTTGCAAGGATCATGTCCAATCCCTTGCTACCAACCTTAAACTTGTTTAAGGTCTCTTTAAGTAGTAAATTTTTATTTTTTATTGCTTTAAAGTGTTCACACTTAGAGCATGGAGGAGTTTGAAAATATCAAGCTTATTTTGTAGTAAGACATGCTCTTTCTTTAAAATATTAAACTTCTTACTAATAGTCCTACATCATCAAATAATTTGTGAAAAGTGATAGAAAGTTTATCGAAAGATAAATCTTCATTAATTAAATCACATACCTCTTCTCCTAAAGCCATTAGCGTAAAGTTTGCCTCCTCTTTGTTGCTAGCTTCTTCACTTTCTAAATCACTTGAATTGTCCCAAGTTGCTTTTAAAGCTTTCTTCTTCTTTGGTTGCTTCTTCTTGGCTTGCGGGCATTCATTTTTGAAGTGCCCCGGCTTCTTGCATTCGTAGCATATTACTTGGTCCTTTTTATGTTCATGTTTGTTTTTGATGTTATTTTTAAGTTTGTTCTTTCTTATAAATTTTTTAAAATTTTGAGTTAAAAGTGCAATGTCATCGTTATTGTCATCATCACTTGATATTCCTTTCAAGTGGTCTTCTTGTGATGTAAGCATCATATCCTTCCTGTCCTTTGGAAGGGGGTTCTCGAGCTCTTCATGAGCATAGCATGTCATTTCATAGGTCATTAGCGACCCAATAAGTTCTTCAAGAGGAAATGTTTTAAGATCCTTGGCCTCTTGAATGGCTGTAACTTTTGGATCCCAACTTTTTGGAAGGGATCTTAAGATTTTAGTTACTAGTTCAAAGTTAGAAAAATCTTTACTAAGAGCTTTGAGTACATTGATGACATCCGTGAAACGGGTGTACATGTCTCCGATGGACACACTTGGTTTTATTCGGAAAAGTTCGTAAGAGTGCACAAGAATATTGATTTTGGACTCTTTCACTCGGCTAGTGCCTTCATGAGTGACCTCAAGAGTTCTCCAAATATCAAAAGTCGAATCACAAATTGAAATATGATTAAATTCATTTTTGTCTAATGCACAAAATAAGGTATTCATAGCCTTTGCGTTTAAAGCAAAAACCTTCTTCTCCGATTCATCTCATTCGCTCATCGGAAGAGAAGATTTTTTAAATCTATTTTCGACAATAGTCCAAAGCTCAAAATTCATGAAAATGAGGAAGATCCTCATACGAGTCTTCCAATACATGTAATCCGACCCATTAAACATAGGCGGACGTATAATAGAATGACCCTCATGCATGTCAGAGTAAGCCATCTCTCTTGGATATTAAACCAAATATAAGAGTGAGCCTAGCTCTAATACCAATTGTTAGGATCGGAGTGGTACTAAGAGGGGGAGGTGAATTAGTGCAGCAGATTAAAACTTATAAGTTTAATAATGAATTCATAAATATGAGGAGATTTCATTTCGATAGTAACTTGAGTAGATGAAACCTGAAAGCTAGCAGTAGTGTAAATAACAATTTCAAGAAAGTAAGAACTCACACATTCAAGGAACACACCAATTTAAAGTGGTTCGGTCAAAATGACCTACATCCACTTGCGAAGCCTTCTTCGAAGAGGCTCCCAACTTTCACTAGCAAATCACTTTGAAGGGGAAGGACAAATACCCCTCTTATAACCTTTTATAATGGTTCACACTATTACAAATTTTCAATGAGAAAGAAGGAGGTGAACACTCAAGCAATTGAAAACAAGACTTGTTAAAGACTTTGCTAAGGCTTTTTTTCACAATCTATTGCTTCTCAAAAGTTGTATTCTCTGCTAAGAATTGAGGGGTATTTATAGGCCCCAAGAGGATTCAAATTTGGGCTCCAAATTTTAAATTCTCTTAGGTTCCTGATGCTAGCGGTGCCACTGCTTGTCAGTGTCTGACACTGACAGTGTATTGGCGGTGCCACCGCCCAGTCTAGTGGTTCCACCGCCCGACTTTATCGGTCACTGGTTGGGCTTCAAATCTAGCCCAAACCAAGTCATATTCGGGCCCAATTGGCCCCTAACCAAGATATAGAATTATCCCTTAATCCTAACCCTAATTACATGTAAACTACACAACTGAAAACATAGTCCTAAGCAAGTTTTTAACCGACAAACGTCGAGTCTCCTTCTAGTGAGCTTTCCGATGATCTTCCAACGGACTTCCGATATACCCTCGGATTTCTTCCGGCGGACTCCCAGTAGGCTCCCGATCTTATAGCGAGTTCAGTGAGTAGCCGAGCCTTCTCGGTGATCTTCGTGAACCTCCGATGATTTCTTCGGTAGACTTTCGAAAGTCCCCGATTTCTTCTCGGTTGGTTCCGGTAGCATCTCCAACAAACCTTCGGATTCTCGAACACCCATCAAACTTGACTTCGGTATCTTTGCTTTATATTTTCAGGCTATCGTAGTTAATCCTGCACACATAACTCAATAATATGGATTAGATCAATTTGTTAGGATCGAGAGCACTAAGAGGGGGGGGGGGTGAATTAGTGCAGCGGAAATCTTTCAGCGATTAAAAATGAAAGCTGCGTTCGTTCGATAAAAACTATTTTGAAGCAAAAGCCAATTCACAGTTTGCGTCTAAGCGCAATTTATGCAGTTTGCAGTTTGCGTCTAAATGCAGATTGCGTCTAAGCGCAGTTTGCATCTAAGCGCAGTTTGCGTCTAAGCTCAGATTACGTTTAAGCGTAGTTTGCGTCTAAGCGCAATTTGCGTCTAAGCGCAGATTGCGTTTAAGCGCAGTTTGCGTCTAAGCGCAGTTTACGTCTAAGATAAGATTACGTCTGAGCGCAGTGCAGTTTGCGTCTAAATGCAGTTTTACGTCTAAACACAGTTTTACGTCTAAACGTAGTTTTACGTCTAAACGCAGTTTTACGTCTAAACGTAGTTTTACGTCTAAACGCAGTTTGCGTCTAAACGTAGTTTTACGTCTAAACGTAGTTTTACGTTTAAAAGTAGTTTACGTCTAAAACACAGTTTTATGTCTAAACAGAATCAAGACGTAAACATAAACTGCAAAGAAACTTGTTCGCAAAAATCAGTTTGCAGTTATAAACAGAATCAAGACGTAAACGTAAACTGCAAAGAAACTCGTTCGCAGAAATCAGTTTGCAGTTATAAACAGAATCAAGACGTAAACGTAAACTGCAATGTAAATATCGTACGAAAACACTGGTTTACGTCTGAAAGCAGATTCGGACAGATCAGCACTTAGAAACTTGTTCGTGAAGGCGCAGAAGACAGTTTTGCAGAATCAAAACGTAAACGTAAACTATAATGTACGAAAACACCGATTTACGTCTGAATGCAGATTCGGAAAGAATAGCACTTAGAACTTGTTCGTAAAAGCGCAGAGAGCAGTAGTTATGAAGGAGGTTTGCAGTAATGATAAAGTGCTCAAAATAAACGTACACCAGAGATTTAGAGTGGTTCGGTCAGTCTTGACCTACTCCACTTTTGGCTTCCTCCACCGACGAGGTCACCGACGTCAACTAGAGGCCTTCCTTCAATAGGCGAAGGCCAACTGCCCTTTTACAGTTTCTTTCCTTTTGACAGGCTCAGGAGACAACCTTTACAGACCTTTCTCTCCTCACTTTACAACTCAAAACTTGAAGAACAGAAGGAGACTTAAAGGCTTTACAACACTTTTGAGCTCTTAGAATCACAGAAAAGATCAAGATTTCGATGTAGGTCTATATCATTTCAGTGCTGAATGGGTGGGGTATTTATAGGCCCTAACCCAATTCAAATTTGGAGCTCAAAACGATCAAATCCCGGAATTCCGGGATCAGGCGGTTGCACCTCTTGACTGGAGAGGTTGCACCGCCTGGCAAAGCTCGAAGACTGAGCCCAGGCAGTTGCACCTCTCTATCAGGGGCGGTTGCACCGCCTGAGTCTGGCTCGGAGACTGAGCCCCAAGCGGTGCCACCTCTTGACTGAGGCGGTTGCACCTCTCTGCCAGAGCTCGAAGACCGAGCTCAGGCGGTGCCACCTCTCTGTCAAGGAGGTTGCACCGCCCAGTCTTGCTCGAAGACTGAGCTCAGGCGGTGCCACCTCCTGGCTGGGGCGGTTGCACCACCCAGTCTCGCTGGGAGACTTAGCCCAGGCGGTGCCACCTCCTGGCCTGGGCGGTTGCACCTCCTGGTGCAATCAAGGTCCGAATGGTTAGCTCCATTCGGCCCAATTTCAATCTTTTAGGGGCCCAATTGCCCCAAGATTAAGCCAATAGGATCACCTCCCATTTTCCAACTTAATCAACGTGCTAACTACGATTAAATCTAAGACAATTTCTGCAGCTTTGCTTCGGTGCGTCAATCGCTTCTTCCGGCGAGTTTCCGGCGAACTTCCGTCGATCATCCGATGAACCCTCGGTGATGCTCCTGGACTTTGCGACGATCCACTTGGCAAGTTCCGACGAGCTTCGCTTGGCAAGCTTTTGGACTTCTCGGATCTGTTCTCGCAGAACCTCCGACGACCGTCCGAACTTCCGTCGAACTCTCGAACTCCCAACGTGATCATGAACTTGACTCCGGCGCAACTCCTGCTGCTTGTCTAACTTTCATCGTAGTTAATCCTGCTCACTCAAAACAAAACTTCGATCGAGACAATTAATCCTAAGCGATTAACCAAGTTGTCCGGCATGTCATTGGTCCCTCGACGCTTCGTCCGATTCTTCGGTGCATCGTCCTTTCCTGCGGCCTATTGCCCAATCGGCCAGTTGGCTCCGCAACTCCGATATCCTTGGCACAAATACCCGCTCTTCTTGGCCCGATGCCCGAGTCCATGGCCCGAAGCCTTCTGTCGATACGTCGACCGATCCACCGGCCCGACGTCCAATCTTCTAACATATTCCTCCGACACAACATGATTTTCCTGCTTTAATTGTCTCATCCTGATCAAAGCATCCTGCGTCACTCAAAACGCAGATTAAATCATAAACATATATCAAGTAGTTTTATCATCAAAATATGAGATTCAACAATCTCCCCCTTTTTGATGACGACAACCACTTGATGACGGAGTTAAACTTAACTCCCGGAGTTTAAACAAACTCCCCCTATCAATATGCCATATTGATAGAAACTCTTAGATTCAAAAATCTAAGCAACATGTCATCATAAACGGAGTTAACCTTAACTCCCAGAGTTTAAACAAACTCCCCCTATCAATATGCCATATTGATAGAACCTTGAATTCAAACTGAATTCAAGTCATTGCAATATTCATCATGAATACTTGCAACACGTTATCATAAACTTATGCATGTCATGTCATCAAATACTTATGCATGTCATGTCATCAAATACTTCTCCCCCTTTGTCATCAACAAAAAGGAGAAGTACCACAATCAAGTGTTTGTGATATTGGTTCAACTCATTGCATGAAAAACATAATATCAAGTTTTATCATCATGCAATTTTGCTAGAAAATATGGCAAGTGTTGAATCATGCTTAGAATATTCAAGCTATCAAGTTTTAGATATGCAAGTTTTATAGCATACAAGATAGCACTTGGTATGAAAATTAGAGATGTTCAAGATAGCAAGTTCTACATCATGCAAGCTAGCAAATTAGAGATGTTCAAGAAGGCAACTCTTGCTTCTTGAAATATGAAAATTTTGTCCACTTTGCTAGATGCGCAAGTTAGCATGTTTTGCTTCTTGAGATAGGCAAGATAGCACCTTTGTTCTTTTTGTTTCTTAAGATGTTCAAGATAGCAATTTCTTCTCTTTTGAGAAGTGAAAATTTGCTTTCTTCTTGAATTGTGCATGCAAGTTATCTCCTCCTTAGTCATTGTCAAAAAGAAGGGAAAACCCTTTCCGTCAATTTCTAAATCATGACAAAGGTGAGTAATCATTTTTATTTCAAAATTCCATAATTGAGATAAACCTTGAATTCAAATCAAGGCAATTTTAATCAAGGTTCATATCATATGCAATACATTACGTAGAAAGCATAAGTATTGCATGCATCATTTTAGCAACAAATCGTAGCATTTCATCACATGGCAAGATATCATCAAGTAGAATTACGATGCAAGTTCTTGATATCTTAACATGATGAAAATTCAAATATGGTACTTATAGTATCAATTCATATATTTCTCCCCCTTTGTTTTTGTCGAAAAGAAGGGAGAAATCAATGGCCAAAAATTTTTAATTATTATATAGGCCATATTACAAAATTTTGTCATGATATCAAGAAAGTTCAAGAAGGACATGATCCATTCAACAAATCCTTTTAATAGGGCAAAGGAATTATATAACCAAGAATCATGATTAAAATATTTCAATATCATAGATCAAGTCATGATTCATGATTCATCATAAAGCAAATTAATTTTCAGTCATCACATAAGGCATTTAAAGAATTTTTGAAACATAGAAGAATGATTAATTTAAGCATGTAATGTTTCAATCAAAATCAAGTCATGAATACCAATACTTTCATATTGTGAGTATCAATTCATGAATACCAAAAGATATTATTTGTGATTTCAATTTTGCAAGATCATGATTATGATTTAGACATAACTTATTCAAATCAAATCGTCAACTTGAAACTCATAATCAAGTCATTAAAATTAATTTCGAAATTCACAAAATATCATGAAATCAAAAGACAAGTTGCATTTCATTTGAAGAACTCCTTTTTGATAAATGTAGGGAGCATAATGAACGATCTTGATTTATAAAGAGCTTCAAGTTATAATTATCAAGATCATGATTTTAATAATTATTCTCTTTAGCAAAGAATCAAAAAAGCACTTTATGTTTGCATAAGAAATCTCATTGTATTATGATTTATAAATTCTTTTTCTGCACATGAATCATAGGAGATATGTATGTGAAACAAATCTTTGCAAGCAAAGACACTATCATTCATATTTCAAGATGGAATTTATAAGCAGGAATCATTTCATCAAATCCATTTTAGAAAAATATTTTTCATAAGTGTATGAGAAAATCCGATTGTTAGGATACCAATTGTTAAGTGAATCTGAAAATGAAATTAGTACTTTCATGCATTCGGATAAGATTTTGCTATAGATTTTCAAGTTCAATTATGAAGATAAAACATGCTCATGATCATAAAAATTTATGTATCCAAAACATATAATTTCCAACATGTTATAGTGTAAAATCATCATGGCAATTAAGTGTTTTGAACATTGAATCAAGAATGTCCGGAAAATAATCTTAACACGTTCATGCATTCGAGCACATTTTTGCCATAGTTTTTTTTAAATATACTCATGAGAATAACACATGCTTATCATCGGCTTAAAATCTCATGCATAAAATTATTAATCAAAATATTTAATTTCATCATTATGCATTTCTTCAAATCAAACATGATCTTTAATCAAAATCGAGAAATAACAATGGAAATCAACGTAATACACATGATTTCATATTTTCAATCAAGATCATTTTATTTGTTTATCATAAAATATGCAATATTATCATTTTCGAGATTACTTAGTATGATCATAATAATTTTTTTTTTTTTAACATGTAATTTTTAAGAAAATTAATTCTAAACTAAAAGAGAAAAATACATCATCAAGTAATTTCAAAATAAATTAGGGGGATTTCGATTACCTCATCATTGTAGGCTGTTAAGGCGTAGTTTGCCGCCTTGCTTTTGTTGACTTTCTCTTCTTCGGAGGAGCTCGATTCATCCCAATTTTTGTTCTTCTTCTTGCGTTTAAAGCAAGTAGTTTGATTCTTTTTGCTTTTTAATTTTCGTTTCATTTGTAGTTTAAGTTCACCATCACTTAAGCTTATGCTCGAGTGGTCTTCAAATGTTCTATGTCCCAAATCCTTCCTGTTCTTTGGAAGGTTGTTTTGTTCATCATTGTCCTCATCACTTGAGTCATCGCTCAAGTGGCATTCATTTGTCCAGAGTTCCAAATCCTTCCTGTTCTTTGGAAGGTGATTGTGTTCAACATGTTCATCATGTGCATTGCACGTCATTTCATATGTGATCAATGAACCAATTAGTTCTTCAAGTGGAAATTAGTTCAAGTTTTTCGATTCTTGAATAGCAGTTACTTTTGAATCCCAAGTTTTAGAAAGTGAGCGCAAAACTTTGTTAACGAGTTCAAAATCCGAAAAGCTTTTACCAAGTGATTTTAAACCATTGACGACATCCGTAAAACGGGTGTACATGTCAACAACGGTTTCGCTTGGTTTCATATGAAAAAGCTTGAAATCATGCAGTAAAACATTAACTTTCGAGTCTTTGACTCTACTAGTTCCCTCGTGCGTGATTTCAAGAGTGCGCCAAATATCGAAAGCCGTTTCGCACAAAGAAACCCGATTGAACTCATTTTTGTCCAAAGCACAAAATAAGACATTCATAGCCTTTGCGTTTAAAGAAAAATACTTCTTCTCTAAATCCGACCATTCGTTCATCGATTTAGAGGGAAGTTGAAAACCGTTTTCAACGATATTCCAGAAATCCAGATTTAGAGAAATCAAGAAAACTCTCATTCGAGTTTTCCAATAAGTGTAGTCCAATCCGTTAAAGAACGGTGGACGAAAGACCGAAAAGCCTGTTGAAGAGCCATTTCTCTCGGGTGTAAATCCGAAATGAGAAATACCCGACTCTGATACCAATTGTTAGGATCGAGAGCACTAAGAGGGGGGGGGGTGAATTAGTGCAGCGGAAATCTTTCAGCGATTAAAAACGAAAGCTGCGTTCGTTCGATAAAAACTATTTTGATGCAAAAGCCAATTCACAGTTTGCGTCTAAGCGCAATTTATGCAGTTTGCAGTTTGTGTCTAAATGCAGATTGCGTC
This sequence comes from Musa acuminata AAA Group, assembly GCF_036884655.1. Lineage (NCBI taxonomy): Eukaryota > Viridiplantae > Streptophyta > Magnoliopsida > Zingiberales > Musaceae > Musa > Musa acuminata. Next base: position 22,979,614 of record NC_088343.1, on the reverse strand, counting down.
TAAGCGCAGTTTGCATCTAAGCGCAGTTTGCGTCTAAGCTCAGATTGCGTTTAAGCGCAGTTTGCATCTAAGCGCAGTTTGCGTCTAAGCGCAGATTGCGTTTAAGCGCAGTTTACGTCTAAGCGCAGTTTACGTCTAAGATCAGATTGCGTCTGAGCGCAGTGCAGTTTGCATCTAAATGCAGTTTTACGTCTAAACACAGTTTTATGTCTAAACGTAGTTTTACGTCTAAACGCAGTTTTACGTCTAAACGTAGTTTTACGTCTAAACGCAGTTTGCGTCTAAACGCAGTTTTATGTCTAAACGTAGTTTTACGTTTAAAAGTAGTTTACGTCTAAAACACAGTTTTACGTCTAAACAGAATCAAGACGTAAACATAAACTGCAAAGAAACTTGTTCGCAGAAATCAGTTTGCAGTTATAAATAGAATCAAGACGTAAACGTAAACTGCAAAGAAACTCGTTCGCAGAAATCAGTTTGCAGTTATAAACAGAATCAAGACGTAAACATAAACTGTAATGTAAATATCGTACGAAAACACTGGTTTACGTCTGAAAGCAGATTCGGACAGATCAGCACTTAGAAACTTGTTCGTGAAGGCGCAGAAGACAGTTTTGCAGAATCAAAACGTAAACGTAAACTGTAATGTACGAAAACACCGATTTACGTCTGAATGCAGATTCGGAAAGAACAGCACTTAGAACTTGTTCGTAAAAGTGCAGAGAGCAGTAGTTATGAAGGAGGTTTGCAGTAATGATAAAGTGCTCAAAATAAACGCAAACCAGAGATTTAAAGTGGTTCGGTCAGTCTTGACCTACTCCACTTTTGGCTTCCTCCACCGACGAGGTCACCGACGTCAACTAGAGGCCTTCCTTCAATAGGCGAAGGCCAACTGCCCTTTTACAGTTTCTCTCCTTTTGACAGGCTCAAGAGACAACCTTTACAGACCTTTCTCTCCTCACTTTACAACTCAAAACTTGAAGAACAGAAGGAGGAGACTTAAAGGCTTTACAACACTTTTGAGCTCTTAGAATCACAGAAAAGATCAAGATTTCGGTGTAGGTCTGTATCTTTTCAGTGCTGAATGGGTGGGGTATTTATAGGCCCCAACCCAATTCAAATTTGGAGCTCAAAACGATCAAATCCCGGAATTCCGGGATCAGGCGGTTGCACCTCTTGACTGGAGAGGTTGCACCGCCTGGCAGAGCTCGAAGACTGAGCCCAGGCGGTTGCACCTCTCTGTCAGGGGCGGTTGCACCGCCTGAGTCTGGCTCAGAGACTGAGCCCCAGGCGGTGCCACCTCTTGACTGAGGCGGTTGCACCTCTCTGCCAGAGCTCGAAGACCGAGCTCAAGCGGTGCCACCTCTCTGTCAGGGAGGTTGCACCGCCCTGTCCTGCTCGAAGACTGAGCTCAGGCGGTGCCACCTCCTGGCTGGGGCGGTTGCACCGCCCAGTCTCGCTGGGAGACTTAGCCCAGGCGGTGCCACCTCCTGGCCTGGGCGGTTGCACCTCCTGGTGCAATCAGGGTCCGAATGGTTAGCTCTATTCGTCCCAATTTCAGTCTTTCAGGGGCCCAATTGCCCCAAGATTAAGCCAATGGGATCACCTCCCATTTTCCAACTTTATCAACGTGCTAACTACGATTAAATCTAAGACAATTTCTGCAGCTTTGCTTCGGTGCGTCGATCGCTTCTTCCGGCGAGTTTCCGGTGAACTTCCGTCGATCATCCGATGAACCCTCGGTGATGCTCCTGCGAACTTCTGGCAAACTCCTGGACTTTGCGACGATCCACTTGGTGAGTTCCGACGAGCTTCGCTTGGCAAGCTTCTGGACTTCTCGGATCTGTTCTCGTAGAACCTCCGACGACCGTCCGAACTTCCGTCGAACTCTCGAACTCCCAACGTGATCATGAACTTGACTCCGGCGCAACTCCTGCTGCTTGTCTAACTTTCATCGTAGTTAATCCTGCTCACTCAAAACAAAACTTCGATCGAGACAATTAATCCTAAGCGATTAACCAAGTTGTCCGGCATGTCATTGGTCCCTCGACGCTTCGTTCGATTCTTCGGCGCATCGTCCTTTCCTACGGCCTATTACCCAATTGGCCAGTTGGCTCTGCAACTCCGATATTCTTGGCACAAATACCCGCTCTTCTTGGCCCGATGCCCGAGTCCATGGCCCGAAGCCTTCTGTCGATACGTCGACCGATCCACCGGCCCGACGTCCAATCTTATGACATGTTCCTCCGACACAACATGATTTTCCTGCTTTAATTGTCTCATCCTGATCAAAGCATCCTGCGTCACTCAAAACGCAGATGAAATCATAAACATATATCAAGTAGTTTCATCATCAAAATACGAGATTCAACATAATTAATCTATTAATCGATTTCATCATCAAAATCCGAGATTCAATAAATAGGTGCTTGGAGACATCCCAAAGCCACCCACCAAATATGACTACCCAAGGAGAACTCCAGACCTAGCCAAGTGCCATTATTGATCGACGGATCGTGACATGACGATGACGACCCACTACTGAAGTGCTAATACAGTTGGCGAACCTACCAACAGAAGATGCTACTTAGGAGAACTATGACGACTTGAAGATCAAATTTATCAGCCTCGAGGACAGGGCTAATTTGAAGAGGGCAGGTCTGTTAGGATTCTAGCTAGGAGAGTCCTAATTGAGAGGGACATTCATGTAAAACCTACCTAAGCCAACTCCTATTAAAGAGGTGAAGAGGCCGGCTAGGGTTAGGAGGTTGTTTCTTAGAGAAGAATCAGGAGTTGTAAAGGAATAGGAGTCTTGAGTAGGAGTCCTATTAGGAGTTGGTTAGAAGTAGGAGTCTTGAGTAGGAATTCTATTAGGAGTTAGGGTTTAGAAGCCCTATAAATAGCTATATATTCCTTCTCTTTTCAAAAGCAATAGATGAATCTTTTCTGCAGCCTTTGAGCAGCAACTTGGAGGGAGGAACCCCTATAGAGTTCCAAGGAGGTTGATCCCCTAAAGAGATCAACCCCCAATTTAGAATATGCAAGGGTTCTAACACTCGCAGGCCCAATAATAATAATAATCATAAGTACACATATCACACGGTCCATGATCATCCGTCCACATCATCGATCACATGTAAATATCATTATGTAGGACTACTAGATAATAATAATAGTTAATTAAATCTTTTAATTAAATAATATTTTTTCTAAAATTAGGGACATGTAAGGAATTTTTTTGAATTATGAGGGGTATTATCTTAATTTGGACAAAAGAATAGAATTCAGAATTTTTAAAATTCTGAGGGGCAAAATTATCTTTTACCCAAAAACCCTAACCCTCTTTCCCTATTGCTGCGTTATGGCTGCTGCCACCTTGCTGACGGCGGCCACTACGCCGGGGGGAGGGGGTGTCGCCCTTACTCGCGAGCGGCTCACTTGCGGGCGGCGCCGCCCTTGCAAGTGATTTTGCCCGTAAGCGGGCGGCTCTGCTCCCGGGTGCAGTGCCCTTAGGTGTCGCTATCCCCGCGGGCGCCTATGCCAGCGGGGGCAGCACCCGCAGGCACCGTTACCCCCGCGGCGCCTCTACTCGCGAGCACAGCACCAGCAAGCGCCATTGCCCCCATGGCTGCCTGCTTGTGGCCCACATACAGCTAGCTGCAAGCGGTCGGTTGTTGCCCGTCGACCACCTACATGTAGGTGGCCAAGCCTCGGCCATAGCTGCAAGCAGCCATTGGTCAATTTGCAAGGGAAGCAATAGTTGCTGCCCTCTCTCACTTTTTGCGTCAATGATTTTGACAGTAAAATTCTTCCTAAAACACAACATACGTAGTTCAAAACCAATCTTTTATATAAACAACCTGACTCTAATATCACTGTTGGGAAATCTAGGGGTGACATCACATATGCAGTGGAAGAACATAAAACAAAAATCCTCAAATTTTCCAATGATGCGTTCGTCGTCGTGCGAAGATTGCTATGCAAAATCTACAAAACTAAAAACTTTGTATATGAAAAAAAATATATTTTAGCTAGGGAGATTGTATATCTCTAAATCCCCACAAATCTGTAGGAGAGGATGAAGGGGGTCAAGCGTCCTCCTCTCTAGTGGCGTTCCACACAGCAGGGTTATGATGATGCTCCTCAAATCTCTCGGTCTTATTATCATGATCTCATCACGATTTGATTCCCATTGCATAGATCCATGGAAGTTACAATATGCAATAAGCAATATAAAGTGATAAAATGCCAAATAATAATAATAAGCAGAAAGATTGTGTAAAGGCACACGTGTCATCACTCATGTGATTAGCCTGTAGGGCACCTATGACTAGCAGTGGTGGTCCTACTCAATGTTAGATTGATAGGAGATGGTACCGCCAATTGTCAGTCTAGTAGACCGTGGTACTGCTAGTATCTCAGAAACCTAGCATTAGACACTTTTTGTCTCTATTTTTTAAGCCATTTGGGGTCTATAAATACCCCACTCTTTCCAGCTTGGGCCAGAAAGAAATCGAGTAGAAAGAGGAAAGAATTCTGAGTTGAAAAAGTGTTGTAATCTCTCTAAACTTAGAAACACTCTTCCTCCTAGAGTTAGCAGGTTTTTAAGGGAGAAGTTGTTAGGATCAAGAGCACTAAGAGGGGGGGGGGGTGTGAATTAGTACAGCGAAAAATTTTCGATGATTAAAACTGTGTTCGTACGATAAAAGCGATTTCGATAGAAAAGCTGATTCGTAAATCACTTTAACTTGTGATCAAGCAAGACGCAGTTAAAGCGAATCTATAAAGGAAGTTTGTAGTTATGATGGAAATCAGAATGTAAGCGCAAACTGAAATATGATATTCGTATGATAAAACTGATTTTTGTCTAAACACCGATTCGAAAAATACTGAACTTTGAAACATGATCGTAAAAGCGTAGAAGGCAGTAAGCTATTGAGGAGGTTTGCAGTAAAGATAATATGCTTAAAGTAAATGCAAACCAAAGAGCACCATGATTTTAGAGTAGTTCGGTCAATCTTGACCTACATCCACTTCTGACTTCCTCAACCGACGAGGTCACTGACGTCTACTAGAGGCCTTCCTTCAATAGGTGAAGGCCAACAACCCTTTTATAGTTTCACTCCTTTTGACAAGCTTAGGAGAAAACCCTTACAGAATTTTCTCTCCTCTCTTTAAAGATTAGAACATGGAAAAAAAGAGGGAGGAGAACTTCTAGACTTTACAACACTTTTGAGCTATAAAAATCACAGAATAAGATCAGGATTTCGGTATTTTTTGTTGCCCTTTCATTGCTGAAAGGGTGGGGTATTTATAGGCTCCAACCCAATTTGAATTCCGAGCTCAAAACTATCAATTCCCGGAATTCCGGGGTCTGGTGGTTGTACCGCCTGACTAGGGCGGTTGCACCGCCTGGCAGAGCTCGAAGACTAAGCCTCTGGGCGGTGCCACCTCCTGTCAGGGGCGGTTGCACCTCCTATCAGAGCTCGGAGACCGAGCTCAGGCGGTGTCACCACCTGACTAGGGCGGTTGCACCACCTAGCCAGAGCTTGGAGATTGAGACCTAGGCGGTGCCACCGTCGACCTAGGCGGTTGTTGAATCTCGTATTTTGATGATGAAACTACTTGATATATGTTTATGATTTGATCTGCGTTTTGAGTGACGCAGGATGCTTCGATCAGGATGAGACAATTAAAGCAGGAAAATCATGTTGTGCCGGAGGAACATGTCAGAAGATTGAACGTCGGGCCGGTGGATCGATCGATGTATCGACAGAAGGCTTCGGGCCGTGGACTCGGGCATCGGGCCAAGAAGAGCGGGTATTGTGCCAAGGATATCGGAGTTGCGGAGTCAACTGGCCGATTGGGCAATAGGCTGTAGGAGAGGACGATGCGCCGAAGAATCGGACGAAGCGTCGAGGGACCAATGACATGCCGGTCAACTTGGTTAATTGCTTAGGATTAATTGTCTCGATCGAAGTTTTGTTTTACATGTGCAGGATTAACTACGATGGAAGTAAGACATGTAGCAGGAGTTGCGCCAGAATCAAGATAACGATCACGTTGGGAGTTCGAGAGCTCGACGGAAGTTCGGACAGTCGTCGGAGGTTCTGCGGGAACAAATCCGAGAAGTCCATAAGCTTGCCAAAGAAGCTCGTCGGAACTCACCAAGTGTATCGTCGCAAGTCCAGGAGTTTGCCGGAAGTCTGCAGGAGAATCACCGAGGGTTCATCGGATGATCGACGGAAGTTCGCTAGAAACTCGCCGGAAGAAGCGATTGACGCACTAGAGCAAGCTGCAGAAATTGTCTTAGGATTTATCGTAGTTAGCACAATGATTGAGTTGGAAATGGGAGGTGATCCCATTAGCTTAATCTTGGGGCAATTGGGCCTCTGAAAAACCCAAATTGGGCCGAATGATCTACCCATTCGGACCCTGATTGCTGTGGGAGGTGCAACCGCCCAAGCTAGGAGGTAGCACCGCCTGGGCTAAGTCTCCCAGGGAGACTGGGCGGTGCAACCGCCCCAGCCAGGAGGTAGCACCACTTGGGCTCAGTCTCCGAGCGAGACTGGGCGGTGCAACCTCCCTTGATAGGAGGTAGCACCGCCTGAGCTCGGTCTTCGAGCTCTGGCAGGCGGTGCAACCGCCCCAGTCAGGAGGTGCAACCGCCTGAGCTCGGTCTTCGAGCTCTGGCAGAGAGGTGCAACCACCCCTGACAGAGGTGGCACTGCCCAGAGGCTCAATCTTTGAGCTCTGCCAGGCGGTGCAACCGCCCCAGTCAGGAGGTGCAACCGCCTGATCCCAAAATTCTAGGAATTGACAGTTTTAAGCTCCAAATTTGAACTGGGTTGGGGCCTATAAATACCCCACCCATTCAGCACTGAAAGGTAGCAACTTACACTCGAAATCTTGATCTTTTTCTGTGATTCTTAGAGCTCAAAATTGTTGTAAAGGCCAAAAGTTCTCCTCCCTCTGTTCTTCAAAGTTTTGAGTTGTAAAGAGAGGAGAGAAAATTTCTGTAAGGGTTGTCTCCTAAGCCCGTCAAAAGGAGTGAAACTGTAAGAGGGTGGTTGGCCTTCGCTTATTGAAGGAAGGCCTCTAGTTGACGTCGGTGACCTCGTCGGTGGAGGAAGCCAAAAGTGGAGTAGGTCAAGATTGACCGAACCACTCTAAATCTTGGTTTGCATTTAATTTGAGCATTTTATCTTTACTGCAAACCTCCTCTGAAGCTTACTGCCTTCTGCGGTTTTACGATCGGGTTTCAAGCCTTTTACTTTTCGAATCTGCGTTTAGACGTAAATCTACTTTTTCATACGATCATCATATTTCAGATTGCGTTTATGTTTTGAGCTTTACCATAACTACAAACTGCCTTTATACTCTTGCTTAAACTGCATCTTGCCTAATCAAGTGATTTACGAATTAGCATTTAGACGTAAATCAGTTTCTTCGTACGAACGTTGGATTTTATTTTGCGCCTATATTCTGGTTTTCATCATAGCTGCAAACTGCCTGCATAGATTGACTTTAATCTTGCTTAGAATCGACTTTCACACAGAAATTGTTTTTATCGTTCGAATGCAGTTTCGTTTTAATCGCATAAAGTTTTCCGCTGTACTAATTCACCCCCCCCCCTCTTAGTGCTCTCGATCCTAACAATTGGTATCAGAGGGGGGTATTTCTCATTTCGGATTTACACCTGAGAGAAATGGCTCTTCATGGCTTTCAAGAGGGCTTATCGGTTTTTCGTCCACCGTTGTTTAACGGATTGGACTACAATTATTGGAAAACTCGAATGAGAGTTTTCTTGACTTCTATGAATTTGGATTTATGGAATATCGTTGAAAACGATTTTCAACTTCCCTCTAAACTGATGAACGAATGGTTGGATTTGGAGAAGAAGTATTTTTCTTTAAACGCAAAGGCTATGAATGCCTTATTTTGCGCTTTGGACAAAATGAGTTCAATCGGATTTCTACATGCGAAATGGCTTTTGACATTTGGCGAACACTTGAAATCACACACGAGGGAACTAGTAGAGTCAAAGACTTGGAAGTTAACATTTTATTGCATGATTTTGAGCTTTTTCGAATGCAACCAAGCGAGACTATAGGCGACATGTACATCCATTTCACGGATGTCGTCAATAGTTTAAGAGCTCTTGAAAAATGTTTTTCGGATTTTGAACTCGTAAACAAGATTTTGCATTCTCTTTCTAAGAAGTGGGATCCAAAAGTAACTGCAATACAAGAAGCTAAAAACCTAAACAACTTACCACTTGAAGAACTAATTGGTTCGTTGATGACATATGAAATAGTGCACAATGCACAAGATGAACAAAATCACCTTCCAAAGAACAGGAAGGATTTGGAACTCCGGACAAATGAATACCACTTGAGCGATGACTCAAGTGATGAGGACAATGATGAACTTGAACTTCGAACACTAAATCTTAATAAGTTTATGAAACAAAAATCTAAAATAAACAATAAACTTGAACGAAGGAAGAGGCCAAAGAAGAAGAACACAAAGTGGGATGAATCGAGCTCCTCCGAAGATGAGGAGAAAATCAACAAAGGCGAGGTGGCAAACTATGCCTTAACCACTTTCAATGATGAGGTAATCGAAATCCCCCTAATTTATTTTGAAATTACTTGATGCTTTCATGATGTATTTTCTTTTTAGTTTAGAATTAATATTTTAAAAATATATATATATATATATATTATGATCATGCTAGTAATTTCGAAAATGATAATATTGCATATTTTATGATAAACAAACAAAATGATTTTGATTGAAAATATGAAATCATGGTTAAGAAGTAATAATGTGTGTCATGTTGATGTCCATTATTATTTCTCGATTTTGAGTATATTAAATCATGTTTAATTTGAAGTTATGAGTATATATTTTTGAAATTATGTATGATGATTCTTGATAATTATGGATTATCGATTTTCATGATAATAACAGTGGCTTTAAAAATTGATGTATGTTTTCATTTGACATAAATGAAAAGGCATGCTAACATGAAATCGATCACTTAAGATGAAATACTTAAAAAGGGGGAGAAATATATGAATTGATGCTATAAACACTATGCTATGATTATCCCATGCTTGGATCATCAAGAGATATATGAATTGATATGATCGCCATACTTGCAATGCTTATATGAATTGATGCTATGATTGCCAAATTTGCATTATGCCATGTTTGCATTATGCGTTAAGATATCAAGAACTTATATCGTAATTTTACGCATTGATATCTTACCATGTGATGAAATGCTACAATTGATGAACACTTGAAATGTAATCCTCTATCTTATTGATTTTTCAATAAATCTATGCTTGTCATATATGAATTTATTGAATGTAATTTTGAGGATGATTTCAGATTTGACAAATGCTTGATTCGTATTTACGACATAAGATACACTTTAAATATGAATCATGCTTCAATCATGTTAAATGCTTCAATCATTTTCTATCTCTAGAGTTCTCGATTTTGATGAAATACAAGTGATAAATTCATTTATGATATCTTGTAAATCACTTGAATTATGAATGAGTTTTTTATGATGTGTTAAAAGAATCACTTAAAAAGAAAATGCTTTTCCCATCTTATCGAGATTAATGATTTCATGATATTTTGTGAATCTCGAAATTGATTTTGATGAAATAGTAATAACGTTATTTATGTTATGAATCTTAAAAATGATAATATGCTTCAAGTGATAATATGAATACATGAAACACTTATGATATGATTTTTATACAATTCCGTGTATTCATAAAATATTTATCTCATCATCCAATAACTCTTCTTGATATTCCTTATGAGATGAAATGAAATAATGCATGAAATGCAAATGAGGAGTTAATGATCATGCATAATAGGATGTAATGAATTCTGACATTTAAATACCATCGTTTGAATATCTATGATCATGTTGCCAAAATGATATATCATGAATGCTTGAATATCATGTTTGATATACTCATGATGATGATTGATTTTTCGGTATCATGCATAAAAAAAAAATGAAATGTAATGTTAATGAATTTGTGCATTGAAACTATAATGATGCACAAATAAGAATGATTACTTACCTTTGTCATGATTTAGAAATTGATGTAAAGGGTTTTTCCCTTCTTTTTGACAATGACAAAGGGGGAGATAGATTGCTAGCACAATTCAAGGAAAAGGTAAAAAAAAAAATTGCACTTCTCAAAAGAGAAGAAATTGCTATCTTGAACATCACCGATAATTGCTAGCTTGAAATGTCAAGAAAATGTAAAAACTTGTTTACCTTCTTGCACATCTAAAGAGAAGATGAAAATATAACACTTGCCAAATTGTTTGCTTGCCTCATGTAAAACATTATCTCTTGCTATTTTGGCATTTTGCTAGCTTGCACTTTGCAAAGAAAGCAAAAATGACACTTCTCAAAAGAGAAGAAAGAGCTTGTTATCTTGAACATCACAAGCTTGCCAAACAAAAATTGCAAAAGTGCTATCTTGCCTATCTCAAGAAGCAAAACTTGCAACTTGCACATTGCAATAGGAAGCAAGAATCATAAGCTTACACAAGAAAGCTATCTTGCATTTGCTTTCGAAATTTTTGCTAGCTTGTAGGTAGTAAAACTTGCATATCGTAAAATTTGCTAGCTTTTAGTATAAAGAGAAGCAAATAGTTGCTATCTCAAGAAAATTAAACATGCTAAACTTACACCTTGCAATGGAAGCAAAATTGCAAGCTCAAACATTGCAAAGGAAGCAAAAATTTGCTAGCTTGCAACTTGCTTATTTCAAGAAGCAAGAGTTGCCTTCTTGAACATCTCTAAATTGCTAGCTTGCATGTTCTAAAAGTGCTATTTTGTATGCTGTAAAAATTGCATATCTAAAACTTGATAGCTTGAATGTTCTAAGCATGATGTAACACATTGCTAAATTTTCTGGCTTCAAAACTGCATGATGATAAAACTTGATATAATGTTTTTCATGCAATGAGTTGAACCAAAATCACAAACACTTGATTGTGGTACTTCTCCTTTTTGTTGATGACAAAGGGGGAGAAGTATGTTGATGACATGACATGTTATGCATAAGTTTATGCATAAGTTCATGATGACGTGTTTCAAGTATTCATGATGAATATTGCAATGACTTGAATTCAGTTTGAATTCAAGATTCTATCAATATGGTATATTGATAGGGGGAGTTTGTTTAAACTCTGGGAGTTAAGGTTAACTCCATCATCAAGTAGTTGTCATCATCAAAAAGGGGGAGATTGTTGAATCTCGTATTTTGATGATGAAACTACTTGATATATGTTTATGATTTGATCTGCGTTTTGAGTGACGCAGGATGCTTCGATCAGGATGAGACAATTAAAGCAGGAAAATCATGTTGTGTCGGAGGAACATGTTACAAGATTGAACGTTGGGCCGGTGGATCGGTCGACGTATCGACAGAAGGCTTCGGGCCGTAGACTCGGGCATCGGGCTAAGAAGAGCGAGTATTGTGCCAAAGATATCGGGGTTGCGGAGTCAACTGGCCGATTGGGCAATAGGCTGCAGGAGAGGACGATGCACCGAAGAATCGGACGAAGCGTCGAGGGACCAATGACATGCCGGACAACTTGGTTAATTGCTTAGGATTAATTGTCTCGATCGAAGTTTTGTTTTACATATGCAGGATTAACTACGATGGAAGTAAGACATGCAGCGGGAGTTGCGCCGGAATCAAGATAACGATCACGTTGGGAGTTCGAGAGCTCGACGGAAGTTCGGACAATCGTCGGAGGTTCTGCGGGAACAAATCCGAGAAGTCCATAAGCTTGCCAAAGAAGCTCGTCGGAACTCGCCAAGTGTATCATCGCAAGTCCAGGAGTTTGCTGAAAGTCCGTAGGAGAATCACCGAGGGTTCATCGGATGATCGACGGAAGTTCGCCAGAAACTCGCCGGAAGAAGCGATTGACGCACCGGAGCAAGCTGCAGAAATTGTCTTAGGATTTATCGTAGTTAGCACAATGATTAAGTTGGAAATGGGAGATGATCCCATTAGCTTAATCTTGGGGCAATTGGGCCCCTGAAAAACCCAAATTGGGCCGAATGGATCTACCCATTCGGACCCTGATTGCTGTGGGAGGTGCAACCGCCCAAGCCAGGAGGTAGCACCGCCTGGGCTAAGTCTTCCAGGGAGACTGGGCGGTGCAACCGCCCCAGCCAGGAGGTAGCACCGCTTGGGCTCAGTCTCCGAGCGAGACTGGGCGGTGCAACCTCCTCTGACAAGAGGTAGCACCGCCTGAGCTCGGTCTTCGAGCTCTAGCAGGCGGTGCAACCGCCCCAGTCAGGAGGTGCAACCACCTGAGCTCAATCTTCGAGCTTTGGCAGAGAGGTGCAACTGCCCCTGACAGAGGTGGCACCGCCCAGAGGCTCAATCTTCGAGCTCTGCCAGGAGGTGCAACCGCCTGATCCCGGAATTCCGGGAATTGACAGTTTTGAGCTCCAAATTTGAACTGGGTTGGGGCCTATAAATACCCCACCCATTCAACACTGAAAGGTAGCAACTTACACTCGAAATCTTAATCTTTTTCTGTGATTCTTAGAGCTCAAAATTATTGTAAAGGCCAAAAGTTCTCCTCCCTCTGTTCTTCAAAGTTTTGAGTTGTAAAGAGAGGAGAGAAAATTTCTGTAAGGGTTGTCTCCTAAGCCCGTCAAAAGGAGTGAAACTGTAAGAGGGTGGTTGGCCTTCACCTATTGAGGGAAGGCCTCTAGTTGACGTCGGTGACCTCGTCGGTGGAGGAAGCCAAAAGTGGAGTAGGTCAAGATTGACCGAACCACTCTAAATCTCGGTTTGCATTTAATTTGAGCATATTATCTTTACTGCAAATCTCCTCTGAAGCTTACTGCCTTTTGCGATTTTACGATCGGGTTTCAAGCCTTTTACTTTCCGAATCTGCGTTTAGATGTAAATCTGCTTTTTCGTACGATCATCATATTTCAAATTGCGTTTACGTTTTGAGCTTTACCATAACTACAAACTGCCTTTATACTCTTGCTTAAACTGCATCTTGCCTAATCAATTGATTTACGAATCAGCATTTAGACGTAAATCAGTTTCTTCTTACGAACGTCGGATTTCAGTTTGCGCCTATATTCTGGTTTTCATCATAGCTGCAAACTGCCTGCATAGATTGACTTTAATCTTGCTTAGAATCCACTTTCACACATAAATTGTTTTTATCGTTCGAACGCAGTTTCGTTTTAATCGCATAAAGTTTTCCGCTGCACTAATTCACCCCCCCCCCCCTCTTAGTGCTCTCGATCCTAACAGCGGTGCCACCTCTGGCCAAGAAATCTGGGTCGGAATGGGCTAATCCATTCGGCCCAATTTGGGTCTTTCAAGGGCCCAATTGCCCCATGATTAAGTTAATGGGATCACCTCCCATTTCTAACTTAATCATCATGCTAACTACAAATCTCTTAAGACATTTACTACAGCTTGCTTCTGGTGCGTCAGTCGCTTCTTCCGGCGAGCTTCCGGCGAACTTCCGGCAAACATCCGACGAACCTCCGACGGACTTCCGGCAAACTCCTGGACTTGCGACAATCCACTTGGCGAGTTCCGAGAGCTCCTTTTGGCAAGCTCCTGGAATTCTCGGATTTGTTCCCGCAGAACCTCCGACGATTGTCCGGACTTCCATCGATCTCTCGAACTCCCAATGTGATCATAGTCTTGACTCCAGCGCAACTCTTGCTGCATGTCTTACTTTTATCGTAGTTGATCCTACACACTTATCTCAACATATGGATTAGATAACAAATGACAATTAACGTCATCATCAAAATCCGAGATTCAACAATCTCCCCCTTTTTGATGATGACAATCAATTGATAACAGAGTTAACCTTAACTCCCCCTATCTATGTGCCATAATTGAGATAAGTCATTCTTGAATTCAAAGCCTTTGAATTCAAGAGACATATTGATAAGTTTAAATCATTTAACCTTATCAATACTCCCATCATGATTCCCATCATGATGTATCTCTTTGAAAATGATGTATGATGTCAAGACTCGACATCCATTTTCAAATTTCAAATGTGAATTTTGACAATGATAGCAATTGATCATATGGTAAGATATCAACATGTAAAATTTCGAAGTAAGATTTTGATATCTTGACATGATGCACACATTTCAAGTCTTTTAGCAATCATAGCATTTTCATCACATGGTAAGATATCAACACGTAGGACTACGATGCAAGTTCTTGATATGCAAACATGGCATATTGCTAATATGGCAATCATAGTTATCATTAATTCATATATTTTCGATGATGCAAGCATGGCATAATCATAGCATCAATTCATATATCTGCATAATATGGCATTTATAGCATCCATTTATAGCATCAATTCATATATTTCTCCCCCTTTGTCATCAACAAAAAGGAGAACGATATAAACAACTTTTAAATATATATGCGATGTAATAAGTAGATTCATGTCATTTATAGGATGCAAACATCTCAAGAAAAATATAACATGGAGATTATTTACATAGAGTGAAGACTTCTTCCTTTTTATTTGTTATTATGTTTTTTTTGCATGAAGAAGGAATGTCATTTGTGTAGTTCAAATCGATAGGATATTAAGGCATGCTTTACAAGGATCAGGATATTTATGTGAATCAAATCCTTGCACAAAAAATATCTTGCTTTTATAAGAAGGAATCATCAAATTTATTTCTCAAAGGGAATATTTTTCACATGATAAGTCTAAAAGATATGCATTTGCTAAATGATTTCATTTGGCAAAATTCAATCAAAGTCCGAAAGAGAATAATGTATTCATGAAATCTGATTGGAACTAAAATTTAATTTAACACTTTCATGCAATCGGACAAGACTATACAATCTTGAAGACATGCTTATTGTTATGGAAATTTTTGTATTAATTTCCAACATGTTATTTTAGGCATGTAATGGTAATTAAGTGATTTGATCATTCAATCAATAAAGTCCGAATAATTTTAACAAGTTTATGCATTCGAACACATCAACATTCCTAATTCTCTTCTTATGAAATCAAATTGTTCTTCACTTAGAAGTTTTGTAAAGATATCAGCTAGTTGATGCTTAGTATCTATGAACTCTATAATTACATCATGATTAGTAACATGGTCTCGTATAAAGTGATGTCTAATATCAATATGTTTTGTTCTTGAGTGTTGAATGGGATTCTTTGTTAAACATATTGCACTCGTGTTATCACATTTAATGGGAATGTGTTAGGACTCCAGCTTGGAGAGTCCTAATTGAGAGGGACATTCATGTAAAACCTACCTAAGCCGACCCCTATTAAAGAGAAGAAGAGGTCGGCTAGGGTTAGGAGGTTGTTTCTTCGAGAAGAATTAGGAGTTGTAAAGGAATAGGAGTCTTGAGTAGGAGACCTATTAGGAGTTGGTTAGAAGTAGGAGTCTTGAGTAGGAGTCCTATTAGGAGTTAGGGTTTAAAAGCCCTATAAATAGTTATATTAGGATCGGAGCGGCACTAAGAGGGGGGGGTGAATTAGTGCAGCGGATTAAAACTTCGATTTTAATAAAATCTTTCGTACGTTAAGAACGAAACTTGAGAAATTTAACTTGAAGGCGTGTTCTTAAAGTTGCGCAGCAAGAGTAATAAGGAACTAAAGCAGTAAGAAGATTTGCAGTAATGTAAATGACAATAATAAAAAGCAAACCAGAGATTACGCCGATTTTTAGAGTGGTTCGGTCAAATGACCTACTCCACTTGCGAGGCCCCTCTTCGATGAGGCTCCCACCTTCCACTAGCAAGTCTCTTGAAATGGAAGGGTAAACACCCCTCTTACAACCTTTTACAAGCAGCTCAACCTCTTACAAATTTTCAATAAGAAAGAAGGAGGAGAACTCTCTAGCAAATTGAAAACAAGACTTGCTAAGACTTTCTAAGACTTTTCTCTCAATCAAAATGCTTCTCAAAAGTTGTAACCTCAGCTGAGATTTGAGGGGTATTTATAGGCCTCAAGAGGATTCAAATTTTGGGCTCCAAAATTTGAATTCTCTTAGGGTTCCCGGTGCTGGCGGTTCCACCGCCCAGCCAGGCGGTGCCACCGCCCAGCGCTCGGGTGCTGGGCGGTGCAACCGCCTAGCCAAGGAGGTGTCACCGCCCAGCACTCGGGTGCTGGGCGGTTTCACCGCCTAACCAGGCGGTGCCACCGCTTGGCTCTCCAATTCATTTGTTTGGCTTAATTTTAGCCCAAACCAAATCTGACTTTGGGCCCAGTTGGCCCCTAACCAGGATATAGGATTATTTCTTAATCCTAATCCTAATTACAGGTGAACTACATAACACAAAAAAACATCCTAAGCAAGTTTTTTTAACCGCGAACGTCGAGTCTTGTTCCGGCGAGCTTTCCGACGAACTTCTTCCGACGGACTCCCTGCAAGCTCCCAATCTTTGTGATGACTTTAACGAGTAGCCGAGCCTTCTTGGTGATCTCCGCGAGCCTCCGACGATTTCTTCGGCGAACTTCCGACACGTTCCCTATTTCTTCTCGGATGGTTCCGGCAGCATCTCCGATGATTCTTCGGTCTCTTAAACGTCCATCGAGCTCGACTCCGGTATCCTTGCTTTATGTTTTCTGGTTATCGTAGTTAATCCTGCACACTTAACTCAATAATATGGATTAGATCAATTAACCCACCAATTGATTACATCATCAAAATCCGAGATTCAACAATCTCCCCCTTTTTGATGATGACAATCAATTGATGACGGAGTTAAACATAACTCCCCCTATCTATATGCCATATTATGAGAAGATAAAAAACACTTGAATTCCATCCCATTGGATTCAAGTATAACCCGATAAGTTCTAATCGTAGAACTTATCGTTATCCTCATTAAACAATAGTAAGTACGAAACTTCGATGAAAATCATAAGTTAATTGATACGGGATGAATTTTGCTACGACAGAAGATAAAGATTTTCAATATAAATTTCATGATATCAATCTTGTGATATTTTCAAGGATTTGCAAGTCATATAAGACATTCATATCACATAAGTTTTTGTAATTCATATTAGTCATGCTATCGTTCTGGTGTAAGTCATCACTTCTCCCCCTTTGTCATCAACAAAAAGGGACAAGCCAGCTAATTGATGATCATAGAAAAAGGTTTAGCATTTATCAAATATCATCATTCAAATTTGCCAGAAATAGTTTATCCAAAAGACATCATCATCTATGCAGATTAAGACAGTAGTTATCTAAAGGAAAGATCAGTTATCGTACAATCGATGACAAACATGAACTTGTTTTTAAAAGCAAACAGAACAGAATAAAAAGATACATCAATTTAATCCTTAGGAGGTAATCCACAGTGCTGATACATGATATCTATTTTTTCATTCATTTGTCGTAGTGTCTTCAAAATTTCAACTTGTTGATTCTGAATTTGTTCTTGTGTGATTTGATCTGAGATAGTTCCGCCATAATGATATCTTCAGTGGAGGAAACAGGAGCTGAAGGTGCTGCTCCAAAGGAACTAGGAGGAGGAGATTCATTTCCCATAAGAATTGGTGTTTCGGGTTGTTCTATTCGTGTAGGAATTGGATCCGTCCTTCTAGGCTGCCTAACCCATATGCCATTGCTAAAAGTGCACCTAAGTTTTTTCAGCAGGTTTTTATTTATTATGTTATATCGATTATTTTGAATAGATTCTTCATCGGGTGGAATGCAAATGTCATAGGCATGAAGAATTCTAGTGATTAACCTCCCATATGGTAATATAGTATCTTTAGTCATAATTTCCTGCATGTGTTGGCGAATCAAGTACCCAAAACAATTATGCTGACCGGTCATAATCCAATACATGGTTCCTATCTCTAGTTGACTTACTTCGTCAAGATGAAATTGTTTGGGGAATATGATGCTTGTGATAATGTGATGAAGAATTTTAGAGTTGAAAGGCATTAAGTGTTCACAGCTCTTGGGTAGGAAGTCAAGGTTTGGATTTGCAAAAATTGTTTTCACGGCTTCGGAATTGGTTGCTCCTATTTTTTTGACGTCCCATTTACCTTTAAAATAACATCCCCTATCTTTTTCAGTTATGCCAATTAGCTCACAAATGGTGCTGTCAAGTATTCTAATGGGTGTTCCTAGAATGTAAGTGCTTAGGCTATCATTGTCTTCATATAGGTTGGCATAGAATAATCTCACTAACCGTGGATAGATTGGTTCATCTATTTGTAGTAGAGGTAGAGCTTCTAGGTGTGCAAACCACCTAATGGGTTCTAAGTCCTTTAGTTCATCCAAATCAACGTATTTTCCCTTATGGACACATCGTGTTTCAAATTTTGGAAAGCTAAGGGCTACCTCTTTTGATCTAAAAAGGTCATGGTTATATGAATCTCCTTCAATCCTTATTCCTTTTGATCTCTTAGGAGCCATTTTCTAGACAACATGATGATGAAATTGTGAAAAATAAGCAAGAGAAAGAGAAAAGAAAAGAGGGATTTCAAGTGTTACATCGTGGAGATTATGTTGAGAGATGGAAAGCTTGGACCACCAAGAATCCTTCTCCAATGTTTCTAAGAGTTAGAATGAGGGTTAGAGGGAATGGGAGAGGGTTTTGGAGAAGTCTTTCTTCGGGTTGGGGGCGGTGCCACCGCCGGCCCTAACCCCTCGGGTTAAAAGGGTGACTCGGTCGGTGTCACCGCCAAACTGGTCGATGTCACTGCCTGGCGCCCGAGCGCCAGTCGGTGCAACCGCCGGATCTGGCGGTGCCACCGCTGGCATCACGCGGAGGAAAGAAAAAAAATTTTCTTCCTTCCTTTTGTTTAGCTTCTTCCCTCAAGATCATAATTTATACTTTAATGGATCATTTTGAATTGAAGAAGAAGGAAGAATTCAAATTAATAAACGAAGGGAAAAGAACGAGTCCTTTTTGTGAAGTTCATTTTAGGGACAATTTAGCATGCCTAATTCCCTTCGGATGAATTCAAATTGGTCTTCATTCAAAGCTTTTGTAAATATATCTGCTAATTGATGCTTTGTGTCAATGAATTCTAGAACAACATCATTGTTAAGAACATGATTGCGTATGAAATGATGCCTAACATCGATGTGCTTAGTTCTAGAGTGCTGAATTGGATTTTTAGTAAGACATATTGCACTAGTATTATCACATTTTATGGGAATATTTTTAAAGTGAATTCTATAGTCTTCTAATGTATTTTTCATCCAAATGACTTGTGCACAACATGCACTTGCAGCAATGTATTCGGCTTCCGCCGTAGATAGTGCGACCGAATTTTGTTTCTTGGAAATCCAAGAAACAAGTGCATGTCCTAAAAATTGGCATGTTCCGGATGTACTTTTTCTATCTATCCTGCATCCGCCAAAATCGGCATCTGCATAAGCTATTAGATCGAATTTTTCAGATTTTGGATACCACAATCCTAAATTTGGAGTTCCTTTAAGATATCTAAATATTCTTTTAACACTCTTAAGATGACATAATTTAGGATTAGATTGAAACCTAGCGCAAAGTCCTACACTAAACATAATATCCGGTCTAGTCGCAGTGAGGTAGAGTAGACTACCTATCATTCCCCTATATGTTTTTTGATCGAAACTTTCACCATTTTCATCCATATCTAACTTAGTCGCAGTACTCATAGGGGTGTTTATTGCTTTTGAACTATCCATGTTAAATCATTTTAACAATTCTAATGTATATTTGGATTGGTTAAGAAATATACCATCACTAAGTTGTTTGATTTGTAATCCCAAAAAGAAAGTTAATTCACCCATTAAACTCATTTCAAATTCAAGACTCATAGATTTGGCAAATGATTCACATAGTGATTCATCCGAAGAGCCAAAAATAATATCGTCAACATAAATTTGCACAATAAGAAAATTATTTTCAAAATGTTTAATAAACAATGTAGTATCAACCTTGCCTTTGGTAAAATTATTTAAAATAAGAAAGGAACTAAGCCTTTCATACCAAGCTCTAGGAGCTTGTTTTAAGCCATAGAGAGCTTTAGTCAATTTGAATACATGATTAGGAAGAAGAGAATTTTCAAATCCGGGAGGTTGTTCGACATATACTTCTTCGGAAATAAAACCATTCAAGAAAGCACTTTTGACATCCATTTGAAATAGTTTAAAATTATTACTACTAGCATAGGCAAGGAGCATCCTTATGGCTTCTAATCGAGCCACGGGAGCGAAGGTTTCTTCGTAATCGATACCTTCTTCTTGGTTGAAACCTTTGGCCACTAATCTAGCCTTGTTTCTAACCACGATACCATTTTCGTCTTGCTTGTTTCTAAAGACCCACTTAGTACCTATGACTAAGTGGTCACTTGGTCTAGGAACAAGCTTCCATACCTCATTCCTCTCAAATTGGTTCAATTCTTCTTGCATTGCAATGATCCAAAAATCATCTTTTAAGGCTTCGTCAATGCATTTAGGTTCAATTTGAGAAAGGAAAGCGGCGTTAGCACAGAAATTTTTGAAAGAAGAACGAGTTTGAACCCCTTTTGATGTATCTCCTATAATTTGTTCTTTTGGATGAGCATCTACATACTTCCATTCTTTTGGTAAAGAAATTTCGGAAGAAGATGCATTCAAATGGCTATTTTGAGGAGAGGGTTCATTTAAATTCAAATTATCAAAACGAAGATCATCATCAAAATCATTTTTCTTTAAATCGAAAGTTTCATTAAAAGCTACATGAATAGACTCTTCAATTACTAAAGTTCTTTTATTAAAAACCCGAAAAGCTTTAGAAACGGAAGAGTAACCAAGAAAGATGCCTTCATCGGATTTAGCATCAAATTTTCCTAAAGCATCCCTTTCATTTAAAATAAAGTATTTACAACCAAAAACTTTAAAATGGGAGATGTTTGGTTTTTTGTTATTCCATAATTCATAGGGAGTTTTGGATAAGGATGGTCTTATTAGAACTCTATTCATGATGTAGCAAGCCGTATTTACGGCTTCGGCCCAAAAGTACTTAGGTAAACTATGTTCATTCAACATAGTTCTTGCCATTTCTTGTAGGTTTCTATTTTTCCTTTCAACTACTCCATTTTGTTGAGGATTTCTTGGAGTTGAGAAGTTGTGATTGTACCCATTACTTTCGCAAAAATTTTGAAAGTCACGATTTTGGAATTCACCACCGTGATCACTCCGAATTGATGAAATCATGAAGCCTTTTTCGTTTTGAGTGAGTTTACAAAATTTAGAGAAACACTTGAAGCAATCACTTTTGTGAGCTAAGAAATAGGTCCAAGTGTATCTAGAGTAGTCATCCACAATCACAAAAGCATATTTGCTTCCACCTAGACTTGTTGTATCAATTGGTCCAAATAAGTCCAAATGGATCAATTGTAATGGTCTAGAAGTGCTAATTTGATTTTTTGGTTTGAAGCTTGTTTTTATTTGTTTGCCTAGTTGACATGCATCGCATACTTTGTCCTTAATAAACTTTATATTTGGAATTCCTCGTACTAATTCTTGAGATGAGATCTTAGATATTGTTTTCATGCTTGCATGGCCTAATCTCCTATGCCAAAGCCAAGCATCATCATTTACGGCGGAGAAGCACATTTCATTACTTAGTTCATCAAGATTGATGGTATAGACATTATTTTGTTTTAAAGCAATCATAGTCATGTTATGATTTGGTTTTTCAATAATGCACATATTTGATTCAAATCTAACGATGTAACCTTTATCACATAGTTGACTAATACTCAAGAGATTATGTTTCAATCCATCAACTAGTAAGACATCATCAATGGAAAAATTAAATTTGTTACCAATAGTTCCCTTGCCAATGATTTTGCCCTTGTTGTTGTCTCCGAAGGTAACGTACCCTTCTTCTTTGCTAGTGAGCATAGAGAAATGAGATGGATCTCCAGTCATATGTCTTGAGCATCCACTATCGAGATACCATCGCTTGCTCCTAGCTTGTGGGTTTGTCTACAAAAGAGGATGATTTTTAGGTACCCATTTGATTTTGGGTGCCTCAAAAATTGACCCACTAACTTTGTTATTTATGATTGAATTCTTTATAGTTCCTTTAGGAACCCATATTAATTTTTGTGAACTAATTTTCCTAAATGGGCATTTGTAGGCAATGTGTCCGGATTTGCAACAAAAGTTGCATTTCATATAAGAGGAAACATGTAATGTAGGTCCTTTTATGAAAGTGGTAGGATTTTGATGTAATCCTTTTACAAATCCAATTCCATTTCTATTTACGATGTGACCCTTGTGTGCAAGGATCATATCTAATCCTTTGCTACCAACCTTAAACTTGTTTAAGGTTTCCTTAAGAAGCAAATTTTTATTTTTTATTGCTTCTAAGTGCTAACACTTAGAGCATGGAGGAGTTTGAAGACTATCAAACTTATCTTGTAGCAAAGCATGCTCTTTCTTTAAGATACTTAACTTCTTGCTAACAGTTCTACATTCATCAAATAATTCATGAAAAGCGATAGATAGTTCTTCAAAAGATAAGTCTTCATTAAATAAATCACATACCTCTTCTCCTAACGCCATTAGCGCGTAATGAGCAACTTGCTCGGTGTTGGACTCTTCTTCTTCAGATGCGCTTGAATCATCCCACGTTGCCTTGAATGCCTTCTTCTTTGATGTTCTTTTTTTGGCTTGAGGACAATCGTTCTTATAGTGTCCCGGTTTTTTGCATTCATAGCAAATCACTTGGTCCTTCTTTTGTTCAAATTTATTTTTTGTATTATTTTTAAATCTGTTCTTTCTTAAATATTTTTTAAACTTTTGAGTCAAAAGTGCAATGTCATTGTCACTGTCCTCATCACTTGATGTTCCTTTCAAGTGGTCTTCTTGTGATTTGAGTGTCATATCCTTCCTGTTCTTTGGAAGGGGGTTCTCGAGTTCGTCATGAGCTTGACATGTCATTTCGTAGGTCATTAGAGACCCAATGAGTTCTTCAAGAGGGAATGCTTTAAGGTCTTTGGCCTCTTGAATGGCCATAACTTTTGGATCCCAACTTTTAGGGAGGGATCTTAAGATTTTAGTTACTAGTTCAAAGTTAGTAAAATCTTTACCAAGAGCTTTGAGTCCATTGATGACATCCGTAAACCGGGTGTACATGTCTCCGATGGACTCACTTGGTTTCATTCGGAAAAGTTCGTAAGAGTGCACAAGGATGTTGATTTTGGACTCTATCACTCGGCTAGTGCCTTCATGAGTGACCTCAAGAGTTCTCCAAATATCAAAAGCCGAATCACACATTGAAACACGATTAAATTCGTTTTTGTCTAGTGCACAAAACAAGGCATTCATAGCCTTTGCATTTAAAGCAAAAACCTTCTTCTCCGATTCATCCCATTCGCTCATCGGAAGAGAAGATTTTTGAAATCCATTCTCGACAATAGACCAAAGCTCAAAGTCCATAGAAATGAGGAAGATTCTCATGCGAGTCTTCCAATATGTGTAATCCGACCCATTAAACAAAGGTGATCGTGCAATAGAATGGCCCTCTTGCATGCCGGAGTAAGCCATCTCTCTTGGGTATTAAACCAAATATGAGAGATAACCTTGCTCTGATACCACTTGTTAGGATCGGAGCGGCACTAAGAGGGGGGGGGGGTGAATTAGTGCAGCGGATTAAAACTTTGATTTTAATAAAATCTTTCATACGTTAAGAACGAAACTTGAGAAATTTAACTTGAAGGCGTGTTCTTAAAGTTGTGCAGCAAGAGTAATAAGGAACTAAAGCAGTAAGAAGATTTGCAGTAATGTAAATGACAATAATAAAAAGCAAACCAGAGATTACGCCGATTTTTAGAGTGGTTCGGTCAAATGACCTACTCCACTTGCGAGGCCCCTCTTCGATGAGGCTCCCACCTTCCACTAGCAAGTCTCTTGAAATGGAAGGGTAAACACCCCTCTTACAACCTTTTACAAGCAGCTCAACCTCTTACAAATTTTCAATAAGAAAGAAGGAGGAGAACTCTCTAACAAATTGAAAACAAGACTTGCTAAGACTTTCTAAGACTTTTCTCTCAATCAAAATGCTTCTCAAAAGTTGTAACCTCAGATGAGATTTGAGGGGCATTTATAGGCCTCAAGAGGATTCAAATTTTGGGCTCCAAAATTTGAATTCTCTTAGGGTTCCCGGTGCTGGCGGTTCCATTGCCCAGCCAGGCGGTGCCACCGCCCAGCGCTCGGGTGTTGGGCGGTGCAACCGCCCAGCCAAGGAGGTGTCACCGCCCACCCAGGCGGTGCCACCGCTGTTGAATCTCGGATTTTGATGATGTAATCAATTGGTGGGTTAATTGATCTAATCCATATTATTTAGTTAAGTGTGCAGGATTAACTACGATAACCAGAAAACATAAAGCAAGGATACCTGAGTCGAGCTCGATGGACGTTTAAGAGACCGAAGAATCATCGGAGATGCTGCCGGAACCATCCGAGAAGAAATCGGGAACGTGTCGGAAGTTCGCCGAAGAAATCGTCGGAGGCTCGCGGAGATCACCAAGAAGGCTCGGCTACTCGTTAAAGTCATCACAAAGATTGGGAGCTTGCAGGGAGTCCGTCGGAAGAAGTTCGTCGGAAAGCTCGCCGGAACAAGACTCGACGTTCGCGGTTAAAAAAAAAACTTGCTTAGGATGTGTTTTTGTGTTATGTAGTTCACCTGTAATTAGGATTAGGATTAAGAAATAATCCTATATCCTGGTTAGGGGCCAACTGGGCCCAAAGTCATATTTGGTTTGGGCTAAAATTAAGCCAAACAAATGAATTGGAGAGCCAGGCGGTGGCACCGCCTGGTTGGGCGGTGACACCTCCTTGGCTGGGCGGTGGCACCGCCTGGCTGGGCGGTGGAACCGCCAGCACCGGGAACCCTAAGAGAATTCAAATTTTGGAGCCCAAAATTTGAATCCTCTTGAGGCCTATAAATACCCCTCAAATCTCAGCTGAGGTTACAACTTTTGAGAAGCATTTTGATTGAGAGAAAAGTCTTAGAAAGTCTTAGCAAGTCTTGTTTTCAATTTGCTAGAGAGTTCTCCTCCTCCTTTCTTATTGAAAATTTGTAAGAGGTTGAGCTGCTTGTAAAAGGTTGTAAGAGGGGTGTTTACCCTTCCATTTCAAGAGACTTGCTAGTGGAAGGTGGGAGCCTCATCGAAGAGGGGCCTCGCAAGTGGAGTAGGTCATTTGACCGAACCACTCTAAAAATCAGCGTAATCTCTGGTTTGCTTTTTATTATTGTCATTTACATTACTGCAAATCTTCTTACTGCTTTGGTTCCTTATTACTCTTGCTGTGCAACTTCAAGAATACGCCTTCAAGTTAAATTTCTCAAGTTTCGTTCTTAACGTACGAAAGATTTTGATTAAAATCGAAGTTTTAATCCGCTGCACTAATTCACCCCCCCCCTTTTAGTGCTGCTCCGATCCTAACAAGTGGTATCAGAGCAAGGTTATCTCTCATATTTGGTTTAATACCCAAGAGAGATGGCTTACTCCGGCATGCAAGAGGGTCATTCTATTGCACGACCACCTTTGTTTAATGGGTCGGATTACACATATTGGAAGACTCGCATGAGAATCTTCCTCATTTCTATGGACTTTGAGCTTTGGTCTATTGTCGAGAATGGATTTCAAAAATCTTCTCTTCCGATGAGCGAATGGGATGAATCGGAGAAGAAGGTTTTTGCTTTAAATGCAAAGGCTATGAATGCCTTATTTTGTGCACTAGACAAAAACGAATTTAATCGTGTTTCAATGTGTAATTCGGCTTTTGATATTTGGAGAACTCTTGATGTCACTCATGAAGGCACTAGCCGAGTGAAAGAGTCCAAAATCAACATCCTTGTGCACTCTTACGAACTTTTCCGAATGAAACCAAGTGAGTCCATCGGAGACATGTACACCCGGTTTACGGATGTCATCAATGGACTCAAAGCTCTTGGTAAAGATTTTACTAACTTTGAACTAGTAACTAAAATCTTAAGATCCCTCCCTAAAAGTTGGGATCCAAAAGTTACGGCCATTCAAGAGGCCAAAGACCTTAAAGCATTCCCTCTTGAAGAACTCATTGGGTCTTTAATGACCTACGAAATGACATGTCAAGCTCATGACGAACTCGAGAACCCCCTTCCAAAGAACAGGAAGGATATGGCACTCAAATCACAAGAAGACCACTTGAAAGGAACATCAAGTGATGAGGACAGTGACAATGACATTGCACTTTTGACTCAAAAGTTTAAAAAATATTTAAGAACGAACAGATTTAAAAATAATACAAAAAATAAATTTGAACAAAAGAAGGACCAAGTGATTTGCTATGAATGCAAAAAATCGGGACACTATAAGAACGATTGTCCTCAAGCCAAAAAAAGAACATCAAAGAAGAAGGCATTCAAGGCAACGTGGGATGATTCAAGCGCATCCGAAGAAGAAGAGTCCAACACCGAGCAAGTTGCTCATTACGCGCTAATGGCGTTAGGAGAAGAGGTATGTGATTTATTTAATGAAGACTTATCTTTTGAAGAACTATCTATCGCTTTTCATGAATTATTTGATGAATGTAGAACTGTTAGCAAGAAGTTAAGTATCTTAAAGAAAGAGCATGCTTTGCTACAAGATAAGTTTGATAGTCTTCAAACTCCTCCATGCTCTAAGTGTGAGCACTTAGAAGCAATAAAAAATGAAAATTTGCTTCTTAAGAAACCTTAAACAAGTTTAAGGTTGGTAGCAAAGGATTAGATATGATCCTTGCACACAAGGGTCACATCGCAAATAGAAATGGAATTGGATTTGTAAAAGGATTACATCAAAATCCTACCACTTTCATAAAAGGACCTACATTACATGTTTCCTCTTATATGAAATGCAACTTTTGTTGCAAATCCGGACACATTGCCTACAAATGCCCATTTAGGAAAATTAGTTCACAAAAATTAATATGGGTTCCTAAAGGAACTATAAAGAATTCAATCATAAATAACAAAGTTAGTGGGTCAATTTTTGAGGCACCCAAAATCAAATGGGTACCTAAAAATCATCCTCTTTTGTAGACAAACCCACAAGCTAGAAGCAAGAGATGGTATCTCGATAGTGGATGCTCAAGACATATGACTGGAGATCCATCTCATTTCTCTATGCTCACTAGCAAAGAAGAAGGGTACGTTACCTTCGGAGACAACAACAAGGGCAAAATCATTGGCAAGGGAACTATTGGTAACAAATTTAATTTTTCCATTGATGATGTCTTACTAGTTGATGGATTGAAACATAATCTCTTGAGTATTAGTCAACTATGCGATAAAGGTTACATCGTTAGATTTGAATCAAATATGTGCATTATTGAAAAACCAAATCATAACATGACTATGATTGCTTTAAAACAAAATAATGTCTATACCATCAATCTTGATGAACTAAGTAATGAAATGTGCTTCTCCGCCATAAATGATGATGCTTGGCTTTGGCATAGGAGATTAGGCCATGCAAGCATGAAAACAATATCTAAGATCTCATCTCAAGAATTAGTACGAGGAATTCCAAATATAAAGTTTATTAAGGACAAAGTATGTGATGCATGTCAACTAGGCAAACAAATAAAAACAAGCTTCAAACCAAAAAATCAAATTAGCACTACTAGACCATTACAATTGATCCATTTGGACTTATTTGGACCAATTGATACAACAAGTCTAGGTGGAAGCAAATATGCTTTTGTGATTGTGGATGACTACTCTAGATACACTTGGACCTATTTCTTAGCTCACAAAAGTGATTGCTTCAAGTGTTTCTCTAAATTTTGTAAACTCACTGAAAACGAAAAAGGCTTCATGATTTCATCAATTCGGAGTGATCATGGTGGTGAATTCCAAAACCATGACTTTCAAAATTTTTGCGAAAGTAATGGGTACAATCACAACTTCTCAACTCCAAGAAATCCTCAACAAAATGGAGTAGTTGAAAGGAAAAATAGAAACCTACAAGAAATGGCAAGAACTATGTTGAATGAACATAGTTTACCTAAGTACTTTTGGGCCGAAGCCGTAAATACAGCTTGCTACATCATGAATAGAGTCCTAATAAGACCATCCTTATCCAAAACTCCCTATGAATTATGGAATAACAAAATACCAAACATCTCCTATTTTAAAGTTTTTGGTTGTAAATGCTTTATTTTAAATGAAAGGGATGCCTTAGGAAAATTCGATGCTAAATCCGATGAAGGCATCTTTCTTGGTTACTCTTCCGTTTCTAAAGCTTTTCGAGTTTTTAATAAAAGAACTTTAGTAATTGAAGAGTCTATTCATGTAGTTTTTAATGAAACTTTCGATTTAAAGAAAAATGATTTTGATGATGATCTTGGTTTTGATAATTTGAATTTAAATGAACCCTCTCCTCAAAATAGCCATTTGAATGCATCTTCTTCCGAAATTTCTTTACCAAAAGAATGGAAGTATGTAGATGCTCATCCAAAAGAACAAATTATAGGAGATACATCAAAAGGGGTTCAAACTCGTTCTTCTTTCAAAAATTTCTGTGCTAACGCCGCTTTCCTTTCTCAAATTGAACCTAAATGCATTGACGAAACCTTAAAAGATGATTTTTGGATCATTGCAATGCAAGAAGAATTGAACCAATTTGAGAGGAATGAGGTATGGAAGCTTGTTCCTAGACCAAGTGACCACTTAGTCATAGGTACTAAGTGGGTCTTTAGAAACAAGCAAGACGAAAATGGTATCGTGGATAGAAACAAGGCTAGATTAGTGGCCAAAGGTTTCAACCAAGAAGAAGGTATCGATTACGAAGAAACCTTCGCTCCCATGGCTTGATTAGAAGCCATAAGGATGCTCCTTGCCTATGCTAGTAGTAATAATTTTAAACTATTTCAAATGGATGTCAAAAGTGCTTTCTTGAATGGCTTTATTTCCGAAGAAGTATTTGTCGAACAACCTCCTGGATTTGAAAATTCTCTTCTTCTTAATCATGTATTCAAATTGACTAAAGCTCTCTATGGCTTAAAACAAGCTCCTAGAGCTTGGTATGAAAGGCTTAGTTCCTTTCTTATTTTAAATAATTTTACCAAAGGCAAGGTTGATACTACATTGTTTATTAAACATTTTAAAAATAATTTTCTTATTGTACAAATTTATGTTGACGATATTATTTTTGGCTCTTCGGATGAATCACTATGTGAATCATTTGCCAAATCTATGAGTCTTGAATTTGAAATGAGTTTAATGGGTGAATTAACTTTCTTTTTGGGATTACAAATCAAATAACTTAGTGATGGTATATTTCTTAACCAATCCAAATATACATTAGAATTGTTAAAACGATTTAACATGGATAGTTCAAAAGCAATAAACACCCCTATGAGTACTGCGACTAAGTTAGATATGGATGAAAATGGTGAAAGTTTCGATCAAAATACATATAGGGGAATGATAGGTAGTCTACTCTACCTTACCGCGACTAGACCGGATATTATGTTTAGTGTAGGACTTTGCGCTAGGTTTCAATCTAATCCTAAATTATGTCATCTTAAGAGTGTTAAAAGAATATTTAGATATCTTAAAGGAACTCCAAATTTAGGATTGTGGTATCCAAAATCTGAAAAATTCGATCTAATAGCTTATGCAGATGCCGATTTTGGCGGATGCAGGATAGATAGAAAAAGTACATCCGGAACATGCCAATTTTTAGGACATGCACTTGTTTCTTGGACTTCCAAGAAACAAAATTCAGTCGCACTATCTACGGCGGAAGCCGAATACATTGCTGCAAGTGCATGTTGTGCACAAGTCATTTGGATGAAAAATACATTAGAAGACTATGGAATTCACTTTAAAAATATTCCCATAAAATGTGATAATACTAGTGCAATATGTCTTACTAAAAATCCAATTCAGCACTCTAGAACTAAGCACATCGATGTTAGGCATCATTTCATACGCAATCATGTTCTTAACAATGATGTTGTTCTAGAATTCATTGACACAAAGCATCAATTAGCAGATATATTTACAAAAGCTTTGAATGAAGACCAATTTGAATTCATCCGAAGGGAATTAGGCATGCTAAATTGTCCCTAAAATGAACTTCACAAAAAGGACTCGTTCTTTTCCCTTCGTTTATTAATTTGAATTCTTCCTTCTTCTTCAATTCAAAATGATCCATTAAAGTATAAATTATGATCTTGAGGGAAGAAGCTAAACAAAAGGAAGGAAGAAAATTTTTTTTCTTTCCTCCGCGTGATGCCAGCGGTGGCACCGCCAGATCCGGCGGTTGCACCGACTGGTGCTCGGGCGCTAGGCGGTGACACCGACCAGTTTGGCGGTGACACCGACCGAGTCACCCTTTTAACCCGAGGGGTTAGGGCCGGCGGTGGCACTGCCCCCAACCCGAAGAAAGACTTCTCCAAAACCCTCTCCCATTCCCTCTAACCCTCATTCTAACTCTTAGAAACATTGGAGAAGGATTCTTGGTGGTCCAAGGTTTCCATCTCTCAACATAATCTCCACGAGGTAACACTTGAAATCCCTCTTTTCTTTTCTCTTTCTCTTGCTTATTTTTCACAATTTCATCATCATGTTGTCTAGAAAATGGCTCTTAAGAGATCAAAAGGAATAAGGATTGAAGGAGATTCATATAACCATGACCTTTTTAGATCAAAAGAGGTAGCCCTTAGCTTTCCAAAATTTGAAACACGATGTGTCCATAAGGGAAAATACGTTGATTTGGATGAACTAGAGGACTTAGAACCCATTAGGTGGTTTGCACACCTAGAAGCTCTACCTCTACTACAAATAGATGAACCAATCTATCCACGGTTAGTGAGATTGTTCTATGCCAACCTATATGAAGACAATGATAGCCTAAGCACTTACATTCTAGGAACACCCATTAGAATACTTGACAGCACCATTTATGAGCTAATTGGCATAACTGAAAAAGATAGGGGATGTTATTTTAAAGGTAAATGGGACGTCAAAAAAATAGGAGCAACCTATTCCGAAGCCGTGAAAACAATTTTTGCAAATCCAAACCTTGACTTCCTACCCAAGAGCTGTGAACACTTAATGCCTTTCAACTCTAAAATTCTTCATCACATTATCACAAGCATCATATTCCCCAAACAATTTCATCTTGACGAAGTAAGTCAACTAGAGATAGGAACCATGTATTGGATTATGACCGGTCAGCATAATTGTTTTGGGTACTTGATTCGCCAACACATGCAGGAAATTATGACTAAAGATACTATATTACCATATGGGAGGTTAATCACTAGAATTCTTCATGCCTATGACATTTGCATTCCACCCAATGAAGAATCTATTCAAAATGATCGATATAACATAATAAATAAAAACCTGCTGAAAAAACTTAGGTGCACTTTTAGCAATGGCATATGGGTTAGGCAGCCTAGAAGGACGGATCCAATTCCTACACAAATAGAACAACCCGAAACACCAATTCTTATGGGAAATGAATCTCCTCCTCCTAGTCCCTTTGGAGCAGCACCTTCAGCTCCTGTTTCCTCCACTGAAGATATCATTATGGCGGAGCTATCTCAGATCAAATCACAGCAAGAACAAATTCAGAATCAACAAGTTGAAATTTTGAAGACACTACGATAGATGAATGAAAAAATAGATATCATGTATCAGCATTGTGGATTACCTCCTAAGGATTAAATTGATGTATCTTTTTATTATGTTCTGTTTGCTTTTAAAAACAAGTTCATGTTTGTCATCGATTGTACGATAACTGATCTTTCCTTTAGATAACTTCTGTCTTATTCTGCATAGATGATGATGTCTTTTGGATAAACTATTTCTGGCAAATTTGAATGATGATATTTGATAAATGCTAAACCTTTTTCTATGATCATCAATTAGCTGGCTTGTCCCTTTTTGTTGATGACAAAGGGGGAGAAGTGATGACTTACACCAGAACGATAGCATGACTAATATGAATTACAAAAACTTGTGTGATATGAATGTCTTATATGACTTGCAAATCCTTGAAAATATCACAAGATTGATATCATGAAATTTATATTGAAAATCTTTATCTTCTGTCGTAGCAAAATTCGTCCCGTATCATTTAACTTATGATTTTCATCGAAGTTTCGTACTTACTATTGTTTAATGAGGATAACGATAAGTTCTACGATTAGAACTTATCGGGTTATGCTTGAATCCAATCGGATGGAATTCAAGTGTTTTTTATCTTCTCATAATATGGCATATAGATAGGGGGAGTTATGTTTAACTCCGTCATCAATTGATTGTCATCATCAAAAAGGGGGAGATTGTTGAATCTCGGATTTTGATGATGTAATCAATTGGTGGGTTAATTGATCTAATCCATATTATTGAGTTAAGTGTGCAGGATTAACTACGATAACCAGAAAACATAAAGCAAGGATACCGGAGTCGAGCTCGATGGACGTTTAAGAGACCGAAGAATCATCGGAGATGCTGCCAGAACCATCCGAGAAGAAATCGGGAACGTGTCGGAAGTTCGCCGAAGAAATCGTCGGAGGCTCGCGGAGATCACCAAGAAGGCTCGGCTACTCGTTAAAGTCATCACAAAGATTGGGAGCTTGCAGGGAGTCCGTCGGAAGAAGTTCGTCGGAAAGCTCGCCGGAACAAGACTCGACGTTCGCGGTTAAAAAAAAAAACTTGCTTAGGATGTTTTTTTGTGTTATGTAGTTCACCTGTAATTAGGATTAGGATTAAGAAATAATCCTATATCCTGGTTAGGGGCCAACTGGGCCCAAAGTCAGATTTGATTTGGTTAGGGGCCAACTGGGCCCGAGTGCTGGGCGGTGACACCTCCTTGGCTGGGCGGTTGCACCGCCCAGCACCCGAGCGCTGGGCGGTGGCACCGCCTGGCTGGGCGGTGGAACCGCCAGCACCGGGAACCCTAAGAGAATTCAAATTTTGGAGCCCAAAATTTGAATCCTCTTGAGGCCTATAAATACCCCTCAAATCTCAGCTGAGGTTACAACTTTTGAGAAGCATTTTGATTGAGAGAAAAGTCTTAGAAAGTCTTAGCAAGTCTTGTTTTCAATTTGCTAGAGAGTTCTCCTCCTCCTTTCTTATTGAAAATTTGTAAGAGGTTGAGCTGCTTGTAAAAGGTTGTAAGAGGGGTGTTTACCCTTCCATTTCAAGAGACTTGCTAGTGGAAGGTGGGAGCCTCATCGAAGAGGGGCCTCGCAAGTGGAGTAGGTCATTTGACCGAACCACTCTAAAAATCGGCGTAATCTCTGGTTTGCTTTTTATTATTGTCATTTACATTACTGCAAATCTTCTTACTGCTTTAGTTCCTTATTACTCTTGCTGTGCAACTTCAAGAATACGCCTTCAAGTTAAATTTCTCAAGTTTCGTTCTTAACGTACGAAAGATTTTGATTAAAATCGAAGTTTTAATCCGCTGCACTAATTCACCCCCCTCTCTTAGTGCCGCTCCGATCCTAACAACCGCCTGGCTCTCCAATTCATTTGTTTGGCTTAATTTTAGCCCAAACCAAATCTGACATTGGGCCCAGTTGGCCCCTAACCAGGATATAGGATTATTTCTTAATCCTAATCCTAATTACAGGTGAACTACATAACACAAAAAAACATCCTAAGCAAGTTTTTTTAACCGCGAACGTCGAGTCTTGTTCCGGCGAGCTTTCCGACGAACTTCTTCCGACGGACTCCCTGCAAGCTCCCAATCTTTGTGATGACTTTAACGAGTAGCCGAGCCTTCTTGGTGATCTCCGCGAGCCTCCAACGATTTCTTCGGCGAACTTCCGACACGTTCCCGATTTCTTCTCGGATGGTTCCGGCAGCATCTCCGATGATTCTTCGGTCTCTTAAACGTCCATCGAGCTCGACTCCGGTATCCTTGCTTTATGTTTTCTGGTTATCGTAGTTAATCCTGCACACTTAACTCAATAATATGGATTAGATCAATTAACCCACCAATTGATTACATCATCAAAATCCGAGATTCAACAATGTTAAGATCTCTCTTTTGTTGTTAGGTTAAAGGCATGTATAGGTTGAGAGAAGTGATGGTCGAAAGGGTTGGTGGATTGGTGGATGTAGGTTACGGTTTAGGCTCGTTTTGTGGCTGTTTTGGGTACAGTTTGAGTGTGTGGTTTGATGGAGTTTTAGGGCTATGGATGAAATTTTTGGATCTGTGGTAGATGGCAGCAAAGGTTTGATAGAAATCAGTGGAAGTTGCAGCAAGTATGTGCTGTCTTGTAATAGCAGAATTATCGTCGAAGAAACTGCGGTTTCTCGACGTAATTTCTACCAAAAAATTGAGAGAATTGAGGAGGGAATTGATAGCAAAATCACAGTTTATATGACAGCAAGGATGACTAATTTAATCAAGAAAATTTCGGCAGTATAACAGCAACGAAATTGGTGCAAGTTGCGATAGCAGAATTCTCGTCGAAAAATTTCAGCGGTTTACGATGAAAATTTGCAGCAACACAAAATCGGTTTTAGAGATGAATTCCTCAATAGATCAATCTTAAATGGAAGCCAAGATAATCTATGAAGTGTATAAGAAATTTTATTCAAAAAAGATTGCAAATAGATGGGTTAAGGCAACAATATGCGGCTGAAATTTTCTACAGCACAGATATTTAAGTATAGCAGATTGGACGTATAAGTTCAGTAGTTTATATTGAGAATTTTTTGATAAAACCAAAGGGAAATCCACTATTAGGAAGTGTCAAAGCTATCATAAAAATTTCGTAGAGATTTGGATAGAAACAATATAGTATCAAGATCAAACAAACAGTGCTATACGGTTGAAATTTTACAATGCAGATTTTCAAGTATAGCAAATTAGATGTAAAATATCAATGGTTTATATTGAGAATTTTTTAACAAAACCAAAGGAAAATTTGCTGTTAGGAAGTGTCAAAGATGTCATAAAAATTTTGTAGAAATTTGGATAGAAAAAGCACAGTAGCAAGATCAAACAGATAGTGCTATGCGATTGGAATTCTGCAATGTATCTTTCGTCGTAGAGATGAAAACTTTGTGACGAAAAATTTATGCAGCAATATAGGAACAATTTTTTTTTTTTTAGATTTTTGAATAAGGATAACTAAATTGCAGCAGCAGTAAGGTAGGAAACCAGAACCTGTTGCAATTCACGGGGAGATCAAAGGATGATCCGCGGTGGTGGAGATGATGACGGAATTCGACGACGATCTTTTAAGCAATTGTGGGAATTGCTTTGGACAGTTGTGGAGGGTTGATGGATGGCTATGGAAGGGCAGCGAGATGCCATGAACGCTGCTCTGATACCAAGTGTTAGAACCCTTGCAGATTCTAAACTTGGCGTTGATCTCTTTAGGGGATCGGCCTCCTTGGAACTCTATAGGGGTTCCTTCCTCTAAGTTGCTGCTCAAAGGCTACAGAAAAGATTCATCTATTGCTTATCAAAAGAGGAGGAATACATGGCTATTTATAGGGTTTCTAAACCCTAACTCCTAATAAGACTCCTACTCAAGACTCCTACTTCTAACCAACTCCTAATAGGACTTCTACTCAAGACTCCTATTCCTTTACAACTCCTAATTCATCTCTAAGAAACAACCTCCTAACCCTAGCCGGCCTCTTCACCTCTTTAATAGGGGTCGGCTTAGGTAGGTTTTATATGAATGTCCGTCTCAATTAGGACTCTCCTAGCTAGAGTCCTAACAGGTAGTTGATCTTCGCCCATTGAAAGAAGATCGGTAGTGAAAGCTAGTAGTCTTGAGTGAAGAGGAATCGGGAGTGGATGTAGGTCACGACAACGGAACCACAATAAAACTTGATTTACATTTCTGTTTGCTTTTCATTGTCATTGATATTGCTTTAATTGCTTATTATACTTATTGTAAGTTAAGCACACTTTTAACATTTTCGATATGGTTTCTTTATTAAACGAAAGTTTTCGAATTGTCGATTTTTACAAAAGCACTAATTCATCCCCGCACCCCCCCCCCCCCCCCCCCAAAAGTGCCAAAACAGTCCTAACAATAACAAGTATAGGAGGTAGTAAATACGCATTTATAATTGTTGATGATTATAGTAGATATACTTGCACATACTTCTTGGCATAAAAAAAATAATTGCTTTACATGTTTTTTAAAATTTTATAAAATTATTCAAAATGAAAAGGGTTTTATGATTTCATTTATTCATAGTGATCACGGTGATGAGTTTTAAAACTATGATTTTTAATATTTTTATGAGTCAAATAGGTAAAACCATAATTTCTTTACTCTAAGAAATTCACAACAAAATGGAGTATATGAGGGAAAAAATAGGAGCTTACAAGAGATGGTAAAAACCATATTAAACGACCATAGCTTATCTAAATATTTTTGGACTGAAGCCGTTAACACAGCATACTATGTCATGAACAGGGTTCTCGTAATACCATTACTTTTCAAAACTCTTTATGAATTATAGAACAATAAAAGACCAAATATTTCATATTTTAAAGCTTTTGATTGTAAATGCTTTATTTTAAATGAAAATGATGCCTTGAAAAAATTTGATGTAAAATCTGATGAAGGTATCTTTCTTGGATATTCCTCCATTTCTAAAGCTTTTTGTGTTTTCAATAAAAGAACTTTAGTTATTGATGAATCCATCTATTTTATTTTTAATGAGATTTTTAAATTTAAGAAAAATAATTTTGAAAATGATTTTGAGTTTGATATTTTTGAATTTGAATGAAAATTCTCATCTCCCTAACAACTTAGATGCATCTACTTCCAAAAAATCCTTACCCAAGGAATGAAAGTATGTAGATGCTTATCCTAATGAGCTAATCATTAGAAATATATCAAAAGATATTCAAACAAATTATTCTTTTAAACATTTTTGTGCGAATGCTTCTTTTA
This sequence comes from Musa acuminata AAA Group, assembly GCF_036884655.1. Classification (NCBI taxonomy): domain Eukaryota; kingdom Viridiplantae; phylum Streptophyta; class Magnoliopsida; order Zingiberales; family Musaceae; genus Musa; species Musa acuminata. The sequence goes on along the minus strand of NC_088343.1, from coordinate 22,942,623 downwards.
CACATTTTTGTGCAAATGCCACCTTTTTGTCTTAAATTGAACTGAAATGTATTATGATGTTTTAAAAGATGAATCGTGGGTTTTTGCAATGCATAAGGAGTTAAATCAATTTGAGAGAAATGAAAAGTGGATGCTTATTCCTAGACCTAGTTGTTGAATCTCGGATTTTGATGATGAAGTCAATTGTCATTTGTTATCTAATATATATGTTGAGATAAGTGTGCAGGATTAACTACGATGAAAATAAGATATGCAATAGGAGTTGCATCGGAGTCAAGACAATGATCACGTTGGGAGTTCGAGAGTTCGACGGAAGTTCGGACAGACATCGGAGGTTCTGCGGGAACAAATCCGAGAAGTCCATGAGCTTGCCAAAGAAGCTCGTCGGAACTCGCTAAGTGGATCGTCGCAAGTCCAACAGTTTGCCGGAAGTCCGCAGGAGCATCACCGAGGGTTCATCGGATGATCGACGTAAGTTCGCCGGAAGCTCGCCGGAAGAAGCGATTGACGCACCGGAGCAAGTTGCAGTAAATGTCTTAGGAAATATCGTAGTTAGCACAATGATTAAGTTGGAAATGGGAGGCGATCCCATTAACTTAATCTTGGGGCAATTGGGCCCCTGAAAAACCCAAATTGGGCCGAATGGATCAACCCATTCAGACCCTGATTTCTGCCAGGCGGTTGAACCACCCAAGCCAGGAGGTGGCACCGCCTGGGCTAAGTCTCTGAGCGAGATTGGGCAGTGCAACTGCCCCAGCCAGGAGGTGGCACCGCCTGGGCTCAGTCTCCGAGCGAGACTGAGCGGTGCAACGTCCCCTGACAGAGGTGGCACCGCTTGGGCTCCGTCTCCGAGCTCTGGCTGAGCGGTGCAACCGCCTCAGTCAGGAGGTGGCACCGCCTGAGCTCGGTCTTCGAGATCTGGCAGGAGATGCAACCACCCCTGACAGGAGGTGGCACCGCCTAGAGGCTCAGTCTTCGAGCTTTGCCAAGCGATGCAACCGCTCCAGTCAGGAGGTGCAACCGCCAGATCCCGGAATTCTGAGAATTGACAGATTTGAGCTCCAAATTCAAACTAGGTTGGGGCCTATAAATACCCAACCCATTCAGCACTGAAAGGGTACTGAATATACACCGAAATTCTGATCTTGTTTTGTGATTTTTATAGCTCAAAATTATTGTAAAGGCCAAAAGTTCTTCTCCCTCTTTTCTTCCAAGTTTTGAGCTTTAAAGAGAGGAGAGAAAATTCTGTAAGGGTTGTCTCCTAAGCCCGTCAAAAGGAGTAAAACTATAAAAGGGTGGTTGGCCTTCGCCTATTGAAGGAAGGCCTCTAGTTGACGTCGGTGACCTCGTCGGTGGAGGAAGCCAAAAGTGGAGTAGGTCAAGATTGACCGAACCACTCTAAATCTCGATTTGCATTTACTTTGAGCATATTATCTTTACTACAAACCTCCTCTAAAACTTACTGCTTTCTGCACATATACGATCGGGTTTCAAGCTTTGCACTTTCCGAATCGGTGTTTAGACGTAAAACAGTTTCATCGTACGATCATCATATTTCTGTTTGCGTTTATGTTTTGATTTCTATCATAACTGTAAACTGCCTTTATATCCTTGCTTAAACTGCATCTTGCTTAATCAAGTGATTTACAAATCAGCATTTAGATGTAAATCAGTTTTTTCGTACGAATATCATATTTCAGTTTGCGCCTACTATCTGATTAGAACCATAACTGCAAACTGCATTTATATCTTTGCTGCATCTCACTTAAACAAAAGTTAAAGTGATTTATGAATCGGCTTTCTTACCAAAATCACTTTTAATGAACGAACGCAGTTTTTATTTTTCATAGAAGGTTTTCCGCTATACTAATTCACCCCCCCCCTTTTCTTAGTGCTCTTGATCCTGACAATTGGTATCAGAGCGGGGTTAACTCTTAAACGGATTAAAACCCAAGAGAGATGGCATACGCCGGAAACCAAGAGGGCCATTCTATTACACATCCACCCATGTTCAATGGGACGGACTACACCTATTGGAAGACCCGAATGAGGATCTTTCTTATTTCTATGGATTTTGAACTTTGGAATCTTGTCGAAAATGGATTTTTGAAGTCTTCTCTTCCAATGATCGATTGGAATGAATTGGAGAAGGCTTTCGCTCTTAATGCAAAGGCTATGAATGCCTTATTTTGTGCGCTTGATAAAAATGAGTTCAACCGTGTTTCGGTTTGTGAAACTGTATTTGATATTTGGCACACACTCGAAGTGACTCACAAAGGCACAAGTAGAGTGAAAGAGTCAAAAATCAATCTTTTGTTTCATTCTTTCGAACTTTTTCGGATGAAACCGAGTGAGACTATTGGTGACATGTTTACCCGTTTCATATCTTTGATGGTTTAAAACATAACCTCTTGAGCATTAGTCAATTATGTGATAAAGGATATATTGTCAGATTCGAATCTAATGCTTGCATCATTGAAAAACCACACAAAAACACGTCTATGATTGCATTAAAACAAAATAACGTATACACTATTGACATCAATGATTTGTGTAATGAAATGTGTTTTCAGGTTTTGAATGAGGATGCTTGGCTATGGCATAGAAGATTAGGTCATGCTAGCATGAAACTAATCACTCAAATATCATCTAAAGTACTTGTAAGAGGAATTCCTCATATCAAGTTCATCAAAGATAATGTATGTGATGCTTGCCAATTAGGTAAACAAATTAAGGGCAGTTTCAAAATTAAGAATCAAATAAGCACCTCTAGGCCCTTACAATTGATCCATATGGACTTGTTCGGACCAATCTCTACATCAAGCCTAGGAGGTAGCAAATACGCCTTCGTCATTGTGGATGACTATAGCAGATACACATAGACTTACTTCTTAAAACAGAAAAGTGAATGTTTTAGATATTTTACCGAGTTTTGTAAACTTGTTTCGAATGAGAAGGGTTCTATGATTTCGTCAATTAGAAGTGATCACGGTGGTGAATTTCAAAACTATGATTTCCAAGAATTTTGTGAACTCAATGGATACAACCATAATTTCTCTACTCCTAGAAATCCTCAACAAAATGGAGTAGTAGAAAGAAAAAATCAAAATTTACAAGAAATGGCAAGAACCATGTTGAATGAACATAGCCTACCCAAATATTTTTGGGCCGAAGCCGTAAATACTACATGCTATATTTTGAATAGAGTTCTAGTAAGACCCGTACTCACCAAAACTCCCTATGAGTTATGAAACAACAAAAAACCTAATGTTTCATATTTTAAAGTCTTTGGGTGTAAGTGTTTTATCTTGAATGAAAAGGATAACTTAGAAAAATTTGATGCTAAATCCGATGAAGGAATCTTTCTTGGTTATTCTTCGGTTTCTAAAGCCTTTCGTATCTTCAATAAAAGAACTTTAATTATTGAAGAATCCATTCATGTTGTTTTCAATGAGATTTTTGAAATCATGATAAACGATTTTGATGATGATGTTAATTTTGATTCCTTGAATTTAAATGAAACCCCGTCTCCAACTAGCAACTTGGATGCATCCACTTCCGAAACATCCTTACCCAAGGATTGGAAGTATGTAGATACTCATCCTAAGGAGCTAATCTTAGGAGACACATCAAAGGGGGTTCAAACACGATCTTCTCTTAAAATTTTTTATGCCAACGCCACTTTTCTCTCCCAAATTGAACCCAAATGTGTTGACGAAGCCATGAAAGATGATTCATGGATTATCACAATGCAAGATGAATTAAATCAATTTGAGAGAAATGAGGTGTGGAAGCTTGTTCCTAGGCCAAATGACCATTTAGTTATTGGTACTAAATGGGTTTTTAGAAACAAGCAAGATGAATATGGTATCGTGGTTAGAAACAAGCCTATATTAGTGGCCAAAGGTTTCAACCAAGAAGAAGGTATCGATTACGAAGAAACCTTCGCTCCTGTGGCTCGATTAGAAGCCATAAGGATGCTCCTTGCCTACGCTAGTAGTAATAATTTTAAGTTGTTTCAAATGGATGTTAAAAGCGCTTTTCTTAATGGCTTTATTTCCGAAAAGTCTATGTTGAACAACCTCCTGGATTTGAAAATAATAGCCTCTCTAATCATGTGTTTAGATTAACTAAAGCTCTCTATGGTTTAAAACAAGCTCCGAGGGCTTGGTATGAGAGACTTAGTTCTTTTCTTATCGAAAATAATTTCACAAAAGGCAAGGTTGATACTACATTGTTCATCAAGAATTTTGAAAATGATTTTCTCATTGTTCAGATTTATGTTGATGATATTATCTTTGGTTCTACGAATGAATCTCTTTGTGAATCTTTTGCTAAAACTATGAGTCTTGAATTCGAAATAAGTTTAATGGGAGAATTAACATTTTTCTTAGGCTTACAAATCAAACAACTAAGCAATGACATCTTTATTAGACAAACTAAATATACTATGAATTTACTAAAAAAGTTTAATATGAATAACTCAAAAGCTATTAACACTCCTATGAGCACCTCCACTAAGTTAGAAATCGATGAAAGTGGAGAAAGCTTCGATCAATAAACTTATAGGGGCATGATAAGAAGTTTATTTTACCTCACTGCAACTAGACCAAATATCATGTTCAGTGTAGGACTTTGTGCTAGATTTCAATCAAACCCTAAGATATCTCATCTCAAAGCAGTTAAAAAAATACTTAGATATTTTAATGGTACCACAAATCTAGGATTATGGTACCTAAAATCAAAGAATCTTGAGTTAATTGCTTATGCTGATGCGGACTTTGCTGGCTATAAACTAGATAGAAAAAGCACATCAGGAACATGTCAATTTTTAGGACATGCCCTTGTTTCCTGGTCATCTAAGAAACAAAACTCGGTTGCACTATCAACAACCGAAGCTGAATATATTGCAGCAAGTGCATGCTGTGCACAAGTTGTATGGATGAAAAACACCTTAGAAGATTATAAAATTCATCTTAAAAATATTCCCATTAAATGTGATAACACAAGTACAATATGCTTAACGAATAATCCTATACAACACTCAAGAACAAAACATATTGATATTAGACATCACTTTATATGAGATCATGTTACTAATCATAATGTAATCATAGAGTTCATTGATACTAAACATCAACTAGCTGATATTTTTACAAAACCTCTAAATGAAGAATAATTTGATTTCATAAGAAGAGAATTAGGAATGTTGATGTGTCCGAATACATAAACTAGTTAAAATTATCTTTTGAATGATCAAATCACTTGATTGCCATTACATACCTAAATAACATGTTGGAAATTATATGTTGAATACAAAAATTTCCATAACAATAAGCATGTTTTGTCTTCATGATTGTATTTGAAAATCAATAGCATAGTCTTGTCCGAATGCATGAAAGTGTTAATTTCATTTTCGGATTCGCTTAACAATTGGTATCCTAACAATCGGATTTTCTCATACACTTATGAAAAATATTTTTCTGAAATGGATTTGATGAAATGATTCCTGCTTATAAATTCCATCTTGAAATATGGATGATAGTGTTTTTACTTGCAAGGACTTGTTTCACATACATATCTTGATCCTTGTAAAAATGAAGCATGATTTAATCTCTCATCGATTTTAACTTCACTCAAAGTAAAATCACAAATAGCCTTCCTCCTTCATGCAAAAAGATTATAACAAATAAAAAGGAAGAAGTATTCAAAGCAATCTATGTATCATGCTTTTTTTTTATATGCTTGGAAAATAACATGTGAAGGCATGAACAACTATCACACTTATGCTCAAAATTCGCTTATTGTTCTCCTGCTATCACAATTACCATGCTTTTTGTTGATGATAAAGGGGGAAAAATATATGAGTATTAATGTCATGCTTGCATCACCAAGAGATATATGAATTGATGCTATGATTGCTATAATTTGCATTATGCCTTGTTTGTATCATGTAATGATATCAAAATCTTACTTCGTAGTTTTACATGTTAATATCTTACAATATGATGAATTGCTACTATTACCATCATTCAAACCTATTATGTAAAATTTGAAAATGAATGTCAAGCCTTGACATCATCTTCAGAGAGAAACATCGTGATGGGAATCATGATGGGAGTATTGATAAGTTTAAATGATTTTAACTTATCAATATGTCTCTTGAATTCAAGAATGACTTATCTCAAGTATGGCATATAGACAAGGGGAGTTAAGGTTAACTCCATTATCAATTGATTGTCATCATAAAAAAGGGGGAGATTGTTGAATCTTGGATTTTGATGATGAAGTCAATTGTCATTGGTTATCTAATCTATATGTTGAGATAAGTGTGCAGGATTAACTACGATGAAAATTGTTAGGATCAAGAACACTAAGAGGGGGGGGTGAATTAGTGCAGCGGAAAACCTTCTGCGATTAAAATCGAAAACTGCTTTTGTTCGATAGAAATGATTTTGGTAAGAAAGCCGATTCGTAAATCACTTCAACTTTTGACTAGGAGAGATGCAGCAAAGATATGAACACAGTTTGCAGTTATCATGGAAATCAGAATATAAGCGCAAACTGAAATACGACGTTCGTACGATAAAAGTGATTTTGGTATAAAAGCTAATTCGTAAACCACTTTAACTTGAGATAAGGCGAGATGTAGTTAAAGCAAAGATATAAAGTCAGTTTGCAGTTATAATGGAAATCAAAACGTAAGTGCAAACTGAAATACGATGTTCGTACGATAAAACTGATTTGCATCTTAAACCTCGATTCAGAAAGCACTGAACTTTGAAACACGTTCGTAAAACCACATAAGGCAGTAAGCTATTGAGGAGGATTGCAGTAAAGATAAGATGCTCAAAGTAAATGCAAACCCAGATTTAGAGTGGTTCGATCAATCTTGACCTACTCCACTTTTGGCTTCCTCCACCGACGAGGTCACCGACGTCAACTAGAGGCCTTCCTTCAATAGGCGAAGGCCAACCACCCTTTTACAGTTTCACTCCTTTTGACGGGCTTAGGAGACAACCCTTACAGAATTTTCTCTCCTCTCTTTACAACTCAGAACTTGGAAAAAAAAGAGGGAGAAGAACTTTTGGCCTTTACAACAATTTTGAGCTCTAAGAATCACAGAAAAAGATCAAGATTTCGGTGTAAGTTCGTGTTCTTTCAGTGCTGAATGGGTGGGGTATTTATAGGCCCCAACCCAGTTCAAATTTGGAGCTCAAAACTGTCAATTCCTGGAATTCTGGGATCAGGCGGTTGCACCTCCTGACTGGAGCGGTTGCACCGCCTGGCAGAGCTCGAAGACTAAGCCTCTAGGCGGTGCTACCTCCTGTTAGGGGCGGTTGCACCTCCTGCCAGAGCTTGAAGACCGAGCTCAGGCGGTTGCACCTCCTGACTGAGGCGGTTGCACCGCTTGGCAGAGCTCGAAGACCGAGCTCAGGTAGTGCCACCTCTTGTCAGGGGAGGTTGCACCGCTCAGTCTCGCTTGGAGACTGAGCCCCAGGCGGTGCCACCGCCTGGCTGGAGCGGTTGCACCTCCCAGTCTCGCTCGGAGACTGAGCCCAAGCGGTGCAACCTCCTGCCTTGGGCGGTTCAACCGCCTGGCAGAAATCAGGGTCCGAATGGGTTGATCCATTCGGCCCAATTTGGGTTTTTCAGGGGCCCAATTGCCCCAAGATTAAGTTAATGGGATCACCTCCCATTTCCAACTTAATCAATGTGCTAACTACGATTTTTCCTAAGACATTTACTGCAACTTGCTCCGGTGCGTCAATCGCTTCTTTCGACGAGCTTCCGGCGAACTTCCGTCGATCATCCGATGAACCCTCGGTGATGCTCTTGCAAACTTCGGCAAACTCCTGGACCTGCGACGATTCACTTGGTGAGTTTCGACGAGCTTTTTTGGCAAGCTTATGGACTTCTCGGATTTGTTCCCGCAGAACCTCCGACGACTGTCCGAACTTTCGTCGAACTCTCGAACTCCCAACGTGATCATTGTCTTGACTCCGGCGCAACTCCTGCTGCATGTCTCACTTTCATCGTAGTTAATCCTACACACTTATCTCAACATATAGATTAGATAACAAATGACAATTGACTTCATCATCAAAATCCGAGATTCAACAATCTCCCCCTTTTTGATGATGACAATCAATTGATAATGGAGTTAACCTTAACTCCCCTTGTCTATATGCCATACTTGAGATAAGTCATTCTTGAATTCAAGACCTAAGAATTCAAGAGACATATTGATAAGTTAAATCATTTGAACTTATCAATACTCCCATCGTGATTCCCATCATGATGTATCTCTCTTAAGATGATGTCAAGGCTTGACATTCATTTTCAAATTTTACATAACAAGTTTGAATGATGGTAATTGTAGCAATTCATCATATTGTAAGATATCAACATGTAAAGCTGCGAAGTAAGATTTTGATATCATTACATGATGTACATATTTCAAATATTTTTAGCAAGTATTGCATTTCATCATATGGTAAGATATCAACTCGTAGAATTACGATGCAGGTTTTTTTTTTGATATCTTGACGCGATATAAACAAGGTATAATGCAAATTAATCATAGCATCTGTTCATATATCTCTTAGTGATGCAAGCATGGCATAATCATATCATCAGTGTTTATAGCATCAATTCATATATTTCTCCCCCTTTGTCATAAATAAAAAGCATGGTAGTTGTGATACCAGGAGAACAATATAAGCAAATTATCAAGCATATAAAGGAAGGCATGATACGTAGATTGCTTTGAATACTTCTTCCTCTTTTTTTGTTATAATCTTTTTTGCATGAAGGAGGAAAGCCATTTGTGATTCCAGCTATTTGTAAGTTTACTTTGAGTCAAGATATGTGTTTGAAACAGCTTTTTGCAAGTAAAAATACTATTATCCATATTTCAAGATAGAATTCATAAGCAGGAATCATATCATCAAATCCATTTCAGAAAAAAATATTTTTCATAAGAGTGTATGAGAAAATTTGATTTTTAGCATTCCAATTGTTAAGCGAATCCGAAAATGAAATGAACACTTTCATGCATTCGGACAAGACTATGCTACAGATTTTCAAATACAATCATGAAGACAAAATATTTCAACACATGTTATTTAGGCATGTAATGGCAATCAAGTGATTTGATCATTCAATAAAGTCCGAAAAATAATTTTAACTAGTTTATCTATTCGGACACATCAACATTTCAAATTCTCTTCTTATGAAATCAAATTGTTCTTCACTTAGAGGTTTTGTAAAAATGTCAGCTAGTTGATGTTTAGTATCAATGAACTCTATGATTACGTCATGATTAGTAACATGATCTCGTATAAAGTGATGTCTAATATCAATATGTTTTGTTCTTGAGTGTTGTATAGGATTCTTTGTTAAGCATATTGCACTTGTGTTATCACATTTAATGGGAATATTTTTAAGATGAACTTTATAATCTTCTAAGGTGTTTTTCATCGATACAACTTGTGCACAATATGCACTTGCTGCAATATATTCAGCTTCGGTTGTTGATAGTGCAACCGAGTTTTGTTTCTTAGATAACCGGGAAACAAGGGCTTGTCCTAAAAATTGACATGTTCCTGATGTGTTTTTTCTATCTAGTCTACAGCCAGCAAAGTCCGCATCAGCATAAGCAATTAACTCAAGATTCTTTGTTTTTGGGTACCATAATCCTAGATTTGTGGTACCATTAAGATATCTAAGTATTTTTTTAACTGCTTTGAGATGAGATATCTTAGGGTTTGATTGAAATCTAGCACAAAGTCCTACACTGAACATGATGTCTGGTCTAGTTGCAGTGAGGTAAAGCAAACTTCCTATCATACCCCTATAAGTTTTTTGATCGAAGATTTCTCCACTTTCATTAATTTCTAACTTAGTGGAGGTGCTCATAGGAGTGTTAATAGCCTTTGAGTTATTCATATTAAACTTTTTAGTAAATTCATAGCATATTTAGTTTAACTAATAAAGATGCCATTGCTTAGTTGTTTGATTTGTAAGCCTAAGAAGAATGTTAATTCTCCCATTAAACTCATTTCGAATTCAAGACTCATAGTTTTAGCAAACGATTCACAAAGAGATTCATTCGTGGAACCAAAGATACTATCGTCAACATAAATCTAAACAATGAGAAAATTATTTTCAAAATTCTTGATGAATAATGTAGTATCAACCTTGCCTTTTGTGAAATTATTTTCAATAAGAAAAGAACGAAGTCTCTCATACCAAGCCCTCGGGGCTTGTTTTAAACCATAGAGAGCTTTGGTTAATCTAAACACATGATTAGGGAGGCTATTATTTTCAAATCCAGGAGATTGTTCAACATAGACTTCTTCGGAAATAAAGCCATTAAGAAAAGCGCTTTTAACATCCATTTGAAATAACTTAAAATTATTACTACTAGCGTAGGCAAGGAGCATTCTTATAGCTTCTAATCGAGCCACAGGAGCGAAGGTTTCTTCGTAATCGATACCTTCTTCTTGGTTGAAACCTTTGACCACTAATCTAGCCTTGTTTCTAACCATGATACAATTTTCATCTTGCTTGTTTCTAAAGACCCATTTAGTACCAATAACTAAATGGTCATTAGGCCTAGGAACAAGCGTCCACACCTCATTTCTCTAAAATTGATTTAATTCATCTTGCATTGCGAAAATCCATGAATCATCTTTCATGACTAGGAGAGATGCAGCAAAGATATGAACACATTTTGCAGTTATGATGGAAATCAGAATATAAGCGCAAACTGAAATACGACGTTCGTACGATAAAAGCGATTTCAGTATAAAAGCTGATTCGTAAACCACTTTAACTTGAGATAAGGCGAGATGCAGTTAAAGCAAAGATATAAAGTTAGTTTGCTATTATAATGGAAATCAAAACGTAAGCGCAAACTGAAATACGACGTTCGTACGATACAACTGATTTGCGTCTTAAACCTCGATTCGGAAAGCACTGAACTTTGAAACACGTTCGTAAAAACACAGAAGGCAATAAGCTATTGAGGAGGATTGCAGTAAAGATAAGATGCTCAAAGTAAATACAAACTGAGATTTAGAGTGGTTCGGTCAATCTTGACCTACTCCACTTTTGGCTTCCTCCACCGACGAGGTCACCGACATCAACTAGAGGCCTTCCTTCAATAGGCGAAGGCCAACCACCCTTTTACAGTTTCACTCCTTTTGACGGGCTTAGGAGACAACCCTTACAGAATTTTCTCTCCTCTCTTTACAACTCAGAACTTGAAAGAAAAGAGGGAGAAGAACTTTTGGCCTTTACAACAATTTTGAGCTCTAAGAATCACAGAAAAAGATCAAGATTTCAGTGTAAGTTCATGTTCTTTCAGTGCTGAATGGGTGCGGTATTTATAGGTTCCAACCTAGTTCAAATTTGGAGCTCAAAACTATCAATTCCCGGAATTCTGGGACCAGGCGGTTGCACCTCCTGACTGGAGCAGTTGCACCGCCCGGCAGAGCTCGAAGACTAAGCCTTTGGGCGGTGCTACCTCCTGTCAGGGGCAATTGCACCTCCTGCCAGAGCTCGAAGACCGAGCTCAAGCGGTTGCACCTCCTGACTGAGGTGGTTGCACCGCTTGGCAGAGCTCGAAGACCGAGCTCAGGCGAAGCCACCTCCTGTCAGGGGAGGTTGCACCGCTCAGTCTCGCTTGGAGACTGAGCCCCAGGCGGTGCCACCGCCTGGCTAGAGCGGTTGCACCTCCCAGTCTCGCTCGGAGACTGAGCCCAGGTGGTGCAACCTCCTGCCTTGGGCGGTTCAACCACCTAGCAGAACTCAGGGTCTGAATGGGTTGATCCATTCAGCCCAATTTGGGTTTTTCAGGGGCCCAATTACCCCAAGATTAAGTTAATGGGATCACCTCCCATTTCCAACTTAATCAATGTGCTAACTATGATTTTTCCTAAGACATTTACTGCAACTTGCTCCGGTGCGTCAATCGCTTCTTTCGGTGAGCTTCCGACAAACTTCCGTCGATCATCCTATGAACCCTCGGTGATGCTCCTGCGGACTTCCAGCAAACTCCTGGACTTGCGACGATTCACTTGGCGAGTTCCGATGAGCTTCTTTGGCAAGCTTATGGACTTCTCGGATTTGTTCCCGCAGAACCTCCGACGATTGTCCGAACTTCCGTCGAACTATCGAACTCCCAACGTGATCATTGTCTTGACTCTAGCGCAACTCCTACTGCATGTCTCACTTTCATTGTAGTTAATCCTGTACACTTATCTCAACATATAGATTAGATAACAAATGACAATTAACTTCATCATCAAAATTCGAGATTCAACAAAAATAAGATATGCAACAGGAGTTGCGCCGGAGTCAAGACAATGATCACGTTAGGAGTTCGAGAGTTCGACGGAAGTTCAGACAGTCATCGGAGGTTTTGCGGGAAAAAATCCGAGAAGTCCATGAGCTTGCCAAAGAAGCTTGTCAGAACTCGCCAAGTGGATCGTCGCAAGTCCAGGAGTTTGCCGGAAGTCCGCAGGAGCATCACCGAGGGTTCATCGGATGATCGACGGAAGTTCGCCGGAAGCTCGCAGGAAGAAGCGATTGACGCACCGGAGCAAGTTGCAGTAAATGTATTAGGAAATATCGTAGTTAGCACAATGATTAAGTTGGAAATGGGAGGTGATCCATTTAACTTAATCTTGGGGCAATTGGGCCCCTAAAAAACCCAAATTGGGCCGAATGGATCAACCCATTCGGACCATGATTTCTGCCAGGCGGTTGAACCGCCCAAGCCACGAGGTGGCACCGCCTGGGCTAAGTCTCCAAGCGAGACTGGGCGGTGCAACCGCCCCAGCCAGGAGGTGGCACAACCTGGGCTCAATCTCCGAGCGAGATTGGGCGGTGCAACCTCCCCTGACAAAGGTGGCACCTCTTGGGCTCGGTCTCCAAGCTCTGGCTGAGCGGTGCAACCGCCTCAGTCAGGAGGTGGCACTGCCTGAGCTCGGTCTTCGAGCTTTGGCAAGAGGTGCAACCGCCCCTAACAGGAGTTGGCACCGCCCAAAGGCTCAGTCTTCGAGCTCTGCCAAGCGATGCAACCGCTCCAGTCAGGAGATGCAACCGCCAGATCCTGGAATTCCGGGAATTGACAGTTTTGAGCTCCAAATTCAAACTGGGTTGGGGCCTATAAATACCCCACCCATTCAGCACTGAAAGGGCACTGAATATACACCAAAATTTTGATCTTGTTCTGTGTTTTTTAGAGCTCAAAATTGTTGTAAAGGCCAAAAGTTCTTCTCCCTCTTTTCTTCCAAGTTCTGAGCTTTAAAGAGAGGAGAGAAAATTCTGTAAGGGTTGTCTCCTAAGCCCGACAAAAGGAGTGAAACTATAAAAGGGTGGTTGGCCTTCGCCTATTGAAGGAAGGCCTCTAGTTGATGTCGGTGACCTCGTCGGTGGAGGAAGCCAAAAGTGGAGTAGATCAAGATTGACCAAACCACTCTAAATCTCGGTTTGCATTTACTTTGAGCATATTATCTTTACTACAAACCTCCTCTAAAGCTTATTGCTTTCTGCACATATACGATCGGGTTTCAAGCTTTGCACTTTCCGAATCGGCGTTTAGACGTAAAACAGTTTCATCGTACTATCATCATATTTCTGTTTGCGTTTACGTTTTGATTTCTATCATAACTGCAAACTACCTTTATATCCTTGCTTAAACTGCATCTCGCTTAATCAAGTGATTTACGAATCAGCATTTAGACGTAAATCAGTTTATTTGTACGAATATCATATTTCAATTTGCGCCTACTATCTGATTAGAATCATAACTGTAAACTACATTTATATCCTTGCTTAAACTGCATCTCGCTTAACTGTAAACTGCATTTAAGAAGTACTGTTGCACTGCTGTCCTAGACTGTTGGCTGCTACCGACCGTCGCATCTGAAACATGTACTGGCTCTGCTGTGGCGAAAATGGGTAAATGATCCCAATGAACGAAGAAAAAAAACAACTGTGGAGGTGTATAAGAAGACGTCACGGTCATCAACTTGTTTGCAAGTAAAGCTGTTCCTCTCCTGGTGGTGGCTCAAATGGAATCTGAATCCACTGCTATATCTCGTTATGAGGTCCGGCAAACATAACTTGGTCATCCTTTTCTTAATAAGTGGACAACCACAGCAGGTGAAGGAGGGGTCTACTTCCCCAAGTGCTACCATATAATAAAAATAATGATGCATGCTTCCAGTAACATCACTGTAACCTAATTTTTCGAAGGTCATACATGCATGGGTCCCTCCCTCCCTCCCTCCACTTGTCATCTAGGTGGCCATGCCACTTGATCCTACAGTCTGGTGTTCCATTGCAGGAGTAGACTTGTCCCCTCCCTCTCATTCTTTGCTTTCATCTTCGCTCTATATTGTTATCCCTTTGCTGTTTGTGCAATTTGGGGTGGGTGTAATCGACAACAGGAAAAGAAGAAAGCGATTTCATCTTCTTGTCAGCAATAGATAGAGTGCTGAGTTGGGGACGCCCTAACTAGGAAGGTTTATTCCTGATATTTAATGACGCGGTCAGACATTAAGTGGCATCCGCTATCATAATTGACATTATGACCGTTCGTCTTATTGCTTTCCAGCCACGGTTCTCAGAGTGATGCTCTACAAACCCAGAGCCACGTTTCAATACATTAGGGAGAAAGGAAGGCTTCATTTAAATTTATTTCAGAGTTAACTCTAACGTATTGAAAACAATATATATATATATATATATATATATATATACATATATATATATATACATATATATATATACATATATATATATATACATATATATATATATACATATATATATATATATACATATATATATACATACATATATATATATATACATACATATATATATATATACATACATATATATATATATATATATATATATGTTGAGGGGTTTATGACTTGGCAGTACACAACCCAACTTTAATTTGAGCATTAAAATTTTCTTTTCAAAGAGATTTGATTATAAAACAAGTAGACAATGCGAAACTCAAGTATTGTTCATGTTTATGGATCGTAAGATGTGACATGTTTTTCCATTTGGTCCAACAAAGAAAGCATCTGGGGTAGGAAGATCACTGTAGAAAAATGAAAGATGATCTAAATATGAGCAAGTGGGTCAGTGAGTTTGTCTTCTTCCTCCTTATGATTGAATACTGTCTGCACGACTGCTATATAGGCTCAACCTAATCGATTTTGCACCCACATAACAAGGATTAGAAAAAGATCACAATTCTCCTAACCATTAATTTCCTCCATATCATTAACTACAGTGAAGGATATTTATTTCCCTTCGATTTTTGTCACGTTTTGTCCTGATTAGGGTGTCGGTTCTGTGTATTTTTTAGCTTTTTTTATTTTATTTCGTGAAGTTTCAAAGGGTCTTATCAAAATATTAATTTCTCCTGTGGAACTCCAGGACAATAGAATTGAAACCGGGGTCCCACTGTTTGCTTGGAATTCTGTGGCCCTTTCCAATTCATGGGCCATTCAGCCTCACAAATGACAACGGAGATCCAAATGAGACTTCCTACAAGCTTAGCTGCTGTATTCTTTTCAGATTGGACAACACCCAAAGTGAAACCTCCGTAAATGTGATGAGAAAGAACGTCAAATCCTGTAGCATCCTCATGGAGGATTAATTTCATATCTTTTGGCTACAGGAAGTATACTTATGAGTGACTTCTTCTCACTCTCTCTATGCATATAGCACCCATGGAACATCAAAGTTCTCGGTCCTACAACCTCCATATATATCAAACTATTACCAGTTCCAGACGATGGTAGGAGGTATCCAACTTGAATATTCCCCATGGAAGTCCCACTCCAGTTCATCACTTGGAGAAGAGGTCCCCCAAACTAGTGCATGGTAGCAGGTCAACTTCATGGATCTTTCTATAACTAGATCTTGTCCCCCTGCCCTTCAAGTAATGATAACTCACCTTGACAACATCCTCCAGCAGCAGTAGGAATAGTTGGGTCGAGATAGTACTGAGACTGTACTAATTAGTGCTATCAACGCCATTGCCTTTCTCGCAGAAAATGCTTGGTGACTAGACTAACCATACACAGGATCATATGAGAGGAGAGAAGGACGCCAACTCTAAAAGATTTGGTGGTTTGGCCAAGTAAACCTACGTCCATTCGTTAGGCTATATACTGCTTGAGTTCATTCTTAGCCAACCACAATTACCTCATTAGATATATCTTCTGTCCACTAAACTTTTTAACATGATAGGACAAACTTTATAATAAAACACACACACACTCTCTCTCTCTCTCTCTCTCTCTCTCTCTCTCTCTCTCTATATATATATATATATATATATATATATATATATATATATATATATATATCACACACCCCTGTGTATAATGAGTGCTAAAGCTAGATGAATATGGGCATGTGAAACTCTGCGACACTATTGCAGGCTGGGCTTTGTATTGAATGATGTAAATGTATTGGAATGTAAGCAAAAATAAATTCTTTTTTGCTCTGAAAAAAAAACGGCTAGTTGGCTTGTTGCTTTTTAGATAAGAACTAAAACATCACCAACTCGAAGCAAGTCATGTCAAGTGTGAATCAATTAATAGCTAGAAACATGATCAGTAAAAGCACCAGTACAAAAGTAGCACATATCTAACGACTATACTGAGGAGGGTTACTGTTATGGTGAGTGCTCGAGTGTAGTCAACTTTAGAGAAGCTACAATCGCAGAGAATAGGAACTGTCCTGCTTTTGAATGTGATTTGAGATGGTACAAGTACCATCGACGAAACAGTTAATTTTAATACAGTGAAGGCTCTACTTTCAATTATGCTAATGAAAATATGCAACATCATTCTTGTCAATATCTATATTATGAAAATTTTATTATTTCATCATGATATTTTGCAAATTATTTCAATTTTAGTTCTTCAAGGATTAAATAAGATGGTATTGATCAATGGATGGAAGAATCATTTTAAGTTTTATTATTAACAAGTTTTAAGCATTTTTTTCTTTCCTAAAATTTTATCTTTTTAAATTTGGTTAATGATTCATTTTAACCTATGTGATTTTGATCATGGACTACTTATACTCTTATAGTTTATTCATATCTAAAATAACCCTTATATTTAAAAAAATATAGTATATAAACATCTTCTGTCAACTTTATTTAATAGACGTTAAAGTTTACTTATAATACTGATTTATAATAAACTATTAACATAATGATACGTATAATTTAAGTTTATAAAAAGGATTCATTTTAGTCTTTGTGATTTTGGTCATGAACCAATTAAACCCTTACGGTTTTGTTTGTGTCTAAAATAACACAAATTTAATTTTAAAAAACATAGCATATAAGCTACTTTTGTCAAGTCTGAGTTAATAGATGTTAAAGTCTACTTACGTGATATATTAACTCATAATAAATTATTAATATAATAATATATAATTTAAGTTTAAAAAAAAATTTATCTTATCGAGGAAGAGAAAGCGACGGAGGCTATAGCGATGGACAAAGGCAAAGAGACAAAGGTAGGAGAGGCCGGAGACAGAGGTGAGGGAGAGCTGGTCCACCACATCGGAAGTGCGACGGGTGAGGGCGTAGGAGAGGAGAGTACGAAGTGGGAGGTGATGGGGACGAATATACCAAGGAGGAGAAAGAGAGACTAGGAGACCATTGTATGTCTAGCGTTGGACTGGTCAATGCATATCTACCATAGGTAGGACTGGAAGCTACTAAGCTTATCGTTAGCATGGAAGAAGTTGCATGCGTATGATGCCCTACTAAATAGCAACAACTCGATGTTGTTGCTGGTGGTGGCTACCATGATGATTCCTCCTCCCATCATTAATGGTGGTATCAATTTTTTCGATTTAAATTATATATATTATTATATTAATAGTTTATTATGAGTCAACATGTCACGTAAATAGACTCTAATATATATTTACTTAGACTTAACTAAAGGGGCTTATATATTATTCTTTTGAAAATATAGGAATCATTTTAGATATGAGTAAAATCGTAAAACTTAAATGCTCAATAACCAAAACCACAAGGGCTCAAATAGATTTTTTTTAATTTAAATTACATGTGCTATTATAGTTTATAATGTTAATATTAGGATCAAGAGTGGCACTAAGAGGGGGAGGGTGAATTAGTGTAGTGGAAAACTTTCACGATTTCAAAAGTCTATGTTTCGATTAGAATCGATTCCAATGAAAATTGTTTCGTAAGGAGTTTAACTTAAAAGCATATGTGAGTGTAGAGAAGGCAGTAAGAAGGTAATGTAGCTTGCAGTAATGAAACTTGCACAAATTGAAAAGCAAACTAGAATTTAGAGTGGTCCGATCTTTGTGACCTACATCAACTTTCGGATTTCTCCTCTGTCAAGGTCACCGGCGTCTACTAGAGGTTTTCCTTCAATAGGCGAATACCAATCACCTCTTACAGTGCTTTCTCCTTTTCACGGGTTTAGGAGAAAACCCTTATAAGTCTCACACCTCTCTAGAATGATCTCAAAACTTGGAAAGAGAGGAAGAGAACTCTAGCACTTATTTATAACACTTTTACACCCCAACAACTCAAGATTATCTCAATACTTTCATGCCCTTTTATGCAGAAAAGGGTGGGGTTTTTATAGGCTCCAATAGCTTCAAAAATGGAGCTAAAAAGTATTTAATTCTAGATTTTCGAGGTCCTAGTGATACCACCGCCATTACTGGGCGATACTACTGCCTGCAATCTGACACTAGGCAGTACCACTGCTCAGTCTGGATGGTACCACCGCTTGATAGAGCTCAGAGATCGAGCTCTAGTGGTACCACCGTTTGACAAGAGCGGTACTACCACTGACAGCAATAACTGCCGACGGTACCACCACCCAGACCACCTGGGGTGTTGCTTTCCAAGCGATGCCACCACTAGCGATGCCACCACTTCCCTGGTGGTGCCACCACCGGCTAGGAATTCAGCATCTTGGTTGGGCCTTGACTTTGGCCCAAACCAGCCCAACTCGAGCCCAATTGGCCCCTTGTTAGGATCGGAGCAGCACTAAGGGGGGGGGGTGAATTAGTGCAGCGGATTAAAACTTATAAGTTTAAAAATAAATTCATAAATACAAGGAGATTCCGTTTCGATAGTAACTTGAGTAGATGAAAACCGAAAGCTTGCAGTAGTGTAAAGAACAATTTCAGGAAAGTAAGAACTCACACATTCCAGGAATACACCAATTTAAAGTGGTTCGGTCAAAATGACCTACATCCACTTGCGAAGCCTTCTTCGAAGAGGCTCCTAACTTCCACTAGCAAATCACTTTGAAGGAGAAGGACAAATACTCCTCTTACAACCTTTTACAAGTGGTTCACACTCTTACAAGTTTTCAACGAGAAAGAAGGAGGTGAACACTCAAGCAATTGAAAAACAAGACTTGCTAAAAACATTTCTAAGGCTTTATCTTAATTTCTTACTCTTTAAAGGTTGTATTCTCTATTGAGAATTGATGGGTATTTATAGGCCCCAAGAGGATTCAAATTTAGACTCCAAATTTTGAATTCTCTTGGGTTTCCAAGGTTGGCGGTGCCACCGCCTGTCAATTTCAACATTGACAGAGTTCTGGCGGTGCCACAGCCGGAACTCTCAGGTTCTGGGCGGTGCCACCGCCCGAACTCTCGGGTGCTGGGTGGTGCCACCACCCAGTCCGGTGGTACCACCGCTTGATACTTCAGGCTCTGGGCGGTGCCACCGCCTACACTATTTCAGCTCACTGGTTGGGCTCCAAACTTGGCCCAAACTAGTCCGAACTCTGGCCCAATTGGCCCCTAACCGAGTTATAGGATTAACCCTTAATCCTAACCCTAATTACATGCAAACTACGAGCTTAAGAGAGAGTCCTAAGCAAGTTTTTAATTGGCAATGTCGAGTTTCCTTTCGACGAACTTTTGGCGGACTTCCGATACACCCTTGGATTTTTTCCGGCGGACTACCAATAGGTTCCCGGTCTTGTGGCGAGTTCAGCGAGTAGCCAAGCCCTCTTGGTGATCTCTGCGAACCTCCAACGATCTCTTCGGTGGACTTCCGAAAACTCCGATAAGTCCCCGATTTCTTCTTGGTTGGTTCTGGCAGCATCTCCGACGAATCTTTGGACTCTTGAACACCCATCGAACTTGACTCCGATAGACTTGCTTTATGTCTTCAAGCTTTCATAGTTAATCCTATATACTTAAAATAAAACTTCGATCGAGACAATTAATACAAAGCAATAATTAAGTTGTCCGGCATGTCATTGGTCCTACGACGCTTTATTCGATTCTTCGACACATCATCCTCTCTTGCGGCATATTGCCCAATTGGCTAGTTAACTCCACAACTCCGATATCCTTAGTGCAATACCCGCTCTTCTTGGCCCGATGCCTGAATCCATGGCCCGAAGTCTTCTGTCAATACGTTGATTGATCCGCCGGCCCGACATCCAATCTTCTAACATGTTCCTCCGACACAACATGATTTTCCTACTTTAATTGTCTCATCTTGATCGAAGCATCCTACGTCACTCAAAATGCAGATTAAATTATAAATACATATCAAGTGGTTTCATCATCAAAATATGAGATTCAACAATCTCCCCCTTTTTGATGATGACAACCACTTGATGACGGAGTTAACCTTAACTCTCGGAATTTAAATAAACTCCCCCTATCAATATGCCGTATTGATAGAAACTCTTGGATTCAAAAATCCAAGCAACATGTCATGATCAAATCATAACATGACCTCAACATACTTCTCCCCCTTTGTCATCAACAAAAAGGAGAAGTGTCACTTCCTATGTGTTTGAGAGATGAATTCAACCTATTGCATGAAAAACATAATATCAAGTTTTATCATCATGCAATTTGTAAGCTTGAAAATTTAGCAAATGCTACATCATACAGGCTAGCAAAAATTTAGCAAGTGCTATATCACATTAGAATATGTAAGCTATCAAGTTTTAGATATATAAGATAGTAAAATAGCATGTCCTACTTTACAACATTTTACAACATTTTAGAACATGCAAGCTTGCAGTTTTAAGATGTTCAAAAAGCAACTCTTGCTTCTTGAAATATGCAAGTTGCAAGCTATCAAATTTTGCTTCCTTTTTCAATGTTTGAGCTTGCAATTTTTCTTCCATTGCAAAGTGCAAGTTTAGCATGTTTAGCATCTTGAGATAGCAACTGTTTGTTTCTCTTTAGACTACAAGCTAGCAATTTTTATGATATGTAAGTTTTACTACATACAAGCTAGCAAAAATTTTGAAAGCAAATGCAAGATAGCTATCTTGTGTAAGCTTATGATTCTTGCTTCTTATTGCAATGTGCAAGTTGCAAGTTTTGCTTATTGAGATAGGCAAGATAGCACTTTTGTAATTTTTGTTTGGCAAGCTTGTGATGTTCAAGATAACAAGCTCTTTCTTCTCTTTTGAGAAGTGTCATTTTTGCTTTCTTTGCAAAGTGCAAGATAGCAAAATGCCAAACTAGCAAGAGATAATGTTTTACATGAGGCAAGCAAACAATTTGGCAAGTGTTACATTTGCATCTTCTTTTTAGAGGAGTGTAATTTTTGCTTTCATCTTGAATTGTGTAAGCTAACTAGTTTGCCTCTTTTCATGATGTCCACGTTAGAATTCTTGCTCCCCCTTTGTCATTATCAAAAAGAAGGGAAGACCCTTTTTTCAATTTTCAGATTATGACAAAGGTAAGTATCAATTTTATTTGTGCATCATTATATATTCAAATTAAAACATACACAATTTCAAAAACCTTATTTTTCATGCACGATACCGAAAAATAAATCAATCATCATTATTGGGTATATCATACATGATACTCAAACATTAAAATTTTTAAGCATTTATCAACATGTTGATCATGATACCAAACATTCATCATTTAAAGCATTCATGATACATATCATATGCAATACATTATGTACATCATTGTCATAAGTATTGCATGCATCATTTCAAATTCATGAATATTTCATCATTGCATGCATCATGCCAAATCATAAAATATACAATCATCATTAATGCATGATTCCTAATCATCATTTATTTTGCAACATGATGGTACCAAATTTGTCAAATTACATTCTACCATACATGATCGAAACCTCTTATTTGTATACATCAAAACAAATTAATGAATATTTCATGTATTCTTATCATCACATAAGGAATATCAAGAAGAATTATTAGGTGATGAGATAAACATTTCATGAATACAAGGAATTGCATAAAAATCATATCATGAAAGATTAGAACATGTGAATACCAAAAGACATGATTTCTTTTTGAAAAACCTACTCCATAATTAATCAAAAAAAAATCTTAGGAGAACGATTAATGAAAAAATCTTAATTCATAATAAATCTTAATTTGTAAATGTCACGGAACCAAGATCATGATTTTGGATAAAACTCATTCAAATTCAAATCACCAAAAATCATTTTTATGGTTCACAAAGTTCGTAACATAAGTAGATTCATGATTTCATTGATAATATATTTTCCTCTTTTTTAAGTATTTCATTTTGAGTGATTGATTTCATTTTAGCATGCTTTTTCTTTTATGTTAAACATGCATCAACGTTTAGGATCGAAAAATGAATTTCATCATAAAACCATCAAGATCAATAGATTCTAAAAAATGAACTATTATGATCAAGAAAATCCGAAAATGAAATTTAACACTTTCATGCATTCGGACAAGGTTTTGCTATAGATTTTCAAGTTCAATCATGAAGATAAAACATGCTCATGATCATAAAAAATTTTTGTATCCAAAACACATAATTTCCAACATGTTATTAAGGCATGTAATAGTGTAAAATCATCATGGCAATTAAGTGATTTGAACATTGAATCAAGAAAGTTCAAAAAATAATCTTAACAAGTTCATGCATTCAAATACATTTTTGCCATAGTTTTTCAAATACACTCATGAAAATAACACATGCTTATCATCATGTATAGCTTAAAATCTCATGCATAAAATTGTTAATCAAAATATTTAATATTACATCATTATGCATTTCTTCGAATCAAACATGATTTTTTTTTTAATCAAAATGGAAATCAATGTAATACACATTATTACTTCTTAACCATGATTTCATATTTTCAATCAAAATCATTTTATTTGTTTATCATAAAATATGCAATATTATCATTTTCGAAATTACTTGGCATGATCATAATTTTTTTTTAAACATGTAATTTTTAAGCAAATTAATTCTAAACTAAAAAAGAAAATACATCATGAGAGCATCAAGTAATTTCAAAATAAATTAGGGGGATTTCGATTACCTCATCATTGAAAGCGGTTAAGGCGTAGTTTGTCACCTCGCCTTTCTTGATTTTCTCCTCGTCTTCGGAGGAGCTCGATTCATCCCACTTTGTGTTCTTCTTCTTTGGCCTCTTCCTTCGTTCAAGTTTATTATTTATTTTAGATTTTTGTTTAATAAGCTTATTAAGATTTAGTGTTCGAAGTTTAAGTTCATCATTGTCCTCATCACTTGAGTCATCGCTCAAGTGGTATTCATTTGTCCGGAGTTCCAAATCCTTCCTGTTCTTTGGAAGGTGATTTTGTTCATCATGTTCATCATGTGCATTGTGCACCATTTCATATGTCATCAACGAACCAATTAGTTCTTCAAGTGGTAAGTTGTTTAGGTTTTTAGCTTCTTGTATTGTAGTTACTTTTGAATCCCACTTCTTAGAAAGAGAACGCAAAATCTTGTTTACGAGTTCAAAATCCGAAAAACATTTTCCAAGAGCTCTTAAACTATTGACAACATCCATGAAACGGGTGTACATGTTGCCTATAGTCTCGCTTGGTTGCATTCGAAAAAGCTCAAAATCATGCAATAAAATGTTAACTTTTGAATCTTTGACTCTACTGGTTCCCTCGTGCGTGATTTCAAGTGTTCGCCAAATGTCAAAAGCCATTTTGCACGTAGAAATCTGATTGAACTCATTTTTGTCCAAAGCGCAAAATAAGGCATTCATAGCCTTTGCGTTTAAAGAAAAATACTTCTTCTCTAAATCCGACCATTCGTTCATTAGTTTAGAGGGAAGTTGAAAATCGTTTTCAACGATATTCGATAAATCCAAATTCATAGAAATCAAGAAAACTCTCATTCGAGTTTTCCAATAAGTGTAATCCAATCCATTAAACAATGGTGGACGAACAACCGATAAGCCCTCTTTAAAACCATGAAGAGCCATTTCTCTTAGGTGTAAATCCAAAATGAGAAATACCGGGCTCTGATACCAATTGTTAGGATCAAGAGCACTAAGAGGGGGGGGGGGGGGTTTGAATTAGTGCAGCGAAAAACCTTCTACGATTAAAATAAATTGTGTTCGTTCGATAAAAGTGATTTCAGTAAGAAAGCCAATTCGTAAATCACTTTAACTTTTGATTAAGTGAGATGTAGCAAAGATATAAATACAGTTTACAGTAATGGTTCAAATCAGATAGTAGGCGCAAACTGAAATATGATATTCGTACGAAAAAATTGATTTACGTCTAAATGCTGATTCGTAAATCACTTGATTAAGCGAGATGCAGTTAAAGCAAGGATATAAAGGCAGTTTGCAGTTATGATAGAAATCAAAATGTAAACGCAAACTGAAATATGATGATCGTACGATAAAACTGATTTACATCTAAACGCCGATTCAGAAAGTGCAAAGCTTGAAACCCAATCGTATATGCGCAGAAAGCAGTAAGCTTTTGAGGAGGTTTGCAGTAAAGATAAGATGCTCAAAGTAAATGCAAACTAAGATTTAGAGTGGTTCGGTCAATCTTGACCTACTCCACTTTTGGCTTCCTCCACCGACGAGGTCACCGACGTCAACTAGAGGCCTTCCTTCAATAGGCGAAGGCCAACCACCCTTTTACAGTTTCACTCCTTTTGACGGGCTTAGGAGACAACCCTTACAGAATTTCATTTCCTCTCTTAATAGATTAGGACTTGGAAGAAAAGAGGAAGAAGAACTTTCAACTCATACAACACTTTTGAGCTCTAAAAATCACAAAGTAAAATCAGAATTTCGGTGGTTTCTAGGTGCCCTTTCAGTGTTGAAAGGGTGGGGTATTTATAGGCCCCAATCCAGTTTGAATTTGGAGCTCAAAACTATCAATTCCCGGAATTCCAGGATCTGGCAGTTGCACCGCTTGGCAGAGCTCGAAGACAGAGCCTTTGGGCGATGCCACTATTGAATCTCGGATTTTGATGATATAATCAATTGGTGGGTTAATTGATCTAATCCATATTATTGAGTTAAGTGTGCAGGATTAACTACGATAATCAGAAAACATAAAGCAAGGATACCGGAGTCGAGCTCGATGGACGTTTAAGAGACTGAAGAATCATCGGAGATGCTGCCGGAACCATCCGAGAAGAAATCGGGAACGTGTCGGAAGTTCGCCGAAGAAATCGTCGGAGGCTCGCGAAGATCACCAAGAAGGCTCGACTACTCGTTAAAGTCATCACAAAGATTGGGAGCTTGCAGGGAGTCCGTCGGAAGAAGTTCGTCGGAAAGCTCGCCGGAACAAGACTCGACGTTCGCGGTTAAAAAACTTGCTTAGGATGTTTTTTTTGTGTTATGTAGTTCACCTGTAATTAGGATTAGGATTAAGAGATAATCCTATATCCTGGTTAGGGGCCAACTGGGCTCAAAGTCAGATTTGGTTTGGGCGAAAATTAAGCCAAACCAATGAATCGGAAAGCCAGGCGGTGGAACCGCCTGGCTGGGCGGTGACACCTCCTTGGCTGGGCGGTTGCACCATCCAGCACCCGAGCGCTGGGCGGTGGCACCGCCTGGCTGGGCGGTGGCACCTCCAGCACCGGGAACCCTAAGAGAATTCAAATTTTGAAGCCCAAAATTTGAATCCTCTTGAGGCCTATAAATACCCCTCAAATCTCAGCAAGCATTTTGATTGAGAGAAAAGTCTTAGAAAGTCTTAGCAAGTCTTGTTTTCAATTTGCTAGAGAGTTCTCCTCCTTCTTTCTTATTGAAAATTTGTAAGAGGTTGAGCTGCTTGTAAAAGGTTGTAAGAGGGGTGTTTACCCTTCCATTTCAAGAGACTTGCTAGTGGAAGGTGGGAGCCTCATCGAAGAGGGGCCTCGCAAGTGGAGTAGGTCATTTGACCGAACCACTCTAAAAATCGGCGTAATCTCTGGTTTGCTCTTTATTATTGTCATTTACATTACTGCAAATCTTCTTACTGCTTTAGTTCCTTATTACTCTTGCTGCGCAACTTCAAGAATACGCCTTCAAGTTAAATTTCTCAAGTTTCGTTCTTAACGTACGAAAGATTTTGTTAAAATCGAAGTTTTAATCCGCTGCACTAATTCACCCCCCCCTCTTAGTGCCGCTCCGATCCTAACAAGTGGTATCAGAGCAAGGTTATCTCTCATATTTGGTTTAATACCCAAGAGAGATGGCTTACTCCGGCATGCAAGAGGGCCATTCTATTGCACGACCACCTTTGTTTAATGGGTCGGATTACACATATTGGAAGACTCGCATGAGAATCTTCCTCATTTCTATGGACTTTGAGCTTTGGTCTATTGTCGAGAATGGATTTCAAAAATCTTCTCTTCCGATGAGCGAATGGGATGAATCGGAGAAGAAGGTTTTTGCTTTAAATGCAAAGGCTATGAATGCCTTGTTTTGTGCACTAGACAAAAACGAATTTAATCGTGTTTCAATGTGTGATTCGGCTTTTGATATTTGGAGAACTCTTGAGGTCACTCATGAAGGCACTAGCCGAGTGAAAGAGTCCAAAATCAACATCCTTATGCACTCTTACGAACTTTTCCGAATTAAACCAAGTGAGTCCATCAGAGACATGTACACCCGGTTTACGGATGTCATCAATGGACTCAAAGCTCTTGGTAAAGATTTTACTAACTTTGAACTAGTAACTAAAATCTTAAGATCCCTCCCTAAAAGTTGGGATCCAAAAGTTACAGCCATTCAAGAGGCCAAAGACCTTAAAGCATTCCCTCTTGAAGAACTCATTGGGTCTCTAATGACCTACGAAATGACATGTCAAGCTCATGACGAGCTCGAGAACCCCCTTCCAAAGAACAGGAAGGATATGGCACTCAAATCACAAGAAGACCACTTGAAAGGAACATCAAGTGATGAGGACAGTGACAATGACATTGCACTTTTGACTCAAAAATTTAAAAAATATTTAAGAAAGAACAGATTTAAAAATAATATAAAAAATAAATTTGAACAAAAGAAGGACCAAGTGATTTGCTATGAATGCAAAAAACTGGGACACTATAAGAACGATTGTCCTCAAGCCAAAAAGAGAACATCAAAAAAGAAGGCATTCAAAGCAACGTGGGATGATTCAAGCGCATCCGAAGAAGAGGAGTCCAACACCGAGCAAGTTGCTCATTACGCGCTAATGGCGTTAGGAGAAGAGGTATGTGATTTATTTAATGAAGATTTATCTTTTGAAGAACTATCTATCGCTTTTCATGAATTATTTGATGAATATAGAACTGTTAGCAAGAAGTTAAGTATCTTAAAGAAAGAGCATGCTTTGCTACAAGATAAGTTTGATAGTCTTCAAACTCCTCCATGCTCTAAGTGTGAGCACTTAGAAGCAATAAAAAATGAAAATATGCTTCTTAAGGAAACCTTAAACAAGTTTAAGGTTGGTAGCAAAGGATTAGATATGATCCTTGCACACAAGGGTCACATCGCAAATAGAAATGGAATTGGATTTGTAAAAGGATTACATCAAAATCCTACCACTTTCATAAAAGGACCTACATTACATGTTTCCTCTTATATGAAATGCAACTTTTGTTGCAAATCCGGACATATTGCCTACAAATGCCTATTTAGGAAAATTAGTTCACAAAAATTAATATGGGTTCCTAAAGGAACTATAAAGAATTCAATCATAAATAACAAAGTTAGTGGGTCAATTTTTGAGGCACCCAAAATCAAATGGGTACCTAAAAATTATCCTCTTTTGTAGACAAACCCACAAGCTAGGAGCAAGAGATGGTATCTCGATAGTGGATGCTCAAGACATATGACTGGAGATCCATCTCATTTCTCTATGCTCACTAGCAAAGAAGAAGGGTACGTTACCTTCGGAGACAACAACAAGGGCAAAATCATTGGCAAGGGAACTATTGGTAACAAATTTAATTTTTCCATTGATGATGTCTTACTAGTTGATGGATTGAAACATAATCTCTTGAGTATTAGTCAACTATGCGATAAAGGTTACATCGTTAGATTTGAATCAAATATGTGCATTATTGAAAAACCAAATCATAACATGACTATGATTGCTTTAAAACAAAATAATGTCTATACCATCAATCTTGATGAACTAAGTAATGAAATGTGCTTCTCCGCCGTAAATGATGATGCTTGGCTTTGGCATAAGAGATTAGGCCATGCAAGCATGAAAACAATATCTAAGATCTCATCTCAAGAATTAGTACGAGGAATTCCAAATATAAAGTTTATTAAGGACAAAGTATGCGATGCATGTCAACTAGGCAAACAAATAAAAACAAGCTTCAAACCAAAAAATCAAATTAGCACTACTAGACCATTACAATTGATTCATTTGGACTTATTTGGACCAATTGATACAACAAGTCTAGGTGGAAGCAAATATGCTTTTGTGATTGTGGATGACTACTCTAGATACACTTGGACCTATTTCTTAGCTCACAAAAGTGATTGCTTCAAGTGTTTCTCTAAATTTTGTAAACTCACTCAAAACGAAAAAGGCTTCATGATTTCATCAATTCAGAGTGATCACGGTGGTGAATTCCAAAACCGTGACTTTCAAAATTTTTGCAAAAGTAATGGATACAATCACAACTTCTCAACTCCAAGAAATCCTCAACAAAATGGAATAGTTGAAAGGAAAAATAGAAACCTACAAGAAATGGCAAGAACTATGTTGAATGAACATAGTTTACCTAAGTACTTTTGGGCCGAAGCCGTAAATACGGCTTGCTACATCATGAATAGAGTCCTAATAAGACCATCCTTATCCAAAACTCCCTATGAATTATGGAATAACAAAAAACCAAACATCTCCTATTTTAAAGTTTTTGGTTGTAAATGCTTTATTTTAAATGAAAGGGATACTTTAGGAAAATTTGATGCTAAATCCGATGAAGGCATCTTTCTTGGTTACTCTTCCGTTTCTAAAGCTTTTCGGGTTTTTAATAAAAGAACTTTAGTAATTGAAGAGTCTATTCATGTAGTTTTTAATGAAATTTCTGATTTAAAGAAAAATGATTTTGATGATGATCTTAGTTTTGATAATTTGAATTTAAATGAACCCTCTCCTCAAAATAGCCATTTGAATGCATCTTCTTCCGAAATTTCTTTACCAAAAGAATGGAAGTATGTAGATGCTCATCCAAAAGAGCAAATTATAGGAGATACATCAAAAGGGGTTCAAACTCGTTCTTCTTTCAAAAATTTCTGTGCTAACGCCGCTTTCCTTTCTCAAATTGAACCTAAATGCATTGACGAAGCCTTAAAAGATGATTTTTGGATCATTGCAATGCAAGAAGAATTGAACCAATTTGAGAGGAATGAGGTATGGAAGCTTGTTCCTAGACCAAGTGACCACTTAGTCATAGGTACTAAGTGGGTCTTTAGAAACAAGCAAGACGAAAATGGTATCATGGTTAGAAACAAGGCTAGATTAGTGGCCAAAGGTTTCAACCAAGAAGAAGGTATCGATTACGAAGAAACCTTCGCTCCCGTGGCTCGATTAAAAGCCATAAGGATGCTCCTTGCCTATGCTAGTAGTAATAATTTTAAACTATTTCAAATGGATGTTAAAAGTGCTTTCTTGAATGGTTTTATTTCCGAAGAAGTATTTGTCGAACAACCTCCCGGATTTGAAAATTCTCTTCTTCCTAATCATGTATTCAAATTGACTAAAGCTCTCTATGGCTTAAAACAAGCTCCTAGAGCTTGGTATGAAAGGCTTAGTTCCTTTCTTATTTTAAATAATTTTACCAAAGGCAAGGTTGATACTACATTGTTTATTAAATATTTTGAAAATAATTTTCTTATTGTGCAAATTTATGTTGACGATATTGTGTTTGGCTCTTCGGATGAATCACTATGTGAATCATTTGCCAAATGTATGAGTCTTGAATTTGAAATGAGTTTAATAGGTGAATTAACTTTCTTTTTGGGATTACAAATCAAACAACTTAGTGATGGTATATTTCTTAACCAATCCAAATATACATTAGAATTGTTAAAATGATTTAACATGGATAATTCAAAAGCAATAAACACCCCTATGAGTACTGCGACTAAGTTAGATATGGATGAAAATGGTGAAAGTTTCGATCAAAAAACATATAGGGGAATGATAGGTAGTCTACTCTACCTCACTCTGACTAGACCGAATATTATGTTTAGTGTAGGACTTTGCGCTAGGTTTCAATCTAATCCTAAATTATCTCATCTTAAGAGTGTTAAAAGAATATTTAGGTATCTTAAAGGAACTCCAAATTTAGGATTGTGGTATCCAAAATCTGAAAAATTCGATCTAATAGCTTATGCAGATGCCGATTTTGGCGGATGCAGGATAGATAGAAAAAGTACATCCGGAACATGTCAATTTTTAGGACATGCACTTGTTTCTTGGACTTCCAAGAAACAAAATTCAGTTGCACTATCTACGGCGGAAGTCGAATACATTGCTGCAAGTGCATGTTGTGCACAAGTAATTTGGATGAAAAATACATTAGAAGACTATGGAATTCACCTTGAAAATATTCCCATAAAATGCGATAATACTAGTGCCATATGCCTTACTAAAAATCCAATTCAGCACTCTAGAACTAAGCACATCGACGTTAGGCATCATTTCATACGCAATTATGTTCTTAACAATGATGTTGTTCTAGAATTCATTGACACAAAGCATCAATTAGCAGATATATTTACAAAAGCTTTGAATGAAGACCAATTTGAATTCATCCGAAGGGAATTAGGCATGCTAAATTGTCCCTAAAATGAACTTCACAAAAAGGACTCGTTCTTTTCCCTTCGTTTATGAATTTGAATTCTTCCTTCTTCTTCAATTCAAAATGATCCATTAAAGTATAAATTATGATCTTGAGGGAAGAAGCTAAACAAAAGGAAGGAAGAAAATTTTTTTTTCTTTCCTCCGCGTGATGCTAGCGGTGGCACCGCCAGATCCGGCGGTTGCACCGACTGGCGCTCGGGCGCCAAGCGGTGACACCGACCGAGTCACCCTTTTAACCCGAGGGGTTAGGGCCGGCGGTGACACCGCCCCCAACCCAAAGAAAGACCTCTCCAAAACCCTCTCCCATTCCCTCTAACCCTCATTCTAACTCTTAGAAACATTGGAGAAGGATTCTTGGTGGTCCAAGCTTTCCATCTCTCAACATAATCTCCACAAGGTAACACTTGAAATCCCTCCTTTCTTTTCTCTTTCTCTTGCTTATTTTTCACAATTTCATCATCATCTTGTCTAGAAAATGGCTCCAAAGAGATCAAAAGGAATAAGGATTGAAGGAGATTCATATAACCATGACCTTTTTAGATCAAAAGAGGTAGCCCTTAGCTTTCCAAAATTTGAAACACGATGTGTCCATAAGGGAAAATACGTTGATTTGGATGAACTAGAGGACTTAGATCCCATTAAGTGGTTTGCTCAACTAGAAGCTCTACCTCTACTACAAATAGATGAACCAATCTATCCACGGTTAGTGAGATTGTTCTATGCCAACCTATATGAAGACAATGATAGCCTAAGCACTTACATTCTAGGAACACCCATTAGAATTTTTGACAGCACCATTTGTGAGCTAATTGGCATAACTGAAAAAGATAGGGGATGCTATTTTAAAGGTAAATGGGACGTCAAAAAAATAGGAGCAACCTATTCCGAAGCCGTGAAAACAATTTTTGCAAATCCAAACCTTGACTTCCTACCCAAGAGCTGTGAACACTTAATGCCTTTCAACTCTAAAATTCTTCATCACATTATCACAAGCATCATATTCCCCAAACAATTTCATCTTGACGAAGTAAGTCAATTAGAGATAGGAACCATGTATTGGATTATGACCGGTTAGCATAATTGTTTTGGGTACTTGATTCGCCAACACATGCAGGAAATTATGACTAAAGATACTATATTGCCATATGGGAGGTTAATCACTAGAATTCTTCATGCCTATGACATTTGCATTCCACCCGATGAAGAATCTATTCAAAATGATCGATATAACATAATAAATAAAAACCTGCTAAAAAAACTTAGGTGCACTTTTAGCAATGGCATATGGGTTAGGCAGCCTAGAAGGACGGATCCAATTCCTACACCAATAGAACAACCCGAAACACCAATTCTTATGGGAAGTGAATCTCCTCCTCCTAGTCCCTTTGGAGCAGCACCTTCAGCTCCTGTTTCCTCCTCTGAAGATATCATTATGGCGGAGCTATCTCAGATCAAATCACAGCAAGAACAAATTCAGAATCAACAAGTTGAAATTTTGAAGACACTATGACAGATGAATGAAAAAATAGATATCATGTATCAGCACTGTGGATTAATTCCTAAGGATTAAATTGATGTATCTTTTTATTCTGTCCTGTTTGCTTTTAAAAAATAAGTTCATGTTTGTCATCGATTGTACGATAACTGATCTTTCCTTTAGATAACTACTGTCTTAATATGTATAGATGATGATGTCTTTTGGATAAACTATTTCTGGCAAATTTGAATGATGAACTTTGATAAATGCTAAACCTTTTTCTATGATCATCAATTAGCTGGCTTGTCTCTTTTTGTTGATGACAAAGGGGGAGAAGTGATGACTTACACTAGAACGATAGCATGGCTAATATGAATTACAAAAACTTGTGTGATATGAATGTCTTATATGACTTGCAAATCCTTGAAAATATCACAAGATTGATATCATGAAATTTATATTGAAAATGTTTATCTTCTGTGTGATATGAATGTCTTATATGACTTGCAAATCCTTGAAAATATCACAAGATTGATATCATGAAATTTATATTGAAAATCTTTATCTTCTATCGTAGCAAAATTTGTCCCGTATCATTTAACTTATGATTTTCATCGAAGTTTCGTACTTACTATTGTTTAATGAGGATAACGATAAAGTTCTACGATTAGAACTTATCGGGTTATGCTTGAATCCAATGGGATGGAATTCAAGTGTTTTTTATCTTCTCATAATATGGCATATAGATAGGGGGAGTTATGTTTAACTCCGTCATCAATTGATTGTCATCATCAAAAAGGGGGAGATTGTTGAATCTCAGATTTTGATGATATAATCAATTGGTGGGTTAATTGATCTAATCCATATTATTGAGTTAAGTGTGCAGGATTAACTACGATAACCAGAAAACATAAAGCAATGATACCGGAGTCGAGCTCGATGGACGTTTAAGAGACCGAAGAATCATCGGAGATGCTGCCGGAACCATCCGAGAAGAAATCGGGAACGTGTCGGAAGTTCGCCGAAGAAATCGTCGGAGGCTCGCGGAGATCACCAAGAAGGCTCGGCTACTCGTTAAAGTCATCACAAAGATTGGGAGCTTGCAGGGAGTCCGTCGGAAGAAGTTCGTCGGAAAGCTCGCCGGAACAAGACTCGACGTTCGCGGTTAAAAAACTTGCTTAGGATGTTTTTTTTGTGTTATGTAGTTCACCTGTAATTAGGATTAGGATTAAGAGATAATCCTATATCCTAGTTAGGGGCCAATTGGGCCCAAAGTCAGATTTGGTTTGGGCGAAAATTAAGCCAAACCAATGAATCGGAAAGCCAGGCGGTGGAACCGCCTGGCTGGGCGGTGACACCTCCTTGGCTGGGCGGTTGCACCGTCCAGCACCCGAGCGCTGGGCAGTGGCACCGCCTGGCTAGGCGGTGGCACCTCCAGCACCGGGAACCCTAAGAGAATTCAAATTTTGAAGCCCAAAATTTGAATCCTCTTGAGGCCTATAAATACCCCTCAAATCTCAGCTGAGGTTACAACTTTTGAGAAGCATTTTGATTGAGAGAAAAGTCTTAGAAAGTCTTAGCAAGTCTTGTTTTCAATTTGCTAGAGAGTTCTCCTCCTTCTTTCTTATTGAAAATTTGTAAGAGGTTGAGCTGCTTGTAAAAGGTTGTAAGAGGGGTGTTTACACTTCCATTTCAAGAGACTTGCTAGTGGAAGGTGGGAGCCTCATCGAAGAGGGGCCTCGCAAGTGGAGTAGGTCATTTGACCGAACCACTCTAAAAATTGGCGTAATCTCTGGTTTGCTCTTTATTATTGTCATTTACATTACTGCAAATCTTCTTACTGCTTTAGTTCCTTATTACTCTTGCTGCGCAACTTCAAGAATACGCCTTCAAGTTAAATTTCTCAAGTTTCGTTCTTAGCGTACGAAAGATTTTGTTAAAATCGAAGTTTTAATCCGCTGCACTAATTCACCCCCCCCTCTTAGTGCCGCTCCGATCCTAACAGCCACCTCCTGTCAGGGGCGGTTGCACCTCCTGCCAGAGCTTGAAGATCGAGCTCAGGCGGACTTCCGGCAAACTCCTGGACTTGCGACGATCCACTTGGCGAGTTCCGACGAGCTTCTTTGGCAAGCTTATAGACTTCTCGGATTTGTTCCTGCAGAACCTCCGATGACTGTCCGAACTTCCGTCGAACTCTCGAACTCCCAACGTGATCATTGTCTTGACTCTGGCGCAACTCCTGTTGCATATCTTACTTTCATCATAGTTAATCCTGCACACTTAAACCAAAACTTCGATTGAGACAATTAATCCTAAGCAATTAACCAAGTTGTCCGGCATGTCATTGGTCCCTCGACGCTTCGTCCGATTCTTCGGCGCATCGTCCTCTCTTGCAGCCTATTGCCCAATCGGTCAGTTGACTCCGCAACTCCGATATCCTTGGTACAATACCCGCTCTTCTTGGCCCGATGCCCGAGTCCACAGCCCGAAGCCTTCTGTCGATACGTCGACCGATCCACCGGCCCAACGTCCAATCTTCTGACATGTTCCTCCGGCACAACATGATTTTCCTGCTTTAATTGTCTCATCCTGATTGAAGCATCCTACGTCACTCAAAACGCAGATTAAATAATAAACATATATCAAGTAGTTTCATCATCAAAATACGAGATTCAACACATATAACATGCATGAATTCAAAAATCGAAAGGAGAAGGGAAGAATTCAAGGGTACAAAGATTTCAACCATCTCATAAACAAATGAAGGATCAAGTCATAAATCCAAAATTCCATGAATCATTTCGGCAAATCTCCTTTTAAATAATAAAAAAGATCATCAAAGGAAATCTCATATTATTCCAAAAAATCAAGATCATGATTTTGATAAAACTCATTTCAAATTCAAATTATCGAAATCATTTTTATGGTTCACAAAATTCATAATATAAATAGATTCATGATTTCATTGATAATAGATTTCCCCCACCCCCCTCCCCCCCCCCATTTTTTTTTAAAGTGTTTCATTTTAAGTGATTGATTTTATGCTTTTTAAACATGCATCAACGTAACGTTGATCAAAAAATGAATTTCGTCATAAAACCATCAAGACCAATAAATTACAAAAATCATTATATATTACTTTAAAATCTCATGCATAAAATCGTCAAATCATGGTATCAAAATTTCAATAATTTCATTACAATTTTATTGCATTGGTTTCATTGAACATAATTTTGAATGATTCTTATAGATAACTAAAACTTCTTTAATTTTAATTTATATGATTGACTTTATATTAGCATTCTCAAATTTTGTTCTTACGTCGAAACCATACATCATGTTTGAAAACCAAAGATAAGGTTCATAAAAAATCAACAAGCCTTCCATTCAAAAGCCACGCATCGTCATTGAAAATCAATATGGAAATTGTCAAAATACACATTCTTGCTTCTCAAGCACATACATAAGATTAATCTTACTAGGTGTATAAGCATTAGATTTATAACTAACATTTTATTGTATTAACATAACACATGCAATTTTTAAGAAAATTAATCCTAAACTAAATTAAAAATAACTCATGAAAGTATTATGTAATTTTGAAATA
The DNA here is from genome assembly GCF_036884655.1 of Musa acuminata AAA Group. NCBI lineage: Eukaryota > Viridiplantae > Streptophyta > Magnoliopsida > Zingiberales > Musaceae > Musa > Musa acuminata. The sequence continues at coordinate 22,906,382 of NC_088343.1, read as the reverse complement.
AATTAGGAGGATTTCGATTACCTCATTGTTGAAAGTGGTTGAGGCGTAGTTTGCCACCTCGCCTTTCTTGATTTTCTTGTCTTCGGAAGAGCTCAATTCATCCCAATTTTTGTCCTTCTTGCGTTCAAACAAATAGTTTCATTCTTTTTGCTTTTTAATTTTTGTTTCATTTGTAGTTTAAGTTCACCATCACTTGAGTTTATGCTCGAGTGGTCTTCATGTGTTCTATGCACCAAATCCTTCCTGTCCTTTGGAAGGTTGTTCTCGAGTTTCTTTTTTATCACATTGTTCATTTCGTAGGTCATTAGAGACCCAATAAGTTCTTCGAGAGGGAATGTTTTAAGGTCCTTGGCCTCTTGAATAGCCGAAACTTTTGGATCCCAAATTTTTACTAGTCATAGGTGCCTAACAAGCCAATCACGTGAGTGATGGCACGTGTGACTTGATACAGAATCGTTTTTGCTTATTATATTTTGGCGTATATCACTTTATAAATATTGCATATATGCATATATATTGTGATGTCCTTGGATTTGTGCAATGGGAATCGAATCGTGATGAGATCACGATAATGAGATCGATTCACCATTAAACACATATCCTAAATAATCCCGGTCATAGGTTACTCAGAGGGACATCGTGATAACCGGACAAACTAGTGTGCTGTATACCCGTCCATATGATGGATGCAGCTAGTCTCATAGTTGCTCGAGTAGGGACCCTAGGGATACAGTATAGGTGCTCATTGGAGAATGAGTTTACTGATTGATCCACTTACGGAATGCTGGATGGTTGATGATGCCTTATTGTCAGACAGCGATTCTATAGTCCTAGTGGTGTATCTGGTCCTTAGACTTGAGACACCAAGGATGTCCTGTATTAGTGCTCCACTCTTTGATACCAGACTTATAGGTTTGACTGTCCCAGATCTAGTACAGTTGGTCATTGGGAGTGGTAGTCTACCTTACAAGGGCTATTGAGTGTCGATAGAGGATCATCTACTCTTGGCGTCATGAGAGGAATATCACATGTGTTCTTGCTCAGATAAATCCCTAGCCAGGGTCATTCGGGTTGAGAGAGAAAGAGTTCTCCGGGAGAATCCGATTAGAGCGAAACTCGAGCAGAAACTGTATGCGTTGCTAGTCATAAGTGCCCAGCAAGCCAATCACGTGAGTGATGGCACGTGTGACTTGATACAGAATCTTTTTGCTTATTATATTTTTGGCGTATATCACTTTATAACTATTGCATAAATGCATATGTATAGTGATGTCCTTGGATTTGTGCAATGGGAATCGGATCGTGATGAGATCACGATAATGAGATCGATTCACCTTTAAACACATATCCTAAATAATCCCGGTCATAGGTTACTCGAGAGGGACATCGTGATAACCGGATAGACTGGTGTGCTGTATACCCGTCCATATGATGGATGCAGCTGGTCTCATAGCTGCTCGTGTAGGGACACTAGGGATACAGTACAGGTGCTCATTGGAGAATGAGTTCACTGATTGATCCGCTTACGGAATGCTGGATGGTTGATGATGCCTTATTGTCAGACAACGATTCCGTAGTCCTAGTGGTGTATCTGGTTCTTAGACTTGAGACACCAAGGATGTCCTGTATGAGTGCTCCACTCTTTGATACCAGACTTATAGGTTTGGCTGTTCCCAGATCTAGTACAGCTGGTTATTGGGAGTGGTAGTCGACCTTACGAGGGCTATTGAGTGTCGATAGAGGATCATCCACTCTCGGTATCATGAGAGGAATATCCCATGTGTTCTTGCTCAGACAAATCCCTGGCCAGGGTCATTCGGGTTGAGAGAGAAAGAGTTCTCCGGGAGAATCCGATTAGAGCGAGACTCAAGTAGAAACCGTATGGGTCTGACAGCACCATGCTCGATATACGGTCTCTGGGATATTAGATGGATGAGGGACTATAGGTACATGGTAACTGAGGACAGACAGGTCCAATGGATTGGATTCCCCTGTATCGTCTGGGGACTACGGCGTAGTGGCCTAGTACTTCCGTAGTCGATGAGTCGAGTGAATTATTACAGAGATAATAATTCACTTAGTTAGAAGGAGTTCTGACAGGTATGACTCACGGCCAGCTCGATATTGGGCCTAGAGGGTCACACACATATGGTAGGCATTGCGATGAGTAGAGGTTCGGATATGAGATATCCGACGGAGCCCTTGTCTTATTGGATGCAGATCCAATACCCACTAGGGAAAGGACCCATTAGGGTTTTGACACGGGATCTCTATAAATAGGAGGGATTCACAGCCTCATAGGCTAGAGTCTTTGCTTGCCCTTCCTATTCTCCTCTCCCTCTCCACCTCAGAGTAGGCCTGGAGTTTTGAGGAGCGTCGTCGCAACCCTGCTGTGTGGATCACCGCTAGAGAGGAGGACGCTTGACCTCCTTCACCCTCTCCTGAGGATCTGCAAGGAAACAGGGATATACGATCTCCCTAGGTAACACAATCTCTATACGCAGTTTTGTGTTTTGCGGATTTTGCGCACCAATCTTCGCACGACGACGAACATCTTTTTGGGAATCGGGGATTTTTGTTTTCTTGTTCTTCCGCTGCGCATATGATGTCGCCCCCCATGATTTCCCAACAGTGGTATCAGAGCCAGGTTGTTCGTGCGAATGATTGGTTTTTGAACTGCGTGTGTTGTGTTTAGGAAGAATATTGACGTCAAAATCGTTGACGCAAAAGCAAGGAAGGGCAGCAACAGTTGCTGCCCTCGATCTGCATGCCTGCAGCCAGCCGCAGCCGCAGCTAGGCAGCACAGCGCCGGCGCATGCGCAAGCGCTGTGCCTGCAGTAGCCGGCCGGCGATCTGCTTGCAGCAGGCTTGCGGCCGGCGGGGCTGGCAGCCCGCGGGTAGAGGCGCTGCGGGGCAGCAGCGCGGGCTGAGGCACCGCAGGGCAGCGGCGCCTGTGGCCGCTGCTCCCACGGGCAAAAACCCCGCAGGGGCGACCGCCAGCGAGACAGCACCACCTGCGGGCGCTGACTCGCGGGCAGAACCGCCCGCGAAGGCGGCGGCGCCCGTGGGGGCGCCCACCTATAGCGGCAGCGACCCCAGCGGGCGTGCCACCTGCAGGCGAGGGCAGTGCCCTCGCCCTCGCCGCACAGGCCGCCGCCAGTAGGGTGGCGGCGGCGGCGGCGCAACAGCGAAAAGGGGAAAGGGTATTAGGGTTTTCTGCGCAAAAGACAGTTTTGCCCCTCGGAATTTGAGAAATTCCAGTTTCTGTCTTTTGTCCAAATTACAAAAATACCCTTAGGAATTGAGAAATTCCCTATATATCCCTGATTTCAGAAAATATTAATTAATTAAAAGGTTTAGTTGATTATTATTTTTATTATCTAGTAGTCCTACATAATGACAATTATTTATACATGTGATGTATGATGAGTGGACGGATGATCATGGACCGTGTGATGTGTGTACTTGTGATTATTATTATTGAGGTCTGCGAACCTCCATTATATTTCTCGTTTATTGTCGGGCCTGCGTGCCTATGATTGAGTTGTAATCACATGAGGAGGCGCAGCGGGAGCGTGGAAGCCATAGCGGGACCCACGAGACGGACGATCGTGATGCATGAAGATGCATCAAGATGTCGACGGAACCAACGAGGACGAGATGGACGATCACAAGGCATGGAGATGCACCGTTGCACATATAGATCTTGATGTGATTGATTAGGCCTACTGGCTCGGGCCTAATCATATTAGGTTGTGGTCCATGATCATCTGGTGTGATTGCTTATACACATACTAGATATGTATATATATTTGCATGCGATGTAGATATATATTAAATATGTACATGTGTGACATGTCATATTAGGAGACCAAATTATAGAAACATCTCTCGATAATATTAAGTCGGTAAACGTGAGGCAATTAGATTGACCCACGTGGCCTTCCATCGTTATGAGTAGGAACCGAATCCCGGTGTAGGTTGAGTTGGTCGAGTCCCTCGAGACTCACCTATATCGCGATTCGCTATCTTGCTTACGACATAGAGATGTCACCGGTGACCTGAGGGCATGATATGCTTGGTCGAGTCCCTCGAGGGTATATCATCAAATCAGACTCATCTTGTAACGAAGGTGTTGACTTAACCGAGCATCATGGTTGGTCGAGTCCCTCGAGGCCATGGTGATTCGGAGGCCGAACAGGACGGGAATCACAAGGAGTTGTGATCGGCAAGAGTTGTCTACCTTTTAGGCTTAGTGTGATTGGTCGAGTCCCTCGAGGTTACACTAAGACGCTGATTGGATCCTGATCCCCACTAGAAGTCTGCCGGAGACTTTCGTTTCACGTGCTGAGGGTGTCGCGTGACTCGTTAGTAAAATAGTGGGAGCATATTAAGATAGAAGTCCATATCTTGATAGTTTATTTCTTGCAAAATCTGCATGTTATTCATTTTTGCTACATCTTTATTTTCAGAAAATGTCGCTTTCAAATCCCTTACGTGGCATACTTGATGTCAACCGTCTCACTGGTCCAAATTATACGGACTGGCTCCGTAACTTGAGAATTGTTCTCACAGCAGAGAAAATCGTGTACGTCCTTGATACAGTGATGCCTACGCCCGAAGAAGGGGCAAGCGAGGATGAGATCGCTCGCTACGTGAAGTACATTGATGACTCCACTCTTGCTCAGTGCTATATGTTGGGCTCTATGACTCCAGAGTTACAGAGACAACATGAAAAGATGGATGCCAGATCCATTCTCCTACATGTCCGTAAATTGTTTGAGGAACAGGGAAGGACTCAACGATATGAGATATCCAAGAGCCTTTTTCGCGCTAGGATGACTGAGGGGACACCGGTTCAGAACCATGTCCTAAAGATGATTGAGTGGATAGAGAAACTCACAGGTCTAGGAATGGTCCTAGAGGATAACTTGTGTGTGGACATTGTGCTTCAGTCCCTACCAGATTCCTTTTCACAGTTCATAATGAACTTTAATATGAACAAGCTTGAGGTGACTCTCCCAAAGCTCCTCAATATGTTGAGGGAGGCAGAGAGTACTATTAAGAAAGAGAAGCCAGTTCTCTACACTGGTGAGACCAGAAAGAAAAGGAAAGCAGAAAGGTCCCTTAAGAAGGGAAAGGGCAAGGGCAAACAAGGTAAAGCAAAGGTTGCTAAGAAAGACCCAACAAAGGACAAAGGCCAGTGCTTCAACTGTGGTAAAGATGGGCACTGGAAGAGAAACTGCAAAGAGTACCTTGCAGAAAGGGCGAAACAAAAGCTTGATGAAGCTTCAGGTACATTCATGATCGGTCTCCATTTGTCAGACTCTTATGATAACACATGGGTATTAGATACCGGTAGTGCTTATCATATATGTAATTCGTTGCAGGTTCTGGCAAGGCCTAGGAGACTAGAGAGAGGCGAGATGGACCTCAAGATGGGTAATGGAGCAAAAGTTGCTGTTTTAGCTGTTGGCGAGGTCGCCCTACATCTGCCTAGTGGAGCTTTTATTGCATTAGATGCATGTTATTTTGTTCCTACTATTATCAAAAACATTATCTCCATTTCATGTTTAACAGTTAGTGGATATAAATTTGTTTTTGAGAACAATGGTTGTTCGATATTATTAGATGATAAGATCATCACGAAAGGAACATTGCATAATGGTTTATTTATGTTAGACACCACTCCACATATCATGAATATAAATATGTCCAAAAGGAAACGAGATGAGTTGAACAGTGCATACCTGTGGCATTGTAGGCTAGGTCACATCCATGAAAGAAGGATTCAAAAGTTGCTAAATGATGGATATCTAGATCCATTCGACTATGTGTCATATGCAACTTGTGAGCCTTGCATTCGTGGAAAACTGACCAACTCTCCATTTAGTGGAATTGGAGAGAGAGCCACTGAGTTGTTGGAACTCATACATAGTGATGTATGTGGACCCATGTCAACTCATGCCATTGGAGGTTACTCCTACTTCATTACATTTACTGATGATTTCTCAAGGTATGGATATGTGTACTTAATGAAGTACAAGTCCGAGGCCTTTGAGAAATTCAGAGAGTATAAGAATGAGGTGGAGAACCAGACTGGAAAGAGTATCAAAACTCTTCGATCAGATCGAGGAGGTGAGTACTTAAGTACAGAGTTTACTCACTTCCTCAAGGACCATGGGATATTATCCCAATGGACACCTCCTTAAACACCTCAGCTCAATGGTGTCTCTGAAAGGAGAAATCGTACATTATTAGATATGGTACGGTCCATGATGAGTTTCGCTGACCTACCCATCTCATTCTGGGGATATGCCCTAGAAACCGCAGCTTACCTTCTGAACAGAGTTCCAACTAAGTCGGTGGTGTCTACACCATATGAGATATGGAAAGGGAAGAAGCCTGATCTTAAAGTAGTTAAGATTTGGGGCTGCTCTGCCCATGTTAAAAGACACAACCCCGATAAGTTAGAATCAAGGACAGGGCGATGTAAATTTGTGGGATACCCCAAGGAAACTTGTGGGTATTACTTCTATCATCTCGAGGACCAAAATGTCTTTGTAGCTAAGAGAGCAGTGTTCCTTGAGAAGGAACACATTCTTGACGGAGACAGTGGGAGAATGATAGAATTGAGCGAGGTTGGAGAACCAAGCTCAAGCACCACTCTACAGCCCGAGTCTGTTCAGGTATCTAATACACAAGTTTCAACTTTACGCAGGTCTGATAGAGTATCCCATCCTCCTGAGAGATATGTGGGACATATTAGAGCAGAGGATGTAGAGGATATTGATCCTCAGACCTACGAGGAGGCTATTATGAGTATAGACTCCGGGAAGTGGAAAGAAGCCATGAATTCTGAGATGGATTCTATGTACTCCAATAAGGTTTGGAACCTAGTTGATGCACCCGAAGGTATTGTACCCATCGGTTGCAAGTGGATCTTTAAGAAAAAGATCGGAGTAGATGGAAAGGTAGAGACCTATAAAGCAAGGCTAGTGGCTAAGGGGTATCGTCAAAGGCAAGGTGTTGACTACGACGAAACTTTCTCACCCGTAGCAATGCTAAAATCCATCAGAATTCTATTGGCTATTGCAGCACACTATGATTATGAGATCTGGCAGATGGATGTGAAAACCGCATTCCTCAACGGGAACCTGGAGGAGGAGGTGTATATGATGCAACCTGAGGGATTCGTGTCCAAGAACTGCCCAGATAAGGTGTGTAGGTTGCTTAGATCCATTTATGGACTAAAGCAAGCTTCCCGAAGTTGGAACATAAGATTTGATGAGGCAATCAGATCTTATGACTTCATTAAGAACGAAGATGAGCCTTGTGTATACAGAAAGGTAAGTGGGAGCGCTATTAGCTTTTTGGTGTTATATGTGGATGACATCCTCATCATTGGGAATGACATAGGAATGCTATCCACAATAAAGGCTTGGTTATCTAGACACTTCTCCATGAAGGACTTAGGAGAAGCATCTTATATCTTGGGGATTAGAATCTATAGAGATAGATCCAAAAGGATGCTTGGCTTGTCCTAGTCCAGGTACATAGAAACTATTGTCAAAAGGTTTGGCATGGAAAATTCCAAAAGAGGTCTCATACCGATGAGACATGGGATATCGCTTTCTACGAGTATGTCCCCAAAGACTCCAGAAGAAAGGGCGAACATGGATATGATACCTTATGCCTCAGCAATAGGGTCTATCATGTATGCCATGCTATGTACTAGGCCTGATATAGCGCATGCTCTGAGTGTCACGAGCAGGTATCAGGCGGATCCAGGCTTGGAGCACTGGAAAGCAGTAAAGTGTATCCTTAAGTACTTGAGAAGGACTAAGGATCTTTTACTAGTATATGGAGGTAATAGCCTTAAGGTTGAAGGCTACACTGACTCAAGTTTTCAGTCTGATGTCGATGATAGCAAGTCGAATTCAGGGTATGTGTACACCTTGAATGGAGGAGCAGTGTGCTGGAAGAGTTCCAAGCAAGATACCACTGCTGACTCGACCACAGAGGCGGAGTACATTGCTGCATCAGATGCAGCAAAGGAGGGAGTCTGGTTGAAAAAGTTCATCACAGATTTGGGAGTCGTGCCGGATAGTGAGGAGCCGATTTCCCTATATTGCGACAACAACGAGGCAATTGCTCAAGCGAAGGAACCTAGGTCTCATCAGAAATCTAAGCATGTTCTGAGGAGGTTCCACCTTATCAGAGAGATCGTGACCCGAGGAGATGTAGCAGTGGAAAGAGTTCCATCCGAAGATAACATTGCAGATCCACTAACAAAGCCATTGTCTCAGATTGTCTTTGAGCATCACAGGGGTCTGATGGGGATCAGACACATAGGTGATTGGCTTTAAGTCAAGTGGGAGATTGCTAGTCATAAGTGCCCAGCAAGCCAATCACGTGAGTGATGGCACGTGTGACTTGATACAGAATCTTTTTGCTTATTATATTTTTGGCGTATATCACTTTATAACTATTGCATAAATGCATATGTATAGTGATGTCCTTGGATTTGTGCAATGGGAATCGGATCGTGATGAGATCACGATAATGAGATCGATTCACCTTTAAACACATATCCTAAATAATCCCGGTCATAGGTTACTCGAGAGGGACATCGTGATAACCGGATAGACTGGTGTGCTGTATACCCGTCCATATGATGGATGCAGCTGGTCTCATAGCTGCTCGTGTAGGGACACTGGGGATACAGTACAGGTGCTCATTGGAGAATGAGTTCACTGATTGATCCGCTTACGGAATGCTGGATGGTTGATGATGCCTTATTGTCAGACAACGATTCCGTAGTCCTAGTGGTGTATCTAGTTCTTAGACTTGAGACACCAAGGATGTCCTGTATGAGTGCTCCACTCTTTGATACCAGACTTATAGGTTTGGCTGTTCCCAGATCTAGTACAGCTGGTTATTGGGAGTGGTAGTCGACCTTACGAGGGCTATTGAGTGTCGATAGAGGATCATCCACTCTCGGTATCATGAGAGGAATATCCCATGTGTTCTTGCTCAGACAAATCCCTGGCCAGGGTCATTCGGGTTGAGAGAGAAAGAGTTCTCCGGGAGAATCCGATTAGAGCGAGACTCAAGTAGAAACCGTATGGGTCTGACAGCACCATGCTCGATATACGGTCTCTGGGATATTAAATGGATGAGGGACTATAGGTACATGGTAACTGAGGACAGACAGGTCCAATGGATTGGATTCCCCTGTATCGTCTGGGGACTACGGCGTAGTGGCCTAGTACTTCCGTAGTCGATGAGTCGAGTGAATTATTACAGAGATAATAATTCACTTAGTTAGAAGGAGTTCTGACAGGTATGACTCACGGCCAGCTCGATATTGGGCCTAGAGGGTCACACACATATGGTAGGCATTGCGATGAGTAGAGGTTCGGATATGAGATATCCGACGGAGCCCTTGTCTTATTGGATGCAGATCCAATACCCACTAGGGAAAGGACCCATTAGGGTTTTGACACGGGATCTCTATAAATAGGAGGGATTCACAGCCTCATAGGCTAGAGTCTTTGCTTGCCCTTCCTATTCTCCTCTCCCTCTCCACCTCAGAGTAGGCCTGGAGTTTTGAGGAGCGTCGTCGCAACCTTGCTGTGTGGATCACCGCTAGAGAGGAGGACGCTTGACCTCCTTCACCCTCTCCTGAGGATCTGCAAGGAAACAGGGATATACGATCTCCCTAGGTAACACAATCTCTATATGCAGTTTTGTGTTTTGCGGATTTTGCGCACCAATCTTCGCACGACGACGAACATCTTTTTGGGAATCGGGGATTTTTGTTTTCTTGTTCTTCCGCTGCGCATATGATGTCGCCCCCCATGATTTCCCAACATGCGTTTGATAACACCATGCTCGATATACGGTCTCTGAGATATTAGATGGATGAGGGACTATAGGTACACGGTAACTGAGGACAGACAGGTCCAATGGATTGGATTCCTCTGTATCGTCTGGGGACTACGGCGTAGTGGCCTAGTACGTCCGTAGTGGATGAGTCAAGTGAATTATTACAGAGATAATAATTCACTGAGTTAGAAGGAGTTTTGATAGGTATGACTCACGGCCAGCTCGATATTGGGCCTAGAGGGTCACACACATATAGTAGGTATTGCGATGAGTAGAGGTTCAGATATGAGATATCCGACGGAGCCCTTGTCTTATGGATGCAGATCCAATACCCACTAGGGGAGGACCCATTAGGGTTTGACAGGGGACCTCTATAAATAGGAGGGATTCAGAGCCTTATAGGCTAGAGCCTTTGCTTGCCTTTCCTATTCTCCTCTCCCTCTCCACCTCAGAGCAGGCCTGGAGTTTTGAGGAGCGTCGTCGTAACCCTGCTGTGTGGATCACCGCTAGAGAGGAGGACGCTTGACCTCCTTCACCCTCTCCTAAGGATCTGCAAGGAAACAGGGATATACGATCTCCCTAGGTAACACAATCTACTCTATACGCAGTTTTAAGTTTCACAAATTTTGCGCACCAATCTTCGCACGACGACGAACATCTCTTTGGGAATCGGGGATTTTGTTTTCTTGTTCTTCCGCTGTGCATATGATGTCGCCCCTAAGATTTCCCAATAGTAGTATCAAAGCCAAGTTGTTCGTGCGAATGATTGGTTTGAACTGCGTGTGTTGTGTTTAGGAAGAATTTTGATGTCAAAATTGTTGACACAAAAGCGAGAAAGGGTAGCAACAGTTGCTGCCCTCGATCTGCATGCATGCAGCGCAACCGCAGGCAGGCAGCACAGGGGCTGCGTCTGCAGCAGCCAGCCGGCGGCCTGCTTGCAGCGGGCTTGCGTCCAGCGGGGCTGGCAGCCCGTGGGCAGAGGCGCATGCGGTCGCTTCTTCAGCGGGGTGAGGCGCCGCAGGGCAACGGCGCATGCCGCCGCTGCTCCCGCGGGGGCAGCGCCGCCCGCAGGGGTGGTCGCCCGGCGAGGTAGCACGGCCTGCATGCGCTGCCTCGCAGGCAGAACCGCCCACGGAGGTGGCAGCGCCACCCGCAAGGGTGCCAACCCACGGTGGCGTCCACCTACAGGGGCAGCGCCCCCGCCCTGTCGCACAAGCTACCGCCAGCATGGTGGCAGCGGTGGTAGCAGCAAAGGGGAGTAGGACATTAGGGTTTTCTGGACAAAAGATAGTTTTGCCCCTCAAAATTTAAGAAATTTCAGTTTCTGTCTTTTGTCCAAATTATGAAAATACCCCTATGAGTTCAGAAATTTCCTATATATCCTTGATTTCATAAAATACTAATTAATTAAAAGGTTTAGTTGATTATTATTTTTTATCATTATCTAGTAGTCCTACATGATGATGATTATTTATACATGTGATGTATGATGTGTGGACGGATGATCATGGACCGTGTGATATGTGTACTTATGATTATTATTATTAAGGTCTGCGAGCCTCCATTATATATTTCGGTTATTGTCAGGCCTGCGTGCCTATGATTAAGTTGTAATAACATGAGGAGGCACAGCGGGAGCGTGGATGCGATAGCGGGACCCACGAGATGGACGATCACAGGGCATGGAGATACACCGTTGCACACATAGATCTTGATGTGAGTGATTGGCCTACTGGCTCGGGCCTAATCACATTAGGTTATGGTCCATGATCATCTGGTGTGATTGTTTATACACATACTAGATATGTATATATATTTGCATACGATATAGATATATATTAAATATGTATATGTGTGACATGTCAAATTAGGAGACCAAATCATAGAAACATCTCTCGACAATATTAAGTCGGTAAACGTGAGGCAATTAGATTGACCCACGTGGCCTTCCATCGTTATAAGTAGGAACCGATTCCCGGTGTAGGTTAAGTTGGTCGAGTCCCTCGAGACTCACCTATATCGTGATTCGCTATCTTGCTTACGACATAGAGATGTCACCGGTGACCTGAGGGCATGGTATACTTGGTCGAGTCCCTCGAGGGTATATCATCAAATCAGACTCATCTTGTAACGAAGGTGTTGACTTAACCGAGCATCATGGTTGGTCGAGTCCCTCGAGGCCATGGTGATTCGGAGGCCCAACAGGACGGGAATCACAAGGAGTTATGATCGGCAAGAGTTGCCTACCTTTTAGGCTTAGTGTGATTGGTCGAGTCCCTCGAGGTTACACTAAGACGCTGATTGGATCCTGATCCCCACTAGAAGTCTGTCGGAGACTTCCGTTTCATGTGCTGAGGGTGTCGCGTGACTCGTTAGTAAAATAGTGGGAGCATATTAAGATAGAAGTCCATATCTTGATAGTTTATTTCTTGTAAAATCTGCATGTTATTCATTTCTGCTACATCTTTATTTTCAGAAAATATCGCTTTCAAATCCCTTACGTGGCATACTTGATGTCAACCGCCTCACTGGTCCAAATTATACAGATTGGCTCCGTAACTTGAGAATTGTTCTCACAGCAGAGAAAATCGTGTATGTCCTTGATACAGTGATGCCTATACCTGAAGAAGGGGCAAGCGAGGATGAGATCGCTCGCTACGTGAAGTACACTGATAACTCTACTCTTGCTCAGTGCTATATGTTGGGCTCTATGATACAGAGACAACATGAAAAGATGGATGCCAGATCCATTTTCCTACATGTCCGCAAATTGTTTAAGGAACAGTAAAGGACTCAGTGATATGAGATATCCAAGAGCCTCTTCCGCGCTAGGATGACTGAGGGGACACTAGTTCAGAACCATGTCCTAAAGATGATTGAGTGGATAGAGAAACTCATAGGTCTAGGAATGGTCCTAGAGGATAACTTGTGTGTGGACATTATGCTTCAGTCCCTACCAGATTCCTTTTCACAGTTCATAATGAATTTTAATATGAACAAACTTGAGGTGACTCTCCCAGAGCTCCTCAATATGTTGAGGGAGGCAGAGAGTACTATTAAGAAAGAGAAGCCAGTTCTCTACACCGGTGAGACCAGAAAGAAAAGAAAAGCAGAAAGGTCCCTTAAGAAGGGAAAGGGCAAGGGCTAACTAGGTAAAGCAAAGGTTGCTAAGAAAGACCCAGCAAAGGACAAAGGCCAATGCTTCCACTGTGGTAAAGATGGGCACTGGAAGAAGAACTGCAAAGAGTACCTTGCAGAAAGGGCGAAACAAAAGCTTGATGAAGCTTCAGGTACATTCATGATCAGTCTTCATTTGTCAGACTCTTATGATAACACATGGGTATTGGATACCTGTAGTGCTTATCATATATGCAATTCGTTGCAGGTTCTGGCAAGGCCTAGGAGACTAGAGAGAGGCGAGATGGACCTCAAGATGGGTAATGGAGCAAAAGTTGCTGTAGTAGCTGTTGGCGAGGTCGCCCTACATCTACCTAGTGAAGCTTTTATTGCATTAGATGCATGTTATTTTGTTCCTTCTATTATCAAAAACATTATCTCCATTTCATGTTTAACAATTAGTGGATATAAATTTGTTTCTGAGAACAATGGTTGTTCGATATTATTAGATGATAAGATCATCACGAAAGGAATATTGCATAATGGTTTATTTATGTTAGACACTACTCTACATATCATGAATGTAAAAATGTCCAAAAAGAAACGAGATGAGATGAACAGTGCATACTTGTGGCATTGTAGGCTATGTCACATCCATGAAAGAAGGATTCAAAAGTTGCTAAATGATGGATATCTAGATCCATTCGACTATGTGTCATATGCAACTTGTGAGCCTTGCATTCATGGAAAACTGACCAACTCTCTATTTAGTGGAACTGGAGAGAGAACCACTGAGCTGTTGGAACTCATACATAGTGATGTATGTGGACCCATGTCAACTCATGCCATTGGTGGTTACTCCTACTCCATTACATTTACTAATGATTTCTCAAGGTATGGATATGTGTACTTAATGAAGTACAAGTCCGAGGCTTTTGAGAAATTCAGAGAGTATAAGAATGAGGTGGAGAACTTGACTGGAAAGAGTATCAAAACTCTTCGATCAGATCGAGGAGGTGAGTACTTAAGTACATAGTTTACTCAGTTCCTCAAGGACCATGGGATATTATCCTAATGGACACCTCCTTATACACCTCAGCTCAATGGTGTCTCTGGAAGGAGGAATCGTACGCTATTAGATATGATACGGTCCATGATGAGTTTCGCTAACCTACCCATCTTATTCTAGGGATATGCTCTAGAGACCGCAGCTTACCTTCTGAACAGAGTTCTAACTAAGTCGGTAGTGTTTACACCATATGAGATATGGAAAGGGAAGAAGCCTGATCGTAAGGTTGTTAAGATTTGAGGCTATCCTGCCCACGTTAAAAGACACAACCCCGATAAGTTAGAATCAAAGACAGAGCGATGCAAATTTGTGGGATACCCCAAGGAAACTTGTGGGTATTATTTCTATCATCTCGAGGACCAAAAGGTCTTTGTAGCTAAGAGAGTAGTGTTCCTTGAGAAGGAATACATTCTTGGCGGAGATAGTGGGAGAATGATAGAGTTGAGCGAGGTTGGAGAACCAAGCTCAAGCACCATTCTATAGCCCGAGTCTGTTCAGGTACCTAATACACAAGTTTCAACTTTACGTAGGTCTGATAGAGTATCTCATCCTCCTAAGAGATATATGGGACATATTAGAGGAGAGGATGTTGAGAATATTGATCCTCAGACCTACGAGGAGGCTATTATGAGTATAGACTCCGGGAAGTGACAAGAAGCCATGAATTCTGAGATTAATTCTATATACTCCAACAAGGTTTAAAACCTAGTTGATGCGCCCGAAGGTATTGTACCCATCGGTTGCAAGTGGATCTTTAAGAAAAAGATCGGAGTAGATGGAAAGGTAAAGACCTATAAAGCAAGGCTAGTGGCTAAGGGGAATCGTCAAAGGCAAGGTGTTGACTACGACGAAACCTTCTCACCCGTAGCAATGCTAAAATCCATTAGAATTATATTGGCTATTGTGGCACACTATGATTATGAGATCTGACAGATTGATGTGAAAACCGCATTCCTCAATGGGAACCTCGAGGAGGAGGTGTATATGATGCAACCTGAGGGATTCGTGTCCAAGAACTGCCCAGATAAGGTATGTAGGTTGCTTAGATCCATTTATGGACTAAAGCAAGCTTCCCGAAGATGGAATATAAGATTTGATGAGGCAATCAGATCTTATGACTTCGTTAAGAATGAAGATGAGCCTTGTGTGTATAGGAAGGTAAGTGGGAGTGCTATCACCTTTTTGGTGTTATATGTGGATGACATCCTGATCATTGGGAACGACGTAGGAATGCTATCCACAGTAAAGGCTTGGTTATCTAGACACTTCTCCATGAAGGACTTAGGAGAAGCATCCTATATCTTGGGGATTAGAATCTATAGAGATAGATCCAAGAGGATGCTTGGCTTGTCCCAGTCTAGGTACATAGAAACCATTGTCAAAAGGTTTGGTATGGAAAATTCCAAGAGAGGTCTCATACCGATGAGACATGGGATATCATTTTCTACGAGTATGTCCCCAAAGACTCCAAAAGAAAGGGCGAACATGGATATGATATCTTATGACTCAACAATAGGGTCTATCATGTATGCCAAGCTATGTACTAGGCCTAATATAGTGCATGCTCTGAGTGTCACGAGCAGGTATCAGGCGGATCCTAGCTTGGCGCACTGGAAAGCAGTAAAGTGTATCCTTAAGTACTTGAGAAGGACTGAGGATCTTTTACTAGTATATGGAGGTAATAGCCTTTGTTGAATCTCGGATTTTGATGATGAAGTCAATTGTCATTTGTTATCTAATCTATATGTTGAGATAAGTGTGCAGGATTAACTACGATGAAAGTGAGATATGCAGCAGGAGTTGCGCCGAAGTCAAGACAATGATCACGTTGGGAGTTCGAGAGTTCGACGGAAGTTCGGACAATCGTCGGAGGTTCTGCGGGAACAAATCCGAGAAGTCCATAAGCTTACCAAAGAAGCTCGTCGGAACTCGCCAAGTGAATCGTCGCAAGTCCAGGAGTTTGCCGGAAGTCTACAGGAGCATCACCGAGGGTTCATCGGATGATCGACGGAAGTTCGTCGGAAGCTCGCCGGAAGAAGCGATTGACGCACCGGAGCAAGTTACAGTAAATGTCTTAAGAAAAATTATAGTTAGCACATTGATTAAGTTGGAAATGGGAGGTGATCCCATTAACTTAATCTTGGGGCAATTGGGCCCCTGAAAAACCAAAATTGGGCCGAATGGATCAACCCATTCGGACCCTGATTTCTGCCAGGCGGTTGAACCGCCCAAGGCAGGAGGTTGCACCGCCTGGGCTTAGTCTTCGAGCGAGACTGGGAGGTGCAACCACTCCAGCCAGGCGGTGGCACCCTTTGGGGCTCAGTCTTCGAGCGAGACTGGGCGGTGCAACCTCCCCTGACAGGAGGTGGCACCGCTTGAGCTCAGTTTTCGAGCTATGCCAGGCGGTGCAACCGCCTCAGTCAAGAGGTGCAACCGCCTGAGCTCGATCTTCGAGCTCTGTCAGGAGGTGCAATCGCACCTGAAAGGTGGTAGCACAGCCTAGAGGCTCAGTCTTCGAGCTCTGCCAGGCGGTGCAAACGCTCCAGTCATGAGGTGCAACCGCCTGATCCCAGAATTCTGGGAATTGACAGTTTTGAGCTCCAAATTTGAACTAGGTTGGAGCCTATAAATACCCCACCCATTCAGCATTGAAAGAACATGAACTTACACCGAAATCTTGATCCTTTTCTGTGATTCTTAGAGCTCAAAATTGTTGTAAAGGCCAAAAGTTCTTCTCCCTCTGTTCTTCCAAGTTCTGAGTTGTAAAGAGAGGAGAGAAAATTCTGTAAGGGTTGTCTCCTAAGCCCGTCAAAAGGAGTGAAACTGTAAAAGGGTGGTTGGCCTTCGCCTATTGAAGGAAGGCCTCTAGTTGACGTCGGTGACCTTGTCGGTGGAGGAAGCCAAAAGTGGAGTAGGTCAAGATTGACCAAACCACTCTAAATCTCGGTTTGCATTTACTTTGAGCATCTTATCTTTACTGCAAACCTCCTCAATAGCTTACTGCCTTCTGTGTTTTTACGAACGTGTTTCAAAGTTCAGTGCTTTCCGAATCAGGATTTAAAACGTAAATCAGTTTTATCGTACGAACATCGTATTTCAGTTTGCGCTTACGTTCTGATTTCCATTATAACTGCAAACTGACTTTATATCTTTGCTTTAACTGCATCTCGCCTTATCTTAAGTTAAAGAGGTTTACGAATCAGCTTTTATACCGAAATCGCTTTTATCGTACGAACGTCGTATTTCAGTTTGCGCTTATATTCTGATTTCCATCATAACCGCAAACTGCGTTCATATCCTTCCTGCATCTCTTCTAGTCAAAAGTTGAAGTGATTTACGAATCGGCTTTCTTACCAAAATCACTTCTATCGAACGAAAGCAGCTTTCGATTTTAATCGCAGAAGGTTTTCCGCTGCACTAATTCACCCCCCCCCCCCCCCTCTTAGTGCTCTTGATCCTAACAATTGGTATCAGAGCGAGGTTAACTCTCTAACGAATTAAAACCCAAGAGAGATGGCATACGTCGGAAACCAAGAGGGCCATTCTATTACACGTCCACCCATGTTCAATGGGACGGACTACACCTATTGGAAGACCCGAATGAGGATCTTTCTTATTTCTATGGATTTTGAACTTTGGAATCTTGTTGAAAACGGATTTTCGAAGTCTTCTCTTCCAATGATCGATTGGAATGAATTGGAGAAGAAGGCTTTCGCTCTTAATGCAAAGGCTATGAATGCCTTATTTTGTGCACTTGATAAAAACGAGTTTAACCGTGTTTCAACTTGTGAAACCGCATTTAATATTTGGCACACACTCGAAGTGACTCACGAAGGCACAAGTAGAGTGAAAGAGTCAAAAATCAATCTTCTGTTACATTCTTTCGAACTTTTCCGGATGAAACCGAGTGAAACCATTGGCGACATGTTTACCCGTTTCACGGATGTCGTCAACGGTCTAAAAGGACTCGGAAAAAGTTTTTCAGATTTTGAGCTCGTAAATAAGATTCTAAGATCTCTTCCTAAGAGTTGGGATCCTAAAGTCACTGCTATTCAAGAGGCGAAAGATCTGAGCAACTTCCCTCTTGAAGAACTAATCAGGTCATTAATGACCTACGAGATGACTTGCAAAGCTCATGAAAAGCAAGAAGACATCCTTCAAAAGAATAGGAAGGATATGGCACTTAAAACTTCAGAAGGCCACTTGAGAGAAAACTCAAGTGATGAGGACTGTGATGATGACTTGGCACTTCTAACAAGAAAATTTAAAAAATTCATTAAAAGAAACAAGTTTAAGAATGACGTAAAAAATAAACTTGAACCCAAGAAGGACCAAGTTATTTGCTATGAATGCAAAATGTCGGGACACTACAAGAGTGATTGTCCTCAAGCCAAAAAGAGAACATCAAAGAAGAAGGCGCTCAAAGCAACGTGGGATGACTCGAGCGCGTCCGAAGAAGAGGAGTCCAACACCGAGCAAGTTGCTCACTACGCCTTAATGGCCATCGGAGAGGAGGTAACAAATTTAATAGATGCAGATTTATCATTTGATGAATTATTAAATGCCTTCCATGACTTATTTGATAAATGCAAGATTATTAGTAGAAAATACAAATTGCTAAAAAAAGAGCATGATAGTCTTACTTGTAATTTTGATAAGTTAAAAACTGAATATCATGATAGTTTAAGTTCATGCATAAAATGCCATGATCTAGAAACTCTCCAAAAGGAAAACTTGCTACTTAAGGATACCTTGAAGAAATTCGAGGTTGGTAGCAAGTCATTGAACATGATCCTTGCAAACAAGGGTCACGTTCCCAAAAAAAGTGGAATTGGATTTGTGAGAAGTCCTCACCAAAATCCAACCACCTTCATAAAAGGCCCCATCTTACATGTTCGACACCAAAGCAAATGCAACTTTTGTTGCAAATTTGGACACAAAACGTATTATTGTCCATTCAAGAAAATTAGTCCAAACAAATTAATTTGGGTTCCTAAATGAACCATAATAAATTCTATGCAACATGATAAACAATGTAGATCTATTTTTGAGACACCCAAAAGCAAATGTGTTCCTAAAAATCATCCTTTCTTGTAGAAACCTATACCATCGCAAGCTAGGAGCAAGAGATGGTATCTTGATAGTGGATGCTCATGGTATATGACCGGAGATCCATCTCAATTCTCTAAGCTCACTAGCATAGACGAAGGCTATGTCACCTTTGGAGACAACAACAAGGGTAAAATCATTGGCAAAGGAACCATAGGTAACAAATCCAACTTCTTTATTGAAGATGCTTTGTTAGTTAATGGTTTAAAATATAACCTCTTGAGCATTAGTCAACTATGTGATAAAGGATACATTGTCATATTCGAATCTAATGCATGCATCATTGAAAAACCACACAAAAACATGTCTATGATTGCATTAAAACAAAATAATGTATACACTATTGACATCAATGATTTGTGTAATGAAATGTGTTTTTCGGTTTTAAATGAGGATGCTTGGCTATGGCATAGAAGATTAGGTCATGCAAGCATGAAACTAATCACTCAAATATCATCTAAAGAACTTGTAAGAGGAATTCCTCATATCAAGTTCATCAAAGATAATGTATGTGATGCTTGCCAATTAGGTAAACAAATTAAGGGTAGTTTCAAATCTAAGAATCAAATAAGCACCTTTAGACCCTTACAATTGATCCATATGGACTTGTTCGAACCAATCTCTATATCAAGTCTAGGAGGTAGCAAATACACCTTCGTCATTGTGGATGACTATAGCAGATATACATGGACTTACTTCTTAAAACAGAAAAATGAATGCTTTAGATACTTTACCAAGTTTTGTAAACTTGTTCAGAATGAGAAGGGATCTATGATTTCATCAATTAGAAGTGATTACGGTGGAGAATTTCAAAACCATGATTTCTAAGAATTTTGTGAACTCAATGGATACAACTATAATTTCTCTACTCCAAGAAATCCTCAACAAAATGGAGTAGTAGAAAGAAAAAATCGAAATTTACAAGAAATGGCAAGAACCATGTTAAATGAACATAGCCTACCCAAATATTTTTGGACCGAAGCCGTAAACACCGCATGTTATATTTTGAATAGAGTTCTGGTAAGACCCTTATTCACCAAAACTCCTTATGAGTTATGGAACAACAAAAAACCCAATGTTTCATATTTTAAAGTCTTTGGGTGTAAGTGTTTTATCTTGAATGAAAAGGATAACTTAGGAAAATTTGATGCTAAATCCGATGAAGGAATCTTTCTTGGTTATTCTTCGGTTTCTAAAGCTTTTCGTATCTTCAATAAAAGAACCTTAATTATTGAAGAATCCATTCATGTTGTTTTCAATGAGATTTCCGAAATCAGGAAAAACGATTTTGATGATGATGCTAATTTTGATTCTTTAAATTTAAATGAAACCCCATCTCCAACTAGCAACTTGGATGCATCCACTTCCGAAACATCCTTACCCAAGGATTGGAAGTATGTGGATGCTCATCCCAAGGAGCTAATCTTAGGAGACACATCAAAGGGGGTTCAAACACGATCTTCTCTTAAAAATTTTTGTGCGAACGCCACTTTTCTCTCCCAAATTGAACCCAAATGTGTTGACGAAGCCATAAAAGATGATTCATGGATTATCGCAATGCAAGATGAATTGAATCAATTTGAGAGAAATGAGGTATGGAAGCTTGTTCCTAGGCCAAATGACCATTTAGTTATTCGTACTAAATGGGTCTTTAGAAACAAGCAAGATGAAAATGGTATCGTGGTTAGAAACAAGGCTAGATTAGTGGCCAAAGGTTTCAACCAAGAAGAAGGTATCGATTACGAAGAAACCTTCGCTCCTGTGGCTCGATTGGAAGCCATAAGGATGCTCCTTGCCTACGCTAGTAGTAATAATTTTAAGTTGTTTCAAATGGATGTTAAAAGCACTTTTCTTAATGGCTTTATTTCCGAAGAAGTTTATGTTGAACAACCTCCTGGATTTGAAAATAATAGCCTCCCTAATCATGTGTTTAGATTAACTAAAGCTCTCTATGGTTTAAAACAAGCCCCAAGGGCTTGGTATGAGAGACTTAGTTCTTTTCTTATTGAAAATAATTTCACAAAAGGCAAGGTTGATACTACATTATTCATCAAGAATTTTGAAAATAATTTTCTCATTGTTCAGATTTATGTTGATGATATTATCTTTGGTTCCACGAATGAATCTCTTTGTGAATCGTTTGCTAAAACTATGAGTCTTGAATTCGAAATGAGTTTAATGGGAGAATTAACATTCTTCTTAGGCTTACAAATCAAACAACTAAGCAATGGCATCTTTATTAGTCAAACTAAATATGCTATGAATTTATTAAAAAAGTTTAATATGAATAACTCAAAGGCTATTAACACTCCTATGAGCACCTCCACTAAGTTAGAAATTAATGAAAGTGGAGAAAGCTTCGATCAAAAAACTTATAGGGGTATGATAGGAAGTTTACTTTACCTCACTGCAACCAGACCAGACATCATGTTCAGTATAGGACTTTGTGCTAGATTTCAATCAAACCCTAAGATATCTCATCTCAAAGCAGTTAAAAGAATATTTAGATATCTTAATGGTACCACAAATCTAGGATTATAATACCCAAAATCAGAGAATCTTGAGTTAATTGCTTATGCTGATGCGGACTTTGCTGGCTGTAGACTAGATAGAAAAAGCACATCAGGATCATGTCAATTTTTAGGACATGTCCTTGTCTCCTGGTCATCTAAGAAACAAAACTCGGTTGCACTATCAACAACCGAAGCTGAATATATTGTAGCAAGTGCATGCTGTGCTCAAGTTGTATGGATGAAAAACACCCTAGAAGATTACAAAGTTCATCTTAAAAATATTCCCATTAAATATGATAACACAAGTGCAATATGCTTAACCAAGAATCCTATACAACACTCAAGAACAAAACATATTGATATTAGACATCACTTTATACGAGATCATGTTACTAATCATGACGTAACCATAGAGTTTATTGATACTAAACATCTAGCTGATATTTTTACAAAACCTCTAAGTGAAGAACAATTTGATTTCATAAGAAGAGAATTAGGAATATTGATGTGTCCGAATAGATAAACTAGTTAAAATTATTTTTTGGACTTTATTGAATGATCAAATCACTTGATTGCCATTACATGTCTAAATAACATGTGTTGAAATGTTTTGTCTTCATGATTGTATTTAAAAATCTGTAGCATAGTCTTGTCCGAATGCATGAAAGTGTTCATTTCATTTTCGGATTCGCTTAACAATTGGAATGCTAAAAATCGAATTTTCTCATACACTCTTATGAAAAATATTTTTTTCTGAAATGGATTTGATGATATGATTCCTGCTTATGAATTCCATCTTGAAATATGGATGATAGTATTTTTACTTGCAAAAAGCTGTTTCAAACACATATCTTGACTCAAAGTAAACTCACAAATAGCTGGTATCACAAATGGCTTTCCTCCTTCATGCAAAAAGGATTATAACAAAAAAAAAAGAGGAAGAAGTATTCAAAGCAATCTACGTATCATGCCTTCCTTTATATGCTTGATAATTTGCTTATATTGTTCTCCTGGTATCACAACTACCATGCTTTTTGTTGATGACAAAGGGGGAGAAATATATAAATTGATGCTATAAACACTAATGCTATGATTATGCCATGCTTGCATCACCAAGAGATATATGAACAGATGCTATGATTAATTTGCATTATACCTTGTTTATATCGCATCAAGATATCAAACAAAAAAACTTGTATCATAATTCTACGAGTTGATATCTTACCATATGATGAAATGCAATACTTGCTAAAATATTTGAAATGTGTACATCATGTAATGATATCAAAATCTTACTTCGCAGCTCTACATGTTGATATCTTACAATATAATGAATTGCTACAATTACCATCATTCAAACTTGTTATGTAAAATTTGAAAATGAATGTCAAGCCTTGACATCATCTTCAGAGAGATACATCATGATGGGAATCATGATGGGAGTATTGATAAGTTCAAATGATTTTAACTTATCAATATGTCTCTTGAATTCTTAGGTCTTGAATTCAAGAATAACTTATCTCAAGTATGACATATAGATAGGGGGAGTTAAGGTTAACTCCATTATCAATTGATTGTCATCATAAAAAAGGGGGAGATTGTTGAATCTCGGATTTTGATGATGAAGTCAATTGTCATTTGTTATCTAATCTATATGTTGAGATAAGTGTGCAGGATTAACTATGATGAAAGTGAGACATGCAGCAGGAGTTGCGCAGGAGTCAAGACAATGATCACGTTGGGAGTTCGAGAGTTCGATGGAAGTTCAAATAGTCGTCAGAGGTTCTGCGGGAACAAATCCGAGAAGTCCATAAGCTTGCCAAAGAAGCTCGTTGGAACTCGCCAAGTGAATTGTCGCAAGTCCAGGAGTTTGCCGGAAGTCCGCAGGAGCATCACCAAGGGTTTATCGGATGATCGATGGAAGTTCGCCGGAAGCTCGTCGGAAGAAGCGATTGACGCACCGGAGCAAGTTGCAGTAAATGTCTTAGGAAAAATCGTAGTTAGCACATTGATTAAGTTGGAAATGGGAGGTGATCCCATTAACTTAATCTTGGGGCAATTGGGCCCCTGAAAAACCAAAATTGGGCCGAATGGATCAACCCATTCGGACCCTGATTTCTGCCAGGCGGTTGAACCGCCCAAGGCAGGAGATTGCACCACTTGGGCTTAGTCTCCGAGCGAGACTGGGAGGTGCAACCGCTCCAACCAGGCGGTGGCACCACCTGGGGCTCAGTCTCCGAGCGAGACTGGGCGGTGCAACCTCCCCTGACAGGAGGTGGCACCGCTTGAGCTCAGTCTTCGAGCTCTGCCAGGTGGTGCAACCGCCTCAGTCAGGAGGTTCAACCACCTGAGCTCGGTCTTCGAGCTCTGTCAGGAGGTGCAACCGCTCCAGTCAGGAGGTGCAACCGCCTGATCCCGGAATTCCGGGAATTAACAATTTTGAGCTCCAAATTTGAACTGGGTTGGGGCCTATAAATACCCCACCCATTCAGCACTAAAAGAACATGAACTTACACCGAAATCTTGATCCTTTTCTGTGATTCTTATAGCTCAAAATTGTTGTAAAGGCCAAAAGTTCTTCTCCCTCTGTTCTTCCAAGTTCTAAGTTGTAAAGAGAGGAGAGAAAATTCTATAAGGGTTGTCTCCTAAGCCCAACAAAAGGAGTGAAACTGTAAAAGGGTGGTTAGCCTTCGCCTATTTAAAGAAGGCCTCTAGTTGACGTCGGTGACCTCGTCGGTGGAGGAAGCCAAAAGTGGAGTAGGTCAAGATTGATCGAACCACTCTAAATCTCGGTTTGCATTTACTTTGAGCATCTTATCTTTACTGTAAACCTCCTCAATAGCTTACTGCCTTCTATGTTTTTACGAACGTGTTTCAAAGTTCAGTGCTTTCCGAATCGGGATTTAAAACGTAAATCAGTTTTATCGTACGAACGTCGTATTTCAGTTTGCGCTTACGTTCTGATTTCCATTATAACTGCAAACTGACTTTATATCTTTGCTTTAACTGCATCTTGCCTTATCTTAAGTTAAAGTGGTTTACGAATCAGCTTTTATACTGAAATCGCTTTTATCGTACGAACGTCGTATTTCAGTTTGCGCTTATATTCTGATTTCCATCATAACTGCAAACTGCGTTCATATCCTTGCTGCATATCTCCTAGTCAAAAGTTGAAGTGATTTATGAATCGGCTTTCTTACCAAAATCACTTATATCGAACGAAAGCAGCTTTCGATTTTAATCTCAGAAGGTTTTCCGCTGCACTAATTCACCCCCCCCCCCCCTCTTAGTGCTCTTGATCCTAACAGCCTTAAGGTTAAAGGCTACACAGACTCAAGTTTTTAGTCTGATGTCGATGATAGTAAGTCGAATTTAGGGTATGTGTACACCTTGAATGAAGGAGCAGTGTGCTGGAAGAGTTCCAAGCAAGATACTACTGCTGACTCGACCACAGAGGCGGAGTATATTGCTGCATCAGATGTAGCAAAGGAGGGAGTCTGGGTGAAGAAGTTCATCACATATTTTGGAGTCGTGCCGAGTAGCGAGGAGCTGACTTCCTTATATTGCGACAATTATGGGGCGATTACTCAAATAAGGGAACCCGGGTCTCATCAGAAGTGTTCTGAGGAGGTTCCAGCTTATCAAAGAGATCGTAACCCGAAGAGATATAGTAGTGGAAAGAGTTCCATCCGAAGATAATATTGTAGATTCATTGACAAAGTCATTATCTCAGATTGTCTTTGAGCGTCACAGGGGTCTGATGGGGATTAGGCACATAGGTGATTGGCTTTAGGTCAAGTGGGAGATTACTAGTCATAGGTGCCCAGCAAGCCAATCACGTGAGTGATGGCACGTGTGACTTGATACAGAATCTTTTTTGCTTATTATATTTTGGCGTATATCACTTTATAAATATTGTATATATGCATATATATTGTGATGTCCTTGGATTTGTGCAATGGGAATCGAATCGTGATGAGATCACGATAATGAGATCGATTCACCTTTAAACACATATCCTAAATAATCCCGGTCATAGGTTATTCGAGAGGGACATCGTGATAACCGGACAGACTGGTGTGCTGTATACCCGTCCATATAATGGATGCAGCTGGTCTCATAACTGCTCGTGTAGGGACACTAGGGATATAGTACAGGTGCTCATTGGAGAATGAGTTCACTGATTGATCCGCTTACGGAATGCTGAATGGTTGATGATGCCTTATTGTCAGATAGCGATTCTATAGTCCTAGTGGTGCATCTGGTCTTTAGACTTGAGACACCAAGGATGTCCTATATGAGTGCTCCACTCTTTGATACCAGACTTATAGGTTTGGCTGTCCCATATCTAGTACAGTTGGTCATTGGGAGTGGTAGTCGACCTTACGAGGGCTATTGAGTGTCGATAGAGGATCATCTACTCTCAGCGTCATGAGAGGAATATCCCATGTGTTCTTGCTCAGACAAATCCCTGGCCAGGGTCATTCGGGTTGAGAGAGAAAGAGTTCTCCGGGAGAATCCGATTAGAGCGAGACTCGAGTAGAAACCGTATAGGTCTGACAACACCATGCTCGATATACGGTCTCTGAGATATTAGATGGATGAGGGACTATAGGTACATGGTAACTGAGGACAGACAGGTCCAATGGATTGGATTCCCCTGTATCGTTTGGGGACTATGGCGTAGTGGCCTAGTACGTCTGTAGTCGATGAGTCAAGTGAATTATTACAGAGATAATAATTCACTGAGTTAGAAGGAGTTCTGACAGGTATGACTCACGGCCAGCTCGATATTGGGCCTAGAGGGTCACACATATATAGTAGGTATTACGATGAGTAGAGGTTCGGATATAAGATATCCGACGGAGCCCTTGTCTTATTGGATGCAGCTCCAATACCCACTAGGGGAGGACCCATTAGGGTTTGACAGGGGACCTCTATAAATAGGAGGGATTCAGAGTCTCATAGGCTAAAGCCTTTGCTTACCTTTCCTATTCTCCTCTCTCTCTCCACCTCAGAGCAGGCTTGGAGTTTTGAGGAGCGTCGTCGCAACCCTACTGTGTGGATCACCGCTAGAGAGGAGGACGCTTGACCTCCTTCACCCTCTCCTAAGGATCTGCAAGGAAACAGGGATATACGATCTCCCTAGGTAACACAATTTACTCTATACACAGTTTTAAGTTTCACGGATTTTGCGCACCAATCTTCGCATAACGACGAACATCTCTTTGGGAATCGGGGATTTTGTTTTCTTGTTCTTCCGCTGCGCATGTGATGTCGCCCCCAAGATTTTCCAACACTTTTTGGAAGGGATCTTAATATTTTAGTGACTAATTGAAAGTTAGAAAAACTTTTACTAAGAGCTTTGAGTCCATTGATGACATCCGTGAAATGGGTGTACATGTCTCCGATGGACTCACTTGATTTCATCCGGAAAAGTTCGTAAGAGTGCACAAGAATGTTAATTTTGGACTCTTTCACTCGGCTAGTGCCTTCATGAGTGAACTCAAGAGTTCTCCAAATATTAAAAGCCAAATCACAAATCGAAACGCGATTAAATTTATTTTTGTCAAGTGCACAATATAAGGCATTCATAGCCTTTGTATTTAAAGCAAAAACTTTCTTCTCCGATTCATCCCATTCGCTCATCAGAAGAGAAGATTTTTTAAATCCATTTTCGACAATATTCCAAAGCTCGAGATTCAACGAAAGTAAGAAAAATCTCATTCAAATTTTCAAATAAGTATAGTCCGTCCCATTGAAAAAGGGAGGATGAATGAGAGAGTGACCCTCTTAAAAGCTGTAAAGAGCCATTTCTATTTGGGTGTTAAACCAAAGTAGAAAATCATGACTATAATACCAATTGTTAGGATCGGAGCAGCACTAAGAGGGGAGAGTGAATTAGTGCAGCGGATTAAAACTTGTAAGTTTAAAAATGAATTCGTAAATACGAGGAGATTTCGTTTCGATAGTAACTTGAGTAGATGAAAACTGAAAGCTTGCAGTAGTGAATACGAGTGTAAAAAATAATTTCAGGAAAGTAAGAACTCACACATTTAAGGAACACGCCAATTTAAAGTGGTTCGGTCAAAATGACCTACATCCACTTGCGAAGCCTTCTTCGAAGAGGCTCCCAACTTCCACTAACAAATCACTTTGAAGGGGAAGGACAAATACCCCTCTTACAACCTTTTACAAGTGGTTCACACTCTTACAAGTTTTCAACGAGAAAGAAGGAGGTGAACACTCAAGCAATTGAAAAACAAGACTTGCTAAAGACTTTGCTAAGGCTTTATCTCAATTTCTTACTCCTCAAAGGTTGTATTCTCTGCTAAGAATTGAGGGGTATTTATAGGCCCCAAGAGGATTCAAATTTGGGCTCCAAATTTTGAATTCTCTTGGGTTTCCGAGGCTAGCAGTGCCACTACCTGTTGGTGGTGGTGTCATTGCCTATCAATTTCAACATTGACAAAGTTTTGGCGGTGCCACCGCCAGAACTCTCGGGTGCTAGGCGGTGCCACCGCCCGAACTCTTGGGTGCTGGGCGGTGCCACCGCCCAATCTGGCGGTACCACCGCCTGATACTTTAAGCTTTGGGCGGTGCCATCGCCTAGTCTGGTGGTGCCACTGCTTACACTATTTCAACTCACTGGTTGGGCTCCAAACTTGGCCCAAACCAGTCCGAACTCGGGCCCAATTGGCCCCTAATCGGGTTATAGGATTAACCCTTAATCCTAACCCTAATTACATACAAACTACGAGCTTAAGAGATAGTCCTAAGCAAGTTTTTAACCGGCAATGTCGAGTTTCCTTCCGACGAGCTTTTCGACGAACTTCCGGTGGACTTCCAATACACCCTCGGATTTCTTCCAGCGGACTCCCAACAGGCTCCCGATCTTGTGGCGAATTCAGCGAGTAGCCGAGCCTTCTCAGTGATCTCCGCGAACCTCCGACGATCTCTTCGGCGGACTTCCGAAAACTCCGACAAGTCCCTGATTTCTTCTTGGCTGGTTCCGGTAGTATCTCTGATGAATCTTTGGACTCTTGAACACCCATCGAACTTGACTCCGATAGACTTGCTTTATATCTTCAAGCTTTTGTAGTTAATCCTGCATACTTAAAATAAAACTTCGATCGAGACAATTAATACAAAGCAATAATTAAGTTATCCGGCATGTCATTAG